>NC_041728.1:27012706-27612706 GCF_004115215.2 Ornithorhynchus anatinus | reverse complement strand
GTGGCTCAGCGGAAAGAGCCCGGGCTTGGGAGTCGGAGGTCATGGGTTCTAATCCCAGAGGCTCCGCCGCTTGCCAGCTGTGTGACTTTGGGCAAATCACTTCACTTCTCTGTGCCTCAGTTACCTCATCAACAAAATGGGGATGAAAACTGTGAGCCCCCTGTGGGACAACCTGATCACCTTGTATCCCCCCAGCGCTTAGAACAGTGTTTTGCACATAGTAAGTGCTTAACGAATACCACCATTATTATTATTATTATAGAGCCCGGGCCTGAGAGTCAGAAGGACCTGGGTTCTCATCCCAGCTCCACCTCATTTCTGTTGTGTGACCTTGGGCAAGTCACTTCACTTCTCTAAGCCTCACTTCACTACTCTGAGCCTCAGTTCTCTAATCAGTAAAATGGGGAGTAAGACTGTGAGCCCCATTGGGACAGAGACTGTGTCCAACCCAATTTGCTTGTGTACACCCCAACGCTTAGTATTCATTCATTCAATCGAATTTCTTGAGCGCTTACTATGTGCAGAGCACTGTACTAAGCACTTACAGTGCCTGGCACAAGTGCCTCTCAGTGCCTTTCTCAAGTTAACTAAGGCTCAGTTTTGGCGATGCTAGAGGAGAAGGGGGAAAATCGGGGGGGGGGGGGCAGGTTTGGGGTTTATGGTAGGGGTTGAGAGCAGCGTACCCCACCTTTTTCCAGGGCAGTGTGGCCTAGTGGAAAGAGCACGGATTTGGGAGTCAGGTCCTGGGTTCCCATCCCGGCTCCGCCAATTGTCTGCTGTGTGACTTGGGGGCGAGTCACCTCACTTCTCTGTGCCTCCGTTTCTTCATCTGTAAAAATGGGGATTAAATCCTATTCCCCCGTACTTAGACTGTCAGCCCCATGTGGGACAAGGACTGTGTCTAAACTGATAACCTTATATCTATCCCAGCGATAAGTACAGTGCTCGGCCCATAGTAAGCAGTCCAGCACTCTCTTAACTGTAAGCTCGTTGTGGACACGGAATGACTGCACGAGGAGCCGCCTGTCGATCAGTTACTCTCTCAAGGATGCAGTCCAATTTTCGAAGGGAAAAAAGGCAATGTGATAGATGAAGCTGTCTCGGGTTGTTTATTGGGTAATCTGAGGGGTGACGCCATTAAGAGCTCCTGGTCTACAAGGCTAAAGGCCACATCTGGATAAGATTAGAGCCTCCGTGAAAAGCAAGAACTCTTGGCCCCTTCTGAAGGAGAAGACAGACATTTTTGGTATGTATGAAGCTGCACAACTACCCTTAGGAAAAAAACCGAATAAACTCCAGAATGTTATAATGCCTTCTAATTTCTAATTCTTGTTTGGAACGGAGCGATAGATTTTTCTTTTAATGGTACTCGTTCAGAGCTTACTAAGTGCTGGGGAAAGTACAAGCTAATCGGGTTGGACGCAGTCGCTGTCCCACATGGGACTCGCTTCTTAATCCCCATTTTACAGATGAGGCACAGAGAAGTGACCTGCAAAATGGTGCTTCGATACCTGTTCACCCTCAATCAATCAATCCTATTTGTTGAGTGCTTACTGTGTGCAAATCATGGTCCTAAGTACCTGGGTGAGGAGAATGGAACAGAGGTGGAAGAAATATAACCGAGGTGGTAGTCCTACTCAGACTGTGAGCCCGTGTGGGACGGGGATTGGATCCAGGCTGTCTAACCTGTATCACCCCCCAGTGCTTGGCACTTAATAAGCACTTAAAGAATACCATTTTTCTAAAAAAGGCACAAAAAGGGGAGAAGGAGCAGGGCCTAGTAGGTAGAGCCAGGGCCTCTGAGTCAGAAGGATCTGGGTTGGAATCCTGGCTCGTGCCACGCGTCTGCTGGGTGACCTTGGGTAAGTCACTTCACTTCGCTGGGTCTCAGTTGCCTCACTGGCAAAATGGGGAGCCCCATGTGGGACATGGACCGTGTCCAACCCGATTTGCTTATACCCACCCCAGAGCTTAGTACAGCGCCGGGCACAGCAGAAAACGCTTAACAAACACCATTAAAAAAAAAACAGTATTGACCCTAGTAAAGTCATCGCTATTCACAACGTGAGGCTGCACAGCACTCAAGCCAAAAGAGTCAACAAGACCCCAGCCATTTTTCCATCGAGAGTCAGAGCACATCCAGAAGCAGCGTGGCCTAGTGAATAGGGAGTCAGAAGGACCTGGGTTCTAATCCTGGCTCCCCCACTTGTCGGCCATGTGACCTTGGTCAAGTCACTTCACTTCTCCGTACCTCAGTAACCTCATCTGTAAGACTGTGAGCCTCATGTGGGACAGGGACTCTGTCCAACCTGATTATCTTGTATCTATCCCAGAACGTAGGACGGTGCCCGATACATAGTAAGCCCTTAACAGATACCATTAAAAGAATCCAGATCCGACTGGCGGTGCTCATACAAAACGTTCTCTGCAATCTCCCTTCAGCAAAGAAAGATCCTTGACTTTGACTTAAACTCGACCTTCCCTTCTGCTTCAGCACGTCGAATGGGGGGGGTCGAGAAACGAAACCGGTAATATTGATATCAAAATCACTTTAATTAATCACTTTCGACCCCATTCTGACAGACCCAGATCTTTTCCTTGCCTCCAGGCCATAATCCTAACTGAAGATGAACTTGAACGCACAACGTCTGAGACCCATGAAGGGCACTAGACACGGAAATAACCACTGCAGTATTCTGATCGTCGATCTGGGGAAGCCTCTCTCTGTAGCGGGCCCCAGATGTGAAAAGGACCTCTTACGTCACAGTAAATCAAGACCCGTTTTCCCGGGAGGCGGCATCTCGATGGAAGACAGAATCCAGTCAGATTCCTCTTCACGGATAGTCACTCGACAGCCATGAGCTCTGTTTGTCTCCGGCAGCAAAGAGGAAAGTTATTCTTTCAGAACTGCACAGGATCAGTACACAGTTGCGGCCTTGAACCCTACTTTCAGCTTATTCTCATTTTGGGCCGAGAACGTGCCTGCCAACTTAGTTATATTGGCCTCTCCCAAGCTCTTATTACTTAAACTTATTACTTCGATTGATTGATCATTCTCCTTCTACTGTTTTCCAGTTTTGTCAGGGAGCTGTGGTTGAGGGAGATATTAGTCAGGAGCAGGCAAACTGGCCCAGCCACTTTTACCTTCCTTTTTTTTTTATGGTATTTGTTAAGCGCCATGAGCCAGGCACTGTACTAAGGGAAAGATACAAGCACAAGGACTTAGACATAGTCCACGTCCCACGTGGGACTCGAAGTCCGAATCCCCATTTTACAGATGAGGGAACTGTGGCCCAGCGAAGTGAAGTGGCTGGCCTAAGGTCACACAGCAGACAATTGGCGTGAGCTAGGATTAGAACCCAGGGCCTTATGACTCCCAGGCCCGTGCCACGCTGCGGACTGCCTTGGTATCTCCACGTGGGGAAGGGTGGCTGAAATTGGGAATGAGATTCTGCCTCCTGAGAATTGGAGTGCTAAATCCTGAGCAAGTCCCTTGAAGATGTCGTCAAAGGGCCTGAGGAGTTGGGAATGCAAAAAAGAAAACAGTGGATATAGGATGGGTGTTCCTCGCCGCCTTAAAAACAATTTGAGATAAGTAGGGGAAACTGGAAACAGTGCGGTTTAGTGGAAAGAGCACGGGCTTGGGAGTCAGAGGACATGGGTTCTAATCTGTGTGACCTTGGGCAAGTCTCTTCACTTCTCTGTGCTTCTGTTACCTCATCTGTAAAATGAGGATTAATGTCAGTATTTGTATTTGTTAAGCTCTTACTACGTGCAGAGCAATGTTCTAAGAGCTGGGGTAGATAACAGAGTAATCAGGTTGTCCCATGTGGGGCTCACAGTCTTAATCCCCATTTTACAGATGAGGTAACTGAGGCTCAGAGAAGTTAAGTGACTTGCCACAGTCACACAGCTGACAAGTAGCAGGGCCGGGATACGAACCCATGACCTCTGACTCCCGATCCCGGGCTCTTTCCACTGAGCCACGCTGCTTCTCAGCGTGATTAAGACGAGAGACCCACGTGGGACAACCCGATGACCATGTATCTACTCCAGCAATTAGAATAGTGCTTGGCACATAGTAAGCGCTTAACAAATACTATCATCATTATTATTATTATTATTTTAGGAGATTCTGGGAAGATATGAAAGGAGCAAATATAACCAGCCAGGTGCCGAAAGAGTCATTCATTCAATCATTTAATTGTATTTATTGATCGTTTACTGCGTGCAAAGCACTGTACCAAGCACTTGGGAGAGTGCAATATAACACATTCCCTGCCCTAGGAATAAGCCCATGAGGCTGAAAAGCACAAAGAGATCTTGGCCATACAATTACCAACTGTACGGTATAAGAAAAGCATTAAAAAGAAGCTCAGCCACATAAAAATCCGAGCTTCAGCCTTGGGTCCAGAAATGCTGCGGAAAGTCCGCTTGAGAACCTGGGGCTCTCTCAAGCCAGCGGGACATCGCTGTGGTAATATTCCTCCTTTATACCTATCTGTTTATGACCTTTTCTCCAAACTGTATGTGGATCAACGGCACGTATACTAACGAATCCCACTTTCATCCCCATAAAAGTAGTATTACGAAGCCAAAGGCTTGCTTCACCGTACTGCGTGTATTATGATCTTTGCGTCTCCATCTCGCACGTACAAAATTTAAGTAACCCAGTGTCTTTTGAGAGACCTCGAGACAAACGAATTCGTATCTCTCTTTGTGGGCGCCGGGTGAGGAAAAGATTGCGAGAAGCAGTGTGGCTTAGTGGGGAGAGCACATGTCTGGGAGTCAAGAGGCCCTGGGTTCTAATCCCGGCTCTGCCCCTTGTCTGCTGTGTGACTTTGGGCAAATCACTTCGCTTCTCTGTGCCCAAGTTACCTCGCCCACAAAAAATGGGGATTAAGAGAGTGAGCCCAGTGGGGGAGCAGGGAATGTGTCCAACCTGATTCACTTTTACCCACCCCAGCGCTCAGAACGGTGCTTGGCACAAAGTACGTGCTAAAAACGAATACCGTAATTAAAAGATAGGGTGATCTCATCCCCGCTCACACACGAGGATAGGATCTCATCGCCAGTCGTGCCATCTATTCGAAGAAGACATCACTAACTGTAAAGGTCACCTCGAAGTCCTTCAGGAAGACGCCACCGAAATCCTGACCACTGGAAAACATTTGGCTCCAAAAGTGCAGGACTCAGCCTTAATTCTTGGAGACTCAGCATGGCCCGGGTGACAATTCCCCACAGCACACCACCAAGTTACCAACTGACAGTTTCCCACACCGCAGCTGCCCTCTGACTACTGTGGGAGAGATGGGAGGTGGTGTCCGGGGGAACTCTTGGGTGCTAGGAGAAAGCACGTGGTTCTCTGAGAAAAGCCCGTGAGTGATTTCGAAGAATAACAGGAACCGGTGGCAGTCACCCGAAAATTATGAAATTCTGAAAATAGAAGAAATAAATGGAAATCCTGAAACTGAAGAGGGGTTGGTGGAAGGAGGTCAGGCCCTCCAAGATCGACCGGGGCACTTGTTGAGAGCTTACTGCGTGCAGAGCACTGTATTGAGTGCTTGGGAAAGTAATAATAATGATTATTATGGTTTTTGTTAAATGCTTACTATGTGCCAAGCACTGGGGTAGACACAGGATAACCAGATTGGACACAGTCTCTGTCCCACATAGGGATCACAGCCCCATTTTACAGATGAGGTCATCAAGGCTCAGAGAAGCGAAGTGATTAGCCCAAGGTCGCACAGCAGACAGCTGGTGTGATCGGAATCAGAACCCAGGTCTTCGTGACTCCCGGGTTCATGCTCTAGCCACTGGGCCTTGCTGCTTATCATTCAATTTTATTGTACAATACAATAGAGTCATTAGATACGATCCCTATCCTGAAGGAGCAGTGTAGCCTTTTGGATAAAGCACGGCCCTGGGTGCCAGACACATATTCGAACTCATCATCCCTAACCCCTGCAAAATCTCTACCCTCACCAACTCTGAAATCCCTCTATCTGACCACAGCCTCCTCGCTTGCCTCCTCTCCCCCACACCTCCTCGTCTTAAATCTGTCCTACTCCTCCACAGAGACCTCCGATCTTACGTCCCCATCCAATTTTCTCAACTCATCACGCCCCACTTAGCCTCCGTACCCTAACTACCCACCTTGGATGACCAAATAGATGTGCTCAACCCCACCCTCTCTACTGAACTCCACCCTGTCGCTCCCCTATCCCTTCGTCAATCTCATACCACTACTCTACGGCCCTGGGTCACCTGCAAGGTCCGCCTCCTTCGCTCTTGTGCTCGAGCCGCAGAACGATGCTGGCGGAAATCTAAATATCAGGTTGACTTTGCCCACTTCAAGTTTATCCTTACGTGATTTAACTCTGCCCGCTTCTCTGCCCGGCAAAACTATTTCTCCGCCGTTATTGACACTCATGCCCATCGCCCTCACCAGTTGTTCCAGACATTTAACTCCCTCCTCAGGCCCCCGTCCTCCCGTCTCCCCCCTCCCTTGCCCCCAGTGACCTGACCACCTACTTTATTAAGAAAATTGACACTGTCAGGTGTGAGCTCCCTAAAATCTCCCCTGCCCGCCCTCAGTCCCTCCCTCTCCTGGCCCCCTCTTCAACTCTCCCATCCTTCCCAGAACTATCTCTAGAGGAGATCTCTTGCTTCCTCTCGAAAGCCACCCCCTCCACCTGTGCATCCGAACCCATTCCTTCGCCCCTTATCAAAACTCTCGCCCCCTCCCTTCTCCCTCCCTAACAGCCATCTTCAACTGTTTGCCCTCCAATGGCTTCTTCCCCACTGCTTTCAAACATGCTCATGTCTCCCTAATGCTAAAAAAAAAAACCCCTCCCTTGACCCCATGGCTCTCTCCAGTTATAGCCCCATCTCCCTCCTACCATTCCTCTCCAAACTCCTTAAGCGAGTCGTCTACATCCACTGACTCAAATTCCTCTCCTGCAATTCTCTCCTTGACTCCCTCCAATCTGGCTTCCGTCCCCTTCGCTCCACAGAAACCGCCCTCTCAAAGGTCACCAATGATCTCCTTCGTCCCAACTCCAATGGCCTCTACTCCATCCCATTCCTCCTTGACCTCTCAGCAGACTTTGACACTATGGACGATCCCCTTCTCCTGGAAATATTATCCAACCTTGGCTTCACTGACTCTTCTGGTTCTCCTCTTATCTCTCTGGCTGTTCATTCTCAGTCTCCTTCATGGGCTGCTCCTCTGCCTCCCATCCCCTAACTGTGGGGGTCCCTCAAGGTTCTCCATCTACCCCCACTCTCTTGGAGAACTCATAGCCCTTGTCCTGCCTCTGACCTGGAACGCCCTCCTTCTTCAAAACCGACCAACAATTACTCTCCCCATCTTCAGAGTCTTATTGAAGGCCCATCTCCTCCAAGAAGCCTTCCTAGGCTAAACCTCACTTTTCCTCATCTTCTACTTCCTTCTGCGTTACCCTGATTTGCTCCCTTTATTCATTCCCCTATCTTGGCCCCACAGCACATCTGTACATAACTGTAATTTCATTTATCTGTATTGATATCTATCTTCCCCTCTAGACCGTAAGATTATTGCGGGCAGGTAATGTGACTGTTAACTGTTGCATCGTACTTTCCCAAGTGCTTAGTACAGTGCTCTGTACACAGTGAGCGCTCAATAAATACGATTAAATGAATGGATGAACTTGATCACCTTCTATCTACCTCAGTGCTTAGGACGGAGCCTGGTACCTAGAAAGCGCTTAACAAATACCACAATGACTATTAATTATTATTACACAGGACAAGGACTGTAACCGGCCAGATTAACTTGTATTTCCCCCGGTGTTCCGCTCAGTGCTTGACACATAGTAAGCGCTTAACAAATACCATTTAAACAAAGGAGCTCACAGTCTCGAAAGCTGTCCTTTTTCCTCATCGGGAGAGAGAATCATATAGACGACCCCTTACTCCCCAGAGGCAAATCCTTAAAGGTGAGATGTATTTTGGTGCCAAAGTTCTTAAACCCAGTTAAGTTGGCACGAATCCACATGGGGCACGCAAGGGAGAAATGTCAGGGAGAGGACAAAGAGGACACTTTTGGCTCCATGCGAGTCAGCAAACTGGTTATATGTGTTCTTAGCTCTCTTTCTCTGAAAGGTGTTGGCCAAATACAAGAAAACCAGCTCGGCCACATCAAATGACCCAAGTTGGTCCCGCTCTCTGTGGGACCACAGGGACGTCGGAGCCGATTCTTTTGAAATAACAACCCCAAATAATACCCAACGTTCCGCTAATTGGAGGCTATAAATACCAGATGCTAAATCCTTAAAGGGGGCAACTCTGGCCCGTGGCCTTGGCGGTCTTCAAAAGAAATTGCTGATTTTGCCAGACTCTAAGCCAAAGGCAGTAAACAGACTAGAAAAGGGGAAGTTTGAAAGCGTATTAATCGGAAAACCGTCAACTTTCGGTTAATTGGGATTTCGGTTAATTCTACAGCCTGGGGTTTATCTAGATGCTTGGTTCATAATCATGGTATTTATTAGGTTCCCTCTAGACTACATGCTCGTTATGGGCAGGGAACGTGTCTGCTAATTCTGTTGGATTGTTTGCTCCCAAGCGCTTAGTACAACGCTCTGCAAAAATCTGTAAAGCACTTACTTTGTGCCGAGCACTGTTCTAAGTGCTGGGGTAGATACAAGGTAATCAGGCTGGACACAGTCCCTGTCCCATATGGGGTTCACGGTCTTAATCCCCATTTTGCAGATGGGGTAACTGAGGCCTAGAGAAGTGAAGGAACTTGGCCAAGGTCACACATCAGACATGTGGCAGAGCCGGGATTAGAACACATCCTCTGACTCCCAGGCTCATGCTCTTTCCACTAGCCGCTCAATAAATACCATTGATGGATTGATCGATCATTAAGGACTTATTCTATGCCAAACACTATGCTAAACCCTGAGATAGAAACAAGGTAATCAGCTCAGCCATAATCCCTGTCCCACATGAGGCTCACAATCTAAAAGGCAGGGACAGCAAGTATTTCATCCTTACTTTACACTTTCCAAGATTGGTAAGCAGCGTGGTCTAGGGGAAGGAGCACAGACCCCAGGAGTCAGAGGACCTGGATTCTAATCTCGCCTCTGTCACGAGTCTGCCTTGTGACCTTGGGTAAGTCACTTCAATTCACCGTGCCTCAGTCACCTCATCTGTAAAATGGGGATTATGACTGTGAGCCCCATGTGGTACATTGACTGTATCCAACCTGATGAGCTTGCATCTTCCCCCAGCGTTTAGTACAGTGCCTGGCACGTAGTAAGCCCTTAACAAATACCGTAGGAAAAAATTAAAGTTTCTGCCCCTTCTTTCCTCTCCCCCTCTTAGTCTTTTCGCCATTTCAGTGGCTATTAGTAGCCCCCACAGAGGCTGGGGAAGGGAGAGAGCAAATTCAATTTGGTCCTTGTTCAATGTGGGCTTTGGGAATAGGTTTGATGGGGGAGAGGGTTAAAACCATTGGTTAAAATGGGCTTTAATGTGGATCTCATTTATCCAGGCAGTTCCTGGCCCCAGTTATCGACAACTACCAAAAATTAGCTCTACACGAATAAAGCCATTTGGGCCACTTCTCCAAAAACCTGACATGCAAAACTTACCCACCAAACAAGACACCCACCAGAGGCTGCTGTCTTAATGGGGGAAATGGGCATTTGTCAAAGATCTACCAATCGGTCAATCAATCAATGCCATTTATTGAGCACTTAATGTGGGCAGGGCACTGTACTAATCATCTGGGAGATTGTGATCCAACAGAGTAGTTCTGGTTGAGGAGTTTACAGACTGGAGGGTGAGACGGACAGTAAAATTGATTAAGGACAGATCTGTGCTTTAGTGTCCTGGAACTGGGGGAGACGAGACTCTGTAGAACTTAAGGGGGAAATAATAATGTTAGTATTTGTTAAGTGCTTACTATGTGCAGAGCACTGTTCTAAGCGCCGGGGTAGATACAGGGTAATCAGGTTGTCCCACGTGAGGCTCACAGTTAATCCCCATTTTACAGATGAGGTCAGTGAGGCAGAGAGAAGTGAAGCGACTTGCCCACAGTCACCCGGCTGACAAGTGGCAGAGCCGGGATTTGAGCCCATGACCTCTGACTCCCAAGCCCGGGCTCTTTCCACTGAGCCATGCTGCTTCTTGCATAAATGATGCAGAAGTGAGGATTTAGGCAGGGAAGTGAGGGCTTGGGCAGGGAAGGTTTCTTGGAAGAGATGTGATTTTAGTAGGGTTTTGAAGCTGGGGGGAGGTTAATAATGATAATAATAATAATAATGAGAGTGGTGTTTGTTAAGTGCTTATTATGTGCCAAGCATCGAAGGAGATACAAGATTATCAGGCCCTACATGGGGCTCACAGTCTAAGTAGGAGAGAGAACAAATATTGAGTCCCCATTTTAAACTAGCAAATGCTTAACAACAATCACATTGTTATTATTAAGGGAATCCTAAGGGATGGAGTCACCTCTCTGGGTCGCACCTGGAGAGTTCCCAGTCCTCTACAGGTCTCGACTAAGGGAGGGAGAGTCAAGCCGAGGCCTGTCCATTCCATCCCTACCTAGCTTGGCCAGTGGCTACCGAGTGGAAGGCCATCTGCTAAGAGTCAAAACTCACCCGTGCCGGGCAGCAGCGGCACGGGAGAGAGTCGAGGGTGGAGACTCGGGTTTACTGCGCGGAAGACGTCGATGGTAAACCACTTCTGTATTTTTTACCAAGAAAACTCTACGGATCCACTACCAGAACGATCGCAGATGGAGAGCGGGGCTTTCTGGGAGAGATGAGTCCGTGGCGCCGCTACGGCATAAGACAACAACAACAGGGGATGGAGTTAGACTGTGGGAAGAAAATGCAGTGACACTGCCACAGCATGGACAATCCTACCTGACCATTTCATTTTACTCGAGATATTTGTATTGTACTCTCCCGAGCGCTTAGTACACTGCTCTGCACAAAGTAAGTGCTCAATAAATACGACAGAATGAATGAAGGAGTGAATGTAAGACACTGAGAGGCAGCACGGCCTAGTGAATAGAGCACGGGCCTGGGAGTCAGAAGGTCCCGGCTCCGCCACTCGTCTGCTGTGTGAGCTTGAGCAAGTCACTCCTCTGGGTCTCAGTTCCCTCATCTGTAAAATGGGGATTGAGACTGTGAGCCCCATATGGGACAGGGACCGTCCAACTCCATTTGCTTGCATCCTCACCAGAGTTCAGTACAGTGCCTGGCACATAGTAAGCATTTAACAAAAAATGATAAAAAATAATTATGGTATTTGTCAAGTGCTTACTATTTGCCAGGCACTGAACTAAGCCCTGGGGTGAAGACCATCATCATCATCGACATATTTAATAAGCAAATCACGATGATGTCCTGGTTACCCATCGATGTCATACACACATTTGCAGACTCCTCCCCTCCCCAGGAGCAGGGGCCTGAAAGACGGGCATTTCTCTTTAAAGTGCAAAAAGCGTTCTCGTTGTTCACGCAGGATGCCATCAAAATCTATGCAGGTCAGGCCGTGATTTTTTTTCACAGGATTATCTGCTGTGGCCCAGTATTATTTGGGCGGAGTAGTTACAGGCCTGACAAAGCAGATGACAGGTATAATTACTGCCTCTCTTCTAAGTCCATTTTGCCATTTCTAAAGGTATTTTCCCCCCAGCCCCTCATCTCCAGCCCCATCCGTTAGACAGCACGGCTTAATGGCAAGAATACTGGACTGGAGACCTGCTGGGTGATCTTGGACAAGTCACTTAACCCTTCTTTGCTTCGGTCTCCTCACGTAAAGCGGAGATAAAATACCTGTTCTCCCTTCCTCTTAGATCCTGAGCCCTGGGTGTGTCCAACCTGATCATTTGGTATCTTCCCCAGCACTTGGCTAGGTGCTTAATAAATACCATTACTGTAAGCCCGTCAAACGGCAGGGACCGTCTCTATCTGTTGCCGACTTGTTCATTCCAAGCGCTTAGTACAGTGCTCTGCACATAGTAAGCGCTCAATAAATACTATCGAATGAACCATTATTATGCTTCTCGAACAAGAAGGACCTGGGTTCTAATACCAGCTCTCCCCCTTGTCTGCTGTATGACCCTGGGCAAGTCACTTCACTTCTCTGTGCCTGGTCCTCCTACTTAGGATGTGAGCCCCATGTGGGACAGGGACTGTGTCTGATCTAATTAACTCGTATCTTCCCCCGCGCTTAGAACGGTGTTCGACACGTAGTAAGCATTTAACAAATACCGTGGGAAAAAATACTTAGTTAATAGGTACTCGGGTGCTCAGTTTAATAAATGGGAAGCCACATGACCTACTGGAGAGAGCCCAGGCCTGGGAGTCGGAGGGCTTGGGTTCTAATCCCGGCTCTGCCAACTGCTTGCTGTGTGACCCTGGACAAGTCACTTAACTTCTCTATACTTCTGTTTCCTCAACTGTAAAATAGGAATTCAATACCTGTTCTCCTTCCTACTAAGACTGTGAACCCCATGTGAGACAGGAACTTTGACCTGATTAACTTGTCTCTAACCCAGCACTTAGAAGAGTGCTTGACGCAAACTGCGTGCTTACCAAATGCCATTTAAAAAAAAAAAAATCAAAAGAGGCAATACCTAGAATGACCTTCAGTCCACTTCAGATATAAAGACGAAAGCATTGAGAAGCACCATTGCCTAATAGATACAGAACAGGCCCGGGAGTCAGAAAGACCTGAGTTTTCATCCCAGCTCTGCCACTTGTCTGCTGCGTGAGCATGGGCAGGTGATTTCAATTTTCTGCGCCTCAGTTCCCTCATCTGTAAAATGGGGATGAAGACTGTGAGCTCCATATGGGACAGGGCCTGTATCCAACCTGATTAGTTTGTTTCTATGCCAGAGCTTAACAAATGCCATCAAAAAAACAAGCCCTCCCCACCCCCACGTGCTCTCTGTTGCCACTAGATTGAAAGATCCTTGGGGCAGAGATCATGTCTACGAACGCTAGTGTGCTGCTGTCCTGAGAAGCAGCATGGCCTAGTGGATAGAGCTTGACCTGGGAGTCAGAAGGACCTGGATTCTAATCCCAGCTCCACCAGTTGTCTGCTGGGTGACCTTGGGCGAATCAATTAACTTCCAGTTCCCTCATCTGCAAATCGGGGATTAAAACTGCGAGCCCTGTGTGGGACAGGGACTGTGTCCAACCTGATTATCTAGTATCTGATAAGAGAAGCCGCGTGGCTCAGGGGAAAGAACTCGGGCTTAGGAGTCAGAGGTCATGGGTTCTAATCCCGGCTCCACCACTTGTCAGCTGTGTGACTTGGGGCAAGTCACTTAACTTCTCAGTGCCTCAGTGACCTCATCTGTAAAATGGGGATGAAGACTGTGAACCCCACGCGGGACAACCCGATAACGACGTATCTACCCCACGGCACATAGTAAGCGCTTAACAAATATCAACATTATTATTATTATTATTATCTATCCCAGCACTTTGAACAGTGCCTGGCACATAGTAAGTACTTACTGAATCCCATTAGTATTACTCTCTGGGGCATCTAGTACGGTGCTCTGCACTTAGTAAGCCCTCAATAAATACCATGGGTTGATTGATTTTTTTGAAGGCAGCCTATTGAACCACCGCCAAGGTTTCCGTCAGGAGGAGATCCGCTTCACTGAAGGGAAAGAATTAAGATGCCAATCAGCGAAATAACAGAGTCCTTCACAGGATCCTCCACTCCATCTGAGGGCCAGACCATATGGGACTTGTCACCCTCCTCCTCCTCCTCCTCCTTCTCCTCCTCCTGTTCCTCCTTCTTAAGAATAATAATAATCTTCTTCTCCTCCTTCTTCTCCCTCTTCTTCTTCTCCTACTTCTATTTCTTTGCCTTCTTTCTTCTCCTTCTTCCTCTTGTTCAATGCCAGAAGGAAGGGGCCCACTCCACCCAAGGGGCCTGGGAGTCAGAAAGTCAAGGGTTCTAATCCCGGCACTTGTCTGCTGTGTCACCTTAGGCAAGGCGCTTCACTTCTCTGTGCCTCAGTTACCTCATCTGTAAAATGGGGATTGAGACCGTGACCCCCATGTGGGACAGGGACTGCATCCAACACGATTTGGTTGTATCCACTCCGGTGGTTAGAACAGTGCTCGGCACATGGTAGGCACTTAACAAGTACTATTATAATCATTATTGTGAGGGGAGGCTCTCAGGAGCCCAGAGAAATCAAGAGGGAAATGATCTTCAAAGCCCCGTGTGGCACCACATGAACAAAATCGTCCCATATTCGGCAATATTAAAAACCCAATAAACCACAAGATGCTCAGGAATCTTTAGACACATTATAGATCTGGTTTGGCTCTGTTGCTCTGCTCTGAAGTTGCCCACTTTGATTTAGCAACGGTGTGTCATGCACTTTTCAGAGGGCAAGGAACCCAGTGCTAACCTCCAGCCTTAAAAGGGAGAAACGAAACAGGCAGCAACTTGGCCAATCCCTATAAAACTAATGGGGGTGGTTTCAAATGATTTCTAAAAAAAAAAAAATCCAATTTTAAATTTCATCCTCTTTTTTACTCCCTTAATAAATAAAACCTTATATACATGGTTTATATGTTATAGAAATAGGTTTTAGGGATTCGATGTTATAGAGATCAGAACTTCTCATTACATACTCTTTGAGCCAACCTAGTCCCCTAAACGTCTTAATGAAATTTTATGAATTGGTCACAACTGACCGCAGACTAGAAAGGGTCCAATTTTACGAAGGTCCCGGGACCCCTAAACGGCTCTTCAGGGAAAACTAAAGAAAACCTCTCCCCCAACTCGGTGTCAAGGCTCAGTTTCTGTTCTCCAACTGTGGATCTGTGTCAACCCAGAAGACCGCCTGCATGAGAACAGGCGACGGAGGATAGACGGAACAAATCTGACCACTTATTTACCCTCCCTGTTTCTTCACACATAGGTCAAAGGCCTCTCTCTAATAATTATAATAACTGGGGCATTTGTAAAGCACCTACTATGTGCCAGGCATTGTACAAAGTGCTGGGGTGGATATAAGTAAATAGGGTCGGACGCAGTCCCTGTCCCGCATGGGGTTCACAGGCTTAATCCCCATTTTACAGATGAGGAAACTGAGGCACAGAGAAGCAAAGTGATTTGCCCAAGGCCACACAACAGACAAGCGGTGGAGCCAGTATGAGAATCCATGACCTTCTGACTCCCAGGCCCAGGCTCTTATTATTATTCAGTCCACCATGCTGCTTCTCACTCCACCATGGTGCTCGGTCTGGTCGTCAGAGGAGCTGGGTTCTAATCCTGACTCTGCCACCTGAAGGCTTTACCATTAAAAACCCTTCTCTACATCTCAGTTCCCTCATCTTGGAAAAAGGGGATTGAGATGGTAAACTCCCTGTGGAACGGGGATTGTTTCCGAGCTCGTTAGCTTGCATCTAGCCCAGCGCTTGGTACAGTGCCTGGCACATAGAAGTGCTTAACAAATGCCATAAATAGTAATAATAATGAAAATGATAATGATTATAATAGTAGAATCATGCTTCAAAAATTGAAAGGGAAGAGTGAGGAGCTCTGGGGTAGAAGGAGGAATCGATTAGACTGTGAGCCCGTCATTGGGCAGGGATTGCCTCTATCTGTTGCCAAATTGTACATTCCAAGTGCTTAGTAAAGTGCTCTGCACTTTTAAGAGCCCAATAAATACTATTGAATGAATGAATCGGGATACTAATGCTAGGGGTTGTGTCGTGCTTACTCCCCAGGAGGAAATAGAAACAAAAGAGAATATTCTAAAAATCTGCAGAGCTGTTTCTGAGTAGATCCTCTCCTGTTTTGCACTCCGGTGTGGGATGTGGTGGTAGGATGGGAAAATCCATCATGGCTGCAGACTTCCCAGGAAATGAGAGAAACTTCACTTTTACATTATGAGCCCCACCAAAGGATAGTGACTGCGTTTAATTTGAAAAGCAGTGTGGCCTAGTGGAATGAGCACGGATCCGGGAGTCAGAAGGACCTGGGTTCTAATCCGGGCTCCGCCACTTGTCTGCTGTGGGCCTTGGGCAAGTCACTTCACTTCTCTGGGCTTCAGTTACCTCATCTGTAAAATGGGGACGAAGACTTGTGTGCCCCAAGTTGGACGTGGGCTGTGTCCAACCCGATTATCCTGTACCTACCCCAGTGCTTAGTACAGTGCGTGACACATAGTAAGCGACTTAAATACATTTTAAAACAATCCCCACCTGTGAATTTTCCCCCAGGACTCTGCACATAAGTGTTTCCCTATTACTTCGACGGGAATAGTATAAGGAATTTCTTCTCCTCCCGGGTGAGTTTGGGATGCTATTTATACCAAACCGCCAAAGTGTAGTCTTGGTGAAAACCCTATCATTAAATCCAGGCTTCCTGAACAATCATTGAAATCAATTTGATTTCAGTCTAAACCTGTACTTTCCCAAGAGCTGCTTGGTACAGGACTCTACACACAGTAGGGGCTCAATAGGTAACTCGATCCACTTGTACCCGAGGCAAATAAACTCCTGCCGGTAAGGGGGATAGGATTCTGCCATCACCATACACACAAAGTAGCTGACGGCAACAGCGCTCGGACCCACGTGTGCACACAAACACTCGAGTGTGCCCTGTGTTTTCCCTGAAAGAGAATATTTTGAAGGAAGTGAAAGAGGGGAAAAGGAAGGTTTGTTTACGTGGAGCTTCAAGGACAGAAACAATCCACCCAACGACCCATTCTACTGACTGTTTACAAATGTTTCTATTCAAGTGAGTCACAGAGGTTAGCTGAAAAGGCTTTACCATTAAAAACCCGCAGGATTTTCCATTTTTAGCTTGTCCTCAAAAGACCTCTTGGGTGACTCTTCCTAGAGCCCTTCGCCTTAACTGGCAGCTGGGTGTTTTTTTTTTAGCGTACGTGTTTACAGAAATACTAGCAGTTATTGCATGCAGTTTTCCATGTGATGAAGTATTGCAATATAGTCCACTTTGGATTGGAAATCCATCTTTCTTCCTCGGTGAAATCAGACTCCAAACGGTATTGAGATTTAGTGGTGTGTGGCTGGCGCCACCTATTGTTACAATTGCTTTTGTTCATTCAGTGCTATTTACTGAGCGCTTACTGTGCGCGGAGCACTGTACTAAGCACCGGGGAGAGGACGATACAGCAGTAAACAGGCACATTCCCTGCCCACACTGGGGGATTCTCCAGAGACAGAGAGAGGAAAAGCACATCTGAACTGAGAGCACTGCGGAGGAGAGGTACGATGATGTCTTTGGAATTTAATTCCTCTGTTATTTCACCTTTGCTTCGAGGCCTAAAGGTGCACGGAAGGAACGCTGAATATATTCACGCTATTCAGCTTACTCGGAAGAAGCAGCGTGGCGTAGTGGAAAGAGCCCGGGCCTGGGAGTCAGAAGTTCCTGGGTTCTAATCCCGGCTCCGCCACTTGCCTGCTGTGTGACCTTGGGCAAATCACTTCCATCGTTCGTTCATTCAGTTGTATTTAATGAGCGCTTACTGTGCGCAGAGCACTGATCTAAGCCCTTGGGAGAGTACGATACAGCAGTAGACAGGCACATTCCCTGCCCACCCTGGGGGATTCTCCCGAGCAGAGAGAGGAAAAGCACATCTGAACCGAGAGCACTGCGGAGGAGAGGCAGGATGATGTCTTCGGAATTTATTTAATTCCTTTGTTATTTCACATTTGCTTCGAGGCCTAAAGGTGCACAGAAGGAATCCTGAATATATTAATGCTATTCAGCTTACTCAGAGAAGCAGCGTGGCGTAGTGGAAAGAGCCCGGGCCTGGGAGTCAGAAGTTCCTGGGTTCTAATCCCGGCTCCGCCACTTGCCTGCTTTGTGACCTTGGGCAAATCACTTCCATCGTTCGTTCATTCAATTATATTTAATGAGCGCTTACTGTGCGCAGAGCACTGTACTAAGCGCTTGGAAAGTACAATTCAGTAATAAAGAGAGACGATCCCTGCCCACAACGGGTTTACAGTCTAGAAGCGGGGGAGAGGGACATCAAAACAAGTAAACAGGCATCAATAGCATCGATATAAATAAATAGAAGTTTTTGCATTAATATAAATAGAATTATAGATATGTACATATATCCACAAGTGCTGTGGGGCGGGGGGAGGCGGGAGGGGAAAGGGAGCGAGTCCGGGTGATGTGGGGGGAGGGGGAGCTGAGGAAAAGGGGGGCTTAGTCTGGAACTCCCTGGCCCATGCTCTTTCCACTAGGCACTATATGGATTAAATTACTTTAAGTGGATACCATTACATTAAATTACCTTAAATGGATTAAATTAAATGGCTTCTTCACCGCTCCTTTCGAATACACTCACGTTTCTGCTATCAGCAAAACCCCCTCCCTTGACCCCCTCGCTTCCTCCAGTTATCAGCTCATTTCCCACCTATCATTCCTCTCCAAACTCTTCGAGTGTCCACTGCTACATCGACTTGCTCTCTAAATCTTCCTTGATCCCCTCCAATCTGGCTTCCTCCCCTTTAACTCTACCGAAACTGTCCTCTCTAAGATCATCGGTGACCTTCCTCTTTCCAAATCCACTGGCCTCTACTGCAACGTAACCCTCCTCGACCTCTCAGCTGCCTCTGACCCTGTCGACCGCCTCCTTCTCCTATAAGCGTTATCTAACCTTGGCTTCATCGACTCTGTCCTCTCCTGGGTCTCTTATTCGTTCATTCGGTTGTATTTACTGAGCATCTGCTGCGTGCAAAGCACCGCACTAAACACTCGGGAGAGTACAATATGACACTAAACAGACACATTCCCCGCCCACAACGTTATCTCTTTGAATGCTCCCTCCGAGTCTCTTTCGCGGACTCCTCCTCTGCCTCCCAGCCCCTGAATGTGGGAATCCCTCGAGGCTCACTTCTACTGGATTCTATTCTCCAACTCCACTCCCTCCCCGCACAGAAATCATTCCTTCAATTACCAATCCTTAGACGGATGATTCACAAGTCTACCTCTTCGGCCCTGACCTCTCTCCTTCTCTCTAGTCTTGCATTTCCTCCTGCCTTTGGGATAGCTCTACTTAGAAGTCCCGCCGACACCTCAAAGTTAACATGTCCAACATGAAACTTCTCATCTTCCAACCCAAAATCCTCTCCAGGACTTTTCCATCACTGTAGACAGCACCACCATTCTCTGTTTCAAAAGCCTAGAACTTAAGCGTTATCCTCAACTCATCTCTCTCATTCAATCTGTCACCAAAATCCTGTCAGTTTTACCTTCATATCGCTAAAATCCGGCCTTTCGTCTCTACCCAAACTGCAATCATCCTGATCCAAGCACTTATCCTATCCCACCTCGACTACCGAATCGGCCTCGTCGTTGACTTGTCTCCTGACTCTCCCCACTCCAGACCATACTTCACTCTGCTGCCAAGAACCTCCAGTGGTTGCCCGTCCACCTCTGCATCAAAACAGAAACTCCTTACCATCCTCTTTAAAGGCCCCCCTCCTACCTCACTTCGCTACTGTCCTACCTCAACCCAGCCCCCACATTTCACTCCTCTAGCTGCCCCCTGTATCTTGATCTCAGCTACCTCATCGCCAACCCTACGTCCATATCCTCCCTCTGACAGGAAACTCCCTCCCCTGTCTTATGCGACAGGCCGCCACTCTCCCCACATTCAAAGTCTTATTAAAATCACATCTCTTCCAACCCGCTTTTCCAGACTAAGCCCTCTCATTTTCCTTACTCCCTCTCCCTTCTGCATCGTCCTTGTATTTGGATCTGTACCCTTTGAGCGCTTGATATTCACCCCACTCTCAGCCCCACGGCACTTATGTACAGATCGCTAATCGATTTTAATACCTGTCTCCTCTAGACTGTAAGCTCTCTGTGGTCAGGGAACGTGTCTACCGACTCACTGCACTGTACTCTCTCGAGCGTCCTCTAGACTGTAAGCTCACGATGTGTCTGCTTCTTTTTATATTGTACTCTCCCAAGTGCTCAGTACAGTGCCTTACACCCAGTAAGTGCTCAATAAGCACGACTGAATGAAGCACATGTAGAGTAAATACTATGATTGATTGACTGGCTGATTACAGTGTGAAGGACTAAGATTAGTCGAAGAAGAAGTTCCCTCCTATTAGAGTGGAGAGACAATAGAAAACATTACTAGGTCTCCTCTCTTGCTAGAGTATTCTTTTAAGAATCACTGCAAGGGGGTCACTGCTCATTTTCATGGCTAATAAAAATGCAACCCCCAGTTTCTGGCAGCGATTCACTTAAATGATCCCAGATTTGTTTTTTAAAAGACCTCCAGGGAGGGAGTTTTGGCAGCGCAAGACTAGCAAACCCAGAGAAATTGTCACTTCTTTCCTATTCCTTCAGTGGAATAAGGCCAAAATTCAACCATGAAGAACCATGTCGATGTGTTCCAAAACACAAGAAGAACCCACGTTAAAACACAATATTGGACGCTGTAGAGTTTCATCAAAAGGTTGCAAAAATGATTAAGTATTACCTGAGCCTCCTTTACCTTGTCCAGATTTCGCCTTAAATAGCTTCAGAACTGTCAAGCCTGCAGACCCTCTGCTTCTCTTCTCAAGCTAGGCTGAGCCAGAGTTGGAAGGATGATGGGTACTCGTTAAGTGCTTACTATGTGCCAGGCACTGTATTAAGCACTGGGGCGGACACCGGCATATCGAGTTGGACACCGTCTTTGTCCCATGGGGGGGGCTCCCTGTCTTCATCCCCATTTTACAGACGCTGTAACTGAGGCACAAAGAAGTAAAGTGACTTGCCCAAGGTCACACAGCAGACAAACGGCGGAGCGGGAATTAGAACCCAGGTCCTTCTGACTCCCAGGCTCACGAACTATCCAATAAGCCATGCTGCTTCTTTCTGTTAATAACAATAATAATAATAGTATTTGTTAAGTGCTTACTATCTGCCCAGCACCATTCTAGGGGTAGATACAAGGTAATCAGGTTGGACACACTTCCTGTTCCACATGGGGCTCACAGTCTTAATCCCCATTTTAAAGATGAGGAAACTGAGGCACAAATAAATTAAACAGCTTGCCCAAGGTTACACGGCCGACAGTTGGCAGAGCCGGGATTAGAACCCACATCCTCTAACTCCCCAGACCGTCCTCTTGGAGCAGACGTAAGGTTATCAGGTGAGACACAGTCATTGACAGCCTAAGGAGGAGGGAGAAAAAGTATCGAATCCCTTTTTGACAGATGCGGAAACTGAAGCCCAGAAAAGTTAAGTGATAATAATAATAATGATGATGATATTTGCTAAGCGCTTACTGTGGTGCCAGGCACTGTTCTAAGCGCTGGGTAGATACAAGGTAATAATGAGGGTATTTGTTAAGCGCTTACTATGCGCAGAGCACTGTTCTAAGCACTAAGTAGATACAGGGTAATCAGGTTGTCCCGTGTGAGGCTCCCAGTCTTCAGCCCCATTTTACAGATGAGGTCACTGAGGCACAGAGAAGTGAAGTGACTTGCCCACAGTCACACAGCTGACCAGTGGCAGAGCTGGGATTCGAACCCCTTAACCTCTGACTCCCAAGCCCGGGCTCTTTCCACTGAGCCACGCTGTCATCAGGTTGGACACCGTCTCTGTCCCACATGGCGCTCAGTCTCAATCCCCATTTTACAGATGAGGTAACTGAGGCCCTAGAGAAGTGAAGTGACCTGCCCAAGGTCACACAGCAGGCAAGTGGCAGAGCTGGGATATGAAGCCAGGTCCTCTGTCCAACCTGATTAGCTTCTATCTTCTTCAGCGTTTAGTACAGTGCCCAGCACATAGTACCCCGCACATACTCTGTTGGACTGAACTCTCCCAAGCGGTTAGTACAGTGCTCTGCGCCATTGATTGTCTAGCTTCCTTTTTCCCTTTCCCATCAGGGGTGGACTTGGGATTTGATAACTGAAAATTATGTGGAGAAAAACAGAAGAAGAACAGATGAAGGAAGGGAGGAGAAAGAAAGAAACATGTCCCGAGGAAGCAACATTAATAGCGGAAATATACTTGCGGCTCCTGCAGATCTGTGATGAAAAGGACAACCACCAATACTGCAAGGAAAGGCCAGCGAATGCTATAAAAATGAATAAATTACTTCTGCCCGGCACATTGCCCCCAGAGGGGTAATTTATCAGGAGCATGCTGAGAAACAGTGTGACCTCACGGGTAGAGCCCGGGCCCGGGAGTCGGAAAGACCTGGGTTCTAATCCCAGCTCCGCCGCTAGTCTGTTGTGTGACCTTAAATTTCTCTGTGCCTCGGTCACATCATCAATAAAATGGGGATTAAGACTGTGGGCCCCATCTAGCACATGGACCGTGTCCAACCTGATTAGCTTCTATCTTCTTCAGCGTTTAGTACAGTGCCCAGCACATAGTACCCAGCACATAGTAAGAGCTTAACGAATTCAGTTGAAAAAAACCAAGCGTACCACCATCTGTTAGCAATATTGTCAGCACGCCGGCCTGGGACTTGAGTTGCCCTCCCTATACAGGAAAATCTCCATTCTTCTCCGTCATCTACCCCCAGAATTACGAAAAAAGCACCGACTGTTTCACTGAAACAGGGAACCAGATCTTCTGCTTGCATAACAACCCAGTCTGAGTACATAACTGCATGTCAAACAAAGAAAGAAGATTTTTCTAACTCTCGTTTGGTGCAAAAATGTGGAGATTTACCTTAAAAATCATTTGACAATGCGACATGCACGAGTACAAAGCTATATAATCTGAAGCTAATCGAAATAATGTATTATTTTTCTTCACATTTTAAAATTATATTTAAGGGACATTGAGAAGTAACTTTTTCCCCGTTTTCCTCCTCAACTTTTCTACATTTGGAGTCTTTGTCAAATGAGCTAGTGTTTGGAGCAGATTTTTGCTTCTAGTCTGACCGAATAATGCTAATGCCACCAGAAAAAAAAAAGTCAACTAAGATGGACTACTTACATTTAATTAACTTGTGGAAAAACCTGTGCTTTCATTGCATGGAAAACCTTTTGCGGAGGTTATGCAGTAATGTTGTTTTTGCTCATGATTTTTTACTGTATAGTTTCTGAATAGAAAGGTATTTAGGGTAAGTCTAAATATCAGGTTACCTCGCTCCAAAATGAAAAGGAATCGGGTCCAAACCGCTAAGACTATGTCAATCAAACCTTGGCTCATAAAGCCCTTTCAGAAATTAAAATTAAACTACTGTGCAAATTTCCCGCAGGCTTTCAGAAATCATCTGTACCGCAAGGAAGTACTTACTCTAATATTTCAATAATTAGTTAAATAAATACTCTCTGGGCAGGTGCTTATAATTATTCTTGTGTGACTGGGGTTGATAAAATGCTCTTCATGCTTAAAAAAACACGCGAAAACCCATCGCTAATGGAGAAATCAGAATAAATGAGGCAGGGAAAGGAGTTTAGGATCAGCCTCCGAAAGATTGCTTGTCAGGAAATTCATCAAGAGTAAAGGTGATGTTGGGTCTCTGTGTTTTTCCCCGCCTTTATTTTCTTTATGATTAATGATTTCTTCTTCTTCTTGACACATACCCACCCTATTGACCCTCCCCTCTGTGTCGCCTAGATCCCTTAAGCACTATGATGCTCGCGCCAATTCCAGACCCACAGAACTTAGGTACAAATCTTTATTTCTCTGCCACCTCCTCTATCTGTAGTTTATTTTAATGTCTGTCTCCCCCTTCTAAGACTATAAGTTCCTTGCGGGCAGGGATGGATCGTCTCTACCAACTCTGTTGTTTTGTATTCTCCCAAGCTCATAGCCCAATGCTCTGTGTAAAGTAAGCGCTCAATAAATACCACTGAATGATTAATTGACTGCTTGTCTGATATTTCTAAGCAGAGAGTGCACTGCCCAAAAGTGGTTTTCAAAGGATCTTGGGATTTTTCACTCGAGCAAAAGAATAATATTGTATTGCATTCCCGCTGCAATAAACTGAGCCTTTAGTGCCTCATTAAACTGTCCCCAGGCACAGAACTGGTTTATTCTCAGCGCTTAGTACACAGTACTGAGTAAACAGTCTACTTGGCAAGTAGTAAACGCTTAACAAATATCATCATAATTATTATTAGTGTTTGGCACACAGTAAGTGCTTAACAAATATTATCATTATTATTATTATCCTTATTCAGAACATCCCATTTAATTTTTCTAGTCGAAAACAAGCTGCACCATTGTAACCACAACTTTAAAAAGTGTTTTCAACCATTGAATACCACCGAAAGGATAATGGTATTTGTTAAGCGCTTACTATGTGCCGAGCACTGTTCTAAGCGCTGGGGTAGACACAGGGGAATCAGGTTGTCCCACGTGGGGCTCACAGTCTTAATCCCCATTTTACAGATGAGGTAACTGAGGCACCGAGAAGTTAAGTGACTTGCCCAAAGTCACCCAGCGGACAAGTGGCCGAGCCGGGATTCGAACCCATGACCTCTGACTCCAAAGCCCGTACTCTTTCCACTGAGCCACGCTGCTTCATCTAAGATAACATCTGTCCTAGATAACATCTAAGGACAAAAATGTCCGTATAGATAGAGGGAGAGAGTGGTATTTGTTAAGCGTTTACTATATGCCAGGCACTGTACTAAGTGCTGGGGTGGATCCAAGCAAATCAGATTGGATACAGTCCCTGTCCCCTATGGGGCTCCCAGTCTCAATCCCCATTTTACAAATGAGGAAACTGAGGCCCAGAGAAGTGAAGCAACTTGCCCAAGGTCACACGGCAGGCAAGTGGCAGAGACGGGATTAGAACCAAGGTCCTTCTGACTCCCAGGTCCCTGCTCTATCCACTAGACCACAGACATCTTGCCTTAAAAGGTCACATCAGGAGAGGGAAGCCCAAATGTAAAAACTGATAAAAAATATTCCTTAGGAGCTAAAGAAGATCTTTTGAGAAAATAGATTGAAAAATCTCTGAATGAGAGACTGTGCCCAAAGAACTTTCGAGCTTTCTACAAACGCAGTGAGGTAGCACGGCCGAGTGGAAAGAGCAGGGGCCTGGGAGTCAGAGGAGCTGGGTTCTAATCCTGGCCCCACCACTTGTCTGCTGTGACCTTGGGCAAATCATTTCACTCCTCTGCTCTTCAGTTCCCTCATCTGGAAAATGAGCATTAAATCCTACTCTCTCCTAATTAGACTGTGAGTCCCATAAGGGACGGGGATTGTGTCCAACGCGATTTTCATGTAGCTAACCCAGCACTTAGTATACTTCTTGACACATAGTTAGCACCTAACAAATGACATTAAAAAAAACACATTTAATGCAGTTGGGGTTATTATTCTGCAAATCTGAGACGGTAGTCTTTCTCCCTGCAGAATGAATGTGAACATTCCTCGACAGAGCTAAGGAAATGAAAGGTGTTAAGTCAGCCCAGAGCATTTATTCAGTGTACTGAATCAGGGCCCTAAAACCATCAGACATATGTCTGCAATGTCACAGAAAATATGGGCATAGCACATCACACAGTCTGTGAGAAATGTTGGCTCCTACTGAATTTTATGAACTGTCTAAAGGCTCACACTTGAGTCTAAGGAGCAACACCCTTTGGTGGCTAGGGTGGCTACCTAATGTCACCTGGGCAAGTGAATTTTTATCACCTCCTGGAGGAGGTGAGTTTTCGAAGGGCGTCGATGATGATGACGATGATGGCATTGGTTAAGCCCTTACTCCGTGTCAAGCACCGTTCTAAATGCTGGGGTGGATACAAGCAAATCGGGTTGGACACGAGGAGCTCACAATCTCAATCCCCATTTTCCAGATGAGGCGACTGAGGCCCAAAGAAGAGAAGTGACTTGCTCCAGGCCAAGGAGTAATAATAACGATCGTGGTATTTGTTAAGCGCTTACTATAGGCCACGCATCGGGGTGGACGCTGGGGCAGATACAAGCAAATAGGGTAGGACGCAGTCCTTGTCCCATGTGGGGCTCACAGTCTCAATCCCCATTTTAGAAATGAGATAACTGAGGCACAGAGAAGTGAAGAGACTTGCCCAAGGTCACAGAGCCGACAAGGGGCAGGGGCGGGATAAGAGCTCGCGGCCTTCTTACCCCCAGGCCCCTGCTCTATCTACTACTGTACCAAGCTCCAGGGGAGCTTAAATACAATCAGATCAGACACGGTCCCTGTCCCATTTGAGGCTCACAGTCTGAGGGGGCGGGCGAAGGGGTATCGAATCCCCATTTTACAGGTGAGGGAACTGAGACGCAGAAGTGAAATGACTTGCTCAACATCACCCAGCGGGCAGGGGGCGGAGCCGGGATTAGAACCCAGGCCCCCTGAGTTCCAGCCCTGTGCTCTTTCCACTAGGCCAGGCTGGCTGCTTCGTGGCGGTCTGCAGAAGAGAGAGGAGTGCCTGAATCACTGGCCAAAAAAGCCTAGACTAACTTTCATTTGTTCATTCATTCAGACGTATTTATTGAGCACTTACTGTGTGCAGAGCGCAGTACTAAGCCCATGGGAAAGTACAATACATTAATAAAGAGAGACAATCTCTGCCCACGATGAGTTCACAGTCTAGATGGGGGAGACAGACATCTGTACAAGTAAACAGACATCAACATAAATAAATAAAATTGCAGATATAGACATAAGTGCTGTGGGGCGGGACGGGGGAAGGGAAAAGGGAGCGGGTCAGGGTGATGCGGGAGGGAGCGGGAGATGAGGAAAAGGGGGAATCTCCCCTTGGCACCCTAGAACTTCCCCGGGATCCTGCCAAATCCGGAGTTCCGGTGAACGCTCCGTGGCCCGCCGGTATTTCTGACTCTGAGGGCAGATTCAGGCATTTAGGGCTTCCTCCAACTTAGACGAGGGGGCTGCTGTATGGCAGATGTGGGCTCAGTAGTAATAATAATTACGGTATTGGTTAAGCACTTACTATGTGCAGAGCACTGTTCTAAGCGCTGGGGTAGATACAGGGTCATCAGATTGTCCCACGTGGGGCTCATTTTTTCTAATCCCCATTTTTACAGATGAGGTAACTGAGGCCCAGAGAAGTGAAGTGACTTGGCCAAGGTCACACAGCAGACACGTGGCGGAGCCGAACCCACGACCTCTGACTCCCAAGCTCAGGCTCTTGCCACTGAGCCACGCTGCTTCACTTAAAAATAAGCGCTTACTATGTGCCGAGCACTCTTCTAAGCGCTGGGGTAGATACAGGGTAATCAGGTTGTCCCACGTGAGGCTCACAGTCTTCATCCCCATTTTCCAGATGAGGTAACTGAGGCACAGAGATGTTAAGCGACTTGCCCACAGTCACCCAGCTGACAAGTGGCAGAGTCGGGATTGGAACCCATGCCCTCTGACTCCCAAGCCCGGGCTCTTTCCACTGAGCCACGCTGCTTCTCAGGAGCGAGGGGATGGTCGGGAGGGAGAGCGGCAAGATTTCAAGGATCAGAACGGAGCATATTTGCCCTTCAGACCCCCTCCGAAATGGGGAGGGACAAGCAACAGGAGAACTTCCTCCTCCTTCATAGCTGACAGACCATCAGGCTCCTCATACTCAAAGTCTTATTAAAATCCCACCTCCTCCAAGAGGCCTTCCCCGACTCAATCCTCAATCCCCCCACTCACTCTCCTTTCTGCGTCACTCTCGCACTTGGATTTCTAATTCTTTAGTCACCCCACCCTCAGCCCCACAACCCTTACGTACATACCCTTGATTGATCCTTGGCTCCTATTTTTTTAACGGTGTCTACTAATAATAATGACGGTATTTGTTAAGCACTTACTTTGCGCCAAGCTCCGTTTTAAGCACTGGACTGTGTGCCAGGCACTGTACTAAGCACCGAGATCGGCACAAGATGATAAGGTTGGATACAACCCATGTCTCACATAGGGCTCACAGTCTTAATCCCTATTATACTGATGAGATAATTGAGGGGCAGAGACGTTAATTGACTTGCCCAAGGTCACCTAGCAGGCAGGATTAGAACTAAGGTCGTCTGACTCCCGTGATTTTTCCACTGGGCCATTCTGTTTTCCAATTCCTACTCATTACACTGAAGGGGAAGAGGTCGGGGCAGCGGGGACTTGGAGGATGGATAAACATAGGAAGCAGCGTGACCTAATGGAAATAGCACGGGGCTGGGTTCTAATCCCGGCTCTTCCACTTGCCTGCTGTGTGACCTTAGGCAAGTCACTTCACTTAATTTCTCTGGGCCTCAGTTTCCTCATCTCTAGATTGGGAACTAAATCCCTGTTCTTCCTCTCCCCGAGACTGAGTCCCGTGTGGGACAGAGACTGTCCAACTTAATTGTCTTGCCTCTACCCAGCATTTTGCAATGCTTGGCACATAGTAAATGCTCAGTAAATACTGATTATTTGATGGTCGATTCCTCGGTCTGGTCTGGTCACTGTTATTTTGTATTCCCCCGAGCGGCTTCGTACAGTGCTCCGCACGTAGTAAGCGTTCAATAAATACCATCGATTGATGGATTTTACACAGTCACTGCTCAATTAATACCACTGATTGAATACCCGTGATAATTAATAATAGTGATATTTGTTAAGCACTTACTATGTGCCAAGCACTGGGCTAGAGAGATGATAAGCAGTCTAGGTAGGTGGCAGAACAGGTATTGAACCCCCATTTTGCAGATCAGGGAACCGAGGCACAGAAAAGTTAAGTATTTGCCCAATGAGACACAGTGAGTACGTGGCAGAGCCGGGACTAGAACCCAGGTCCTCTGGCTTCCAGGTCGGTTTCACTAGGCCTCACCGCTTCATAAAAAAATCCAGTCTACACTGTAAGCTTGTTGTGGGCAGGGAATGTGTCTGTTCATAGCTGTATTATACTTTCCCAAGCCCTAAGCACAGTGGTCTGCACACTGTGAGCGCTCAATAAATAGGACTGAATGATTGAATGAAAGTCCTATGTGATAGTGTGGGGATTTTCCTCTGCCCTTGGATATCCCTCTCTGTCACTTTTGAAATCAGAAGCCCAGAGATCCTTCCTTCCTCAGTTCTTTTTTTTTTGCTGTCAAAAAAGGAAAGTGATCTTTCGGGGGTTTTTTTGGTTAAGCGCTTACTTCAAGCCAGTGATGGTATTCGTTAAGCGCTTACTTCGTGCCAGGCACCGTTCTAAGCACTGGGGTAGATACCAGTTAATCAGATAGGGCTCTGTCCCTGTCCCATGCGGAACTCACAGTCTTAATCACCCATTTTACGGATGAGGTAACGGAGGCCCAGAGATGTCAATGACTTGCCCAAGGTCACACAGCGGACAAGCGGAGCCGGGATGAGAAGTCCGATCCTTCTGTCTCCCGGGTCCGTGCTCCATCCACTAGGCCACACTGCTTCTCTCAGGGGTTCACGGTAGTGTGTTCTGGAGATCGCCTCCCCCCCTTAATTTAATTGAGAAGCAGCGCGGCTCCCTGGAAGGAGCCCGGGCTTGGGAGTCAGAGGTCATGGGTTCTAATCCCGGCCCCGCCACTTGTCAGCTGTGGGAGCTTGGGCAAGTCACTTCACTTCTCCGGGTCTCAGTTACCTCATAAAAGGGGATGAAAACGGTGAGCCTCACGTGGCACAACCTGCTCACCTTGTAGAGAAGTAGCGTGGCTCAGTGGAAAGAGGCCGGGCTTGGGACTCAGAGGTCATGGGTTCGATACCCGGCTCTGCCACTTGTCAGCCGTGTGACTGTGGGCGAGTCACTTCACTTCTCTGGGCCTCAGTTACCTCATCTGTAAAATGGGGATTAAGACTGTGAGCCTCACGTGGGACAACCTGATGACCCTGTATCTACCCCGGCGCTTTAAACAGTGCTCTGCACGTAGTAAGCGCTTGACAAATACCAACATTATTATTATCCCCCCAGTGCTTAGAACAGTGCTTTGTACCTAGTAAGCACTTAACAAATGCCATCATTATTATTATTAATTGGGATCCACCACCCCATGGCTTCCACGAGTTGAACCCTCAGTCAGCATGAGAAGCAATTGCCTATTCCCACTTCCAGAGGGCTGGTTCCCGGAGCCCGAGATAAAAGAGGCCCTCCCGGCTCCTCCACGTTGGTGGCGACATCTCCAAAGCTCGTGAACCCCTCACACACCTCACTTCATACACTCCAGAAGTTCTGAGCCCTCCACCGCTCACCATTTCCTCCACGAAAATGTCTCGGAAACGTCCCGGAATCCTGGAAACCTCTCCCCGCCAGCAAGTGTGGCCAGTACGATACATACACTTCATCTCTCCCCCTGGCTGGTCTATACCGTCTAGGTCAAGAGATGATCGGGAGTTCCTCCCTCGGATCAACACAGACCTTCGGATTAGATCATCCAGGCCCTAGAGGAGGGGCTTTTTGCCTCGGATCATATGGTTTGAGCATCTGCAAAGATCAAATTACCCAGATATTGCCAAAGCTCTGGGTAATTTTGTCCCGCTCAGCCATGGATTTCAGCAGTCGTTAGGTAGACCGGGCGGAAGAATGCCAGGACCGTGAACCCGTGGACCATTCTTATTTCTGCCTCTGTACAACTCAGAGGAACAAAGAGGCTAAACGTATGTACCTGCTTTCCATCTCCACTAATGCGCGGTGCACTTTTTCCATTAACATCAACGCGTATAGGCTTGTCAACTTACCCGGTGCAGAGATTGTCGTGGGATTACTGAGGTGCCGTCTAAATTTCTGAGGGTCTTGAGAGAGCTGCCCTATAAAAAGCAAAGCAGTATTTCAGAATCTTGGAAATGGCAAATATCCAGCTGTTTCTTAATACTTGATCGTTACAGAGCGTGTAAAATTGTCCTTTGGTTAGTCCAGCTTAAAAGTAGAATAGGCCCATATTTACTGAAAGTAAACTAGTACAGTGCTCTGCACATAGTAAGCGCTCAATAAATACTATCGAATGAAACTGCAAGTATAATCAGGCTTTGGCTTCAAAGATGACACCTCTGCTGGTAAAATATTTATCGATCTGAGCACGTGACTATAATGATGTACTTGTGGTAGGGAACATCTCTACCAACTCTGATGCATTGCATTCTCCTAGGAGCATAGTACAGTGTTCTGCAGACAGTAAGCGCTTAATAAAGACGTTTGACGGACTGAAGACTGATGAGATCATTTCTTCCATCTTATGGACATGAAAGATACCTTCTTGAATGTTACCATTCATTCCCTTTCTGCGTGTGGAGGACTGTACTAAGCGCTTGAGAAAGTACAACAGAACAGAGCCGGTAGACGCGTTCCCTGCCCGCATCCCGGAAGCGGCGTGGCCTAGTGGAAAGGGCGTGTGTCTGGGAGTCCAAGGGCCTGGGTTCTAATTCTGGCTCTGCCAACTGCTTGCACCTCACTTCTACGTGCTTCAGTTTCACCAGCTGTAAAATGAGGAGCCGATGCCTGTTCCCCCTCTTATTCAGATTGTGAACGACCGTATCCAACCTGATTAACTTGCATCTCCTCGGTGCTTGACACATAGTAAGCACTTAACAAATACCATAATGATAAATAATAATAATAACGAACTTATCTGAGGTTTCATTTCACTGTACCGTTCTCATGTTACTTCCGCTCATCCTGTTCCCGGTTCGGACTTTCACATTCTGTGAGCTTTGATCCCTCCAGAATGGAAAGTCATTATGGGCAGGGAACCTGGCTGCTAATTCTGATGTGCTCTCCCAAGCGCTTAGTAGAGTGCTCTGCACATAGTAAGTGCTCAATGAATACGATCGATGGATTGATACATGCAAAAGGGCTAAATATCTTTTATACGGCGGGTGGTTTTTTTCCCCTACTTCTCCAAATCTTTATAGTTCTTCCACCAGCAGAGGGCAGTTTAGCCATGTGCTAACTGTCTATGTGACCCGATCAACATTTCCAAAGAGAATAATAATAATAATGATGCCATTTATCAAGCGCTCACTATGTGCCAAGCACTGTTCTAAGCGCTGGAGAGGATACAAGGTGATCAGGTTGTCCCACGTGGGGCTCACGGACTTAATCCCCATTCTACAGATGAGGCCCCGAGAAGTGAAGCGACTTGCCCAAAGCCACTCAGCTGCCGAGCGGCGGAGTCGGGATTTGAACCCATGACCTCCGACTCCCAAGCCCGGGCTCTTTCCACTGCTTCTTTCCATTGCTTCTCCAGTGGGTCAATCAGACAGTCAGTGGTGTTTACTGAGCGCTTACTGTGTGCAGAGCAGTGTAGTAACAATAATAATAATAATGTTGGGATTGTTAAGCGCTTACTATGTGCAGGGCACTGTTCTAAGCGCTGGGGGAGATACAGGGTAATCAGCTTGTCCCACAATCTTAATCCCCATTTTACAGATGAGGGAACTGAGGCGCAGAGAAGTTGTGTACTAAACACTCGGAGGGTACAATATAACAGACGCATTCCCTGCCCACAGTGAGCTTATGGTCAAAAAGGGCCACCACCAAACATTGATCAAATAATCCAAACGAGTGCTCCCACTGAAATTTTCCCTTGTCATACATTTTATTACATTTGAACTTTCCTAGCTTCCTTAAACTTCAAAGCATTTATCGTTGTTAGGCTCGTTTTTAAAAGGTGCCACCGCAGAGAAATGCATTCAATCGTATTTATTGAGCGCTTACTGCGTGCAAAGCACTGTACTTAAGCGGTTGGGAGAGTACAACAACAAACAGACCCATTCCCTGCACTCAACAGGTTGACTTTTGACCAGGCAGTGACTGAAAGGGGTGTTGTGAACCAACTCCTGTTTTAGAAGGTGATAATTTTCAAAATGACTCAAAATCATGCATGGTGGGTGAAAACGACCTACTTTTTAAAGAAAAGTTGGAGAAAACTATACAAAGCCCACACTGAAAGGCTTGTTGTGGGCGGATTGTATTGTACTCTCCCAAGCACTTAGTACTTAAGGAAACCTTGGCCCTGAACTGTAAATTTAATAGATTGATTGGATGATTGAAGAGAATAGCAACACTCCTACCTAAAACGAAATGCAAAAACCACTAACTAGTTTCACGTCTGACTTAGTTTCATTAGATGTGCTGGAGATGAGAAATGAAGATGAATGTAGCAAGGGGGAAAAAAAAGGGGGCCGAAGCATTACCTTTTAAATGGCATTTGTTAAGTGCTTACTATGTGCCGGGCATTTACTAACCAGCTGATCAGGTTGAACACCATCCCTGTCCCACACGGGGCTCACAACTTTAATCTCCATTTTACAGAAGAGGTAACTGAGGCACAGAGAAGTGAAATGACTCGCCCAAGTCATCAGCAGAGAAGTGGTGAAGCCGGGATTAGAAAGCAGGTCCCCTGACTTCCAGATCTGTGTTCTTTCCACTAGGCCACGCTGCTTCTCCAATAACAAGAAGTATACCAACAGAAAAGGATTTCTCTGCCTCCAAACCTTTTGAACTTTTCAAACTTAAGACACACAAATATATCTTAATTACCATCAGGGGGCAGAGGGAGAGAAGGACAACAACCCGGACCTCCAATCAATCAATCAATCAATCAATCAATCAACGGTATCTAGAGAAGCGTGGCTTAGTGGAAAGACCGCGGGCTTGGGAGTCAGGGGCCGTGGGTTCTAATTCCGGCTCCGCCACTTGTCAGCTGGGTGAGTTTGAGCAAGTCACTTCACTTCTCTGGGCCTCAGTTACCTCATCTGTAAAATGGGGATCAAGACTGTGAGCCCTAAGTGGGACAACCTGATTATCTTGTATCTATCCCAGTGCTTAGAACAGTGCTCTGCATATAGTAAGCACTCAATAAATAATAATAATAATAGTAATAGTAATGATGGTATTTGTTAAGCGCTTACTATGTGCCAAGCACTGTACTAAGAGCTTGGGAGAGTACAATACAAAAGAATTAGCAGACACATTTCCTGCCTATAACCAGTTTATAGTCAGACAGTTGTATTTCTTGAGCACTTACTGTGTGCAGAGCACTGCATTAAGCACTTGCAGGAGTACCATAAAAATGGTGTGGCTTAGTGGAACGAGCATGGGCTTGGGAGCCAGAGGTCATGGGTTCTAATCCCGGCTCCGCCACTTATCGGCTGTCTGACTTTGGGCAAGTCACTTCACTTCTCTGAGCCTCAGTTACCTCATCTGTAAAATGGGGATTAAGACGGTGAGTCCCACTTGGGACAACCTGATTATCTAGTGCTTGGCACATATTATTCAATTTATTGAGCACTTACTATGTGCAGAGCACCGTACTAAGCACTTGGAATGTACAATTGGGCAACAGATAGAGACAATCCCTGCCCATTGACAGGCTTACAGTCTAATCGGGGGAGACGGATGGACAAAGACAATAGCAATAAATAGAGTCAAGGGGATGTACATCTCATTAACAAAATAAATAGGGTAATAAAAATATATACAAATGAGCGGACGAGCCCAGTGCTGAGGGGAGGGGAAGGGAGAGGGGGAGGAGCAGAGGAAAAGGGGACTTAGCTGAGGGGAGGTGAAGTGGGGGGGCAAAGAGAGAGCAGAGGGAAAAGGGGGAGCTCAGTCTGGGAAGGCCTCTTGGAGGAGGCCTTCATATTAAGCGTTTAACAAATACCATAATCATTTTTATTTTAAACGGACATTTTCCCTTACCGTCTTGGCAGGGGCGGGGGTGGGGAGACAGACATGATAAGTCTTCCCTGTTTCCTGCCGGACCGAGCCCAGGACTGTCCTAGCCTACGGACGGTGTTGAATCCAGAAGAGAGCTCAGGCCAAACCAAAAGTGAATTTAGAACTCACTTCCCAGAGCCGTGCTGCTCAAACGGAGTCGCTGGCAGACTTGGGAATGTTAAGCATGACAACATAACAAGGGACAAGCTTTTCGTTTCCCTGTGTGGCCAGGATGTTGGATCAATCAAGCAATCGAAAGCATTTATCATTATTTTTAATAGAAGCATTAGTAACAGTAATAATAATGATGGAATTTGTTAAGCTCTTCCTATGTGCCAAGACTGGGGTAAATACAAGATCATTAGGTCTCCCTGATGAATAATAGAAATACAATTGTCTGACTGTAAGCTGGTTATGGGCAGGAAATGTGTCTGCTAATTCTTTTGTATTGTACTCTCCCAAGCTCTCAGTACAGTGCTCTGCATATAGTAAGCGCTCAATAAAATCAGGGACTCCCAATCTAAGTAGGAGGGAGAAAAGGTACCGAATCCCCATCTTACATAGAAATGACGTGACTTGCCCAAGGTCACACAGCAGGTAAACGGCAGGACCATGATTAGAACCCAGGTTCACTGACCCCCAGGCCCATGCTCCTTCCACTAGGCCACGCTGCTTCTCCTTATTGAGCACTTACTGTGTGCAGAGCACTGTACTAGATGCCCGCCCCCTTTAGACCGTTCTCTTAGTTAATTGTATTTATTGAGCGCTTTCTATGTGCAGAGCACTGTACTAAGCGCTTGGGAGAGTACAATATAACAACGTAAGAGACTCATTCCCTCCCCACAATGAGCTTACAGTCTAAAGAGGGAGACGGACATTAGCATAAATAAATATAGACTGTAAGCTCCCTGGGGACAGGGAAGGTGTCTACCAACTCGGTTGTATTATACTCTCCCAAGTGCTGAGTGCAGTGCTCTGCACAGTGTAACCACCCGATAAATAACAGTGACTGACTGATTGACTAGATGATATCGTTGGTAGACACGCCCCTTGCCCACAACAAGCTTATAGTGGAGAGATGGCTTCACAGTCCAGCGTGGCGCAGTGGAAAGAGCACGGGCTTTGGAGTCAGGGCTCATGAGTTCGAATCCCAGCTCGGCCACTTGTCAGCTGTGTGACTGTGGGCAAGTCACTTAACTTCTCTGTGCCTCAGTTCCCTCATCTGTAAAATGGGGATTAAGACTGTGAGCCCCACGTGGGACAACCTGATTCCCCTGTGTTTACCCCAGCGCTTAGAACAGTGCTCTGCACATAGTAAGCGCTTAACAATTACCAACATTATTATTATTATTATTATCTCTCAGTGGTCTTTTCAGCCACACATCTACTCTTAGGAGAACTTCAATGCCCCTGGTGTATTTTTCAAATATGGACAACAAAATGTATATATTTACATATAGTTGTGTGTGTATACATATACACATATATGTGTGCATAACGCATATATATACATATATATATGCCTTTGGGCTATAGCGGGGTTGCCAATATTTAGCAAATCATGGACATATACTCACATATAGTTGTCCATATATATTTATCTCTCGATCTATCTACAGTAGATAGATACGTTTGCACACCTATGGGCCACTAGCAGGTTTGCCAATAATCCACTGATCTGTGGACGGTCCATAAAAAAGACCTAAAACCGGCCAAGCCCATAATCCCTGAATCAGAGGCACGGCCTAGTGGATAGAGCACGGGCCTGGGATGCAGAAGGACTTTGGTTCTAATCCTGACTGACGCCACTTGCCTGCTGTGTGATCTTGGGCAAGTCACTTCACTTCTCTGGGCCTCAGTTCCCTCATCTGTAAAATGGGGATTAAGACTGGGAGCCCTATGTGGGACAGGGACTGTGTCCAACCCAATTATCTTGTATCTACCCCAGGGCTTAGTACAGTTATTATTATTATTACTAACCCAACTAAGGTGCAGCTTTGTGGCAGCCTCCCTCGGCCCCAGGAATTCGTAACCCCAGGGAATAATAGGCCATGCTCAGCCTGGGCTGAACTCTAAGAGAAAGATAGATTCTGCTTTCTCTCTCTCTGTCTCTTTTAATATCACACTGAACAATTTAGATTCGGGAATCCTAAAAGCAGTTTCCAGATACATGTAAAAATGAACAGGATTGTTCTCCAGAAGCATCCCGGCAAGAGTTCAGTGTTCAGCACAAGGTAGGGACTCAATAAATACGATCGATCTATTGAGTACGCCTCCCTCAGGCTCAGCCCTCTTGGGGCCTCACAGACAAGCATCATTTGCAAAAGTGTCATTTGGTATCCCTGTAGAAAATACGGTGGGAGGGGAAGAGGAGGTGAATTCTCCCTCTCCTTTCCTTCTGGAAAAATAGATGACACGAGAAATGACTCTCTCCACGCTCAGTTGGAAAAGAATGCTCAGTCTGTGAAAGTGTTTTCAACTCTACCAAGACAGTGTAACTAGTAACTCCCCAGGACCATCAGTGCACGTTGAATTACAATGAGAACAGGACCTAAAGCCCACCTGGATCCTTTCAGAGCTTTTCTATCTGAATTTACCTAAAACCAAGTAAAAGTCCCCAAGAAAATATGACTAATCTATAAAAAGGAGAAAGGGTCTTTCTTTCTCTTTGCATTTCCTCTTTGCTCGCACCAGAAGTTGCCGCTACAGAAGAAAGCAAGGGGAGCTAGAAATAGTGATCAATTTGTAAGTGACTTCAGGTTAAACCTTTTTCCATGCTGTTCAATGCCAAAGAACAGCTAAAGTAAGAATGCAATTTCTAGCCAAAGATTTAGTACCTCAGTACAACATGTGATGAAGGGGGGATATTCAAAGCATGAAGAAGTTTTGATTCCATCTCAATTTGCATGCATTCTCGATATACTGGTATTTTTTTTTTTTTTTATGAATGCAGTTTTCAGGACAACCACTTCCTCTGTTGAATGAAGCTGGTTAGCAATATGGCTTACTGGAAACTTGAGTGTTAAAAAAAAATGACTTTGTCAAATTGAAAGACAATACAGCTACATTATCTCGACCTAAACTCCCACATTTCAATAGGCACGCACTCGAAAAATCCACATCGCTAACTATCCATACAGTCCCACTCACACACATTCTTTGCAGGAGTGTGTGTGTTTTTTTAAAAAAATGGTATTTGTTAAGTGCATATTATGTGTCAAACACTGTTTTAAATGCTGGGGTAGATACAAGCGGATTAGAAAATTGCAGGAAGCTAAAACACCTCACTGCTAGTCTTCCAAATGCTTCTGGAAGCATTCTCCGCTTCAGGAAGTTAAGAGTGGAAACAAATACCCAGCAATCGATCCTTAGTAAATTTAAATTTGACTCCCTTCAGGTTGGTAATTGAAATGCTGAAGCAATTCCTAAATTTCTGAGCTACTACAGTAATTACACAAAAGTCACGAGAGACTGTGATGGGCACTGTACAAACCACTAACTCTCTGATCAGTTCCTTCTCACGGGCTCTTGAAAGCTCATCTGCTGTTTCCAACAGATGACTCCATCCATCCATCCATCCTGCGGAAATCTAATATGCCTTGAAAACACACTGTGCCATTTACCCTCTTCTAGTCACTGTTGATCACCAAATGTTGGCTGTACGGCAAAATGTTATCGACTATTTTCTCGGTAAAATTCTTGCGAGCCGGGGATGTGTCACTTGGGTATTCTGTACTTCTGAAATGGCTCAATAACTTCTGCTCCGCCTCCTCCTTCTTTTCCTCCTCCTCCTGCTCTCCTCTTCCTTTTCTCCTCCTCCTCCTTCCCTCCTCTTTCTCCTTCTCCTCCTTCTTTTCATCATCGTCCTCCTCCCCTAATGCTACTACGACTGTGGCCTAATGGATAGAGCATCGGGCAGGGAGCCAGAAGGACTTGGGTTCTAAACTCAGCTCTGCCAATGGCTTGCTGTGTCAACTTGGGTAAGTCACTTACCTTCTCTGTGCCTCAGTTTCCTCCACTGCAAAATAAGGATACCCGTTCTCCCTCCTCCTTAGACTGTGAGTCCCGTGCGGGACAGGGACTTTGTCCAATCTAATTAACTTGCATTTACCCTAGCGCTTTAGAACAGCGTTTGACATATAGTAAGCACTTAACAAATAATATAAAAAAAAAAAATCTATTCAAGAGTTCCGGTGATAGGAGTTCCGGATGAGAGAAATAAAAAGGGTGGCTCCAATGTTGACCTTCTGGGCTAAGTAAGACCAGGTTTACACGATCACCTGCTCCACAGAGCTAGCTGATTCCTTTCTAATTGATTCCATCCTGTGCGTCTGGGCAAGTCGCTTCAGATGCTTGTACTTCATTTTGCTCATCCAAGCTTGTCTCCGGACTGTAAACTAGTTGTGGGTAGGGAAGGTGACTGTTATATTGTAATAATAATAATAAGGATGATGGTATTTGTTAAGTGCTTCCTATGTGCCAAGCACTGTTCTAAGCACTGGAGTAGAGACAAGGTAATCAAGTTGTCCCACATGGGGCTCACAGTCTTAATCCCCATTTTACAGATGAGATAACTGGGGCAGAGAGAAGTGAAGTGACTTGCCCAAAGTCACACAGCTGATAAGTGGCGGAGCCAGAATTAGAACCCACGACCTCTTACTCCCAAGCCCCCGCTCTTTCCACTGAGCCACGCTGCTCTCCTACTCTCCCAAGCACTTGGTACAGTGCTCTGCACACAGTAAGCACCCAATAAATACGGCTGACTGAGTGACTGGTGGGAAATGTCTAACTTTCGAAGATTATGGAGTAGAACGATTCAAACCACTGTCACTGTTTCATTCTTGGGATTTTCTAAGTCATATTATAAATAGCCTAGTAAAGTTGTCCTTGACATTAATGACCACAGGTCCAAAAAAAATCATATTACTCATATTATGATCCTCTAAGACTGTAAGCCCGTTGTGGGCAGGGAAGGTGTTTATCAACTCTATTCTACTATATTCAGTCAGTCAATCGTATTTACTGAGCGCTTACTGCATGCAGAGATATAAACTAAGTGCTCGGGAGAGTACAATATAACAATATGGCAGCCGGATTCCCTGCCCACGATGACCTTATAGTCTAGATGGGGAGACAGAAATTAATAAAAATAAATAACGATTGATACGTACATAGGTGATGTGGGGCTGGGAGGGGAGATGAATACAGGGAACAAGTCCGGGCGACGCAGAAGGGAACTGAAGAAGAGGAAAAGAGGGCTTAGTCAGGGAAGGCCTTTTGGAGGAGATGGGCCTTCAATAAGACTTCGAAGGCGGGGAGAATAATTGACTGTCGAATACGAAGGGGGCGGGCGTTCCAGGACAGAGGCAGGGCGTAGGCGAGAGGTCGGCGGTGAGATAGATGAGATAGAGATATAGTGAGAAGGTTAGCATGGGCTGCGTTGTAGTAGGGTTGTAGTATTGTAGTCTCCCAAGTGCTCAGTACAGTGCTTGGCCCACGGTAAGCGCTCATTAAATACGACATTGATCGATAAGGGTAAAATACTGAAAATGTGTCAGTCTAACAGTTCTTTGAAGGACTCGAAGATAATTCGTGTGATAAATTAAAACACTTCAGAGCCTTTATCTGAAATTCTGACAATATAAATGATCCTCAGTAGTGATGCAGACCCACTAACAAGGATCCAGAAAAAATGCACGGTTAATGAACAAGGAATTTAATAGGCTAAAGAACTTAAATTCCTCCGGGGACGGTTTAGCACTTAGGTCATTCATTGGGCAATTTCAGACTCTTTATATCATGTTAAAAAAAAAAAATTCAAGACAAGTTGAAAATTGAGTTGTCTCTATGGTTCCAAATGAGGGAGAAAGGAAGCAACTATCTGACCGACCTGGAATATTTAATCGATCGATCGATGATATTTATTGAGTGATTTGGTAAAATCGCCGGCTTGGGATAACAAAGGAAAAAAAAACTTATGGATGACGGTTCTGATTCAAAATCTGTTATTTTTTTTCAATGAACACGTGTGGGTAACCACAAATTTAGTGCTTGGTTTGTGCCGACTTTTGGTAACCTTCTAAAAAGCTTTTGCCAGAAGAAACCGCTCTGAGATAGAATTTCTCCGAGATCTGAGAAGTTTTTCAAATCACTGAGGGCCACTGCCCTCATTTTCCTTCACTCGGTCACCAGCATGGAATGGCTGCATTCCATGAGGCAAATTTTTTAATGTTCTAAAAGTAAAAAAGGGAGAAATGATAAACGTACGGTCTGGTGAATTATCGTTAAAAAAAAAAAAAACCTTCAACCCTGCATTTGTATTGAAAAATACGATACACCAAAGAATGAAGTTAAAATTCAAAATCTAGCAGTGCAAGTTTAAATTTTGCAAGAAATACCATGGAGAGGCTCCTAGGAGGTAGATTTTCAAGTCAGACCTATGTTTATTGAGGTGTTTCAGGACCTTAATAGACTCCTGAGAACAACATTCCCCTCTGAGAGTGTAGGCAGAATTGTCCAGCTATTGGAAGGAAAACCAGATTTTTAACCCCTCCAATTCTGCAGTCTCTCCAGATTTTAACCCCTCCAACGCTGCAGTCTCTACAACGGAGGGTCCCATCTGGGAAGCGAGACTTCTTTTGTGCCAACAATTATATTTATATCTCCGCACGAAGGACCCCGATCTCTAATCTTCACTACAAGGCACTGGGTCCCAGGGACATATGCTACTCTGTTTGTTCTCCCCTGATTCTCACCGATGCTCCCAGCAGAAGATCAGTCAATCGATATCGTTTATCGAGCACTTGTCACGTATGGAGCACTTTACTAAGCCCTTGGGAGAGTACAGTAGAAGTTAGGATATATGATCCCTACTCTCAAAGTGCTTATAGATCAAATTAGACTGTGAGCTCGTCATTGGGCAGGGATTGTCTCTATCTGTTGCCGAACTGTATATTCCAAGCGCTTAGTACAGTGCTCTGCACATAGCAAGTGCTCAATAAATACTATTGAATGCTTATAATCTAGTGGGGGAGACAGACCCTTAATGATAACAATAATAATAATGGTATTTAAGCACTTACTTTATGCCAGGCACTGTTCTAAGCGCAGGAAAATTAATTACAGATGGCGGAAGTAATAGAGTATATGAGGTAAGAATATTAAGTACAAGGGGAATTGTGAGAACTCAAGCATTCAGATAGGAGGAAGAGTGTAAATGGAAGTCAGAGAAAATAAGAAGGGGAAATTGGAAATTAATCAGGGAAGGTCTCCGGGAGGAGATGTGATTTCAAGGATTTTGAAGACGGAGAGAGCCGTGGTCTGTCAGATACGTACGCTCGTTGTGGGCAGGAACCATGTCTACCAACCCTGTGGTATTTTATTCACCCAAGCACTTTTGTAGAGTGCTCTGCACACAGTAAGCGCTAAATAAATACCATTGATTGATTGATCGATCGATCGATGAAAGGGGAGGTGGTTCCGGGCAGCATACGAGTAGAGGTCAGGAGCAAGAGATCCGAGAACGGGGCGCAGTAAAAGTACTTCAGCCTGGGAGGAATGCAGAGCACAAGCTGAGGTGTAATCGGAGAGGACCGAGGATCGGTAGTCAAAGAGAGTTAAGTATAGCGATGCACTGCGCTAAGCCCTTATCATAACCCCAGCTTTGACTACTGCCTCGGCCTCCTCTCTGGTCTTAGAAAGTGACACATTTCCTCCCCACATGGTAAGGGGAGACAGACAAAGTAGGAGAGAGGAAGAGGGAGAGCTAATTGAGTGTCTCCACACCAATGATCAGGAGTTTCTGCTCGATGCGGAGAAAGACGGGGGGCTAAGCATCAACTGGGAAGAACGATCTGGTCAGCAGAGTGCCGTATGGATTGGGAAGGGAAGACGGGGAGACGGCAGAGGAGACTGAGGCAGTAGTTACGTGGGGATATGAAAAGGTACTGAACTAACATAGTGGTCATTTGGATGGAAAGGAAGGAGAACGATCCTGAAAATGTGGGAGAGGAAACATTTAGGGCAACAGATTGAATATAGGGGTTGGAATAATAATAATAGTAGCATTAACAATTCTGTTAAGAGTTAGTGTGCCAAACACTACGCTAAGCACTGGGATGGATACAAGGTAATCAGGTCGGACACAGATCCCGTCCCAGACAGGGCTCACGGTCCAAGTAGGACGAGCAACGGGTACTGAATCCCCGTTTTGCAGATGAGGAAACTGAGGCACAGAGCGGTTAAGGGAGAAGAAAGAGAGAAGACACGGCAATCCCCAAGGAATGAACTTTAACTGCATTAGCCAAATGAGTGGATAGACAAAGGGGGCGGAGTAGACGTATGGGAACGGAGGGGGGAAAATAATATCGGTGGTATTTGTTGAGCCCTTACTAGGCGCCTAGCACTGTATTAAATGCTGGGGTGGCTATGAGATAACCGGGGCCCACATGGATCTCACAGTCTAAGTAGGAGGGAGAACAGGTATTGAATCCCCATTCTGCGGATGAGGGGACTGAGGCTCAGACAAGTGAAGTGACTTGCCTAAGGTCACACAGCGGGTAAGTGGCGGAGTCGGGATTAGGACCCAAGTCCTCTGACTCCAAGGCCCGGGCTCCTTCCACTAGGCCACGCTGCTTCACTAATCCGCATGATTAGTGAATCATGTGAGCCCCACTGTGAGCCCCACGTGGGACAACCTGATTCCCCTGTGTCTACCCCAGCGCTTAGAACGGTGCTCCGCACATAGTAAGCGCTTAACAAATACCAACATCATTATTATCATTGTTATGATCAGGCTGTCTTCCCTGGAACCGTTCCTGGCGTTAGCTGAGGGCCCATCCCGGGAACCCGTCAAACCCTTCCTCTGCAGCCCTCCTTCCCTCCCTCCCCAAAAGACTGATCTGGGTGGGAGGCAGCCGGCCCACACCCTCCGGAGCGGGAAGATCTGCATTCATAATAATAATGATGATCGTGGTACTTGTTAAGCGCTGACTATATGCCAGGCACTGTACTAAGCGCTGGGGTGGTTACAAGCAAGTCCGGTCAGACACAGTCCATGTCCCATGTGGGGCCCGCAGTCTCAATCCCTGTGAGGGAACTGAGGCCCACCAGAGAAGTGGAGTGACTTACCCAGGGTCACCCCGCAGGCAAGCGGCGGAGCCGGGATCAGAACCCAGGATCTCCTGACTCCCGGGCCCGAGCCTTATCCCCGCCGCCGCTCTGCTTCACGATTGCATTTCATTGAGCGTCCTCCCTCCGGGGAGGACTAGTCTCATCCACCGTGACGGCAGGAAGCGGGTCAGGAGAAATACACCCACCCACCCACGCCTCTCGCCACCATCAGACAAGGATCAGAGAAGTTCCAGCTAAACACACCACCGCCGCCTCCAACCCAGGAAGGAAAGTCGGGAGGAAGTGAACTCCGCACTCATCTCTCTACCCCTCCCGCCATTTCCACCACTGCCAAACCAGGAAAGGGAAGGATGCTTCCTCGCCCCCGCCGTCGTAAGCCACGGAGGGAGCGTGAGCCCTTAAACCTGAAATGGGGGTAACGTCACGGCCGGACCCCTCCCTCTCCCCGGGCTTCTTACCATCCGAGGCAGCAGCACAACAGGAAATAGAAGGGGTTAAGCCTCCCCTCTCGGCACCACCACCAACACCACCACTAACACCACCGCAGGAAGCTTGGTATCACCACACTCACCCTTCCTCGGCACCAGGAAGACGGCAGAGGGAGAATATGAAAGAAGAGTACGGTTCTTCTGAGAAGTAACTTGAGGCCGGGCCGCCCGTCTCTAGCAGGGGAAGGCAGAGGAGAAAATGGCATCTGCCACACTCATTCATTCATCCAATAGTATTCACTGAGCGCTCGCTATGTGCAGAGCACCGGACTAAGCGCTTGGCATGTACAGTTCGGCAATCAACCCCGCCCGCCTGGCAGAAGCTCGGCGGTTCTCCGTCTCCAGCGGGTCACTCTATATTTTCTGTGGAAAAGTCTGGTCCGGGGAATGGGCGGTCCAGGGAATAACCGCTGTCCGTCCTACTTGGACTGTGAGCCCTGTCTGGGACAGGGACCGTGTCCAACCTGATTACCTCGTATCCACCCCAGCGCTTAGTATAGCGCTTGGCACACAATAAAGCTCTTAACAACGTTGTTAATATTATTATTATTATCATTCCAACCCCTATATTCAGTCTGTTGCCCTTGTCAGTCACACGGGGAAAAATGTCGGGGAACGAAAGGTTCGATGTTGAGTCGCCTCCTCTGCCGGCAGACCGGCCTCCCGAGATAATGGCAAGAAAGGTGGACTGTGTGGAAAGTACTAGGGAGACTTGGAGACGAAACCGTCCGTGGGGGGCATGTCGGCGTCGGGTTTCCACGGTGACGAAGGTGGGGCTGGACACCGGTAAGGTGCCCTGTGTCCTCACCATAGTGACCGGAAATGCCCGGTGGCAAAATAATGATTTCGACTCACGCGAATGGCCACGCCAACCGAACGGAGCACGCGAGCTCCCGCTAAGCCTTCAAGGTAGGCTTGGGGGGGGTTGGGGGGGGGATAAAGTAGGGGGGAACCACCTTTTTTCTACGGCCGAGTCTTCGGTCTGGGGGGCTCGGTCGATCTTTTGCTACGGAGGGGTGTTCTGTCCGGGGTCGAGGGTCCACGGGGGACCCAGGCAATAAGCTCAGCTCTAGTCACGTAATGGGTGTCGCTTGCTGTCGTATAGCTGAGACCCGCCTGCCGTTGGGTGACTTGGATCTCTTCGGGGCCGTCACTCAAATAACGGCCGTCGTCGAGTGTGGAGGGGAAGCAGGGGGACGAGTCGCTTGGCTTAGTGGATAGAGCCTGGGCCTGGGAGTCAGAAGGACCTGGGTTCTAATCCGGGCTCCCCCGCTCGTCTGCTGTGTAACCTTGGGCAAGCCATTTCACTTCTCTGTGCCTCATCTCTAAAACGGGGATTCAGATTGAGGGCCCCTTGCGGGTCAGCGACTGTGCCCAACCCGGTTTGCTCGTATCCACCCCCACGCTTAGTACAGTGCCTGGCACATAGTAAACACTTGACAAATACTGGGATTATTACCATAATTATTGGGGTCCTGGCTGACAAAGCAGTTGAAGAACACCCAGAGGTGTGGGTCTCCAGTGACCATCTGACTCCCCTATGCCTAAGCCACCAGGGAATGTCACTGTTTACTGGTGTACTGTACTTTCCCAAGCCCTTAGTACAGTGCTCTGCCCACAGTAGGTGCTCAATAAATACTACTGAATGAATGAATGAAGTGGTGAAAGCAAACTGGGGGGATGTGGAGGTGAGGGGAAGGGGAGAGACAAGCAGAGTTTCGCTTTACACTGAAGCGGAAATATGGCAACTCAATGCCTAGATGAGAAGCCGCACGCCCTAGCGGATAGAGCACGGACCCGGGAGTCAGAGGGACCTGGGTTCTACTCCCGGTCCTGCCACTTTGTCTGCTCTGTGACCTTGGGCAAGTCACTCGGTTACTTCATCTGTAAAATAGGGATTAAGACTGTGAGCCCCATGTGGGACATGGATTTTGTCCAACCTGATTGGTTCGTATCTACCCCAGTGCTTAGTACAGCGCCTGGCACACGGTAAGCAATTGACAGATGACCATAAAAAAAAAGTAAAAGAAAACAAAACACTTCCCAATCTTTTGTTCTCTCAAAACGTAGACCAATAAAAGGAGTTAAAACTATAAAGCTCTCCATCGGCTCCCAAAAAGCTCCTTCACGGCCCCATTACAGCCTCTGGGCACCGCGCGGTAGCCCCCGGCAGCCCCCCGGTAGCCTCCCGGCATCCAAATGCCCACTAACCGTCAGTCATATTTATCGAGCGCTTACCGTGTGCCTGTATCTACCGCAGCGCTTAGTACAGTGCCTGGCTCATAGTGAGAGCTTAACAAATACCGTAATTATCGTAACAGGTGCTTGAAGGAAACAGATCCAAGTGCAAGGGTGACAGAAAGGAGGAGGAGTAAGGGAAATGAGGGCTTAGTGGGGAAAGCCCTCTTGGAGATGGATCAATCCGTCGATCGACCGTATTACCGTAACGCCGAGCGCCGTACTAACGTTTGGGAGAGTACGACCTAACAGAGTTGGTAGCCACGTTCCCTGCCCGAAGGAGCTTTCAGTGTAGAGGAGATGCGCTTTTAGTAAGGTTTTGAAGGTGAGGAGAGTGGCGGTCTACTGTATTTGAAAGGGGAGGGAGTTCCAGGCTAGACGGAGGACCCTGACAACTTCCCGACAGCTCCCGCGAAGCTTCCGACAGCCCCACGACAGCCCCGTGACAGCCTGAGGGTCCCGTGACGGACCCCAGACAGACTCGTGACAGGCTCCCGACAGCCCCCGACGGCTCCTGACGGCCCCCTGACGGCGCTTCGACAGCCCGGGACCCACACCACAACCCTCTGACGGTCCCGACGACCCCACCGCGGCCCGCCCAGGGTCCCCGAGAGCCACCGGGCAACCCTCCGGCAGCTTCTGAGAGTCCCTTTCGGCCCATCGTAGACTCACAGCCCTAAGATCCCCCCCGACAGCTCATCCCGGCCCCGTCACACGCTCCCGCCTGCCCCCTCGCAGACCCTCACAGCCTCCTGACAGCTGACGGCCCCCGACAGGCTCCTCGGCGGCCTCCTCACGGCCCCCTCTCAGCCCCCCACGGCTCTCCCACAGCCCCTCGAAGCCCCCTCACAGCCCTCTCCGGTCCCCGACGACCCTCGACGGCCCCCTCGCAGCCCCACGAGGGCCCCCGACGGTCCTCTCGGCCCCCGACGGTTCCCGACGGTCCTCCCGCAGCCCCTCAACCTCTCCTGACAGCCTCCTCGCATCCCCTTGCAGCCCCCCCCCCCAATTCCCGACAGCCATTCAACCGCTCCCGAGAGCCCCCCTCACCGCCACCGGTGCTCCTGACAATCCCCCACCGGACCCCCCCATGGCTCCTCACAGACCCTTCGTGGCCCCCTTACGGTCCCCGACAGCTCTCGACAGCCCCCTCGGCCCCCCTCGGCCCCCGGCAGACCCCTCGCGGCTCCCTACGGCCCCTTCCTAGCCCCCTCGTAACCCCCCGACGGTTCCCGACAGCCCCCTCACGGTCCCTGACATCTCCCTGACAGCCCCCTCACGGTCCTCGACAGCCCCTCGAATCCTCCCGGTGGCTCTCGACAGCCCCCTCACAGCCCCCCGACGGCTCCCGACAGCCCCCTTAACAGGTCCTGACAGCCCCCTCGCAGTCCCCGATAACTCCCCGACAGCCCCTCCCGGTCCCCCGACAGCTCCTGACAGGCCCCTCGGAGACCCCTTCGCGGCCGCTGGCCCCTCGGTCCCTCGACGGCCCCTCGACGGCCCCCCGAAAGCCCCCCGAGGGGCCCGGACGGTGGGGGGGGAGGGGGGCAAAGGCCCAGAGGGGCTGCGGGGCCGGCGGAGGGGCGGTGGGAGGGGCCCACCCGGGCCGGCCACCCCCACCCAGACCCCCGGCCCAGACCCCCGGCCCCGAGGGCGTCCGGGAGCGGGCCCGTCGGAGTAAGGGATGCCAAGGAAAGCCGCGCCGGGCCGGGAGAGCCGGCGGGACCGGCCGCCACCCCGCCCCACCGCGGGCCCCTGCGTTCCCCTGCCTGCCCCCCTCTCTACCCCGGTCCCAGCTTCCCGTGCCCCCGGCTTACCGCGGCTCCCGTGCCCTGGGCTGGCCGGGCCCTCCATCCTCCATCCATCCATCCATCCCTCCATCCATCCCTCCATCCATCCCTCCACGCATCCATCCATCCATCCATCCCTCCATCCGTGCATCCTCCCATCCTCGGGGTGCCCTGGGCGGGCCGGGTGGTTCCTGGCCGGGGCGGGGCGGGAGGGTCCGGGGTCCCTCCTCTCCCCGTCTCCCGCCCTCCCCGACCCGCTGCGGCCCACGTGCGGCCCCGGGCCCGGGCCCCGGAAAGGTGGAGCGGCCGCCCGGCACCTCCCCGCCGCCGCCACCGCCGGAGCCCTCATTGGGCCCCGCGCTCTCACCGCTTGCTTTCAAATTTAGGCGAATTCTCTAAAAGGAAACAGGAAGCCCTCCTCCTCCCCCTCCTCCCCCCCTCCTCCCCCCCTCCTCTTCCCCCTCCTCCTCACCCTCCTCCTCTATTCCTCTTCCTCTTCCTTCTCCTCCTCGATCTCCTTCTCCTCCTTTTCCACCTCGTCTGTCTCCTTCTCCAACTCCTCTCTCTCCTCCTCCTCCTCCTCCTCTTCCTCTACCTCCTCTACCTCCTCCACTTCCAACTCCTTTATCTTCTCCTCCTCTCTCTCTCCTCCTTTGCCACCTCCTCCACTTCCGACTCCTTTATCTTCTCCTCTATGTCTCCTTTTCCAACTCCTCTGTCTCCGCCTCTGTCTCCTCCTCCTCTACTTTCTTCTCTTTCTCCTCCTTTTCCTTCCCCTTCTCCACCTCAATCTCCTTCTCCTCCCGTTCCCACTCCTCTTTCCTCCTCTCTCACCTCCCCCTTCCCCATCTCCATCTCCTCCACCTCCTCCTCCTCCACCTCCTCCTCCTTCTCCCCCTCCATCTCCTCCTTCTCCTCCTGCTCCAACTCCTCTATCTCCTCCTCCTCTCCCAATTCCCCTACCTCTTCTACCTCCTCCCTATCTCCTCCTCCTCCTCAACCTCTTCTTCCTCGCCCTCCGTCTCCTCCTCCCCCCTCCGACTCCATCTCCTTCTCCACCTTCTCCTCTTCCTTTCTGCACCTCATCTCCTCCTCCTCCTCCACCTCCTGCTTCTCCACCTCATCTCCTCCTCCTCCTCCACCTCCCGCTTCTCCACCTCATCTCCTCCTCCTCTACCTCTACTGCCTCCTCCTCCTTCCCCTCGTCCTTGTCATTCACAACTCCTTCCCTCTGCACCGGGGCTCCTTCCCCAACCCCGGCCCCCATCCCCTCCTAATAATAATAACAACTGTGGAGTTTGTTAAGCGCTTACTATGTGCCGGGCACCGTACTGAGCGCCGGGGTGGATACGAGCGAATCGGGTTGGACCCGGTCCCTGTCCCACGTGGTACTCCCAGTCTTCATCCTCATTTTCCAGGTGAGGGAAGCGAGGCCCGCGGAAGCGAAGCGACTTGCCCGGCACCGCACAGCAGACAGATGTCCACGTAGCAGACGGATGTCCGCAGCAGACTGTGTCCTGCCCGATTCGATCGCATCCGCCCCAGAGTTCAGTACGGTGCCTGGCATGTAGTAAGTGATTAATGAATGCCATGATTAATAGTAATTATTATTAAACGGGGGAGCGGGGATTAGATTGGAGGTCCTTCTGACTTCCAGGCCCGTGTCCCATCGACTACGCCACGCTGCTTCCCTCCTCTTCCCGCTTCCGCCGCGCACGGCTCTCCGTCCCCGAAGAAGGGGCGGCCCACGGGGTGGGTCCCCCCAGACACATCTCCCTCCCACTGCCCCCTACCCTCTCTCCACAGTCCCTGTCCCACAGGGGGCTCACGGTCTTAATCCCCATTTTACAGATGAGGGAGTTGAGGCACAGAAAAGTGAAGGGGCTCACCCAAGGTCACGCAGCAGACACGTGGCAGAGCCGGGATTAGAACTGGACTAAGCGCTGGAGTAGATACAGGATGATCAGGTTGGACACAGTCCCTGTCTCACGCAGGGCTCAGAGCCTTAATCCGCACTGTACGTTTGAGGGAACTGAGGCCTAGAAGAAGTGAAATGACTTACCCAAGGTCACACATCAGGCAATTGGCAAAGCCAGGATTAGAACCCCGGGTGCAGAGAAGCAGCGTGGCCGAGCGGGCCCGGGAATCAGAGGGACTGGGTTCTGAACCCAGCTCTGCCACTCGCTTCCTGTGTGACCTTGGACAAGTCACTTCACTTCTCTGGGCCTCGGTGTCCTCATCTATAAAAATGGGGATTCCATAGCCGTTCTCCCTCCTGCTTAGACTGCGAGCCTCACGTGGGACAGGGACTACGTCCAACCTGATGATCCTGAATCTACCCCAGCTGAGAACTGTGCTTGAAACATACAAAGTGCTCAGCAGATGCCATGACCGATCTACGCGGCAGACACGTGGGGGAACTGGGTTGAGAATTCAGGTCCTTCGAATCCCAGGCCTCTTTCCACTAGGCCACGCTGCTCGATCGATTCTCTTCGATGGGATGAGGTTCTGCCACAAGCTCTCTACCATCACGTCTCTTCCCTTCCTTACCTTTCCTTTTTCTCTTTTTCGCCTATTTCTTACTCCATATCAAACTACTCCAAACCCTGGTACCTCTTGCCAATTAAATTATACCCCTTCCTCCTCTCTCTCATACAACTGCTGAAAATCTACCCCTTCAAGCGGCGTGGCCTGGCGGGTAGAGCCCGGGCTTGGAATTCAGAAGGACCTGGGTTCTAGTACCGGCCCCGCCTCGTCTGCTGTGTGAACTTGGGTAGATCGCCACTTCTCTGGGCTTCAGTTCCCTCATCTGGAAAATGGGGATTAAGGCTGTGAGCCCCATGTGGCACGCGGACTGCGTCCAACCTGATTTGCTTGCGTCTCCCCCAGCGCTTACTACAGTGTCTGGCACACAGTAAGTGCTTAACGAATACCGTGAAAAAGAAACACAACAAAAAAAAAAACTCCCCAGCTGCAGGAACTGCTAACCGCCCATGAACTCATCATTTTTTTCCTCCCTATATTTTATGAATAAGATGAAAGACGACACGTCTCGTGCCTGAGAGCCCCCAGAACCGGACGTTTATTCAGTAGAAAGAGCCGTGCTAAGTAATGCTCTTCATGGCGGGACACGGCTCAAGGACTCAGTAGCGATGAATACCCTGATCAGGTTCCTCGGTCCGTTTATTTTGTCATGCAGTCAACTTTATTACCCACCATGCGCCTGCCCCGGCTGAACAGCGTCAAGAATTTTTTTTGGAAATGTTTATCTACTAGGAAAGTAGCAGAGAAATTTCATTTTTTTTTAATTTCTCCTTGGATTATTTTGTAATTCTAGAAGGGAAAAGATGAGTGTATTTTATATTACCTGTGTCTAATAATAATGATTGTGATATTTATATTACTTTACACCTACCCACTCTTTCATTCATTCATTCATTCAATAGTATTTATTGAGCGCTTACTATGTGCAGAGCACCGGACTAAGCGCTGGGAATGTACAATTCGGCAAGAGGGAGAGACGATCCCTGCCCAGTGACGGGTTCACAGTCTTTGTACTCTCCTGCACGCTTAGTACAGTGCTCTTCATAGCGTAAGCACTAAATTCCATTAATTGATCGATTGATTATCTCCTCACACTGATGACTTGCTGGGTCTCTCGGACTGTTATTTAGGCAGCGATTTCCTTTAAGGAATCAAGAGGCCATTGGTTTCCATCCTGACTTACTGATTGTTGCTGGAAAATGGTTTTCTAGTGCTGTAGGCCTCTCTAATTCCCATAATCATTTCTGAAAGGAATCATTCAGTCAAATGACCGCATTTATCCCCACGTTGGAGACTGTAGCCTAGCGAAGGAGACTTCCAAAGAACAATTTCAATTCCTTTTCTCTCTCATTCTCTCTCCAAGTTACACTTTCAAGCCCAGGGGTGAAAGTAAGATCCAACGATCTGGAAGTGGACACTGGGACAGGAGTGGGGAACGGGAGAGATGGGAAGAGTGTTATTACTTACTCTTAAGTATTTCTGCAAATGTCTTTACAGTCCCAACCACAAATGATCTTCGAACCCTGACACAGGAGGCGAGGAGGAAACTGAGTTTGATGATTACTGTCCAGCTTGTTATTCTACCTTCTGTCGTCCCATCCTCTGAAATCACATCCAAAGGAAGGAGAAAAAGCTTCACAGTTTTCTGTTCGTTTGCCTGAACTATCAATCCATCAAGGGTATTTGTTGAGCTGTGTGCAGGGCACTGTATTAAATACGTGGGCGAGCATAATACAAACGAGTTGAGAAACACATTCCCTGCCCACAACGGGCTTACAGTCTAGAGGGGGAGACAGACATTGGCATAAATAAATAAATTACGGTTAGGTACGTAAGTGCTGGGGGGGGCTGAATAACAAATGCTCAAAGGAAACAGATTCAGATTCACCGATGACGCAGAAGGGAAGAGGGAGACAGGGGAAAGAGAGTTTAATGTGGAAATATCCATTTTTTAATGGTAGTTGTTAACCGCTTACTATGTGCCAGGTACTGTATTAGATGCTGGGGTGGATACAAGCTAATCAAATTGGACCCCGTCCATGTCCCCCATGGGGCTCACAGTCAATCCCCATTTTTCAAATGAAGGAACTGAGGCGCAGAGAAGTTAAATGATTAGGCCGAGACACAGAGCAGAGAAGTGGCGGGGCCGGGATTAGAACCCAGGTCCTTCTGACTCCCAGGCCTGTGCTCTATCCACACTGCTTCAAATTCTCTTCATCTTTTCCTCTTCCACTGCAAGGATTTATGAAATGACCCCCCCCCCGGAGAAAACGCAAAAGACACTCACCCTTTAAACCACTGTTCCATGAGCCGTTTCTCTAGTGGTTTGTCTACACAGAAACATGACAGGGCAAATTTGACCATTTTAAACCACAATATCTCCAGTCTCACAAGGAAACAAACACACTAAAACACAAATCATTGGGGAGCGAGTTGTCGACTAAACAACCACAATACCCCTGGCCTCGTCCCCACAGCCAAACCTAATGTTGTAGAAGAGATATTTTTAAATTGGTTCTCATGAGTAGGACCACACAGAGTGTTTAGAGGCTCCCGTGGGCGGGGATTGCGTTACATCAATCGATGATATTTACTGAGCGCTTACTATGCGCAGAGCACTGTACTAAGCGCTTAGGAGCGTACAACAGAATTAACAGATACGTTGCCCCCGACGAGCTCACGGTCCAGAAGGGAAGCTATCAATAATGGCTTCCCCGTTTCAGAATCACCGTCTTAGATGCTTCCCTTTCAGACGAGGAGAAGCAGGGTGGTCTAGTGGACCGCAGCATCTATGTCCCTATCTGTCATATTTTTTGATTTAGATTAATGTCTCCCCTTCTAGACCGTAAGCTCGTTGTGGGCAGGGAAGGTGTCTGTTTATCGTCACGTTGTACTATCCGAAGCGCTTAGTACAGTACCCTGCACTCAATAAGCACCCAATATATACGATCGATTGGCTGACTGACCCGGTTTCTAATCCTGCCCCGTGGGGGACAGGAACCGTGTCTGACCTGATTATCTCCTGCCCCAGCGCTAATAGAATAGACACATTGTCCGCCCACAACAAATCTGGAGTCTACAGGGTGTCCTCCTAGAAGTCCTTCTGACTCCCAGGCCCAGGCTCTATCCACTAGGCTGCTCCGGATGTTATGAGAAGCGATACCCGCCCGGTTTTGCCAGCAGCATCTGGAGGACAGAAGGGCGGGTGGCGGCTCTCTCTGAGAGCAGGAAACGTGACAGTCGTTGAGGGACTTTGTAAATGAACGTGGTTTGGGGACTTACTACTCGTTCATTCATTCAGCCGTACTTCTTGGGCGCTTACTGCGTAATGAGCGCTTGGCAGAGTACGATAGAGCAATAAACAGACACGTTCCCCGCCCACAACTGAGGCTTACTTGGACCTACAACCCCAGGCCCTAGAAAGGGCCGGAAGCCCCAAGCCACGCAAATTTAAGTTTGCATCGGGCTCGCCCACCCCCGGCCGCTTGGTGGAACGCACGCCCACCCTTTATCCGTCAACGGTATTTACTGACCGCTTACTGGGTGCAGAGCACTGTACTAAGTGCTTGGGAGAGGACGCTGTAAGAGGTGGGAGAGAACGTTCCCTGCCCCAAACGAGCGTACGATGATATAAATAAAGGACGGATACGGACGGAAGTGCCGTGGGACCGGGAGGGAGAGGTGAATAAAGGGAGCAAATCGGGGCGACGCAGAAGCGAGTGGGAGAAGGGGCAAGGAGGGCTTAGTCAGGAAGAGACGCGCCTTAAATGAGACTGAACGGTGGGGGAGGGTGATTTTCCGTCAGCAACGGAGAGGGAGGCTGTTCCGGGCCAGTGGCGGGACGCGGGTGAGACGCGAACGGCAAGACAGACGGGATCGAGGAATCTCTAGGAGATTCTCCATGAAGAAGTGGGCCCGGAAGAAAGCTCCAACTTCCGGTTTTCCCTGGCCAGGGCAGGCAGGAGGGGACTACTCCGCGGGCGGAGTAAAACCAGCCTCTCTAAAATAACCCAGCTCTTCGGGGGGGTTGGTTGCCGGGGGGAGGGGAGAGGCGACGGGGACGAGGTGAGCCAAAGAACGCCCGAAGGGGCGGGCAGGGCTGACCGCGTTCATCTCCACAGGGGCAGAGACTTCCTTCCTGTAGCCGACGCCTCAGACCTCGAAGGACTCTGGGCCGAGCCCTCGCTCCTCAGGGGACGCCAGCCCGGCCCCTCTCTGTTAATCGTCGTGCCGAGGTCAAGGGTGTCCGCTCCCGCCGCTCCCCTCTCTCTCCGTACGTCCGGCCGCGAGGTCGGCCGTCCGGACCAGGGCCGACTTCGACGGCGGCGCTAGGGTGGTTGGGGGGCATCGTGTGATAGTTGTGCCCTCCTGGTCAGTTTAGGGACCGACCCTCTCCTCCCATCCCCACACCGGGACGCCTGTGCCTTGCCCTCTGGTGTCCCACTGTGGACACCCTAATGATAATCGTGGTATTTGTTAAGCACTTACTACGTGCGAGGCACTGTACTAAGCACCGGGTGATCGGGTTGGACACGGGCCCCGTCCCGTAGAGGTTTCACGAGTCTCAATCCCCATTTTACAGAGGAGGGCACTCAGGCGTGGAGAGGCCAAGTGACTTGCCTAAATTTACACAGCGTACGAGAGAGGGAGGCAGGATTAGAACCCAGGTCCTTCTGCCTCCCAGGCCCGTGCTCTATCCATTAGACCGTGCCGCTTCTTGTTCCCGGGCCGTGTTTATCTCGACCCCTCTTGAGCCTGGCGTCCGCCGACCCCGCGGCCCGTCCCTTCGGGCGGCTGATGCGCGTTGCCGTCTGACTCGCTTCCGTAGTCCTAATGATAATTTTAGGAGTGCTTATCTTGTGCGGAATACTGCACTAAACGCTGGGAAGAGGATACGAGTGGGATTTTTGTTTTGTTTTGTTTTTGCGGGGGGGGGGGGGGGGGTAGGTGTTTAGCACTTACAGTGTGCCAGGTACCGTACTAAGCCCTGGGGTGCCTATAAAACAACAGTCCATGGCCCACATTGGGCTCACGGTCTTCATCCCCATTTTACAGATGAGGTGACTGAGGCACCGAGAAGTGAAGTGACTCGCCCCAAGTCACACAGCTGACATGTGGCCGAGCAGGGATTCGAACCCATGACCTCTGACTCCAAAGCCCGGGCTCTTTCCGCTGAGCCACGCTGAAGTGACTAAGCTATTGTCACACAGCGGATGTGGTGGAGGCAGGATTAGAACTCAGGTCCTTCTGGCTCCCAGACCCATGCTCTATCCACTAGGCCATGCTGCTTCCCTGCTTTGGTTTAGAGCTGCGTCATTCATTCATTCGATAGTATTTACTGAGCGCTTACTATGTGCAGAGCACTGTACTAAGCGCTTGGAATGTACGAGTCGCCAACGGACAGAGGCAGTCCCTGCCCTTTGACGGGCTTACGGTCTAATAAGAACGTCGGTATTTGTTAAGCACTTACTACGCGCAGAGCACTGTTCTAAGCGCTGGGGTAGATACGGGGGTCATCAGGTCGTCCCACGTGAGGCTCACGGTTAATCCCCATTTTACCGCTGAGGTAACTGAGGTGCAGAGAAGTTAAGTGACTTGCCCACAGTCACACAGCTGCTGACTGGCAGAGCGGGGATACGAACCCATGACCTCCGACTCCCAAGCCGGGGCTCTTTCCACTGAGCCTTGCTGTATAATCTGGCTACGGGCATCTGTGTATCAATAAATACCACTGAGTGAGTGATTCATTCATTCACTCCTATTTACTGAGCGCTCACGTGCGGAGCACCGTACTAAGCGCTTGGAACGGGCAATTCGGCAACAGGTAGGGACGATCCCTGCCCAACAACGGGCTCGCGGTCTAGACAATCTAGCGATTGGTGTCAGCTCCTCTCCTGAGGGGCTAAGGGATAACCTAAGAGGTAGTTGGCCAGTCCCCAACTCTATAAAGACCCCCCCGGGGATTTCCTATCGTCCCCCAAACCTCTTAGAAGGCAGATCCAAGGACGGAATCCAACTACGAGTTGTATTTATTGAGCGCCTTCTACGTGCATATAAGCAGCGGGGCCTAGTGGAAAGAGCACGGGCCTGAGAGTCAGAGAACCTGGATCCTAATCCCAGGTCAGCCACGTGTCTGCTGTGTGACATCGGGCAAATCACTTCCCTTCTCTGGGCCTCAGTTACCTCATCTGGAAAATGAGGATCAAGACTGTGAGGCCAACATGGAACACGGACTGTGTCCAATCTGGTTACTTTGCATCTGCCCCAGCGCTTAGTACCGTGCCTGCCATGTAATAACCGCAGAACGGGTACAGTTTTCCAAACTAGTCTCACACAGAGAGGCAACTAAAAGATTCTTTGCTAGAATGACGACAGCACCGAAGATGAAAACGTGATGTTTTCAATCTAATTTTCCTTGGGCTAATTTCAATTCTTTCAATTCTCGGAGGGAAAGCTCAGCTTGTTCTGTGATCTACTGGTGGTTATTTTGATGGTGTTTATCTGCTGCTTTCAACAGTCAACTGGGCTGGGCGCTGGTTTTGTATTTACTGTTTGGGGTTTGACTGATCTGGATCGTGATGACTTATGAAGAATTTTTTCCCGAGGCCCTTTTGGCTCTGAAGATGTTAAGCAGGCCTGGCTTGCCCCTCCCCACCTATTCACGGCCTCTTCCTCGTCCTCGATGGTATTTATTGAGCGCTCACTGTGTGCCCGGCACTGTACTAAGCGCTTGGGAGAGTCCAATGGAACAGAGTGGGCAGACGCGTTCTCTGCCCCGCAACGCGCTTCCCGCCTCGAGATCTTCCTCAGTCCTTCTGCCCCGCAAAGGACCCCGCAAAGAATCCTTCGTGACAGCGCCTCTCCTGAGACCTGACTTCCGCTGAGGAAAAGATGGTGACGGTCACCCTAAAGACCCCCAGGGATTTCCTACCGTGAGCCCCTCTAGACTGTGAGCTCACTGTGGGCAGGAATGTGTTTTATCGTACTCTCCCAAGCGCTTAATACAACGCTTTGCGCACGGTAAGCGCTCAATAAATACGACTGAACGAATACCATCCTCAGACCCTGTGTCAGAACCTACTCATCTTTCCCGCAGCCTCGCTTCAAACTCTGGCCTCCAAGTTCTTGCTTTAAACCCCTGCCATCTAAACCCACTCTCTTCTTAATGGTATCTTGAAGCCATGACTCTGTACCGGGCGCCGTCCTAAATCTGGGGTAGATGCAAGCTAATCAGGTTGGACACAGTTCAAGTGCCACGTGGGGCTCCTTCACCATGTCTCTCTCTCTCCTCTTGTCTCTGACCGTTTCTCTGGGTCCCTGACTTGCTTTGATGGCTGCCTCCCCGCTTCTAGACTGTGGAGCCCACTGTGGGCAAGGACTGTCTCTATTTGTTGCTGGATTGTACTTTCCAAGAGCTTAGCACGGTGCCCTGCACACAGTAAGCGCTCGATAAATACGACCGAATGAATGAATGAATGGAAGAGGAGCCCGCGGGGAGGAAGAAGGCAGTTCGAGGAGGAAAGGAAGGAAGGGGAAAGAAGAGGGAAGGGAGGGGAGCGGGAGAGGAGCATGGAGGTGATAGAAATACGGGAGGGAGAAAGGGATGGAGAAAAAGAAAGTGAAGGGTTTTTGGGGTTTCCGAGCCCCCACCGGGCACTGGGGCCGCGTAACTCTCCCCGCCCCCACCGTGGGCCTCAGTGGAGAAGGGTTGCCTCCCTACCTGGTCCGGGCTCAAGCTGGCCTGGGAGGGGGTGGGGGTCTCAGGCCACGGATCCCAACGGAAGGCGGGACGGAACAGTTCCTCCACCGCTCCCAGTTCCCTTCCGCTCACGTGGCCCGGTCCGCCCAGGTAGCCGGGGGCGCCCGGCGGGAATCGGCCTTCCGGAGCCACGCTGGCCAGGGCACCTCAGGGGGTCGCACGAGGGCTGAGGGGGCCCGGCTCTGGCCCCTGGCCCTGGGCAGCGGGGTCTTCCCCCGAGGAACGGGGAAGAGGTCGGGCTCCCCGTCGACCGGCAGGCATCTCGGCCGGCTCGGCACCTCCTCCGGGCCCGCTCGGGGCTCCGACGGAGCATCCTCGCCTAGCCGTGACCGCGGGCCAGCTTGGCCTCCGTGGGTCCGGAGGCTCGGGACGACCGCGGCTCTGCGCGGCGGACGGGGGCGGCTCCGCCCGCGGGCACCCCGACCGGCAGGACGGCCGTGCCAGGGGAGCCCACCCGCTTCGTCTCCACGGACTGCGATCCCTCAGTGAGCTCCTGCGTTTACCGGTTTGGAACAGAAAGCTTTATTTACAAAAGTAAAGGCGTTTTAAAATTCACTTCTCCGTACCGGTCGGGCGGGATGACGACGGCCACAGAGAGTTCCCCGGAACATTTCCAACGACCCCCGATTTTACGACGCGCCGGGCTCTGACCACGCCCAGGCGTATCTTCCGTAACTCACTCATAAACCCCCGGGGCTCGGATGCTCGGTGACTTTCCGTGCAGGGCGCCCGGTGCCCCTCGTCCGTCCGGGGCGGTCAGCGAACCATGGACTGCGGCGCTCCGAGAAGCAGAGGGGCCAACCGCAGCAACGCGCAGACGGGCATTTTCAGCTGCTTGAATTTCAGGAGCAGTTCCGAGAAGCCGGTGCTCCCTAGGGAAACGGACCGCAGGGTGAGAGGTGCGGAAGGATTCCTTTACCTTTAAACCTCACCAACAGAAGGGCTTAAAGTGTTCCGTGGAAACGGCTCGACATCAACAGTGGCGATAACCGTGGTGCCCGTTAAGGTCTAACGACGTGTCCCCGGCACCGTATCGCGCGCTGGGGCGGATATAAGCGAATCGGGTCGGACGCGGTCCCCGTCCCACGCGGGGCTCGCGGTCTCGATCCCCGTTTTACAGATCAGGTGACTGAGGAAGTGAAGTGACTTGCCCAAGGTCACACAGCAGACAGGCGGTGGAGCCGGGATTAGAACCCATGACCTGTGAGCGTGGTGGGGGCAGGGAATGTTCCTCTTCTGCTGTCGCGCTGTCCTCTCCCGAGTACTCGGTACAGCGCTGTGCCCGCAGTAAGCGCTCAATAAACAGGATCGATCGGCAGCCCAAAATAATAGGAACGCTTTTCGAAAATGTTGAAAACGGGGTGGCGTCACCTACCTTCAAGGCAGGATGGGCCACATATATGACAGCCTAAAATGCCGGGAGGTTTTCATTCGTTCATTCAGCTCACTGTGGGCAGGGAATCTTTCTGTTTCTTCTTCTATGGTACTCCCCCAATGCTTAGTACAGTGCTCTGCACACAGTACGTGCTCAATAAATACGAATGAATGAATTCAGCAGTGAGCCTCCCAAGAGCTTACCAGTCTGTAAGCTCGCTCTGGGCAGGGAATGTGTCCGTTTACTGTTCTAGTGCACTCTCCCAAGTGCTCGGTACAGCGCTCCGCACACGGACAGCGCTCAATAAATACGACTAAGCTCCGCACCGACCAGCTCAAGCCCAGCGTCCGACACCCGCGGACGGCCCGGCGCAACTCGCCAACCCGCCACTTCGGCCGGGAGCAGCCGGGTACCAAGAGGGAGGCGCTACCGGCCCAGGCCGCAGTAAGTCCATCAATCCTATTTACCGTGCGCTTACCCTGTGCGGAGCACTGTACTAAGCGCTTGGGAGAGTACAAGAGAACGATAAGCAGATGTAGTCCCTTCCCACAGTGCCACCGTCTGGACACATCAGTTCTTGGGAAGCAGCGTGCGTGGCTCAGTGGAAAGAGCCCGGGCTTGGGAGTCCGAGGTCACGGGTTCGAATGCCGGCTCCGCCACTCGTCGGCCGCGTGGCTGCGGGCAAGTCACTTTATTGCTATCGTTCCCGTCTGTCCGTCTCCCCCGATTAGACCGTAAGCCCGTCAAAGGGCAGGGACTGTCTCTATCTGTTGCCGACTTGTTCATCCCAAGCGCTTAGTACATTGTTCTGCACGTAGGAAGCGCTCAATAAATACTACTGAATGAATGTACTTCACTTCTCTGGGCCTAAGTTCCCTCACCTGTAAAATGGGGATTAACTGTGAGCCTCACGTGGGCCAACTTGATTCCCCTGTATCTACCTCGGCGCTTAGAACAGTGCTCTGCACATAGTAAGCGCTTAACAAATACCAGCATTATTATTACCGTCTTACCGCCGCTAAAATTTGCCTTCATCCTCCCCATAAAAATAATAATTGTGGAACCTGTTAAGCGCTCGCCATCCAAACGGCTAATGATCCAAGCGCTTATCCCAGTCTGGCTCGCCTACCGTACCCGCCTCCTCGCCGGCCTCCCCGCCCCACATCTCTCCCCAACTCCGGTTCAAACTTCACTCTGCCACCCGGATGGGTCTTCTAAAGAGCCGTTCAGTCCGCGTCTCCCGACTCCTCAGGATCCTCCGGGGCGGCCCCTCCACCTCCACGTCAAACAGAAACTCGCCGTCGACTTTAAAGCACTCCATCGGCTCGCCCCCTTCCCACTTCTTACTACAGCCCAGCCCACGCGGTCCGCTCCTCCAAAGCCGACTCACTCACTGTGCCTCGATCTCGTCTCCCTCAGCCCCGAGTCCTCGTCCACGTCCCCCTTCTGGCCTGGAACTCCCTCCCCCTTCGTATTCTGCAGACCGCCGACTCTCCCAACCTTCAAAGCCTTATCAGAATCTCCTCGGGGAGATGTGACACGGCCCACGTTTCCTCTACTCCCTCTGCTTTCTGAGTCACCCTTCCACTTTTTTTTTTTAATGGTTTTTATCCGGCTGGACCTCGCTTTCTTTATTCACCCCCTTAGCCCCACCGCACTCGTGTGCGGATCCACGGTGCGTTCATTTTCACGTCTGTCCCGCCTCTGGCCTCGGAGCTCGTCGTGGGCAGGGAATGCGTCAACCAATTTCCGTTGCATTGGACTCTCCCAAGGGCTCAGGAGAGTGCACTGCACACAGAAGAACTCACCAAATGTCGCCGACTGACTTGACTCTCAGATAGCAATAGAAAGCACATGCAAGATCAGTGCTCCATTTACCAGATGCCATCTCGTCGCAGCTTATTTAGCAAAAGAGTACTTCGAGCAACAGAATCTGCCAAAATGCGCCATCAGAAAGCAGCGGGGCCAAGTGGAAAGAGCGCAGGCCTGGGTTCTGATCACAACTCTGCCATGCATCTGCTTGCGACCTTGGACAGGTCCCTTAACTTGTCTGTGCCTCAGTCTCCTCATCTGCAAAATGGGGATTCAACACCTGTTCTCCCTCCTACAGTAGACTGTGAAGTCCCACTTGGGACCAAATTATCTTGTACCTACCCCAGCGCTTAGCACAGTGCTCGACACACGAGAAGCTCTTACAAATCACAACTATTTTTATCGTGATTAAATGATGGGCCGAGGTCATCTGTTACACTCTCATACTGTCCTCTCCCAAGCACCTGGTACTGTGCTCTGCGGAAAGCGCTTCATAAATACGACTGATTGGTTGAAGATTCCATTTTCTTTTATAGCCCCCTGAGAGTCACGATAACAAGAAACTAGCCCTCCTATTCCCTCATCCCAAAAGAGTCAATCAAATTTATTGAGCACTTACTGTGTAATTATATATATATAATTATATATATAATATATAATAGTATATATATAATAGACACATTCCCTGCCCACACAAGCTTTACGATTTAGCGGGGGGACAGACATTAATATATAAAGGAATAAATCAATTTAGGAGAGCACAAGAGAACAATAAACAGACACGTTCCCCGCCCGCAGACTAGATGGGGAGACAGGCATTAATAGAAATAAACGGACAAATGAAAGAAAGCTGGTTCAACTTGCAAACGGAGGAAGGGCACAGGAGAAGTCGCCCAGCCCGGGCACCACCCTGGCTCCCGAGAGGTACTCACCTTCTAACCCGCCGACCGACAGCTGCGCTGGAGTCGGGACCGAGTGGTAAATCAGGAAACACGCCAACATGTTCAGCTGCGACTCCTCAGTCGGCTGGCCGCTCAGATAAGAGTGCAGAGCCACGTCCCCTCCCGCTGTGGTGAGGAAAATAATAATAATTTTGATATTTGTTAAGCGCTTGCTATGGGCAGAGCACTGGGTTAAGCGCCGGGATAGATACGGGGCGATCAGGTCGTCCCACGTGGGGCTCACGGTCTTAACCCCCATTTGACAGATGAGGGAACTGAGGCCCAGAGAAGTGAAGTGACTTGCCCACAGTCACACAGCTGACCCACGACCTCTGACTCCCAAGCCCGGGCTCTTTCCACGGAGCTACGTCGCTTCTCTGTTAGAACGTTATCGAGAATGCGAGAGCCCCGGGCCTGGAGGTCGCAAGGACCCGCGTTCCAATCCCAGCTCCGCCCCTCGTCTGCTGCGTGACCGTGGGCAGGTCGCTTCACTTTTCTGGGCCTCGGTTTCCTCGCCTGGAGAACGGGGATCGAAACCGTGAGCCCCATGTGGGACAGGGACCGTGTCCAACCTGATCCCCTCGTATCTATCCCCGTGCCCGGCCCGCGGTACGTGTTTAACAAAGGCCACAGAGAAAGAGAAAGGCTCGGGGGACACCCTCAAGGAGGAGAGGATCCCTTGGGCTCAGGTGGAGGGGGACGGAGCTGGTAGGTCCGGCGTCCCGATCGCTGTGTTTCAACTGAAACCGTTCCTTCCCCTCTCTCCCCCTCGCCCGGCATCATCCCGCCCGCCCCGGCAAGGCCATCGTATACACCCGGAGCGACAAAAGGAACTTCTCTAACTTAGAAAACACATTCAAGGACAATCTCGGCCAGGCCAACGCAGACTAAAAAGGAACCAAGACAAAACCTGACTGTAAAAGCTGCCGCGGTGAACGTTCATTCCCTGGGGGCGGCTGAACGAAGGCCTTGAACGCTGCCTGGGGCAAGCGCGTTTTGGGAAGGAGTTTCCCGGTGGGAGGGAGACGAGACGCCGGGTCGGGCAACCTCGACGGTAGGGGTGGGGGCCCGTGCCAGCTGCTACGGATTTGGGAGACCCCCTTGAGAACCGGTAGCGGGGGGAGGAGGGGGGGGTCCCCTCCCTGCCAACCCCACAGAAGATCCAGCCCCTTCTTCCCTCAGAAAACAAGGCAGGCTTTCATTTGTCTCGCCCCATGCCCCTCCGGTTCACAACTCCTCCTCCTCCTCTCCACTTCCGTGCCCTCGAACGTGCTCCAGAAGAAGGTTCCAGGACCCCTTCGGTTTCATGCCGGTCTCACTAGGTGCCTCCCTCCTTCTGGAGAACTGAGAGGCAGCGTGGGAAGAGCACGGGCCTAGGAGTCGGAGGACCTGGGTTCTAGTCCTGGCTCCGCCCCTTGTCTGCCGTGGGACCTTAGGAGAGTCATTTCACTTCCCTGGGCCTCGGTGCCCTCATCTGCAAAATGGGGAGGAAGCCCGTGAGCCCCTTGTGGGACGGGGACCGCGTCCAACCCGATTAGCTTGTGTTAGTGCTCGGGGCTTAGTACAGTGCCCGGCCATTAGTAAGTGGTTAACAAATACCATTAAAAATAATAATAGTAGTAATAGTAGTAATAGTAATATTACTAATTAGTAATTACTAACTACTATTAGAGAAGCAGCGTGGCTCGGCGGAAGGGGCCCGGGCTTTGGGGAGTCAGAGGTCATGGGTTCGACTCCCAGCTCTGCCACTTGTCGGCTGTGTGACTGTGGGCGAGTCACTTCACTTCTCTGGGCCTCGGTTCCCTCATCTGGAAAATGGGGATGAAGACCGTGAGCCCCACGTGGGACGACCTGATTCCCTTGCGTCTACCCCAGCGCTTAGAACGGTGCTCTGCACGTAGTGAGCGCTGAACAAATACCGACGTTATTAATAGCAGTAGTAGCAATAATAACGATAATAAATACCATTAAAAATGTACTCTCTCCTCCTCCCTCCGTTTACTCATTCGATCGTACCTACCGAGCGCTTACCGAGGGTCTCTCTCTCTCTCTCCCTTCTCCTCCCCTCCCCCGGCAAGCTTTACTCACCAGGACTGACTTGAGACGTTAGCTCGTTGTGAGCAGCTCTGGTGTACTGTGCTCACCCGAGCGTCGAATACACAGCTCTGCACCCCGTGAGCGCTCAACAAATACCATCCGTCGGCTGCCCACGCTACGGGCTGGGCTTCGGTGCGGATGGCCGCCGGCCTCCCGGCGAAGCGGAGACGAGAGCCAGGTCCCTCACGGGCGCCGAAGAGAAACTAACCTCTTCCAGAAAGGGTCCCGACACTCCTGAGCCGAGTCCGTGTGGCATCCACCCCCCGGGGCAACTACGACGGCCCGGACGGCCCGAAGGGGGAGGACCGAAACCTCGGGGACCCTCGCCACGTCAAGCCGACGGTCGGCTGCCGCCGGGGCCGCCGCCGCGACCGCCTCCGTCGTGGCGGACGCTCCCGGGCGCCCGGCCAGCGCTCGACGAGCGCGGCCGACCGGCTCCGGAGCCGGAGGGAGAACGCTCGGTCGGACAGTCGACCGTTGGCTTTCCCGTCTGCGCCTCCGATTCCTCCTTCGCCGTGCCGTGTTTCCTAGCGGCGGGAGGGGTGGGTTTTTAACCGAACCGTGTTTCGGCCCTCGATTTACATTCGGCGCCTCGGGCGGGCTGGAGCCTTCGGCTTCGAGAGTCACTACCGTTCTGACTGCTAACTGCGTCTGCTCAACCGAGCGCCTCGCCGTCGCACGGCAGAGGCACCAGAGGCTCTGAGGGAACTGAAAGCAATGAAAGGAACAAGAGAGGGAGATTCAAAGCGAAAATAACCTCCCCGACGTCTTTCGCATGCGATCTTTTCGGAACCCCGCCTGCGCCTCACACCTGCCTCCCGGGAGACGCGATGGACTTAGAATCATCGCGGCGCTACTGGCTGAGCGCTCGCCACGCGCCAAGCGCGAAGCGCCGGGGTGCGCGCGAGATCATCGGGGCTCACGGCGTACGTAGGAGGGAGTCGCGTATCGAAACCTCGTTTTACAGATGAGGGAACCGAGGCCCAGAGAAGCGAAGCGGCAGATGAGCGGCGGGGTCGGGGTTAGAACTCGGGTCCTCTGACTCCCAGGCCCCGGTCCAGACGGTAAACTCGGCGCGAGCGGGGAAAGCGTCCGTTTATCGTTCTACTGTACTCTCCCTAGCGCACAGCAGAGCACACAGTGAACGCTCAACAGGTACGGCTGGATGACTGACCGAATGGCGTTCCTTGGCGTCGGGCCACAGTCACCACCCTCTCCCGAGCTACCCTGATGAGCTCCTACCCACCCCAGTGTTCAGCGCGGTGCCCGGCGCACGGTAAATGCCTAGCAAATACCACAGAAAAACGAATAAACCCAAACAGCCCTCTCCCAGCCGGGTGAAGAGGGAGAGGCTCGTAAGAGAAGCGGCGTGACTCAGTGGAAAGGGTTCGGGGTTTCTAATCCCGGCTCTGCCACTCGTCAGCTGTGTGACTTTGGGCGAGTCGCTTCCCTTCTCTGGGCCTCAGTTCCCTCATCTGGAAAACGGGGATGAAGACCGTGAGCCCCACGCGGGACAACCCGATCACCTTGACTCTACCCCAGCGCTTAGAACGGCGCGCGGCACACGGTGAGCACTTAACAGACACCATAATAATAATAATAATAATAATCATCATCATCATCACCTCCCAGGTGCTTGCGAAATAAAGCCGTGAGCGGCGGCCGCCTCGAGGGGCGGGGGGGCTGGCTTACCCTGCAGCCACTGGTCCAGAGCGTTGTCGATCGTGCACTTCATCACGGGCAGGAATTCCGAGTTCATGAAGAGCCCCTGGCTGGGGTTCTTCTGCCGCCTCTCCTGGCGGCTCCGGGAGCCGAAGAACTCCAACACCAACTTGATCTGCCACAGTTCGAAGGTCTCGGACATCTCCCTCCTTTCCAGTCGCCTCACCGCCTTTTCGGAGAAACGATCATCAGGGGGAGAGGGCAAGGCGTGCTCTCCGCAAACGAGCGGCGTCGACGGGGCGGTCTCCGCTTCTCTACCCCACCAGGAGCCGGCACATTCATACGCGCCCAGAGAACCGGGAGCCAACCGGGGGCAGGCTCGGCTCCTCTCGGTGCCTTTTTAGGACATTTTCCCCAGCCTTCACTGGGGGCGAGCTCGGCGCGCTCAGGACTCCGGAGTACATCCCCAACGCAGGCTGGGGGACGTACACCGTTCCCCAAAACAGGCCGGGGCTGCCGCCGACCAGGACCCGGCCACGAAGGACGGTTGGCGGGCTTCGACCGCAGAGAGCCTCGTTGCCACTTTACCTGATCTATCGCTATGTACGCGGGCAGCATCTCCGGGTTCTCTTGAGTGACGCACTCGTAAAGAATGGAAGAAAAGAGATCCAAAATTTCCTGTTTCTGAAGAGAAACGGGTTTTTCGGGACGCGGCCCAGACAAGGGCACCTTTCTGCTTCTCCCATGACCCTCTCCTAATATGATTCTACTCCAACACCACACATTTCCCCAAAATTCATAATCTGAATTTGGTATCTACCATTAGAATCTAGAAACCCATCTTATTCCCGTGGGATTTAAATAAAAGCACGTGCATTTTTAATTTCACTTAAGGATGAAATAAAGACCGCTTCCACCTTCCAATTTAGAGAACTGATTTCAGATCATCAGTTTTCTGCCCTTTGCTGGACCAATTATGTATACAGGAATAAAAACAGCATGGCCTAGCGGAAAGAGCCCGGGCCTGGGAGTCAGAGGATGTGGGTTCTAATCCCGGCTCTGCCACGTGTCTGCTGTGTGACCTCGGGCGAGTCACTTCACTTCCCTGTGCCTCGGTTACCTCCTCTGTAAAATGGGGATGAAGACGGTGAGTCCCAAGTGGGTCAGGAACTGCATCCCTACGCTTAGAACAGTGCTGGGCACGTAGTAAGGGTTTAACAAATACCACAGTTACAGTCGTTATCATGAAAAACAAATAATACCAATGTCCACCCCGGGGCTGTAGGTCTCTCCGTATTTACCTGGCCCATATTCACAGTAGGTTTGCAGAAATATTCAGCAAATGAGAGAAGAGCTGGATCGGAAGTGAAAGCCGAAATTGCTTCTGGCTAAAAGTAAAGGATGAACATGAGAAAACAACTGGCTGTAACTGCACTCTGCGATGGCACTGAATTCCGTATAATGGATCTATCCCGTTTGGGTTTCTGAGAGATCTAAGAGAATCTGGATCTAAAGTAGGTTTCATTTGATATTCCACTCCATGTCCCCACCTATCCTTCCCCCCCCCCGCCGCATCACCAGCGCATGTGAGTCTAAACCTCTCGAGCACTTTGATAGCCGCCCCCGCGGCACTTACGCACACATTCTTCCCCTCTGCCTCTTCCCCTCCCTGTAACTCACTTTAAAGTCTGCCTCCCCCACTAGCTTGTAAGCGCGCTGTGGGCAGAGAACACGTCCACCGACTTTAGTGGAGGATACTTTCCCCAGCACTTAATACACTGCTCTGCACACAGTAAGCGCTCCTGAAATACCCTGACTGCTCTCCCAACCGCTTACTACAGCGCTCTGCACACAGTAAGCACTCAAGAAATACCCTGACTGTTCTCCCAGTGCTTAATCCAGTGCTCTGCACACAATAAGTGCTCAATAAATTGTTACACACTGGTAAAGGCGGCTGTTTGGAAGAGCATTAGCAAATCTACGGTGCACAAGACTCCCCTGGATATGTTAATGAGCAGGAGAAGCAGGGTGGCCTAGTGGACAGAACAAGGGGTCTTGTCTGCTGCGCGACCCTGGGCAAGTCACTTCTCTGGGCCCCTGTTCCCTCACCCGTTAAATGGGGACAGAGACCGAGCCCCGCACGGGACGTAGGCTGTGTCCGATCTGATTGCTCTCTATCTACACCCCAGCGCCTAGAACAGTCCTTCGCACATCGTATTTAACAAACACCACAGTTGTTATTATCAGGTCTGGGCTGCAGTGCTAGAAACTGCTGATCGGCCGAGCGAGTTCTTTTCCCAACCGGCCCCTCCCTGAGCTGCTCTGGCTTCTCTGCCAGTCTGACATCAGGGCAAAACTGAAAGGAACCACATCCGCCCGGGGACGACCGATTAGACGGGGGGCGGCCAGCGAGAAGGGGATTCTCAAAAAGCTTTTCCGCCCGAGTCGACGATTTGCTTCTCACTCTTCAGTGAGCGGAGGCGCCCAGTGGCATCTCCGCCGTTGTGATCTGTTTCTCTTCTCGCGTCTGTGACGACTGTTCCCCCTCTTTCTCCCACCCCAACCGGGTTGGGCCCATCGGCGACTCCGACGACGTTCCTTCTCCCCTTTATCCTCCTCCTCCTTCGTCCCCTCAGTAATGGCACCGGTCATGTCCCGTGGCGACTTTTCTCCCTCTATCCCCATTTCCGGGCAGCCCAGCTCCTCATCCAAGCCCCTCAGGGGCAAGTTCGAATACCCTACCGGCAATCTTCCTCCCTTCCCACTTATGCCAATCAACTCTCACTCCAGGAGAAGAATCCATCCCCCACGCACCCTTGTTCCCAAACGCCTCTTCTTAGCTGGAGAAAACAGACACATTCCCAGCCCACAGTCCAGTGAGCTTGTCGCGGGCACAGAATGTGTCTGTCTGCTGTTGTATTGTACTCTCCCAAGCGCTCGGTACAGTAAAAACAATTTACTCAGTAAAAACAACCGAACGAGAAATAACACAGCCAAATGAAGGACCCCAGGGACCCATTCATTGGTTACCGGACTAGTTCGGGCCCCGAGAGTCACTCCCACGTCTCGGGTCGTGGGAATGATGGCCCGCATCTTTTCCAGGAGGGCTGGAGTTCGCTTGGAAACGCTCCTGGCGAGGTTGGGGAAGGGGCAATCGGGGCTACTACGGACGCCCTCTTCTCAGAAGAAGCGGGCTGAGCGCCGCGGGGCTGGCTTCGTGAGACGGAGGGGAAATGCTTCGCCTCAAGCACCTTCTTCTCCAACCGCCGGCGTCCTCTCCCTCCCCGCGTCCCCTTGCCCCCCAACCACACCCAACCGGCCCCTCTTCCACGTCCGGGCTTCCTCTAGATTGAGCGAGGGAAAGGACCGGGTTGCACCGGCCAGAGACCTCGCTCTGACGGCCGGCGCCGTTCGGCGTTTGTTTCAAATACGTCCTGCATTTAGCGGGGTGCGGGAGGCTCCCGTTAAGCGGAAAAACGCACGCGGAGCAAGTAGAACCTGTTTCTCCCATTTTATCCAACCCGCGGGATGGGATTTGGAAAGGTGGTGACGTCTGAGGGGAAGGAGGCTGGAAGCCAGCTGCCTGCCGCCTGGACAAACCAACCTGGCCTGGGTAAATGGAATAAAAACGGATCACCCCACTAGCCAGGCGTCGCCTGGGCCTGAAAACTAGGCAGCGAGAGCAGGAGCGATCTTAGTGAGGTCTACGTCTACAAGAACCCACCAGCGCTCCTGAGTGTATTTTCCACGGCTGCGGCCGATGCTGACTTTGGGTTTGGGGCCTGCTGGACAGCAGGCTCCCCCCTAGACTGGAAACTCGTTGTGGACAAGGGAATGTGTCTGCTTACTGTAATACTCGCTCAAGCGCTTTGTACAGTGCTCTGCACATAGTAAATGCTCAACGAATCTGACTGAATGAATGCTGACTCTCGGGAGAGCGGAGAAAGTCTGGGGTTTCACCCCGCGGGCCTCTCTTTACGACGGTATGAGAAGGCTCAGTCCCCCGGAGGGCACGGATCTGCTGAACGCACCATCTGCCTGACTGCCGTCTTCCTCGCCAAGGCTTCCGCGAGGAAGCGGCGTGCTCTAATGGATAGAGCCCGGGCCGAGGAGTCGGAGGGATCTGGGTTCTAATCCCGGCTGGGCCTCGTCTGCTGTGGGACCTCGGGCAAGTCACTTCACTTCTCTGGGCCCCGGTGGCCTCATCCGGAAAACGGGGCTTAAGACCGTGAGCCCCCCGTGGGACGGGGACCGCGTCCGACCCGATCAGCTTGTATCTACCCCGGCACTTGGTAGTAGTAAGCACTTTAACAGATACTATTAAGACGACGACGATGATTTTGCGGATAACGGGTTTTTACCTTGAAGGCTCGGGCTTCGGAATTCCTGTGAGTGACGGTTTGGGCTAAGAGGCTTCGCCAGCCCATTGGATCCTCCTTGTACGAGAGCTGCCCGGCCCTGAGTTTAACGTACAGCACTCCGTCCTTGGAGAGGATCGATCTGAAGGACACAACGGTGGAATTCACCAAGGAGTTATACTCTGTCTTCCTGGGGGAAAGCTTAGTCTTGCTTCAGTACCACTCCCTTAAGGCAGACAGGTTAAACAACACAGACCTGGCTCCTAAATAAAGGTCCGTAGAGTCTTCTTTAATATTTTCAAAACGGTGCCACTCCTCACACAACAATAACAACGGTGGTGGTTGTTGAGCGTTTACTCTGCGACAGGTACTGTACTAAAGGCTGGGCAGATCTGCGCTCGACCTGGTTATCTAGTATCTAATAGCGTTAGACCCACAGTGAGCGCTTAAACAAATACCATCCTCATCGGGTAAGACGCAATTCCCATCCTCCTCGGGCTCACGGCCAGCCCGGGGAGGAGGGAGAACAGGTGCCGGAGCCCCATTTTACAGATGAGGAACCTGAGGCCCCCCACCAAATCAAGTGACTTGCCCAAGGTCACATCACGGGCAAGTGACAGAGCCGGATCAGGACCCGGTATTTCTGACTCTCGGGCCCCGGCCCTTCCATGAGGTCACGTTGCTTCTGCAAAGCATCTGATTCCACGGGAAACAAACTTTGAATAACGGGCAACGGGAAAAGAAGAGGCCATCAAAGCTCTGATTCCAATTTATCATCTGCGGCAGAAGAGGAAGAAAGGTGTTGTTCCTCCGGGACTCCTGGCTCACGCGGCTTGGCCTAGCGGGCAGAGCCCGAAGCTGGGAATCAGAGGGACCTGGGTTCCGCCCCTTGTCTGCTGCGTGACCTTGGGCAAGCCACTTCACTTCTCTGGGCCTCAGTTCCCTCATCTCTAAAATGGGGATTAAGACTGTGAACCCCATGCGGGATAGGGACTGTGTCCAATCCGATCACCTTGGTGCCCGGCACCTAGTAGGCGCTTAACGAATACCACAGATATTATTCTCATTAGGCTGTAAACTCGCTGCGGCAGGGAATGCGTCTATCGTATCGTTCTCCTGTACTCTCTTAAGCGCTGAGTCCGGTGCTCGGCACGCAGTAAGCGCTCAGTAAATACAATCGCCCGACAGACCCGTGCGACGCTGAACGGACCGGGCTAAATGCAGCCTTCGCAAGCACCCGTCCGATACACCAGCCCAACTCTAAATCTAACGGGACGGGTAACGTTGAGATTTCGGAAGGTTAAACGGGCTTTGGAAGACGATACATTCACACTCATTTTCAGAATTTCTGAGTTCATATGGCTACGCAGAATTCTACCTGTGGCTTTAGATGGAAAAGATTGATCGGCGCAGGATACGTTCCCCGAAGTCCGGAATTCAACGATACCACGGCTCGACGCTTTTTCCACTGAGCTTACGGCCAAGTTTTTAAAAAACCTCTTTCCAAAAGCATGGCCCAGTGGATGAAGTGCGGGCTCGGGAGTCGAAGGATCTGGGTTCTACTTCCGCCCCTGCCACTCGCCTGCTGGATGACCTCGGGCGAGTCACTTTACTCCCCCGTGCCTCACTTCCCTCAACTACAAAATGGGGACGCGATAACCGCTTCCCCTCCTACACGGACCGCGAGTGCCACGGGGGACCCGATTATCTCGCATCTACCCCAAGCCATACGGGACTGTTACGGAAGGATCCGACTTGGGGGAGATCAAGCCAGGTGAGACTACTTACTTCAAATGGTGGGTCCCCTTGCTCAGGTCGATGAGTAATTCCCAGTAGCGCGGGCCTTTCACTTTAACCTGCCAAGACAAATATCAGAATAATAATAATTATGGCATTCGTTAAGCGCTTACTACGTGCCAGGCACTAGGGTGGATATAAGCAGATCGGGTGGGACGCAGTCCCCGTCCCACGCGGGGCTCACCGTCTTGATCCCCATTTTACGGATGAGGCCCAGAGTTAAGCGACGTGCCCGAGGTCTTGCGGCAGATAAGCGGCAGAGCCGGAATTAGAACCCGTGGCCCTCGACTCCCGGGCCCGTGCTCTAGCCACTGCATTATGCTGCTGAACTGCCGCACGGTTCTGATGAAGGAAAAAAATCACCACGGCAAAAGCGTAGAGGAAATGAGGCTCCCGGGGACCGTAAACCTGGATCACCCTTCCTGAGATCCACTAAGAAGCAGCGTGGTTTAGTGGAAAGGGCAAGGGTTTGGGAGTCAGAAGGACCTGGGTTCTAGTCCCGCTTCGCACTTGTCTGTGCTGTGTGACCTTGAGCTAGTCACTTCACTTCTCTGGGCCTCAGTTCCCTCGTCTGTAAAATGGGAATTAAGGGTGGGAGCCCCAGGTGGGACAGGGGCTGTGTCCAACCTGATTAACTTGCATCTACCACAGCGCTCAGAAGGGGGCTTGGCACACAGTAAGCACTTAAACGCCAAATTAATTAACTCATCAATCGATCTATTTGTTTTCGGGCGAGGCTCTGCCCTGTCACACTCACAGGGTGGATCACGGTTCCCTCCCCGCCCCCCGGGGAGGATCCCGTTCCAGTTACAACTGGGGACAAGATATTCCCCTTCGATCTCTCCTCCGCCTGCTTAATCCAGCACCTCCCGCTTAGCGATAGGAAAACAGTTTCGTTGGTTTTTCCCGTCGCGTGGCAGCGGAGAAGGGGGTGAAGCCTAATTCTCCGAGGTCGCGAATCCATCTCGAGGCCCTCGGGTAGCAGCCCGAACCAGTCAGGGGACCTGGGCTCTCACCTCAGCTCTGCCAGTTGCTTGCGGTGTGACCTCGGCCAAGTCCCTTGCCTGCTCTGTGCCTCTCCGTTTCCTCAACCGGAAAACGGGGATTCAATTCCTGTTCTCCCTCCTACTTGAGCCGGAGAGTCCCCACGCGGGACAGAGACTGCGTCTGACCTAATTAACGTGTACCCACCCCAGAGCTCGGAACAGGGCTCGACGCACAGTAAGCGCTTAACGGATACCGGAAAACGAACGAAACAAACGGTCCCCTTTTACCTGCTTGAGTAAATGGAGCTCGGGGAGAAGAGTAGGGGCCATCAGCTCTTCGGTCGTTTCTTCGTACCACTGTGACCCCTGGAAAACGGAACATCCGAACGTGTGGTGGTCTGTTGCCTGTCCCCCTCGGCTAGACCGTAAGCCCCTCGGAGGCCGGAACTCCGTCTACTTACTCTCATGCTCTCCCACGCAGAGGGCTCTGCGCGCAGTGAGCGCTCGCTCAATTAAATACCACCGATTGGCAGATCTTTCTCTACGGGAAGAGGATCACTGACCTCCGTGTGCGAGGCCGATTCGCGAGCCTGGACGGCATCACGAACTAGATGCGCCGGTTCGTCGTGGGCAGGGATCGTGCCCGCCGACTCCGTTGGACTGGAGCCTCCCGAGGGCTCGGGACAGCGCTCCGCGCACGGCACCGACTTTCACTACGGGCCGACGATCATCGGCTTCGTCGTGTGAGGGCCGATTTGTGAGCCTGGAGAGAGCCTCAAGCTGGAGGGGCAGTCTGGCCGGCTCACTGTGAGCCGGGAACGATCCGACCAAATCTGTCGTACTGTACTCTCCTCCTCTAGACTTGTGGGCTACCAACTCTATACCATTATACTCTCCCCCTCTAGACCGTAAGCTCGTGGCGGGAAGGGAACGCGTGCGCTAATTCTGTCGTATCGTCCCGTCCTGCACATAGCCCTCAGTAAACCCCACCGATCGAATTTCTCGAGCGCTGTGTGCACGGCACTGTACTCGGCGCTTGGGAGAGCCCAACGGAAAGATAAACGGACCCGTTCCCTGCCCACGACGAGCTTCCGGTCTAAAGGGGGGAGACAGACAGTAAGAGAAATAAACCCATTCCTCCTCCCCGGTGCTGAGGACGGCGCTCTGCACACGGTAACCGCTCCGCGGACGCGGCGGACCGGTTGGCGGACGGCGAAAATTACCTTGTACGTGACCTCTAGCAGCGCGTAACAAGGAATGTTCGTATCCACGTCGACGGGGACAAGCAGCCTCGGCTCTGCCGCCAGCACGTAGAGGTGCCGCAGTGCCTGGAGGTGATACCTGTCCACGGAAAATACGGACGAGCCCTTCGGAAAACCGCTTTGCAAAGGCACCCGACGACGGCCTGTCGACTGCCAGGTGGGGAAGACTCGTATCCAGCGCTCAGAACGGTGCTTGGCACATAGTAAGCGCTCTATCCGCTCTGCTACACAAGACGCGGCGGGGCACAGTGGCGAGAGCCCGGGCCTGGGAGTCAGAAGGACCCGGGTTCTCGTCCCGGCTCCGCCACGTGTCGGCTGGGTGACCTTGGGCAAGTCACTTCACTTCTCTGGGCCTCAAGTTACCTCATCCGGAAAATGGGGATCAAGACTGCGAGCCCCATGTGGGACAGGGACCGGGTCCAACCTGATTAACTTGTACCTACCCCAGTGCTTAGAACAGTGCTGGGCACATAGTAAGCGCTTAACAAGTACCACCACTATTTTTAATCGTTATTATTGTCTTTATTCTATTAAGCTGGATACATTTGGCCTGTCTGGCTGTAGAGAAACAAGACCCCAGGGCTCCGGCTCTTAGTGTCTCATCTAAAATTCTTAAAGCACGAGACCGAGGTGCAAGATGAAGTGCACAGAAAAAAAAATTAACCCCCACACATCTTCGATGCCGTCTGAGAGGCTAAAGCGAAGGTAGGTCCACACTAAAGATACCGCATACGTACAAATGTTTTACAGGAAATCGGGTTTCACCGGTGAGACGTCAGATTATTATTTAAGCCCAAGGGAACATCTTTATTGAGAACGAAAAGAGCCAAACACTTGATAGACTTTCAAAAAAAACTGCTGAGATGGCCATTTCTAAAAACTTCTTTAAGAAGCTGTGAACACTTTTCCCGTTTAAACTCTCTCTTTACTTCCAATGAATAATACCCGTCACACATCCTTTATCAGACCACGGTCTCGGGCTACCGCACGTTACCGAAGACCTTCTGGTAAAGTTCACATTATAGTTGGTGTTCTAATGAGGAAGACATTACCGACGGCAAGGTTTTCCGTGGGCCGTCCCCTGGAACGATTCCGTGGGACGCAACGTAGCCTCAGTGGAAAGAGCACGAGTCTGGGAGTCGGAGGATTTGGGTTCTAATCCCGGCTCTGCCACTCATTTGCTGTGTGTCCTTGGGCGGGCCCTTTTAGCTTCTCGGTGCCTTAGTTCCCTCATCTGTGAAAGGGGGATTCATTATCCGTCTCCCCTCCGATATAGACGAGGAGTCCCGCGCGGGACCCGATGATCTTGTATCTACCCCAGGGCTTAGTACCCGGCTCTGCCACTTGTCTGCGGTGTGGCCTTGGGCATGTCACTTCACTCCTCTGGGCCTCAGTTACCTCATCTGTAAAATGGGGATCGAGACGGTGTCCAGCCCAATTTGTAACCACGCCAGAGCTTAGTACAGGGCCTGGCACATAGAAAGGGCTTGACGAATACCACAATTATTATCATTATTACTGACACACAGCAAGCCCTTAAATATCACAATTATTATTAAGATACCATTCAATCTGGGTCAGGGCCGAATAAGTCAAAACGGAGGTGGGTATATCCTCTAATAAGAGCACTTCTCCTCAGGTTTACTGTTCTATGTCATAAAAGTAACAATGGATTACTAACGTTATAAGATATAAAATCTATATCTTTAAATGATTTGCTATAAATCGCTTCTTTATTCATACTAGAAGCAGCGTGGCTCGGTGGAAAGAGCCCGGGCTTGGGAGTCAGAGGTCATGGGTTCGAATCCCGGCTCTGCCGCTTGCCAGCTGTGTGACCGTGGGCAGGTCACTTCACTTCTCTGTGCCTCAGTTACCTCACCTGTAAAATGGGGATGAAGACGGTGAGCCTCACGTGGGACAACCTGATGACCCCGCATCTACCCCAGCGCTTAGAACAGTGCTCTGCACCTAGTAAGCGCTTAACAAATACAAACGCCAAAGTCTGTCTCCCTCTCTAGACCGAACGCTCGCTATGGGCAGGGAACACCCCTGCCAATTCTGTCGCACTGTACTCTTCGGAGCGCTTAGTACGGTGTTCCGCATACAGTTAAGCAGTCGATAAAGACCACTGATGGAGTGGGTTTAGCGGGGAGTGTGGGTCATCCGAATCACGGTAGTGTTTTCAAGCCAAACGACAACACCAAGAACCCAGCCAAATTTCCGAGGCCTGAAGATTCAGCTCATCTACGGCCCGGACACTGGCTCCGACTAAACTAGACATTCTGCCGTGCAAGGGAGAGTAAAGTGTTCATTCAGTCGCATTTACTGAGCGCTTCCTGGGTGCAGAGCACTGTACTAAGCGCTCGGACAGGCAATTCAGCAACAGACAGAGACAATCCCTGCCCACAGCGGGCTCAGAGTCTAGAAGAGTTCTGAGTGAGGCCTAGCCTGGGAGTTGGCTGGTTTGCTCCCTCTGTCAGAATGAACTCTGCTTCCTCCACAGCCTTGAAGAAGTGACTGGGTCTCCAGAACACAACGCAAATCTGGTGGGGGGGGGTGGGGTGGGGTGGTATTTTTCGGGGCTGTTTTCGAGGGTTTTTTGATATTTGTTCAGCCCTTACTATGTGCCAGGCACTGTTCCGAGTGCTGAGGTAGATACGAGCGACTCAGGTCGGCCACAGGCCCTGTCCCACATGGGGCTCACACTCTTCATCCCCGTTTTCCAGCCGAGGGAACTGAGGCGCAGAGAAGTGAAGCGACTCGCCCAAGGAGCAGCTGGGACTAGAACCCGGCTCCTTCTGACCACCCCCAAGCCCGTGCTCTATCCACTGGGCCACACCGATTCTCCACAAGGTTCCGCCTGTCTTTCCGAGACCGGGACAGCACCGAACGCAGACGCATCAAGAAGCTTTCCCTCTCCTCCCACTCGAGCATTTCACTCCGCGAATGAAATTCTGGTCGGCCCGAGGTTCGGTCTAGGGTGAGGGTTACGGAGTCCGCCCGACCGTGTCGGTGGGTGTGGGAATTCCCGGCTTCCACGGGAAGGGGCCAAGGGGATGGGAACGGGGGACGGGACGGGGAGGAGAGAGTTTCCATTCATTTCATCTCACTCCCCCTCGCTCAGTAATGTCGCAAAGATCGCGGTTCCATTTCCCGTGAACCAGGTATCCGGTCTCGGAACGAAAGGGCGGTGAAACTAGGCCCGGTCCCACTGACGGATCTGGTGAGCACCTGCTACGTAGCAGTAAGAATGCCACCTGCCCCAACTGCAAACGGGCCATTTTGGACCGACTCCCTTTCTTCCTTCTCTGTTTTTCTTTTAAACGGCATCCGTTACGCGCCCACTCCGCGTCAAGCACCGTTTCAACCGTTGGAGTAGATACGGGTTGAGCGGGGCGGACCCGGTCCCGGTCCCGCCCGAGGCTCACGGCCTAAGTGGGAGGGAGAGCGGGTACTGCATCCTCATTTTTACACAGCCGAGGAAACCGAGGCCCAGAAAAGTGAAGTAACTTGCCCAACGGGGAAGTTGCAGAGCCGGAATTAGAAACTAGGTCTTCTGACTCCCGGGCCCGTGATCTTTCCACTCAGCCACGCTGCTTCTTTCTCTCGTTCATTCAACCGTACTTACGGAGCTCTTACTGTGCGCAAAGCACTGTACTAGAAGCTTGGGAGAATTCCATATAACGATACCCAGACACATTCCCTGCCCACAACGAGCTTACTTAAAAGGGAACGGTCAGGGACTCAAGGGATGCTAATAGCGAAACGACAAATAAATACTACTAATTACGGCGGCATTGCTGTGGACAGGTCATTCTCATCCGTCCGTGGCTCTTCTCTTTGTCTTTCCCACACCGCAAGAGGTGAGTTCCTTCAACTTTCCCTCACCCGGAACTGAAGGTCAGGCCAGTGATGTGCTTGGAGTACAAACATTAAAAGAAAACTCACCTATTGTCGGTGCTGTGAACTGGAAAGTGGGGATAGAGTGCGCAAAGAAGGGCGGCGATTGAAGAATTTGAAGTACTCAGAGAATATCTGCAAAGAGAGTCAAGCAGGAAGGGATACGATGATCAACCAGGGTGGGCGGGATTTTACTCAAAGCACTCTTGAGAATCAGGAAATCGGGTTTGTGTGGCCAGAGTTTCCAAAATAGGGGGCTAATTCACACACAGAGAGACCCACGCACAAACCGCTCGCTCGAAACTACAGAAAACTTGTTGAGTCCGGATTTGTTGGAGGAGACGCGACGCCGCCAAAATATGCCTTTGCAGCAATACTGTCTACTTTTCCATTTTCTCCGGCACCCGACGCAAGAGGGGTCAGGATCGCTCTTAACATCAAACCTAACATTTGCCCTGGTTAGCGGGGGGGGGCGGGGGCAGACGTGTTTTTAGGGGAAGAAGGGCTGGACGGTTTTGGCTGTCGGCTATCGCTGGGTTTGGGAAGGGAGGACAGGGTAGAGGAGGGGAAATCGTTGCAGAAAAGCCTCAAATTAAGCAAAGAACCCATGACCCAAACTTAATATCAGATCCCGTACCCTGGCTGGTTTGATGGAATCTGTGGGTAGGGAATGTGTCCGTTTATTGTTATATTGTACCCTCCCAAGCGCTTAGCACAGTGCTCTGCGTACAGTAAGCGCTCGGTAAATACAACTAAATGAATGGAATGGAAATTGGAATCGACGGAACTTCACCCGAAACAACGATGCCTCGGGTACACAGAGATTCTACCGGCGGCAGTCCCGTGGTCTTGGACTCCCAGTCGAGAGCGGGACTCCGGGACCTACGGAGTGATGTCTCGTCATTCGTTGGGAGCATACTGCGTGCAGAACGCTGTACTACGCACTTGGGAGAGTGCAATACAAAAGAGGGGGTAGACACAATCCCTGCCCACAGGGAGTTTACGGATTAGAGGGGACGGACAATAAAACACATTACGGGGCTAAGGCGGAATTAATCAGTCAATGAATCCAACGGTATCTACTAAGCGCCTACAATAAGCACTAAAGAAAGCAGAGTAGCACCGAGTTGGTAGATGCGATCCCTGCCCACACCACGTTACGGCGGGGAACAGATATTAAAATAAATTACACGTAGGGGAACTAGTAGAGTAGTGGGATAAGTACGTAAGCGCTGTGGGGCTGAGGTGAGTATCAAAGTGCTTAGTTGACACAGGGGGAAGGGACGGGGGGATAAGGGCTCACTCAGGGAGGGCCTCATGGAGGTGATGCGATTTTTGTGATGGTGGGGAAGCGTGGTGGTCTGCCAGGTATGAAGGGAAAGGGAGTTTCGGGCCGCGGGCACGGAGTCGGTGGAGAGCCGGAAGAGCCGGACATACAGTGAGAGCGGGCTGGCGTCAGAGGAGCGGAGCGTGCGGGCTGGCGGTAGAGAACCGAGGGCCGATGTGGCGATCCATCCCTGAACACCGTCCTGCTTCGGCAGGCGTCCGTCCCTTTACCGGATTAAAATCCGCCGAGGGGAGTCGGGGGCGGCCGGCCAGAACGGGACAGAGGAGAGGGAAGGGGGAGCTACAGGGCGGAAAGAGGAAGAGGGAGTCGAGGGCCAAGGAGGCCGCTCCCACGGCGGGGGCCGTGGACGGACACAGAAGCGAAGGCCGCCCTGGGGACCTGGTGAATTTCAGCCGGCGAACGTTACCAGCGGGAGAGGGGGAAACCGCACGCCTGCGAGGATGCGGCGTGCGAGAGCTGACGCTAGTCTGAGAACCTTCACTTGTGTATTTCCTGATTTGTGGGTTTCAATTTGCAGCCCCGTCTCTGAGATGCTCTGGGCTTTTGCTTTTCTTTAAAGGGTACAGGAGAGAAAACCAACGGGAAAAATCGCGGCCTGGAAGCACATCACAGGGAAGACCGGAGAGGGGGGATGCATGTGAATCCCATCCCATCCGGGGAAGAACAGGTCAACCGCTCTTTCCTTAGCAGGACAGAATAAGACAACGGCTACCCGGTCCGTCCGTCTTTTCTCTCACGCAAGAAGCCCACGCAGTCTGCCTCCTCGCTCCGAACCCCCTCACACAAATCCACAGCACTCCGGCACAGGTCCTTCGGCACTCTGGGGGAAATTTCAGCACGACAGTTCTAACCAAGAGCCCGGTGGTCACGCTACTCATCCATCGCTGCATCAAACAGAAACTCCTCAGTATTGGCTTTAAAGAACTCAGTCAGCTCTCCCCCTCCTACGTCACCTCGCTGCTCTCCTACTACGACCCGACCGGCACACTCCGCTCCTCTAAGGCCAACCTTCTCACGTACCTCCGTCTCATCTTTCTCGCCGCCGACCTCTGGCCCACATCCGCTCTCCGGCCTGGAACTCCCCCCATATCCGACAGACCGCCTCTCCCCATCTTCACAGCTCTGCTAAAATCTCCCCCCAAGAGGCCTTCTCAGCCCTCCTTTCTGCATCACCTGTGCACTTGGGCCTGGTCTCCCGCTGCGCTACACTGTAACGTCTGCCTTCCCTTTCGGTCTGCAGGCTCCTTGTGGGCAGGAATCATCCTAAACCTTTACTGGACTCTCTCGAGTGCTCGGTACAGTGCTCTGCACACAGCAGGTACCCAGGAAACGCCACGGACGAACCGATCGCGCTCTACCTCCTCCCAATTTAACAGAGCCCCTTCTCGCTCGAGACCGCTCATAGGGTTCGTGTGCATTTCTGAGAGCCTCCCGTCCGAATTCAGACCTCGGATATCATTTCGGTTTCTTTCCGATCGACGGAAGGGAGAAGTTTCTCTCTCACATTGTAATGACTCACTCAGCCATGGCTGAAGGGATTTTCCCTTCACGTCTCCCGGAGCCTGCCCTCAGCAACACCGCGGACATAATAACTGAACGTGAATTTGGTAGAAGAGAAAGAGACTTCTGACAAACACACGAACCGACCAGACGCCGGCGACTTTAAGGGTGACGCTTCCAAAGGTTGACCGGGGAATAAGAGACCCTGCTTGTAAGATCCGATCGCTCTGGGGAAAAAAAATCACCGATCGGCTCCCTCTCTGCCGGAAATCACGGGCTCAGTTCTTGTCGTGGGGTCAGAGTGCACTTCAAAGGTCACACGGCTCTGGCTTCCGGGCCGGCCCTATTCCCGAACCGGTCAAGAAGCTCGTCGTCTTTCTTGAAAATTTCCAGAGGAAACGATTCCTCTGCTCCCCGAGACCCAGGTGGCAGTGTCTGACTTGCCACCCTCCCTGGGGTTATGCCGATTTTTTTTTTTTTTTTTACAGCCAATTTTAATCTCCCCACCTGCCCCAGGCCTAATCCCCCTTATTCTGACCCCCGTAAAGACGGAGCCTGTCTCTCTTCACGTCTTTGAAGGCTGGGAGGCCTGATGCCCGCCCATCGCACACATACACCCTTCTCGAGGCTGAGCTCCCTTGATTCTCTTTCCACCTAATCAGGTCGACTTCGCCACTGATTCTCCACCGGCTGCTTTCTGAGTTTTCTCTATTTTCCATAAACCGCAAGGACCAATTCCCACAGAGGAGAAGCCGGGACGCCGCCGACTTCGAGAGCGAGACCTAAACTAACTCGCCAAACTGACTCTCTTCCCCTCTTCGAAGCCCTCCTGAGAGCTCGCCTCCTTCCAGGAGGCCCTCCCAGACTGAGCCGCCCTTCCCCCAGCTCCTCCTCCCCTCCCCATTCCCCCCCTCCCGCCCTCTGCTCTTCCTTCCCCTCCCCTCAGCACGGTGCATATCTGTCCATGTTATTTATGACCCTATTTATTTCGTTAATGAGGCGCCTATCTCTCTGACTCTGTTTATCCTGACGACGTCTGCACTACACTGCTTGATTTGTTTTGTTCTGTTTCGCTTTGCTGTCTCCCCCGTTTAGACCGCGAGCCCGTTATTAGGCGGGGACTGGCTCTCTCCGTTGCCGAACTGTGCGCTCCAAGCGCTCACTTAGTACAGTGCTCTGCACATAGTAAGCGCTCGATGAATACTACCGAATGAACGGCTTCCGGGTTCCTGACCGCCTCCGGGCCTGTGGAAGGAGCACGGGTCCGGTTCTCCTCCCGGCCTGCCGGGTAGTCCCGGGGCCACGCCAGCCGTGACGAAGACTTCTCTCCGAAGAGGCACCTAGGGCTCTCCGAGAGCTGGAGAGGTCCGGCGGGAATGACGCCGGAAAAATGCTTCGCCGAGAGATACAGGCGGCGGGATTGGCTTTTCCCATCTTCCTTCACAGCCCCAGGTTTGGGACTCTACTTGACTGGGATTCCAAGATAACGCTCTCTCTCCTCGCTCTCCTCTCCGAAAGAGTAGTCTTCCGTTCGGCTCTGGTCTCATCTAAGTACCTTCCGCCTCGTGGGTTTCACTTAGAGTTTCAAACTGCGAAGCCGTAACTTGATTCGATTCACGACGACGTGCGGTTTGGTGGCTCGGTATCACCGATTCAACCACGTGGCTTCCCCCGGTGAGCCATCCGTAAACCTATATCCCGCGTGAGACGTACACACGGACGCAGAGACGCACACTCCCACGAGGACAAAAACAGGTCTGGAGGATTGATTCGCCACCCCTGCTCTACCGTCTCCTCCCGAGCGCTTAGCACGGTGCTCTGCACAGAATAGGCGCTCCATAAATACGACCGACTGATTTGGTTAGGAGGCTATCGTGTAGGTTTTAGGAAGGACCCAAACCGGGTTACGGGGCTTTCTCACGGCGTGCGACCCGAAGAAAGAGGACGAGAAGCCCTTCCCCTCGGGCCAAAATCGGAAAAAGGATGCCCGCCGTACCTTCCTCCTCCCAAAAAGAGAAGTCCGAGAGCCATGTGATGCGCCAGGTGGAACCCGTAGTTCATCTCTCCCCCCGTCTTCTTGTGCAGGAAGCGGCAGAGCTGGAGGACCTTGAGGTTCCCGGAGCCGGCCATCACCATCGCCAGGGAAAGCAGCACCACGCTCAGACACGTCTCCAGGTTATAATGGCCCGTCTGGAAGTGTCGTTCGAGGAGAGATGGCAGGATGCGAGGGGTTAGGGTTCAGCCCGCGACCGGACGACGGAGACCGCGCGGCGGTAAGGATGGCCCGGACTGACCGAGCGCTTACTCTGTGCCAAGCGCAGTGCCGAACGCGGGGGAACGACACGAGTCAATCGGATCGGACACGAGTCCTGTCTCCTGAGTAGTAATAATAATGTCGGTATGTGTTAAGCGCTTACTATGCGCAGAGCACCGTTCTAAGCGCTGGGGGAGATGCAGGGTCATCGGGTCGGCCCCCGGGCGGCTCACGGTTAATCCCCATTTTACAGATGAGGTCACTGAGGCACAGAGAAGTGAAGCGACCCGCCCACGGTCACACAGCTGACAAGCGGCAGAGCCGGGATTCCCACCCGTGACCTCTGGCTCCCAAGCCCGGGCTCTCTCCACTGAGTCACGCCGCGAGGAGAAGGGTACGGGCCTGGGAGCCCAAGGACCTGGGTTCTAATTCCAGCTCTGCCACTCACACGGCGGCACGGCCTAAGGGACAGAGCCCGGGCCTGAGGGTCAGAAGGACCTGGGTTCTAATCCCGGCTCTGCCACTTGTCTGCTACGTGACCGTGGGCAAGTCACTTCATTTCTCTGGACCCCAGTTCCCCCCCTTGGAAAACGGGAATTAAGACCTTGAGCCCCTTGTGGGACAGGGGCTGGGTCCAATCTGGTATTCGTTGAGCGCTTCGAATAGTGCTTGGGTTGTTAGTGACAAACAAATGCCATCATCATCACTCGCCCGCCGTGTGACCTCGAGCAAGTCATTTCACTTCTCTATGCCTTCGTTTCCTCCTCTGTAAAATGGGGATCCAATACCCGTTCTCCTTCCTACTGAGACTGCGAGCCTAACGCGGGACAGAGAACGGGTCCCATCTGACTGATCTGTGCCTGCCCCAAAAGCTTAACACAGAGCGTGGCACACGGTAAGCGCTTCCCAAATACCGCTATTATTATGAGAACACTGTACGTCTCGACTTAGTAAGGGGGTTTATAGTCTCAATTATTCTGAACTGTAACAAACTGCAGATAGAGAAGATTAGATTAGAAGCAGCGTGGCTCAGTGGAAAAAGCCCGGGCTTGGGAGTCAGAGGTCATGGGTTCAAGTCCCGGCTAAGCCACTTGTCGGCTGCGGGGCTGTGGGCGAGTCACTTCACTTCTCTGGGCCTCAGTTCTCTCATCTGTAAAATGGGGATGAAGACTGGGAGCCTCACGTAGGACAGCTTGATGACCCTTCATCTCCCCCAGCGCTTAGAACGGCGCTCTGCACGTAGTAAGCGCGGGTTAACAAATACCAACATTATGAAGTTCACAGAGTGTCACTGACGAATATATACAAGAGCATCGCACAGTACGGTGTCAATATAAAAGTACGAAAACCCTAAAAGGACTTACTACAGAAGCGGTCGGGGCTGACAAGCACTTCATGAAATCTTTCGCGAATCTGTACTGGGGGGGGGGGAAGAAAAGTGAAAGAAATAAGACTCAGGAAAGAGAGAAAGCCAATTCCAACGATCAGAAAGAAACGTCGCAAGACACGGTGCCTTACCAGACAATAAAACGCGGCTAGGTTTTCTGAGCCTGCAAATCGAAAGCCCAGAGACAAGCAGGCTCCAGCAATTATGTAAACATGTGCTTGCCTAAAAAGAAAGCAAGATACAAACCGAGAAACGCTCTAGTAATTATTGGATTCACACCAAGAAAACAGCCCAAATGACTTGGAGAGAGAGGCACTGGGTCGAAAGCAAAAAAATAAATCCTACTCGCTATATTGCCTTCTGATTCATTTGGAAGTCTCGGTTGTACTCATCTCTGCATATTAAAAACCCCGCACAAAGAACGACATTTCGGGTCACTTCCCCGTCAGCCGTGACTACCCACGGCCTTGCAAGGATTCCCGCCCTCGTGCCTTATGGTTCGCCAACGCAAACGGCAAAAGCAGAGGGGGGGGCTCCAGCCACGGGTGGTCCCCCTGTCTGAGTCGGGAATCCTTGAGCTTCGCCCACTTGAGGGGCGAAGCATGCTCCGGTTGCATTTGCAAATGTTTTTTGAAAAAAATGCTCCAGTTGCATTTTCTAATTTTTTTTTTTTTTTAACGGCATTTCTTAAGCGCTTAAGACGCATCAAGCGCGGTTCTAAGCACTGGGGCAGATAAAAGATAGATTGGACACGGTCTTCGACCTGCACGGGGCTCACGGTCTTAATCCCCCCGTTTTCCCAGATGAGGGAACTGAGGCAACGATAAGTGAGGTGACTTGTCCAAGACCACACGGCAGGCAAGTGGCGGAGCCAGGATTAAAACGCGGGTCCTTCCGATGCCCAGCCCCGTGCTCTGTCCACTGGGTCGCAGGCGGAATTTACGTACACAGCCTAATACTTGGCCGTTTCCCCTAACTGAAATCTGTTTTAATGCCTGCCTTCCCGGCTAGACTCTAAGTAGACAAAGACACGATCTCTGTACCTCCCAAGCGCTTAGTACAGTGTTCGGCACAGAGTAAGTGCTTATCAAATCGCCTCGATTCTATTTAGTTGCCATTGTTTTGACGAGATGTTCTTCCCCTCGACTCTATTTACTGCCACTGTTCTCGTCTGTCCGTCTCCCCCGGTCAGACCGTAAGCCCGTCAAAGGGCAGGGACTGTCTCTCTCTGTTGCCGACCTGTTCATCCCAAGCGCTTAGTACAGTGCTCTGCACATAGTAAGCGCTCAGTAAATACTATTGAATGAATGAATGAATGAATATAAAATACCACCGATCGACTCATCGATTGATTACTGATTCCTCTTAGGAAAACCCCGCCTCCCACTAGAGAAGCAGCGTGGCTCAGTGGAAAGAGCCCGGGCTTGGGAGTCAGAGGTCAGGGGTTCGAATCCCGGCTCCGCCGCTTGCCAGCTGCGTGACTGTGGGCAAGTCACTTCACGTCTCGGGGCCTCAGTTACCTCACCTGTAAAACGGGGATTAACCGTGAGCCTCCCGGGGGACGACCTGATTACCCTGTAAATCTTTTATTTTACTGCTATCGTTCTCGTCCGTCCGTCTCCCCCGATTAGACCGTAAGCCCGTCAAAGGGCAGGGATCGTCTCTATCTGTTACCCACTTGTACATTCCAGGCGCTCAGTACGGTGCTCCGCACATAGTGAGCGCTCAATAAATACGACTGAATGAATGGATCTACCCCAGCGCTTAGAACAGTGCTCTGCACACAGTAAGCGCTAACAGATACCAACATCATTATTATTATTATTATTACTACTCACGCCAGGGTTTCCAGGTTCAGTTCCTCTGAGGATGGCAGCTCTGTTTCATGGAGGGAGATACTGTTTTCTCTTATGATCTGTGGAAACATACGGACACCCGTTTATTGGGGCTCACCTTTTAACTTGCAGCTCTTCTTTGCAATGTGGGAAGCGGTGTACCTTGTGTCATCAATACATGCACGAAAATTGCAGGAACCTGCCCCGATCATTCTAACGTCCACCTAAAAGCAGGTGCCATTCGCCCTGATATTAATTTTTTCTAATGATATTTATTAAGCGCTTCCCGGCTCCGCCACTTGTCAGCGGTGTGACTTCGGGCAAGTCACCGAACTTCTCTGCACCTCGGTTCCCTCGCGGGGCTAGCATAATGGCTGAACATAAGCTGACGATACAAAGACTAAACGGCGCCGGGGCGTGTCGCACCGGGCAACCCCTCACAGGACGGTCTACCGCCACTTGTCTGCTGTGTGACCTTAGGCAAGTCACTTAACTTCTCAGTGCCTCAGTTCCCTCATCCGGCAAATGGGGATTAAGACCGTGAATAACCAACACCGTCGTTACTATTTTTAGACGCTGACGACGAAAAACGCGGCCTGAAAATCATTTCTGGACTGACCCTTTTGGGCCCCGTCATTTCCGAGGAGGTAAGTGTCTAGTAATAATAACGATAACGTTGGTGTTTGTTAAGCGCTTTACTACGCGCCGGGCACTGTCCTAAGCGCTGGGGGAGACACGGGGGAATCAGGATGTCCCACGTGGGGCTCGCGGTCTTAATCCCCATTTTACAGATGAGGGAACTGAGGCCCAGAGAAGTGACGCGACTCGCCCACAGTCACACGGCTGACAAGTGGCGGAGCCGGGATTCGAACTCATGACCTCCGACTCCAAAGCCCGTGCTCTTTCCACCGAGCCACGTCTAGTCACTTTGCTTCTCTGGGCCTCGGTTCCCTCATCTGTAAAACGGGGATTAACACTGTGAGCCCCATGTGGGACAGGGACTGTGTCCAACCCCGATTAGCTTCTATCTACCCCGGCGCTCGGAAGAGGGCTTGACACGTAGTAAGCGCTTAACGACTACCGTCATCCTTCTTATCATCATCACTCTCCGGGCCACGGCTCCCTCATCTGTAAAATGGGGATACAGGGCGTGAGCCCCACGTGGGACGACCTGATTACCCTGTATCTACCCCAGGGCTTAGAGAAGTGCTCGACACGTAGTAATCACTTCAGAAAATACCGTCATCATCCTTATTATTATATGCTGTTGATGCCTACTTGTTTCGTTTTGCCGTCTGTCTCCCCCTTCCAGACTGGGAGCCCGCTGTTGGGTAGGGATTGGCTCTGTTGCCCAACTGTACTTTCCAAGCGCTTGATACAGTGCTCCGCACACAGTAAGCGCTCAATCAGTACGACCGGATGAATGAAACATACTAGCACTCTGAGCTGAATGTGGCAAGCACCATCGATAGGGCGAAGCTGAAAGACCCACCGCCAGAAACAGTCTAAATTTGAACGGGATGCTAAGGTGAACTGCCTGTTGCCTTCTGCGGCCCAGAAAACGTCCAACACTTGAGACGGACCCACAGATGGAGAGACACGGATATGGATCCCGCAGGATATCTTCATGTCTGCTTTCCTCATTAGAATGTAAAGCTTCACGTACACAGGGAATGTGCCACTTCTTTATTCCGGTGAAAGACAGGGAGAAGGGAAAGTGGGGGGGGGAGGGGGGGAGGGAAAGAGAGGGAAGGGAAGCAGCGTGGTCTAGTGGAAAGGCCTGGGAGTCAGAGGACCCGGGTTCTAATCCCAACTCTGCCACTCGCCTGTTGCGTCAACTTGGGCAAGTCACTTTGGGTCTCTCCGCCTCAGACGCCTCGTCCGGTCACCGGATTAAGACGGTATGCCCCATATGGGACAAGGTCTGTGTCCAACCTGAGTAACTTCTATCTACTCTAGACTCTGAGCTGGTGGTGCTCGGGGCTTGTCACTGTTTACTGCTGCAACGCTTTCCCAAGCCCTTAGTACGGTGCTCTGCGCACAGCAAGTGCTTAATAAATATGATGAAATACAAAATAAATACAAAATACTCCAGCACTCAGTACAGTGCCGGGGACACGGCGAGCGCTTAAATACCATTAAAAAAACCGAGAAAAACACAAGCGAAACAAAAAAACCCACACGATCCACAATACGGCCGCTCACGATAATAAGGACGACGATGACGTTTGTTAAGCGCTTATTATGTGCCGAGCACTGTTCTGAGCGCTAGGGTAGATTCAAGGAAACCAGATTGCCTCACGTGGGGCTCACAGTCTTCATCCCCGTCTACAGATGAGGGAACCGAGGCACAGAGGAGTGAAGTGACTCGCTCAAGTTCACACAGCAGACAAGTGGCAGAGCCAGCCAGAATTAGAGCCCACGACCTCCGACTCCCAAGCCGGGGCTCTTTTCCACTAAGCCAAGATCACCTTTTCGAGATACATAACCGCATTGTACCACCAGGCCCAGAGCAGGTGGAGAAGAGATTGGGTATTAGATTATGTAATTGATGAAGGAAGTAAGAGATGGGAAGTTTTAATCTCTAGACAAATTCTGGGGAGGTTAGACGCCGTGAGGACGCTTCGATTCCAGGTAGGAAGCATAAAGGGAACCGAAGGAATAGCCCGCGGTCGTCTGTGGGCAGGAAATCGCATCTACCCACTTTATTGAATCGTTCTTTCCCAATCACTATTATTACCGTTATGACGTCGGTAAAGTGTTTGCACCGTGTGAAGCACTGCCCCAAGTGCTCAGGTACATACAAATTAATCAGGTCGGACACAGTCCCTGTTCCACATGGGGCTCACCGTCTGACTAGGAGGAATCGTAGGCACTGAACACCAGTGTCAGAGTCGGCAGGTGATGGGTTCTAATCCCAGCTCCTCCGCTTGTCTGCTCTGTGACTTTGGGCAATTCACTTCATTCATTCAATCGCATTTACTGAGCACTTACTGTGTGCAGTTCTCTTCTCCGGGCCTCAGTTACTTCATCTTTAAAATGGGGATCGAGACTGTGAGCCCCATACGAGACACCCCGTCCGACCTGATTTACTTGTATCCACCCCGGGGCTTAGTACAATGGCCGGCACATGGTATGCACTTAATAGAATAATAATAATCGTTATTATTAGTAAATAGATACTGTCTTTAACTTTCCAAAGACACACCCTTGAGAACCGAGGAGCTAAGTAATAACAGTATCTAGGAAGAGTTAAGTCAGAGCACTTCAGAATTCAGTGTATTCCCCCAGTGAACACCTTCTCAACTGTCTAGATCACCGAAGGAGCACAATACACGAGATCTAGGATGTTCACGGAAATAACAAGCCTCGCATTTTGCTGTAGAGACCTGAACACCCTTCTGCCCGGTGAACACAGCATGGAAGAAAGAACGAAGTTCTTGGTTCGAAGCTTTCAAACGCCGTTTGCCTGATTCATGTGGACAGCTAGATTTTAACCAAGACACTGCTCCTCAGGAAGAGGCTATATCAGAGTTCTTAAAATGAAAATCACACATGAGCAGGAAGTCTAAAATTGCCTCTAACCACATGAGTAAAATAGCAGCTTACATAAAAGCACATTCGAAATAGGATCAAAACATCAAGGATACATTTTTGAGAAGGCTGCCTTGATAACCTCAGGAGATGCTATCTTCGATGACTCCGCATTATAACCAGGCAGGGCCGGGTCCGTCTGATAGAATGACGAAGTCTGTCAAACCACACAGGGAGGGCAAATCGTCCGCTCCGGGGAAGAGGCGGGGCTATTCCTCGAACCTACTTACCTGTGGGACGTTGCCATCGACCCATTTGGAATTGGGTAAAATGTCATCCCATAAAATCAGGCAGCGAGCAAGCGTCTGAGGGAAAAAAAACAAAGAGCAAGTACAGAGAGTATTAAATGGCAGAAATAAGAGTCAGCAAAGGTAGAGGATTGTTTTTCAATAAAGGGGTCGGCGTGAATACGAATAAAAGTTCACGTTCGAAAGCTGCTTCCTTGACCTGCAAACTTCCAAGCACTCGCTGTCGCTGCAAAATGAGTATGCAGATATCTGACGGGCTCATCATTGGATCTTTGGGAATAAAACATCGGCCGGGTAGCCGCGGAGCACCCCTCCGGGCACCGTGTGGGCACAGATCCCCATCCCGCCGTCACCCATCTCCGGGGCTGGTAAGTGACGCACGCCTGTCAGTGCGTACCAGGCTGCAGTAGGGGGGCCCCAGGGAAGGGTTTTTGGTCTGGGAGCTCCCGGGAAGGGGTCAGAAGGCGGAGACAGTTCAGGAAGAAGCCTCCATGCCGGAGGCCCTAGGACAGGCTGGCCCAAAGAGCCTCCACGATGAACACTTGAGCGTCGGTATCCCCTGCTGGATGGTAAGCTCCTTGAGGGCCGGTACTCCGTCCACTAATTCTACTGTATTTGTCTGAGCGCTTGGTGCCCAAAGTCAGTGGGGAAAACGGAGCCCGGTTTCTGTGTTCGCAGCTTGTACGGTGCTGATCCTTGCACTGACACCTCACCTGAAGTTCCTTTGAGACTGTTCAAAATTCATATTCTCTCTCTTCTCTCTCTCTTTTTCTTTCCCTCCCTCTGAAACTCAAGGCTGGAAGGAACTTCAGAGGCTAATTAGCCCATTCTCTCATCCCAAGGCAAATTTCATTTAAATCCCTCTTAAGCAGATGGTTTGTTGCCTAGAGAAGGGAAGGTCCACAAGCTCTCTTGATTACATTTTTAGTGAATGATACAATAGTAAGTTAAGCGCTCTGTGCCACTCGCTGTATTAGGTCCTGTGGTAGATTCAAGATAGTCCCACATGGGGCTCACAATCTAAATAGGAGGGAGGACAGGTCTAGAATTTCCCGTTTACAGAGGAGGAAACTGGAGAACTCAGGTGATTTGCCCAAGGTCACACGGCAGGCAAGGGGCAGAGCGAGGACTGGAAGTACGGCAGCCTTCAAGTTCTCTGCAATTATTCTGGGAATCCAAAAAGAGAGACCCCGACCAGTCTTTCGAGTCGTCCGCTTCCCCCTCTAGACTGTATGAATCTTGTGAACGGGGAACATGCCTACCGACTCTGTTGTACTGAACTCTCCCAAGCGCTCACGATGGTGCTCTGCCCCCAGAAAGTGCTCAACGAGCACCACGGATCGAATGACCGATCGATTAGGTCTGTGCCTTCTCCGCTGGGCTAAGGGGTTTGCTCTAAGGAGGGTGCTCTTCGTTATGTCCTTCATCGAGAAGCAGCACGGCGTAGTGGATAGAGAGCAGGCCTGGGAGGCGGAAGGACCCGGGTTCTAATCCCGGGCTCCGTCCCTTGTCTGCTGTGTGACTTTGGGTGAGTAGCTTCGCTTCTCTGGGCCTCAGTTACCTCACCTGTAAAATGGGGATTGAGACTGTGAGCCCCACATGGGACAGGGACTGTGTCTAACTTGATTTGCTTGTATCCACCCCAGTACTTAGTACGGTGCCTGGAACATAGTAAGCGCTTAAATACCGTCATTATTATTATTAGGCAACTGCTTAAAATACCACAATTATTATTTTCCTTGCAATTTATTTGTTCACAATGCCATTTACTGTGCCAGACCCCCAATCCTCCCCGCTCGCGCTTCTGTCTCCGACAACAGAAGGACGGTATCGTGGGCAGCCATCCTACTGACAGACCAATCAAAACCCCTGACTCCCCGCCATCCATCCCTAAATTTCCCTCCAGGGACCCCACGTGGCTCGATCGACCAGGAATTCCATACACTAACACCGGCTGGGGGAAGAAGAATTACAGTTCCCTCTAGGCTGTAAGCTCATTGTGGGCAGGGAATGTGCCCGTTTCTCGTTCTACTGTACTCTCCCGAGCGCACAGTCCAGTGCTCTGCCCACAGGAAGCGCTCAATAGACGCGACCGAATGAACTGAAGGAATGAAGGAAGGAAGGAGAATTCGGCTTTCTCGATCGACAGTATGGGACAGATACAAAATGATAATAATGTTGGTATTCGTTAAGCGCTTACTATGTGCAGAGCACTGTTCTGAGCGCAGGGGTAGATACAGGGTAATCGGGTTGTCCCCCGTGAGGCTCACAGGTAATCCCCATTTTCCAGATGAGGTAACTGAGGCCCAGAGAAGCGAAGTGACTCGCCCACAGTCACCCAGCTGCCGAGCGGCGGAGCCGGGAGTCGAACCCATGACCTCTGACGCCGAAGCCCGGGCTCTTTCCACTGAGCCACGCTGCTTCTAGAGACGGTCACTGTCCCACATGGGGCTCACTGGCTTAGAGGGACCCGCCACTGATTCGAATGGGGAACGCCATGCGGAAATACTAAACTTCTGACATTCTTAAAAATCTCACGTGAAAGCCGAAAGTAAGTTTTCTGTCTGGGGAAAATGTGCAAGTAAATCAACGGGGACAAGTACTTAGAGGGTCATCGTTTCCTTCAGAGTCATTTACTCAGAGTCTCCAAACCGCACCAAACCATACCCTGAGCAAGAGAAATTCAGGTTTCACAAAATCCAGCAAATACATGGTGTCAGGAGCCCGAAGCCAGTCAGCAATGGACCTGTTGGAGCAGAATGACATTTGTAAGACAAAGGTTTCAACACCAACTTTGCTTCTTCCCCCCAGGAGGTGACGTAATTAAAAGGATTAGCTACGTATTATTCTATCTTTAGCTGACTGCAAAGAAATCCTAGAGACCCCACTTCTCCAGTTTTGGCTACTCACTCGCGATAAGACCGACATCACACTCCCGGCGTCCGAATCGGACCCAGCCGTTCCCTTCAGACGGTAAGCACTGTACTTTCCCAAGCACTCGGTACAGTGCTCTGCACGTAGTTAACGCTAAATACGAACAATTGGTTCCTCTACTTAACACGAAAATAATTTTTCGAGGGTGCTGTTTCTTTTTTCCGCTCTCCAAGAGCAAAGCGGTCTTTTTAGGTCGAGAAGGATCGGGCCTCATTTCAAATAACCTAAAGGGAAAGCTCATTTGAGAAGTGAGCACAGAAACTGGAATTGAGTATTCAAAGCCACAAACCGTACTGTGCGGTGCCATGCCTGGCTCCTTCGTTCATCCCCCCCTCCCAGCCCCACGGCACTTATGCACACATCTGTAATTTCTTTATATTAGCGCCTGGCTCTCCCTCTGGACCGTAAGCTCGTTGTGGGCAGGGAATACTGTCCTCTCCCAAGGGCTCTCAGGACAGCTCCCTGCACGCAGAAAGCGCTCAATAAATATGACTGACAATGAATGACATCTCGAAGGTGCTGAAATCTGGGGATTTTCCGATCCTTTTTCCCCTCCCCGCGGGAGGACGACCTGGAAAGCGGGGGGGGGCCGTGCTTGAGTCTCTGCCTCCCCGGCCAGGAAATCCCCCGAGACAAACAAGCGGCGCCCCGACTCGAAGGCCCCCGGAAGCGGTTACCTGTTGTTGGTTTTCAAATAGATCATAGCCAGGGCCAGCGTGGCGCCCGGGCAAGTGACGTCCACGTTTATGCTGTCTCCCTCCTGCCAAACAGAACGAGCGGAATCAGTCGGGATTTCGCGCGCCCCAATCCCTCCGACGCTGCCGGCGTCCCGCTCCGCCTCGGGCTCTCACCTTGATCTGGTAGCTCGGAGATTTGTGTTTCTCCCTGTGCATTCCCGCTTGGAAGCGCCGGTGCCCTCCCACCATGTACTGATAGAGCTGCTCGGGGACGTTGAGGTCGGACATGCCGATCAGGTTGCTGCCGTGCTGGATGGCGAGGAAATGGAGCATCGTCGGAACAGTGGCACTTGTTAGGCACTTACTACGTGCGAAGCACTGTTCTGAGCACCGGCGCAGATACAAGTCAATCGGGTTGGACAGAGTCCCCGTCCCGCACAGGGCTCACGGTCTCAATCCCCGTCTTACAGATGAGCTAACAGAGGCAGAGAGAAGCGAAGCGACTTGTCCGGGGTCACACGGCACACGAGCGGCAGAGTCGGGACGAGCGCCTTCTTGTGTGAAAAGCTTCCTCCACCCTTTCATTCCTTCGGTCGCATTTACTGGGCGCTTACTGTGTGCAGAGCACTGTACAAAGGGCTCGGGAGAGGACGCTCAACAATAAACAGACACATTCCCTGCCCGCGACGAGTTTACGGGTCTACCGCTTCATTACAAGAACATTAGACCGGAGAGCGACTGAACTGATTTTCCAACCCAACAAAGATACGGTGGCCAATTCTCAAGACGTAGGCTTTCCTGCGTAGTCCTAGTCTCCGATCTGTAAGCTCCCCGTGGGCGGGGAACGCGTCAAGCAACTCCGATGTATTATACTCCCCCAAGCCCTTAGTACAGTGCTCCGCATGCAGTAGGCGCTCGATAAATACCGATGACTGGTTCACAGCCCCACGACTCGGATTCCTGCTTGGCGCTTGCAGGAAGAAGCTTGGCGCAGCGGAACGAGCATGTGGATGGGTGTTGGAGACCCTGGGTTCTAACCCCAGCTCCGCCACTTGGCTGCTATTTGACCTTGGGCAAGTCACTTCCCTTCTCTGCACCTCAGTTACCGCATCTGTAAAAAATGGGGACTGAGACTAGGAGCCCCATGCGGGACAGGGACTGCGTCCAACCTGACGCTACCCCAGAATTTAGGACAGTGCCTGGCACAAAGCAAGTGCTTAACAGCTACCGTATTTTTTTAAAAAAGGCACAAACCTATCTGCTGTGTGACTTTGGGAAAGTCAGTCCACTTTTCTATGCCTTAATTTCCTCATCTATAAAACGGAGATTAAGACCGGAAGCCCCATGCGGACCTACCCCAGCGCTCAGTCCAGTGTCTGGCACGTAGCAAGTGCACAGTAACCATTTAAAACAAAAGAAAGAAAAAAGAATAGGCGCTTACCCCTAAGCATACCATGCCCAGAGCCAGACCAGCTGCCAAGGAATACGACTCCCGATCCGTGCAGTATTCCATTTCGGGGCCCGGTGGACGCCCTGTCCGAAAACAAAACACGGGATTTTAGGAAGTTGCCCCCTTTAAGAAATTCAACTCTGTGTCGACATTTAAAGAAATCAAGCTTTTTCTGCTCACGTACAATGACTCCTGACCTATATATGTCAGACCATGGTCCCAAAAAAAAAAAAAAAAAAAAAAGGAAAAGACATTTGGTTACTTAAAGCTAATGCTTTTTACCAAAGTGCCTCAGGGTGGGATTTACATCATCAATTCATTTCTTCCTATGCAAATCGGTCGGTCAACCGTATTTATTGAGAGCTGACTGTGCGCGGAGCGCTGTATTAAGTGTTGGGGAGAATTCCACGTAACCATATAACGGACACATTCCCCGCCCACAGTCAGCTTACGGTTTAGAGGGGAAGACGGACATTAATATAAATAAACAAAATTACAGATATGTCCTTAAGTGCCGCGGGACCGGGACGGGGAATGAATATAGGGAGCGAGTTAGGGTGACGCAGGAGGGGGTGGGAAAAGGGGAAAGGAGGGCTTAGTCGGGGAGGCCTTTCGGAGGAGACGTGCCGTCGGTACGGCTCTGAGGGGAGGGAGAGTAACTGCCTGTCGGATATGGAGAGAGAGGGCGTTCCAGGCCAGAGGCAGGAAGCGGGCAAGGGGTTGGTGGCGAGATAGATGAAATGGAGATACAGTGAGAAGATCAGCACTGGAGGAGTAAAGTGCGCGGGCTGGACTGTAGCAGGAGAACGGTGAGGTGAGGTAGAAAAAGGCAAGGTGACCGAGTACTTAAAAAGCTGACGTTACGGAGTTTCCGTTAGACGCGGAGGTGGATGGGCAACCACCGGAGGTTCTTGAGGCGTAGGGAAACGTCCCACACTTTCGTAGAAAAAATGATCCAGGCAGCAGAGTGAAGCGTGGACCGGAGAGAAAGAGGAGGAAGGGAGGCGAGCGAGGAGGCTGATACGATAATCGAGGCGGGATAGGAAAAAAAGCGCTTGGACATTAGCAGTTTGGATGCAGAGGAAAGGGCGGATTTTAGGGATGTGGTGAGGGTCAGACCCATCGCCTTCATCCTTGGATCGAATACGTGGGCTGGATGAGAGAGAGGAATCAAGGATAACACCATGGGTCTGGTGACGCCTTGTAGAGCGATGGGACAGTCGGAGGAAGGACAGGATTCGGGTGGGAAGATAAGGAGTTCTGTTTGAGACCCGTTAAGCCTCAGGTGGGTGGGTGGGGGGGGGGCATTCAAGTAGAGGTGCAAGAGGAAATGCGAGACTGCAGAGAAGGGCAGAGATCAGGGCTGGAGATGTATATTGGGGAATCACCTGCACAGCGGTGGTAGCGGAAGTCAAGGGGAGCGAACGAGCGCTCCAGAGAAGTTGGGGGGGGGGGTAGATGGAGAACAGAAAGGGACCCGGAACTGAACCTCGAGGGACCCCCCACTGTTAGGGGGCGGGGGGCCGAAGAGGAGCCCGCGGAAGAGACCGAGAACGAGTGGCCGGAGAGAAGAAAAGAACCAGGAGAGGACAGTGTCAGTGAAGCTGAGGTCGGATAACGTCTCCAAGAGGAGGGGATGGTCGACAGTGCGGAAGGCAGCTGAGAGGACGAGGAGGATCAGGATGGGGTAGAGGCCACCGGACGTGGCAAGCAGGAGATCACTGGACACCTCTGAGAGGGCGATTTCTGTGGAGCGAAGGGGACGGAAGCCAGATTGGAGGGGGTCGAGGAGAGAACTGGAGGAGAGGAACCTGAGACCGAGGGCGTGGACAACTCGCTCAGGAGTTTGGAGAGAAATGATAGGAGGGAGACGGGGCGATAACCGGAGGGAGCCGTGGGGTCGAGGGAGGGTTTCTTTTAGGATCGGGGAGGCACGGGTGTGTTTGAAAGCAGTGGGGAAGAAGCCTATTGCAGAGGGAACAGTTGAAGATGGAGGTTGGTGAGGGAAGAAAGGACGGGGCGAGCGGTTTTTGATAAGGTAAGAAGTAATGGGGTCAGATGCGCAGGTGGAGGGGGCGGCTTTCGAGAAGGCAGGAGATCTCCTCTAAAGGTACCGCTGGGAAAGGTGGGAGCGTTGAAGCAGGAGGGGAGATGACGCCTGATATCAATAAAGTAGGTGACCAGGTCATTAGAGGCGAGGGATGGGGGAGGCAGGGGGACGGGGGGGTTGAGGAGGGAGTTAAAAGTCTGGAACCGTCGGCGGAGGGCTGTGGGCACCGGGGTCAATAAGGACGGAGAAATCGTTTTGCCGGGCGGAGGAGAGGGCAGAGTTGTTAGAGCACGCAAGCATAAACCTGGACCGGCCCCGCGCTCTGCACCCAGTGAGCCCGCCAGGAAGCCCCCGGACCGACGCGGACGTACCGATTTCCGCCAGGAGGACTTCGGCCGTGTGCCTGTGGGTGGTGGCCTGGTAGACCAGGCCGATCCCTATGACGGCCGCCACCTGGACGTTGTGGGGGACGTCCAGCTCGGTGGAGGTCGGCGGGAGGAGCGCGGGGATGTGGATGCTCAGGAGCCGCGTGATGGACATGTCCATCGTGCCCAGCTTGGCGGCGGAAACCCCGAGGAGCAAACCGATGCTCGTCATCTCGTGACCCTGCGGTGGAGGAGACCGGCCGAACAGAAGATCAGCCGCCTCGTATCCAACGGACCATCCCTCTCCCCCGCATCGAAGCCTTATTTACGATAATAATCAGGGTATCTGTAAAGCGCCGGGGTGGAGACGAGGAAAAGGGGCTGGACGCAGTCCCCGTCCCCGGCGGGGCTCGCGGTCTCAACCCCCATTTTACAGAGGGGGCAGCTGAGGCACAGAGAAGTGAAGCGACCTGCCCAAGCTCACGCAGCAGACAAGCGTGGAGCCGAAATCAGAACCCAGGACCTTCCGACTCCCAGGCCCGTGCTCTAGCGACTACTCCGTGCTGGTTATAGAAGGCACACCTCCTCCAGAGGCCTTCTCTGACTAAGCCCTCCTTTCCCCTTCTCCCTCGCCCTTCTACATCGCCGACTCGCTCCCTTTCTTCATCAGCCCCACGGGCGCTTACGTCCATATCCGTCATCTACGTACTTACGTTAACGTCTGCCTCCCCCTCTAGGTTGTGGTGGGCAGGGGTTGGGTCTGTCTATTCTTTTTCCGTACTCTCCCAAGAGCTCAGTACGGTGCTCCGCGTACAGTAAGTGCTCAGTCAATACGACGGACCATTCGATGAAATGGACAGGTCACGGAAAAAGTTCTCTCTCTGTGAAAGGCTCGGGCCGGGGGGTCGGGGTGGGAGAGAAAGGGTCTCTCTTGGCGATCGGTATCCCAAAGGAGCCTTGGAATGGAGCGGGGGTTGGGAAAGGAGGGGATTCGCTTCCACTCTGAGGACGCGGAAGCCAATTCCTCCCGCCCATCAGGGCCGCCCAAGAGAACAAGTTGCCAAGAAGCCCGGCGAAGGGGGAGGCTCCTCTCCTGCCTGGCTCTCTCTCGGCAACCACCGTCGAACGGAATCTACTTGTGGGCAGGGACCGTGTCTGCCAACCATGCTGTAATGTCTTTTTTTTTTTTTTTTTAAATGCTATTTGCTAAGCACTTACTATGTGGCAGGCAACATACTAAGCACCGGGGAAGATATGAGGTCGGACGCAGTCCACGTCCCATTAGTAGAGTCCTCTGCGCAAAGTAAGCGCTCGGTAAATACGACTGAATGAATATAGGGCTCGCGGTCTTAACCCCCAATTTACAGATGAGGGAACTGAGGCCCAGAGAAGTGAAGCGACTCGCCCAAGGGTCACACAGCAGACAGGTGGCGGAGGTGGGATGAGGACTCGGGTCCCTCTGACCCTCGGGCCTGTCCTTTCTCAAGCGCTTAGTCCGGTGCTCTGCCCACAGCAAACGCTCAAGAAAGACCACTGATGTGAGCGAGCTTCCAGGGAGAGAGGCAACACGGGACTTTTGGGAGAGAAGAGGAACAGGTCGGGGAAGAGAGACCTTTCATTCCCAGAGTTCCTGCCCAGTGCTTCAGGAACAGATTCATTCTCCACTAACATCGCAATTCCCTTTCTGGGGGGGGGGGGGGGGGGGGGGGGGCCTTCTTTTTACCAAGTAGTAGGGAGGAATCGACAGAAAAAAAAAAAAAGACACCAGATAAAGGGTGATCTCTACGGGCCCTGAGGAATCAAAAGTGGCCCCCCGTGCCCAGTCGTTGAGAACGGGAGGGAAGAGGGCAGATTTTTTTTTATGATCCTCACAGTCTTCATCCCCATTTTACAGATGAGGTCACCGAGGCACAGAGAAGTGAAGTGACTCGCCCACAGTCACACAGCCGACAAGCGGCAGAGTCGGGAGTCGAACCCCTGACCTCTGCCTCCCAGGCCCGGGCTCTTTCCACTGAGCCACGATTCACCCTATAAAAACGACCCCAGGAACCAAGAGAAAAATCTGGTATTTATCGATACAACCCAGTGCGCAACTAGGCTGTCGGATCAACGGCTCGGAATTTTCGAGTCCTCAGATGCCTCACGCGCCCCTCTGAAACCTGGGAAAGGGATTTCAGCGGCCAGGCCAGAGAGAAGAGCTGCTCTGGAAAACCGATCCAGACGTTTTGCCCTCTGAGCCGAAGAATACAGAAGAAAGAAGCAGCGTGGCCTAGAGGACCGACTCCACGCCTGGGAGTCGGGAAGGCTTGGGTTCTAATCCCGGCGCCGCCACTTGCCCGCTGGGGGACCTCGGGCAAGTCCCTTAACTTCTCTGTGCCTCGGTTATCTCATCCTTAAAATGGGGAGCCCCACGTGGGGCAAGGACCGTGTCCAACCTGAGTAGCTTGCGTCTAAGCCGGTGCTTTAATACAGTCAGTCGACCGTATCTATTTATCCGCACTTACTGGGTGCAGAGCACTGTACTGAGCACTGAGGAGAGTATAACAGAACCATATAATAGACACACTCCCTGTCCACAACGAGCTTCGTGCCTGGCACCCACTAAGCTCTTTATTCATTTTGTTTCCTTCTGTTTCGCTCTGCCCTCTGTCTCCCCCGATTAGACTGTGAGCCCGTCGCTGGGCAGGGATGGTATCTACCCGTTGCCGAACTGTACATTCCAAGCGCTTAGCACGGTGCCCTGCGTAGAGTAAGCGCTCAATACATACGACTGAATGAACGAATGAATTCAACTGTAATTATCGAGCGGAAAAAAACGCCATCAGAAGAAAAAACAAGAAGAAAAAAATTAAAACCAGGGGCTAGCCCTAAGGCGAGCTCAAGGCCTCACCTTGGTCAGGTAGTCGTGAACGTTGAGGGTGGCTAGCTTGGTGAGGTGGCCGTTCAGCCCCAGGGCCATGAGGAAGCCGGCGTATTCGTTGGCTAATTCGGCGTTCTTCGGCTTGTTGTAGACGATCCAGGCGGAGTCGATCTGGGACGCCGGGGCGATCTTCAGTCCGGCGGCCACGCCGTTGTGGAAGCTGGCCCAGCACGCCATGTTGGGGGGCACGTCGATGTTTCCGCTGTTCAGGTCCACCGTCGTGTTGCGAGGAGGAGCCCGCCCTGGCCGGGAAAGGCGAGGGACGGGTGAAGAAGGGAAAAGCCCAGGAAGCGGATCGCTGACGGCGGGACCGACGCCACGGGGGGAGGGAATGGGTCTCCTCGGGGTACGGGGCTCCCTCCCCAGAACGGGGGGAGCGCGCGCTAAGCCGGACCTGAAATTTAATCGGTTTATGTCTAAGCCCTCTGGGCAACGCACCGCATGCCCGACATCCTCCACTTCCCTTCTGGGTCGAAACTCCTCACCAGTGGCTCTAAAGCACTCAACCTCCCCGCCCCCTCCTACCTCACCTTGCTACTCTCCACCTATAACCCGTCCGGCAAACTTCGCTCCTCTAATACCAACCTTCTCACTATTCCTTGATCTCATCTCTCGCCGCCAACCTCTCGCCCACATCCCACCTCTGGCCTGGAACGCCCTCTCTCTTCATATCCGACAATTCCTCTCACCTCAAGGCCTTATTGAAGGCACCTCTCCTCATTCAAGAGTATTTATTCATTCAACAGTATTCTTTGAGCGCTTGGGACGAACAAGGCGGCAACAGATAAGAGACGGTCCCTGCCGTTCGGCGGGCTTACGGTCTAATCGGGGGAGACGGACGGACGAGAACGATGGCGATAAATAGAGTCGGGGGGGAAGAACGTCTCGGAAAAACAACGGCAACTAAATAGAATCAACTAGAATAGAAGAGAATCTCCTCCCAGAAGCCTTCCCTGACGAACCCCCCTCTTTCCCCTTCTCCCGCTCCCCTCTGCGTCACCCTGGCTCGCTCCCTTTCTTCATTCCCCCTTCCCGGCCCCACCCCACTTATGTCCATATCCGTAATTTGCTTATCTGGATTAACGTCTGCCTTCCCCTCTAGACTACAATCTCATTGTGGGCAGGGAACGTGTCTGCTATACTGTTATAGGGTACTCTCCCAAGCGCTTAGTACGGTGTTCTGCACACAGTAAGTGCTCCATAAATGAAGGTGATTGACTGACCCAAGCGGGGTAGATGAAGCTACAGCTATTGCCATTGACTGAGAGCGTCGTAGGGGGGAGGAATCAGAGGACCTGGGTTCTAATCCACTTGCTTGCTTATTGTACGACCTCGGATAAGTCGCTTCACTTCTCTGGCCTCGGTTTCCTCGTGAAAAGGGGATTCGATACCCGTCCTCCCTCCCACTTGGACAGTGAGCCCCATGTGGGACAGGGACTGTGTCTGACTTAGCGGGTATTTACCTCAGTGCTTAGAACAGAGCTCGAAACACAGTAAGTGCTTAACAGATGTACTAATAGTCATAACAATAATAATAGCTGATGCCAGGATGCTATTTCAGTTACGGTTATGAGTCCTCTCTCTCATAAAGATCTGATTTAAAGAATCACCCTCGGAGAGGGAGGGTGGGTGGGTGCGGCAGGATACTTCACTAACACTGAGCTAAAATAAATCACAGTTAGGATCCACGTAGGCGGTAAATATGAAGTTAAACTTTCTGTATGCAATTGAGGAGTTAATTACCGACCTGACAGATACTCTCTCGGTTAGGCGATTCGACCGCTGACAGCGCTTGTAACAGTAGCCGCGGACACTCAGAATGGAAGTGATATTTCGAAAGAGCCAATGACTTACCACGAATCGACTCCCCGGGGGGAAACTGTTTTGCGGCCTGTCGTCATCACTAACGCTGTGCTAGGCCTTGGACCAAATACGAGAGTCCCTGGCCAACTCGGGGCTTTCAAGCTTACCCTGTGTCTATCGCTGAAATCTCTTCATTTGGCGGATGCCGACTTGGAGGATACGCATCCTCAGAGGGCAAACAAACACCGTGGGGGCATTAATCTTTCCCTCGGATCGAACAATGGAATCTATTAATAATAACCGTGGCATTTATTATTATTACTGTGCTCGTTAAGTGCTCACTGGGCGTCGCCATGGGTCGGAAACGGCTTGACGGCATAAGACGAGAGGAGATGTGCCAAGCACCGTTCTGAGGGCTGCGGTAGATATACGTTGATCGGGGTGGACGCGGTCCCCGTCCCAAATGGGGCTCACGGTCTCGATCCCCATTTTAAAGCTGAGGGAACTGAGGCCCGGGAAAGTGACTCGCCCAAGGTCACACAGCGGACCCGTGGCCGAGCCGGGATTAGAACCCACGTCCTCGGACTCCCGGGCCCGGGCTCCTTCCCCTAGACCACGCTGCCTCTCTGAGCACTTCAGTGAGCACTTTCTGCGCGCAGAGCACTGACCTAACCGCTTGGGAGAGAATCATCCAGTAGCCTCGGTAGACACGATCCCCGCCCACAAGGACCATACGGACTCCGGGTTTCCTTCTACATTTAACCGGGGTCTCGTCTGATAGGACTGACCATTCTCCGCAGGGGACGTGATCCGAAAGCGAGAGTCCCGAAGGAGGAAACCAAAAGGGCATTCGTACCGGCGCCAATTCCACTCGAGGTGAAAACCTACCCGTCAGATTCAGTTTGGGAACCGGCAGAGGCTCCGTTGGAACCGGGTGGTATGAGAATAAGGTGAACATCCCTCGTCCCAAGGGGAGGGCCATGGTCCTCTGACACAGCTGAAGTAACCTGCAACCAAGACGAGAAACACCGCCGGGGAGACGGCCCGTTGAACCACTTAAAGGCAAAATCATCCGTCGCCGCCCGAGGGCAAAGTGGCCGTGGCACTGACGGACGGCCCCCTCACCGAGAACTCAAGCACCTGGACGTCGCAAAAATCCTCGGTCTGCGAGCCCCACCTGGGACAGGGAGAGTGGGCAGCGTGGCTCAGTGGAAAGAGCCCGGGCTTCGGAGTCAGAGGTCATGGGCTCGAATCCCGGCTCTGCCACCTGTCAGCTGGGTGACTGTGGGCGAGTCACTTCACTTCTCTGGGCCTCAGTGACCTCATGCGGAAAATGGGGATTAACTGGGAGCCTCACGTGGGACAACCTGATCACCCTGTATCTACCCCGGCGCTTAGAACGGTGCTCTGCACATGGTAAGCGCTTAATAGATACCAACGTTATTATTAGTAGGCACCCAAAGCATACCACCATCCCTTTTCCAACGCCAGGGGTGGCGATGAAGGATTCTGAGATCCTCCTAGTCCCGCTTCCTCTCATTACCCGCCCTTCATTTAGCTCGATTTCCTTACGCCCCTTTCTTCCTTCCGACATTTTTTTTTCGGTAGAAAGGAACCAAATCCATTTCAGTCATTCACTCGCATTTACTGAGCGCCTACTGTGTGCCGAGCACTGCACTAAGCGCTTGGAAAGTACGATTCGGCAACGGATAGAGGCAATCCCTGCCCCCATCGGGCTCCCAGTCTAGAAGAGGGGAGACAGACATCGAAGCCGGTCAACGGGGGACGCCAACCCAACTTGGCTTTCACTGCTGAACCGGACAGCTGCCCCCGGAGGTACGAACTCTAAATATAAGCTCCTGAAGGGTGGGGATGCGACGATGGGTATGTTTTTCCGGAGCTGTGCACATTTCAGTCATTCCGTTGTACTTACCGATGGCTTTCTGTGTGCCGGGCACTGCGCTAAGCGCTTGAGAGAGCATAATACACTAGTTGGTAGACACGATCCTGGCCCACAACAAGCTTACAGTCTGGAGGGAACGTTATTGGTATTAACCGATCGGTGCTTCCCGAAGGAATGAGGGGGATAAAGCAGTTATGTAGACTCAAACATAGGTGCATATACGTATATACGTATATATACGCACACAGGCACACATATATACATATATACACACACTCATACATATATACACACTCCCCCTCTAGACTGTAAGCTTGTTGTGGACAGGGAATGTGTCTTTTTATTGTTATACTGTACTCTCCCAAACACTTAGTACGGCGTTCTCCACCCCGTAAGCGCTCAATAATAATAACTACGGTATTTGTTAAGCGCTTACTAGGCGCCAGGGACTGCACTAAGCGCTGGGGAGGATACAAGGAAATCCGGTTGGAAACAGTCCCTGCCCCGCATGGGGCTCCCAGACTCGGTCCCCTTTTCACAGGTGATGTAACTGAGTCCAGAGAAGTGAAGCGACTTGACTGAGGTCCCGCAGACCAACGAGGGGGCCGGGATTAGAACCCACGACCTTCCGACCGCCGGGCCCACGCTCCATCCGGACGAAGGGGTCAGTATGGACCGTCCTCCCCTTTCTGGAAAATTCCCGGGGTGTTCCCTCCCTTCCCTCTAACGCTCACCTCACCGCCCGTAATCTGATTTTGGCCCCTCGACTTTTCGGAGACCGCACTCCTCGGAGTTTCCGGCGACCTCCTCTTAGCCCCGCTGGGTGGGGTTCCACTCCGTCCTGCCCGGGCAGCGGCCTCTGACACCGCGGACCACTTCCTCCTCTGGGAAACTCTCCGCAGCCCCGGGTTTAACCGAGGCCGGACTCGCACGGTTCTCCTCCTCATCTCTCTGACCGTTCAATTCCCTTTGACCCGGGCAAGTCCAGAAAGGCTCTACTCTCGATCCCCGTCTATTGCTCTAGATTCTCACGGTTTCAGCCACTACCCAAGGGCAAGTGACTCCCGAATCTACCTACCGAGCCTTTCACACCTTTTTTTAAAATGGTATTTAAGTGCTTCCTATGTGCTGTACTGAGGGCTGGGGTAGACACGAGCTAATCGGGTTGGATACGGTCCATGTCCCACGGGGGCTCCTAGGCTTAAATCCCTATTTTATAGGTGAGAGAAACGAGGCACGGAGAAGTGAAATGACTTATCTAAGGCAACAGAGCAGCCAAGAGGTGGGACCGGGATTAGAACCCAGGTCCACCCGACTCCCAGGCCTGTGCTCTATCCACAGCTCCTTGTGGGCTGCTAATTCTCTTCTATTATACTCTCCCAAACGTTTGGAACGGTGCTCCGCACGTAGTAAGCGTTCAACAAATATCACCGAATGACAGGTCACGCTGTTCCTCGCGCTTCTCGGGCCGCTCCTTTTACGGTATTGGTTCGGCGTGTCGAGCGCGGTTCTAAATTCTGAGGTAGATGCAAATTAATTAGGCCAGAGACGGTCCCTGTCCCACCCGGGGCTCACAGCCCGAGTAGGAGGGAAGAACGGGTCTTGAATCCCCATTTACCAGTTGAGGAACGTGAGGCCCAGAGAAGTCAAGGGACTCGTCCGAGGTCGCACCACAGGCGAGTGGTGGAGCCAGAATCAGAACCATTCTGGTGATAAGACGGAGCGTCGCGCTGCGGTGGGGGACGGGGGGGAAAGAAGGAGGGCGAGGGGTGGATGGATGGAGCAAAGGTATTTAAAGCCAAGGCGGCAGCGGCAAGATTCCGGTTCACCCGAATCGGATGAAAGCCGCATAAACGGCGGAGTTCCCGAGGGGGTTACCTGTTTTCTTTTTCTTCAATGTACTCGTGGTCACTCACTTCTGGCATCTGAACAACATTGACTCGGACAGGGTGGGCACTCTGAAGCAGCCTGCGCACCTCTTGGACTCTCAGATCTTCGCTCCAGATCAACGACATCACTTCCTGATTCATGTCGTTCATACCGTCGTCTTCCTCCTCCGTTTCCGTTCCCGAAGCAACCTCTGATGAGGGCACCTGAGCAACAGACTGGATCGGGCAGAACAAAAGACATCCGAGACGGAAACAGCAAGAGAGCCCCATCCCGACGGTCGGCCTGCTCGGACGGAGGGATCGAGACGTCACTCTGTATCGTCCTCTCCCAAGCGCTTTAAGTACGTGGCTCCGCACACCGTAAGCGCTCAAGAAATACCGTCCACTGACCGGTCGGGGTGCAACTCGGGCGGGTGTAGGAAAATACTTAGGAAGAGAAGGATCAGACAAAATAGAAGCAGTAATCGCCTCCCCGACCCCAGGGATAGAGGGAGGTGCTTAAAATCGGCCGATATCTGACCGTGAGAGGAAAAGGTCTCACAGTCCTTTCGAAATGTACGAAATCAATCATTTAGAAATCACCAATCAGTCGACTGGGCTCATCGAGCGCCTACTGGGTCGCAGAAGAGTGTACTCAGCGTTTGGGAGAGTACAGCGTAAGAGCCGGTAGACACGTTCCCCGCCCACGATGAGCTCACAGTCCCGGGGGGAAGGATGAAGCTGAGTTCAACGTCGGCCCCCCCGTTCTCCGAGGGAAGCAGCGTGGCGCAGTGGAAAGAGCCCGGGCTCGGGAGTCCGAGGTCATGGGTTCGAATCCCGGCTCCGTCACCTGTCAGCCCCGTGACTGTGGGCGAGCCACTTCACTTCTCTGCGTCTCAGTTCCCTCATCTGTAAAATGGGGACCGAGACCGTGAGCCTCACGTGGGACGACGTGATGACCCCGTTATCTCCCCCAGCGCTTAGAACGGCGCTCGGCACACGGTAAGCGCTTAACGAATACCAGCGTCACCGTCCTAAAGCTCGAGCACCGCAGGAGCACAGACCCGTCCACGCGCACGCAGAGCCGGTGGCATCTTGAAGGACCGGGGAATGCGAGAGCGGCCTTTGGGCCCCAGCGGGGTGAACTAGCACATGGAGAGTCATCTCACGTCACCGGACGACAGGGCGGCCCGTCGGGGCTCCTCACCGGGCAGGTGGGCCTTGCCCTTCCGAACCAGAGCCGCCGGCTAGAGGACCAGATGGAAGCGATGCGACGACCCCTCCGAGGTGGGCATCGTTTCCCGGCGTTTCGCTCCTCCGACGGCAACCTTCTCGCCGTACCCCGATCTCGACTACCTCACCACCGTCCCCTCGCCCTCGCCTGAAACTCCCTCCCCTCTCGTATCCGACAATTAGTTAACGTTGGTATTTGTCAAGCGCTTACTACGCGCCGAGCGCCGTTCTAAGCGCCGGGGGTGGACACGGGGGAATCGGGCTGTCCCACGTGGGGCTCACGGTCTTAATCCCCATTTTACAGACGAGGTAACTGAGGTACCGAGAAGTGAAGTGACTCGCCCGAAGTCACACGGCTGACAAGTGGCCGAGCTGGGATTCGAACCCATGACCTCCGACTCCAAAGCCCATGCTCTTTCCACTGAGCCACGCTGCTTCTCTACGCTCCCCCGCCATTCAGAGTCTTCCTGAAGACGCGCTCCTCTCTCTAAACCCTCCTTTCCCCTTCTCCCACTCTTCCCTCCTGCCTTGCCCTGACTCCGTTCTTCCCTCTCTCCCAGCCCCAGACCACTTACGTCCATCGCTATTACGTATTTACTTATATCAATGTCCATCTCCCGCCGTAGACTGTTAAGATCGTTGTGGGCGGGGAATGTGTCCGCTATACCGAGCTCTCCCGAGCTCTTAGTACGGTGTTCTGCCCGCGGTAAGTGCTCAGTAAATACGACTGACTGATCGGGAAACCTCCCCCCGCCCACATCGTGCTATTTGTCAGAGAAGCAGCGCGGCTCAGCGGAGACAGCCCGGGCTTGGGAGTCAGAGGTCACGGGTTCGAATCCCGGCTCTGCCGCCTGTCAGCTCTGTGACTCTGGGCAAGTCACTCGACTCCTCTGTGCCTCGGTTACCTCATCTGGAAAATGGGGATTAAAACCGCGAGCCCCACGTGGGGCAACCCGATCACCTCGCATCCCCCGCGCCCCCCCCCCCCCCCAGGGCTTAGGACAGTGCTGTGCACATAGCGAGCGCTTAACGAACACCACTATTATTAAGACCTTACCACGTGCCAGGCACCGTACTAAGCGCCGGGGTAGATACGACCTAATGAGGCGGGACACAGCCCCTGTCCCGCATGGGATTCTCCGGTCTCAATTCCCATTTTACCGATGAGATAACTGCGGCCCAGAGAAGTGAAGTGACTCGGCCGAGGCCACCCAGCAGACAAATAGCCGCGCCGGGATTGGAACCCAAGTCCCTCCGACACCCAGGCCCTCGCTCTATCCCGCTCCCCCACTGCATTCTCGCACCCTCTGACGCCCTGTTCATCTATCTGGCTGTGGTGGCCGCCTGAGAGCCGCCGAACCCCAATCCGTCCCGCAACGCAACCGGCCGATTCCCACCCGCCCCGTCGCCCCCCGGACCCGGAAACCTGGGGGGCTCGGGAGATGGGCGCGGTCCGAGAGTATCGGCTGGTCCCCGGCTTGCTGAGCACGGTCACGGGGACCGAATTTGGCTCTCCCTCCGAGCGCCCGCCAGAGGCGGGGGACGGGACGGGGGTCCTGCCCGTTGAGAGCAGCGAAGAGGGGCTCTTTGGCACGGCACACTCTGCAGCCAAGTGAACGCGCCCCTCACCGACCTCCCTGCCGGGCAGTACGCCGCCTCAGCGTACTCCCGGGGTCCAGTTGGGACCTCTCGCCCTTGCCCGGAAAGACGGTCTTCCCATCGGTGGAGATACCTTTATATCCATCAGGGGAATTCAAGGGCTACTCACTGGACGCTCTTTCAGACCCCCGTGGAGGGAACCCGGCCTCCCCCCGTCACTCCTGACGACTAAATACGAGAAATCCCACGCGCACGCGCGGAAACAGAACCCGCGCCGGTGGAAACCCGAGGATTCACGTCAGCGAAGCGCGTTACGTGGTTCCCAAATCCGAACCCCGTTTCTCTCCCGCGGCCACAGAACTCTGACCGAAAAGCTCGTCGTGGGCAGGGAATGGGTCTGTTCATTCTTATAATGTACTCACCCAAGCGCTCAGTACAGTGCTCTGCACACAGTGCGACTGTGGGCGAGTCGCTTCACTTCTCGGGGCCTCAGTTCCCTCATCTGTAAAATGGGGATGAAGACCGTGAGCCCCACGTGGGACCACCCGACTCCCCTGCGTCTACCCCGGCGCTTAGAACGGTGCTCTGCACGGAGTAAGCGCTTGACGAATACCGACATCACCATGATAGCCAACGCTCAGTAAATACGAGGGAACTCCGCCCTACGCCCACGGCATTGATCTGAACAGAGGAGCAGCAGGCCTAGTGGATAAAACACAGACCCGGGACCCGGATTCTAATCCCGGCTCCGCCACTTGTCTTCTGTGCGTGACCTGGGGCGAGTCACTTTGCTTCTCTGCGTCTCAGCTGTCTCATCCGTAGAACGTGGACTGAGACCGTGAGCCCCACGTGCAACGGGGACTGCGTCCACTTTATTAGCTCGTATCTACCCTAGCGCTTAGTGGAGTGTCTGGTATAGAGTAAGTGCTTAAATAGCATAAAAAGAGTCTCCGGATCATTCACATTTACTGAGCGCTTACTGTGGGCGGAGTACAGTAGTGTCATTTTTTAATATCATTAAAAAAGTGAGGGTTATCTTGTTATTCCTTCCCAACCCTAAAGTGTGCGGTTTCTCTAACCCAAACCCACTTGGTCTGCCTCGTGCGGATTCAAATTTTGATTTTATTTTATTTATTTTTTTTTTTTTTATCGGTTTGGGGGGTTGTAAGATCCACTTTGCAATCGGATTTTTAACCATTTGCTTTTCAGGCACGGGGCTCAAAATCTTGCCTTAAAAGGACAAAGGGTTTCAGACGGTGAAATGGTCCGTCTCCTCTTCCAGGAGGAAGGGCGGTGCTTCCTGCTTCTAAAGAAGCCAGGGTGTCGGGGCGGGGGTGGGGAGCGCTGGTATCACTGACTGAAATTTGTCACCGTGGATTTTTTGAATGGTACTTGTCAAGCCCTTACTGTGTGCCAGACACTGGCCTACGCCCCGGGGTAGATACAAGCTAATCAGGTTGAACACAGTCCCTGCCTCACATGGGGCCCGCAGTCTCGATCCCCATTTTACAGATGAGGGAACTGAGGCACGGAGAAGTGACGTGACCCGCCCACGGTTTTCAAATGCCTTGCGATCCCCAATCGATCGATGGTATTTACCGTCCCTCATCGGCTTCCGGTGCGCAGGGCACTGTGCCAAGCACTCGGGAGAGCGGGCAACAACGGAACGGGCAAGCACGATCCCCGCCTTAAGGAGCACGGAAAGGCCGGAGCGCATTCGGTCGTATTTATCGACCGCTTACTGTGTGCAGGGCCCCGTACTGAGCGCTGGGGAGAGTACAATAATAGACAGACACATTCCCTGCCCTCGACGAGCACACGCCCCATATTAAGACGATATTCAGCGTGGCTCGGTGGAAAGAGCCCGGGCTCGGGAGTCGGAGGTCATGGGTTCGAATCCCGGCTCCGCCACCCGTCAGCCGGGTGACCGTGGGCAAGTCACTTCGCTTCCCTGGGCCTCGGTGACCTCATCTGGAAAATGGGGCTCAACCGTGAGGCTCACGTGGGACACCCTGACGGCCCTGCATCTCCCCCAGCGCTTAGGACGGCGCTCCGCACGGAGTAAGCGCTTAACGGACGCCAACCTCATTAGATTCGCTTAGATCGTCAACCAATCATCAATCGGTGGTACTTATTGCTCGCTCACTAAATGCAGAACTCCGTACGGAGCACTTGGCGGAGTACAGTGCAACGGAATCGGCGGACACGATCCCTGCCCACAGAGAGCTTACGACCTAAAAAGGGAGAGAGACACCGATATGAAGAAACAAGTCGTTTATACGATTTAGAGATAAGCGCCTGAGTACCGTGGGTTGGGAGGTGAGGGGATTATCCAGTGTCCTGAGGTGGCGGTTTCAAGTGCAGAGATGACGACGAAGGGAGAGCAAGCTGGGGAAAAGAGGGCTTCGTCGGGAAAGGCCTCTTGGAGGAGATGTGACCTTAATAACGCTTCGAGGGCGGAGAGAGCGGCGGACTGACGTACGTGAAGGGGGAGGGCGTTCCGGGCTAGGGGGAGGACGTGGAAAAAGGGTCGGTGAAGGGGACGTGACCTTAATAGCGCTTGGAGGGCGGAGAGAGGAAAGGGGAGGGCGTTCCGGGCTAGGGGGAGGACGTGGAAAAAGGGTCGGTGACGAGGTAGACGAGATCGGGGCACGGGGAGTAAGCTCACCCACCCTCCTCTCCAATTCATTCAGGACCTAAACGGATCCGTGAGGTTTCAGTTAAGCGATAAAACCGGGCTTGGGTTAAGAGTTGGCAGTGTAGCCCGCCTATCCACAGCTCTGAACTCCATCCGGAAGAGCGGAGAGTTGTTCAGAAGAAGCCCAGGCAGCCCTTCAGACGAGAAGGGAAGCAACGTGGCCCGGTGGAAAGAGTACGGGCCTGGGAGTCGGCAGGACTTGGGCTCGTATCCCGGCTCTGCCACCCGTCTGCTCCGTCACCTGGGCCAAGTGGCTTCACTTCTCTGGGCCTCAGTTACCTCATCTGTAAAAGGGGGATTAAGACCGGGAGCCCCATGGGGGACAGAGACCGTGTTCACCCCAGAAGAGAGGGAGAAGAGATGCCGAAACTGAGGCAAGGAGACGTTGAGTGACTTGTCCGAGTTCACAGAGCAGGCAAGTCTACGATTGGAACCCAGATCCTCCGACTCCCGGGCCCGGGCTCCTTTCATGGGGCCACACCGCCGCCTTCCTTAGCGCGTAACGCTTAGAGCCGTTCGGGTAATAGTAACGTCGGTATCTGTTAAGCGCTTACTACGTGCCGAGCACCGTTCCAAGCGCTGGGGGGGGGGGACGGGGGGGGGGACGACACACGGGGGAATCAGGTCGTCCCACGTGGGGCTCGCGGTCTTCGTCCCCATTTTCCAGATGAGGGAACCGAGGCCCAGAGAGGTGAAGTGACTCGCCCCCGGTCACACGGCTGACGGGTGGCGGAGCCGGGAAGTCGAACTCATGACCTCTGACTCCAGAGCCCGGGCTCCTTCCGCTGCGCCACGCCGCTTCGAATGCTCCTACTGCTTCGCGTAGGCTGCACACTCAAACTGGGAGTCCCACGTGGGATGGGGGGGGGGGGGGGGGGCCGCGTCCATTCTCATTGACCTGTATCTACCCCGGTGCTTAGGACAGCGCTTGACACGCTCTGCCTCGTCTCAGGCTGTCGAGGCATCTCCGACCCACAGCCGCTCCACGGACGCGTCTCTCCCAGAACGCCCCGCCTCCACCTGCCGTCGTCCCGGTGGCGGATCCACAGAGTCCTCTCGGTCAAAATCCGGAAGCGGTTTACCGTCGCCTCCTTCCGCGCGGTGGGCTCGAGTCTCCCCCCCCGCCCCCGACTCTCTCCCGTGCCGCTGCTGCCCGGCCCGGGTGAGTTCTGACGCGTGGCGGGTTGCCGGCCACTCGCTAGCCGCTGGCCAAGCCGGCATCTCATCCGTTCGACAGTACTGATCGAGCGAGCGCTCACTACGTGCGGAGGGCGGCACTAAGCGCTTGGGACGGACAATTCGGAACGGAACGGGTGGGCCTCTGCTTGACCCATTGACCCATATATCGAAGCAGCGCGGCTCAGCGGAAAGAGCCCGGGCTTAGGAGTCAGGGGTCATGGGTTCTATTCCCCGGCTCCGCCGCCTGTCAGCTGTGTGGCTTCGGGCGAGTCACCCCACTTCTCCGCGCCTCGGTTACCTCATCTGGAAAATGGCGATTAAGACCGTGAGCCCCGCGTGGGACAACCCGATCACCCTGTATAAACGTTGGTATTTGTTAAGCGCTCACCATGGGCCGAGCACCGTTCTAAGCGCCGGGGCGGACCCGGGGGAATCGGGTCGTCCCACTTGGGGCTCACAGTCTCAATCCCCATTTTACGGATGAGGGAGCCGAGGCACCGAGAGGTTAAGTGACGCCCAAATTCACACGGCTGACGGGTGGCCGGGCCGGGATTCGAACCCGTGACCTCCGACTCCAAAGCCCGTGCCCTTTCCGCCGGGCCGCGCCCGCCTCACTATCTCCCCCGGCGCTTAGAACGGCGCTCGGCACGGAGTAAGCGCTTAACGAATACCACCGTCATTACCGTTACGAATTTATCCGCCGAGTCACACCGGCTCGAAGCCTGAGGGAAAGCAACGCCAACGTAAACAGTTCAAGCCCCGCGTTCGGCCGCCCGACTTTTCAGCCGTCCCAAACCGGACCCGAGAGCCGACAGAGGAGAAACCGCCCCCACGGACAAAAAAATCTCCCGGGTTCCGCCCCGACGGGGACGTGCCCTCGGCAGATACTCACCGATTTCCCTTTGGGTAAGTTCCCCTCGCAGGCCTGCTTGGAGAGATCCTGACGGCCAATTAAGAGGCACACGGCTTCCGGCCAGTCCGAAGCCGGCCGCTCCCGACAGTGATAGATGGCGTCCCGGATAGGCAGGGCGACTCCGAAGGGCAGGGACTCCAAGTCGCGCAGGGTGAAGCCTGGGAGCCGACGGGAGACGAGCTTCCGCTCCGAGATCCGAACGGGCCGCGGTTACCCACAGACCCCCACGGGGAGGAAGGGGGAAGGGGCGGGGAAATCCGGGAGAGATTTCGGGGACTACTTGGGTTTCCCTTCCTCCACCTTCGACGGGTCTCCGGGAACCACGGTTCGAGGCGGATGCCGTGTCCGTCGAGGTGGGGACCGCCGACGCGACGTCCCATTCGAGGGGGAGGTCGGACGGGCTCGAGGGGACTCTCGCGAAGGTGGGGGGAAGCTCGCGCCCTCACCGAAGTGGCCGAGGAAGTGGCGGACTTGGGGGAGGCTATAATAACGTCGGTGTTCGTTGAGCGCTCACTACGTGCAGGGCGCCGTTCTGAGCGCCGGACTACGCGTAGGCGAGGCTCGGGAGGAGGGGAGGGGAGGTCGCTGTCCCCTTTACGCACTGAATTGCCCGTCCCACGAGACAGGCCCGCTAGCGTCGAGGATTTCCGGGGTTCCCCGCGGGGTACTTGCGCATTTTCCGGTCCCTTCCCCGGATCCCCCAGTTTGCGGAGTAAGAGCCCGGGCCCGGGAGTCGGAAGGAACCGGGTCCTAACCCTGGCTCCGCCGCGTGACCGCGGGCAAGTCACTTCGCTTCTCCGGGCCTCAGTTATCTCATCCGTAAAACGGGGATCGAGCCCGCGGGACAGGGACGGTGTCCAGCCCGATTCACTTGCACCCGAGGCTTGGGACGGCGCTCGGCACCTGGCTAAGCGCTCACCGAGCACCACGATGACTACTATTATTACTTCCACTCTCCTCTTAACAAAAAGAGCTTTTTGCTCTGCTCTGAGTCTCTTCTCTTCAACGCCTCCGCTGCCCTTCTCCTCCCCGCCCCCTCGACCGAAAAAATGGGACCCCGACCGCCATTCCCCAACCCTGTCCCCGGGGAAATCGATACCCTACGGGGCGGGAGGGGGGAGCCCCCTGAGGGCAGACGGATTCCCTCCCCTCTCGGCAGCGGGCCCGGGGACTAGCGCTTAGAACGGTGCTTGGCACAGAGTAAGCGCTTGACAAATACCGACATCATTACTATTACCGTCACTGACCCCTTGGGGCCACAGTGGCTTTTCGACCGACCCCGCAGGGTCAGGGACACCGTGTCCGGGGCCTAGAGACCTGGGAGAAAGGCTTCCGCCGACTCCCGGGGCTAGGCCGACTTTCCCAGATTCCCAGGGACCGGCGGGAGTGAAGCGGCAGCGACCCGACGCTCCGGTTCCCGGCCCGAAACCGAAAGCGGGAGATTGAGGCCGATCCCACTTCCTGGGCGATATCCCGGGAGGGCTACGGGAGACCCTCCCCGTCTCCTCACCGCCCTCGCGCTGCCATCGGGGAAGGAGAAGAGGCTAAGAAAGGCACGTTCCGGGGTGGAAAGGAAGGGTTCCTCCTTCCCGCGCGGGGTCGCCGCGGAGTATCGCGGTCCCTTACCGACGTCAGTCATCCAGAGCACTAACTTTTCGGCGAGGCTAGCGATCGATGCGTCGTGCCCGAAGCTGAGCCTGGAAAAAAGACCAGAACGCGGGAGGAAGGCTTTCCTAAACAGACCGACTGAACAGCTCTCGCAACACGGTCCCATCGGGATCACCTGGGGAAGCGGTGCGGCCCAACGGGAGGAGCGCGGGAGCGGGGGAACCCGGATTTCGACCGCGGCTCGGCCACCCGCCCGCTGGGCGACCCGGGCCGAGCGGCGTCGTTTCTCCGCGCCTCAGCTTTCTCATCCGTAAAACGGGAACTCGATACCCGTTTTTTCCCCTCCTACTCAGGCCGTGAGCCCCGTACGGGACCGGGACCGTGTCCAACCGATCGTACTGATCGAGGGCTCACCGCGTGCAGAGCACTGTACCAAGCGCTTGGGAGAGTACACGGAACACGTAGGCGGGTTCCCCGCCCACCTGAGTACACGGTACTCGGCCCGTAGTTGAGCGCCTAATACCGCTGTCGTTATTGTTCTTCGTTATAGAAGAACATTCTTCCGTCATCAGAGAGAAGCAGCGGGGCTCAGCGGAAAGAGCCCGGGCTTGGGAGTCAGAGGCCATGGGTTCGAATCCCGGCTCCGCCACTTGGCAGCTGTGGGACTGCGGGCGAGTCGCTTCGCTTCTCTGGGCCTCAGTTCCCTCATCTGGAAAATGGGGATGAAGACTCCGAGCCCCACGTGGGACCACCTGATTCCCCTGTGTCTGCCCCAGCGCTTAGAACGGCGCTCGGCGCGTAGTGAGCGCTTGACGGACACCAACGTTACATTACGTCACCGTTATTATTACTACTGTTTTTACCTGTTGTCATCCCGCTCTGTCTGTTGCTTTTTTGGCACTGAAAGAGAACAGCACGAAACGCCATTTTTACGATTCTCCTTATAGGAGCCTGAAAGCAATCATTCCATCAACCAGTGGTATTTACTGAGCACTTACTGAGTGCACAGCGCTGAACTGAGCGCCTGGAAGACTACGATACACCGGTTTCTGGACACATTCCCTCCCCGCAAGGAGCTTACAGTCATTGCAAGCAGCGTGGCTCGGCGGGAAGAGCCCGGGCCTCATGGGAGTCAGAGGTCACGGGTTCGACTCCCGGCTCCGCCACTTGTCAGCTGTGTGACTGCGGGCGAGCCGCTTCACTTCTCTGGGCCTCAGTGACCTCATCTGGAAAATGGGGATTAACTGGGAGCCTCACGTGGGGCAACCCGATTACCCTCTATCTTCCCCGGCGCTTAGAACAGTGCTCCGCACACAGTGAGCGCTTAACGTACATAAATAAAGGGAGAGTACAGGATACCGAAGTTGGTAGATAGGTTCCCTGCCTACAAGGAGCTTACACACCAGAGGGGAGAGTACAATTCACCGGAGACGGTGACACGGTCCCAGCCCCTGAGGAGCTTCCAGGCTGGAGGGAAGAAGAGGAACGTATGAGGGGAGGGGAGGCGGGACGTTGGGGGTGTCCAAATTGGGCCCCGCGGAGATGACCCGAAGGCCACCGGTTCACCCTGGAAGCTGGCTGCTTCCGCCAAACGCGCAACTCCCGTCCCCCGCCGACCTCACGCCGAGGACCGTTGGCTCGGCGAGCCCGGGGCAGAGGGCGGGTGGCCCCGGTTCCAGAAATTCAGGCGGGGACTCGGACGGCACGAGACGCGGGGGTGGCCTGAGGCGGCGATCCCGCCGCCGCCGGCCTCCGGGTTCTTCGCTTCCTAATCGTCGGCGGTCGGCCGGCGCCCGCCGGCTGAGACGCTTAAGGATCCCGAGGAATCGGCGGCAATCACCTGGCGTTATCCCGGACAAGTACTGCGATGCTTCACCGGAAACGGCTCTCTCGTCACCAAGGATGTACAGGGCGATACTCTGTATGGGTAAAGACGCGTACGATCGCGTGTTCGATACCGACGAGCTCGTCTGACATCGATTTGGGAAGTCTTAGCGCAGATCTGTCCGTTCCAGGCGGTCGGTGCAGTGCTCTGCACACACTAAGCGCTCAGTAGATACTACCGGATGATCCGCGCCCGGTCTGTTAAATTTCAAACCCGGGTTCTTGGCTAAGACTCAAGTGCGAAGGAAGCAGCGAGGTCAAACGCAGAGAACCCGGGGGTCAGAAGGACCCGGGTTCCGATCCCGGCTCCGCCCCTTGTCCCCTGGGTGACCTCAGGCAAGTCGCTTCACTTCCCCGGGCCCCAGTTCCCTCATCCGTGAAACGGGGATTAAGACCGTGCGGGACGGGGACCGCGTCCGACCTGACAACCTTATACCCCGCGGCTCGGTACTGTCCGACACAGAGTAAGCGCTTAACGAATACCGCCGAAAAAAACACCCTCACGGGAGAGAGTGGTTTTTCTCTCCGTACGTACCAGGACCACCAGCTTGCTTCTTTCACAGACTCCGGGTAAGTAAGGGTAAGATGAAGCCCCTTCACCTTTCAAACAGGAGCTCAGCCACTGATAGATACTCGGAGGCTCGGGAGTCAAAAATGCAGGGTAGTGCATCGAACCTGTTTGGGCTGAAAAGAAGACCCAGCTGCAAACAACGCTCGGCCGCACGGCCGGTTGGTCGTTACTTTGCTCTTGGACAGAGAGACGCCGAGAGGATTTGGCCCTGCCCCGTCACGGTAGGCAAGACTTGCCACCGGGCTTTCCCACGCCGCCCCGTGGGCCCCGTTTGCAAGAAATCGTCGGCTGTCCCGGAATAAGAGGTAAATGAATGGGCCAGAAGCGGCACCGAGTTGAAAATCGGCCTAGCCGGGGTCGCCGAGTTTCGGGCACGGGCTGCCGCGGCTGGTGGCCGAGGGCAATGTACTGTACGTATTATTTCTTACTCTACTTATTTTGTTAAAGACGTGCATATATCTGCGATTCTATAGAGAAGCAGCGGGGCTCAGCGGAAAGAGCCCGGGCTCGGGAGTCGGAGGCCGTGGGTTCCGATCCCGGCTCCGCCACTCGTCAGCTGTGCGACTCTGGGCAAGTCACCCGACTTCTCTGGGCCTCAGTTCCCTCGTCCGTAAATTGGGGATGAAGCCTTTAACCCCCTCGTGGGACCACCTCATTACCTTGTATCTACCCCAGCGCTTAGAAGAGCGGCTCTGTACCTGGTAAGTGCTTAACAAAAGCCATCGTTATTATGATTATTACTCCTTGTTAAGCGCTTACTATGTGCCAAGCGCTGTTCTAAGCGCTGGGGTGGATACCAGGCTATCGGGTTGTCCCACGTGAGGCTCACAGTCTTCATCCCCATTTTACGGATGAGGGAGCTGAGGCACAGAGACGCACACCGACAGACCGAGTTTGATGTCTCTCTTCTCCCGGACGTCCGCCGGAATTCCTCCCGGGGTGGAAGCTGAACTCGGAACGACGCGGGGCTTGGCGGTCAAATGGCCAATGGAGCACACCGGGGCCCGCCGGCTTTTCAGGCCGCCCTCGGTAAAATCGCGGGACCGCGACGTCCACCGGCACGACGGACTAGGAGGACGTCTACGGTCCCAAAGGCGGGTATCGAGAAAGGCGCTCGTTTCTGACTCTGCACCACTGAAGAGACGGCTGAGGGCAACTCCACTTACCTTGGTCGATGGAGCACGTTTGCCGGGAGGTTTTCACAAGGGCCGGGTAGTCTCTGTAGTAATAATCTATGTACGGCTCCAGTTTCAAATCCCTAAAACAGTTGCAGAGACGGGGGGGGGTGAACAAAATAGTGAAAATCCATCGATATTAAGGGCGGCATTTAGATTCCTCTTCATTTATCATCGGTCGGAAGACTGGAAGGGAGAGCGAAGCGGCACGGCGTGGTGGTCAGAGCGTGGGTCCGGGGGTCAGAAGGGCCTAGGTTCCGATCCAGGCTCCGCCACGTGCCCGGTGTACGACCTCGGACAAGTCATTTCACTTCCCCGGGCCTCGGTTACCTCCTCTGTAAAATGGGGATGAAGACTGTGATCCCTAGGCGGGACAGGGACCGTGTCCAACCTAACTTGCGTCTACCCCAGCGCTCGGAACAGCGCTGGACACGAAGCAAGCTCTTAACAGATACCATCATTTTTTGGTTAGAAGGCATTACGGTCGACCTTCCCTTAAGGCATTCGCTTTTCCGTGGCGTTTTAACCCAGACATCACAGGGTCCTTTAACGTAGTCTTAAAAGAACGACAAATTAAAACCATCGAGGACTGCGGCTCTCCAGCAGGGAAGAGTTAGGAAGTTGGCTTTAAATCCCCGTTCTCGACTGCTTCCCGATCAATTCAGTTCCTTCGCGTCTTCCGACGTCCCCAAGGCGAAAAAAAATCGGCCCTCCGACGATACGGTTCCCTGCCGTTCCACCGAGCTAACGGGATGAGGCTTTGGCGGACGGCCCCTGGCGGCGTCTTGGGATTCATTTCAATGTCCGTCTCCCCCTCTAGACCGTAAGCTCCTTGTGAGCGGGGATGGCGCCCGCCTACTCTACTGTCCCATACCCTCCCGAGCGCTTAGTACGGTGCTCTTCGAAGCCCTATTAAATGCGCGTCTCCTCCGAGAGGCCTTCCCTGACTGAGCCCTCTTGTCCTATTCTTCACCCCGCTTCTGCGCTGCCCCGACCCGCTCTCTTTCTACACCTACCGTCCCAGCCCCGCGGCGATCGCGTCCCTATCTGTCGTGTACGTATTTCGAGTGATGCCTGGCTCCCCATCTGGACCGCAGGCCCGTGGGCAGGGAGCGTAGCTGTTACGTTACACTGTACGCTCCCAAGCGCTCAGTACAGGGCTCCGCACACAGTAGGAGCTCAGGAGAGCAGCACGGGAAGCAGCGTGGCCTAGTGGACAGAGCCCGGGCCCGGGCGTCAGAAGGACCTGGCTTCTAATTCCGGCTCCGCCACTCGTCTGCTGTGTGACCCTGGGCGAGTCACTTGACTTCTCTCAGTTCCCGCATCTGTAAAATGGGGATGAAGACCGTGAGCCCCACGTGGGACAGGGACCGTGTCCAACCTGATTACCTTTTATCTATCCCGGCAGTCGGTACAGGGCCCGGCATACAGTAAGAGTTCAACAAATACCATAAAAAAAAAAAAAGGGGGGCGGAAGGTGATGAATTTATCCCCCCGCTAGCACCGGGCTCAGTCTTCCTTAACAAATTCCATTAAAAAAATTAACAGACGATAACAACAATGTCGGTATTTGTTAAGCGCTTACTATGTGCCGAGCACTGTCCTAAGCACTGGGGCAGATCAGGTTGTCCCACGTGAGGCTCACGGTCTTAATCCCCATTTGACAGATGAGGTCACTGAGGCACCGAGAAGTTAAGCGACTTGCCCAAAGTCACACAGCTGACGGGTGGCGGAGCCCGGATTAGACCCCACGCCCTCCGATTCCTAAGCCCGTGCTCTTTCCACTGAACCACGCTGCTCTCCCAAGCGCTTAATACGGCACCCTGCGCATAGTAAGCGCTCAATAAATAGCACCGGCTGAGGGAAGAGGCTACCGGTACCTCCAGCCACCTGGTTCTGCCCTCTCTCCCCTCATTAGCACAAAATGCCCTCGGAGGCGTCAGGCCCCTGAGGGCCACAAGCCCCGTAGATACTCATCACCCCGGCTCCACAGAGGAAATCCTAACACCTGCAAAAAAGAAGATCAAGAGGGTAATAATGCAAAATCCAACTGATGTCACCCGGAAGGTGTTAAGCAGGGGGATCAGGAAGTTGAAAAATAATGTGGTGGGCTGGGAATTTTCTGGTATTTGTCCGCAGAGTTACTAATAACAATGGTATTTGTTAAGCACTTACTAGGCTTCAAGTTCTAAGCACTGGGGTAGATGAAAGATAATCAGGTTGGACACGGCCCCTGTCCCACGCGGGGCTCGCGGCATCAATCCCCGTTTGACAGACGAGGTCACTGAGGCCCAGAGAATTCTCGTGAAGCGACCGGCCCAAGACCGCCCAGCCTCCAAGCGGCAGAGCTGGGGGATGCCCAAATCTAACGATAACGTTGGCATTTGTCAGGCGCTTATAGAGCACCGTTCTAAGCGCCGGGGTAGATTCGGGGTCATCGGGTCGTCCCACGTGAGGCTCGCAGTCTTCGCCCCCGTTTTACAGATGAGGTCGCTGAGGCCCAGAGAAGTGAAGTGACTTGCCCACAGTCGCCCAGCTGACAGGTGGCAGAGCCGGGGTTCGGACCCATGACCCCCGACTCCCAAGCCCGTGTCCTCTCCACTGAGCCGCGCTGCTTCTCTCCATCTCCAGCCCCGCTGTCTCTCCTTCTGTGCGGTCTCGCATCTCCTCTTGCCTTGGGGGCACCCCTCCTTGGACGTCCTCCCGTCCCGTGTCCGAAACGGAGCCCCTTAACTTCCCAGCCGAACCCCGGCCTCCCCGCGACTCTGCCGTCGCTGTAGACGGCACCGCCGTCCCTCCTGACTCCCGAGCCCGGGCTCTACCCATTAGGCCACGCTCCTTCTCAAGCGGATCGGGCGCTCCCAGGCGTCGGGTCCGGGGCTCTGCCCCCGGGGGTGCCCGCTAAACGCCGCTGGCGGGGTGCCACACGTCGGACGGCGGGTACTCGGGGCGGCCCCCTCCCCCTTTCTTTTCCAGTGGCACCTGTTCCGCGTCAGGCCCCGTTCTAAAATAATCGGGTCGGGCGGAGTCCGCGTCCCACGTGGGGTCCCGGATCTTAATCCCCATTTCCCGGATGAGTCGACTGAGGCGTACAGAAATGACTCGCCCACGGTTGCACGGCCCCCGGGGGACGGCGCGGCGATTAGAACCCGGGTCCTCCGACTCCCGGGCCCGCGCCCTCTCCCCGAGGCCACGCCGTTTCCCCGCGCCCCCCTCCCCCCCCCACCCACCGCTCCCGTGAGAGAGCGCGATTCCGAATCCGGGGCCGGGGCCGCCGTACCTGGCCAGCTGAACGAGGACGACGACGAGCGACTGGACGCCGTCACCCATCAGACTGTTCAGCTTCAGCTCCTCGTACACGAGGTGAAGCACGAAGAAGACGGCAGGGATGTGAGTGAAGAGAAGCGTGGAAGAATCCAGACTCGGGCTGGGGGAAGAGGTCTCTTTTAAAGGTGAAGTTTCCAAAGGGTCCAGACGCAAAGTCCTAGCCAGGAGATGAGACTCGACACTCCGGTGGTAGTCTGAATTTAGCAGGTATTCCCAGTCCTGAACGAAAAGGGAGGAAAACGTGTTCCGGTTTATTCGGAAAATAATAATCGCCGCACTCGTTAAGCGCTTCCTACGTGCCCGCACCCGGTTCCGAGCGCTGGCGGAGGTACGGAGCCGTCGGGCTGGACGGAGCCCACGTCCCACGTGGGGCTCACGCTCCTAATCCCCATTTTCCGGATGAGGGGACTGAGGCCCAGAGAAGTGAAGTGACTCGCCCGAGGTCGCGCAGCGGTCGCGTGGAAAAGCCGGGGCTAGAACCCAGATCCTCCTGACTGCCGGGCCCGCGCTCCGGCCACGGAGCCACGTCGCTTCTCCGGTAATAATAATAATAACGTCGGTATCTGTTAAGCGCTTACTACGCGCAGAGCACCGTTCTAAGCGCTGGGGGGGACACAGGGCCATCGGGTCGTCCCACGTGAGGCTCACGTGTCTTAATCGCCATTTCACAGGTGAGGGAACTGAGGCACGGGAAAGTGAAGCGACCTGCCCACGGTCGCACAGCTGTCAGGTGGCAGAGCCAGAATTCGGACCCATGACCTCTGACTCCCAAGCCCGGGCTCCTTCCACCGAGCCGCGCTGCTTCTCTAAAGCCTCGTTCGGTTTCCTCTACGATCGTGGCTGAATCGATCGGCAGCGAGTCAGGTGCTTGCGATCGCGGAGGTGTGAAACGGGAATAAAATGAATGCCACAAGGGAACCAAATGCAAGACGCTAGGCTAAGCCTCCTGCTGCGAGGCTTTAAACCTTCAAACGGGAGTTCATCTGAAGGATCGATCGTTGGGCGCATATCCCGAAAGAGGAAAGAACTGCGGAAGGATTCGGGGTAGACGAAGAGGGACCGTTACGGTCAAGCCCATTTCCTTCACCTTACGGATGGTCTTTGGCACATCGACTCGTTCAACCACACCTGCACACAACAGCGAGACCTCATCGTCGACTGTATTACTTCTGAACAGAGGGTCGAATTATAGTCATTTTTATCGATTTATGGTCTCTCGGGCTCCCAAAGCAACTTTAAGCAGTTTAGAATTCCCGATCAATTCAGTTCCATCACATCTTCCGACGTTCCCAAGGCAAAAAAATCGGCCCTCCGACGATACGGTTCCCTGCCGTTCCACCGAGCTAACGGGATGAGGCTTTGGCGGACGGCCCCTGGCGGCGTCTTGGGATTCATTTGAATGTCCGTCTCCCCCTCTAGACCGTAAGCTCCTTGTGAGCGGGGATGGCGCCCGCCTACTCTATTGTCCCATACTCTCCCGAGCGCTTAGTACGGTGCTTGGAGAAGCAGCGTGGCTCAGTGGAAAGAGCATGGGCTTTGGAGTCAGGGTTAATGAGTTCGAATCCCAGCTCTGCCACTTGTCGGCTGTGTGACTGTGGGCAAGTCACTTAACTTCTCTGTGCCTCACTTCCCTCATCTGTAAAATGGGGATTAAGACTGTGAGCCCCACGTGGGACAACCTGATTCCCCTGTGTCTACCCCAGCGCTTAGAACAGTGCTCGGCACATAGTAAGCGCTTAACAAATACCAACATTATTATTATTATTGCTCTTCGAAGCCCTATTAAATGCACGTCTCCTCCGAGAGGCCTTCCCTGACTGAGCCCTCTTGTCCTATTCTTCACCCCGCTTCTGCGCTGCCCCGACCCGCTCTCTTTCTACACCTACCGTCCCAGCCCCGCGGCGATCGCGTCCCTATCTGTCTTTTACGTATTTCTAGTGATGTCTGCCTCCTCATCTGGACTGTAGGCTGGTGGGCAGGGAGCGTAACTGCTACGTTATACTGTAATAATAATAATTATGGCATTTGTTAAGCACTTACTATGTTCCAGGCACTGTAATAATAATAATGTTGGTATTTGTTCAGCGCTTACTATGTGCAGAGCACCGTTCTAAGCGCTGGGGGGGAGACAGGGTCATCGGGTCGTCCCACGTGAGGCTCACAGTTTTAATCCCCATTTTACAGATGAGGTCACTGAGGCACAGAGAAGTGCAGTGACTCGCCCACAGGCACACAGCTGACAAGCGGCAGAGCTGGAATTGGAACCCCAGACCTCTGACTCCCCAGCCCGGGCTCTTTCCACTGAGCCGCGCTGCTTCTCTACTTAGTACTGGGGTGGATACAAGCAAATCAACCCTGTCCCATGTGGGGCTTCACAGTCTCCATCTCCATTTTACAGGTGAGGTGACTGAGGCCCGGAGAAGTGAAGGGACTCGCCCCAGGTCACGCAGCGGAAAAGTGGCGGTGCCAGGATCTGGACCCGGGACCTTCTGACTGCCAGGCCCGTGCTCCATCCATTACGCCACGCTGCGCCTCGATAATGAAAACGCCACCTTGTTCTTGGTTAGTTTCCAAAGTGCGCTAACGTCGATTACCTCATTTCACGCTCGTGATACCCCCGGGAAGGAAGAGAGAGCAACAAGGCGTAGTGGGTAAAGCGCGGGTCTGGGGGTCAGGAGGACCGGGATTCGAATCCCGGCTCTGCCGCTTGTCTGCCGCGGGACCTTGGGCAAATCACTCAACCTCCCCGGGCCTCGGTCACCTCGGCCGAAAATCGGGATCGAGACCGGGAGCCCCAGGTGGGACACGGACTACGTCCGACCTCATTACCTTGTACCTCATTCAACTGTACCCGTCGGGCATTTATTATGTGCAGGGCGCTGTACCGACCGCTCGGGAGAGTACAGAGTAACAGTAAACAGATACGTTCCTCACAGTGCCGGGCACATAGTAACTGCCCAATGGATACCCTGAAAAAAAAAAAAACTCAACTCAATTTACCGACGCAAAAAAAAAAAAAATGGAGGCCAAAGAGAGGTTGAATGACTTGGCCGAGGTCATTCGGCACAGAGCCCAAACCGGAACCCGGGTCGGGCGACTCTCAGCTGTACGCTCTACCCATCGGACCACCCAGCGCAGAATGCTGCCGGACGGACCGCCCGGCTCGGTTTCACAGTCGAACCCTCGCGACAACGCGACAGACCGACTCCTCCGCCAACGGCTCAGGGAGATGCTTACGTCATCCGATCCGGTCTCGGAAGGTCTGGCTTTCTTGGGTGCGATGACCGGGGAAAGCGATCCTTCAAAGTCGAGCTGCAAAACACCGCCGGAGAATATCGAACACCGGGACGCGTCACCCCGCTCCTCAGAAGCCTCCAGCGGTCGCCCGGCCACCTCCGCATCAAAGAAAGGTTCCTCGCCGTCGGCTTTAAGGCCCTCCACCGCCTCGCCCCCTCCTACCTCACCTCGCCGCTCTCCTACTAACCCCCAGCTCGCGCGCTTGGCTCCTCCGGGGCTCGCCTTCTCACTCCGCCTCCACCTCGCCCATCTCGCCGCCGACCCCGGCCCACGTCCCGCCTCTGGCCTGGAACGCCCTCCCTCCTCAAATCCCGCGGACAATCCCTCTCCCCCCCTCGAAGCCTTATCGAAGGCCCGTCTCCGCCGAGAAGCCTTCCCGGACTGAGCCCCCCCCCCCCTCCTCCCACTCCCTTCTGCGTCACCCTGACCTGCTCCCTTTCCTCATCCCCTCCCTCAGCTCCACAGCGCTGAGGTACATATCTGTATTTATTTATTCGTATTGACGTCCGTCAATACTCTAGACCGCAAGCTCACTGTGGGCAGGGAATGTGCCTGTTCATCGTTGTATCTTACTCTCCCGAGTGCTCGGTACAGCGCTCTGCACACAGTAAGCGCTCAATAAATACGAATCAACGGATGAAAATGATGCCAGCGTTCAAAAGGGCAACTCTGACGATTACTAGACCTCGACAAAGGCGGTCACCTTCCACTCTACGGAAATGAAACCCTGAGTTTCCTATGCCGTACTGATTTGTAAACTGGGACAGGAGCTGCGGGGCTGGCAGGGGGTGACGAATAAAGGGAGCGGGTCAGGGCGACGCAGAAAGGAGTGGGAAAAGAGGAGACGAGGGACTAGTCGGGGAAGGTCCCCAGCTTGGCCCCTTCCCGGTTTCGGCGGCTCCCCCACTGGGCTGGACGATCAGCCAGGGCCGGGGCAGACGGGCGGGAGGCTCCTCCTCACGAAGATTTGCCGGGGCAGTGGGAGAGGGCAAGACGAACCACGCGGACACTTCCCCCGCTTGCCCCGCTAGGCGCGTTTCCTGGTGAGGACCGGAGAGGCGGCAGTGAGGAAGGAGTGGCACGAGTGAGAGCCTTCTGCTCCCTCTTCTTGGCCCTCTTTCATTCCCTCCTTTCCTCCTCCTGCTTCCTAACTTCTCCGAGTCTCGGTGACCACATCCGTAAAATGGATTAACGGATTAAGACGGCGAGCCCCACCCGGGACAGTGACTGTGTCTTTCCCGATCTGCTCGTCTCCGGCCCAGAGCTTAGTACGGTGCGTGGCACCCGGTAAGCGCTCAACGGATGCCGCGATAATTCGTATTTCCCTCCTTCTCCCTCCTCACCTGCCCCTTTTCTTCCTGCCCTCCAAAGCTCTGCCCCTAAGGCCACGTCGCCGAGGAATCCCCCAAGTTGGCTCCGCTGCCCGAGGGATCCGTTTAGCCCGTAAGCCCGTCGATGGGCGGGGACCGTCTCTATCTGTTGCCGAACTGTCCGTTCCAAGCGCTTAGTACGGTGCTCTGCACATAGTAAGCGCTCAATAAACACCACCGAACGAATATCTGTTGGGAGACTTCGGCTTCCATAACTGACAACAGCCAAGAGACCTCAAGTCGGAGCTCGGCTCCCCGGGGAACTCTTCGTGTCCCGAGGCGGCTTCTGACTGGCGAATCGTGCCATCCCTCTGGTCCACCTGGGCCGATTTCACCCACGGACAATTGTCTGCGTCCCAAATAAATGAATGGACGCTACGACGACGACGATAACGTTGGTACTGGTCGAGCGCTTACTACGTGCCGAGCACCGTCCTAAGCGCCGGGGTAGATACGAGGTCATCGGGTCGTCCCACGTGGGGCTCGCGGTCTTCATCCCCATTTTACAGACGAGGGAACTGAGGCACAGAGAAGTTAAGTGACTTGCCCAAAGTCACACAGCTGACGTGATCTTTCCGGCAAGAACTTACTCTATTTGTGGAGATGAGCTTAATCAGAATGTTACAATCTGTGGGAACCCTAGAACGATTGCAACAGGAATTATAATCACGGCATTCGTTAAGCGCTGACTATAGGCCAGGCACCGTTCTGAGCGCTGGGGTGGACGCAAGCAAATCGGGTTGGACCAGTCCCTGTCCCGTGTGGGGCTCAGACTCTCGATCCCCATTTTACAGAGGAGGTAACCGAGGCACAGAGAGGTGAAGCGGCTTGCCCGAGGCCACAAAGCAGACAAGGGGAGGAAACCCATGACCTTGTCACTCCCAGGTCTGTCCTCTATCCGTCACACCACGCTGCCTCTCGCTGTCGGCTGTGTGACCGGGGGCAAGTCGCTTAACTTCTCTGCGCCCCAGTGACCTCGTCTGCAAAATGGGGATGAAGACCGTGAGCCCCACGTGGGACAACCCGATTCCCGTGTCTACCCCGGCGCTTAGAACGGTGCTCTGCACATAGTAGGCGCTTACAAACACCAACATTATTATTATTATTATTATTATCACGGCAGCGGAGTACCCATCCTATTTCACTGGGACTGATCATCGGCCGTCCCTCTCAAACAGATTCCCGCCGCTCTGAGAGCCGGGGGTCTGGCTCTCGCCCGACCGATTCCGTTTCAAATCGCCAAGACACCGACGGCCGCCAGTGGTTAAGGGTCAGCGGGATTTGCCTGGCCGCCCTCCTCGGGCTTAGTTCGGCGGCGGACACTTGAACTCTGAGCGGGGGACCCGCGACCAAGGCCAGGACGGAGAAAACTCCGTCGACTCACGTTTCGGGTCCAGGCTAAACGGTCCGTGTTGTAACCCATCATGTTCATGAGGCAGGTGACGAACGAGTTCCACTCCGAACGACAGCTGGGTCCGCCGGGGGCATTGTGGGCATTGTACCACTTGACCAGCACCTGGACGGCTATCTCTTTCGGCAGGATGGCCTTGATCGCTAGCAGGCACTTTCTCACTGGGGAAAGGGAAAGGTTCGGTTCCGGCGATTTCCACACGCCGCATCAGCACGTCACCAAATCCCGGGGCGGGGCGTCAGAACGCCGTTAAGACCGAAAGAGCCGGCGGAGTCAAGAGGAAAGGGAGCCGGTAGCGCTGCCCGTCCTCAGAGAAGACGAGGAGACACGGGGCGCTCATTAGCGAAGCGGAAAGGATCGGCGGAACAGAGCCGAGCGTTGAGCTAAGCCCAGCGGAGCGGGGGCTCTGGGGCCGAGCGGGATTCTTCCCCGCGGCCCTCTTACCTAATTCTGAGGTGGCGATTTCGGGAATGGTGATCCTGACCATGGAGCCGTTGCTGAGTTCCTGGGCAGAACGAGAGAAAGTTAGGAATCGAGCGGCCTCCGTTTCTTTCGAACACCTGCTTCTTTTAAGTCATACTGAAAAATCTAAAACTTCATAAAAAAAGAAAACCCAATTTTGATAAAGATGGTTGTTCCACTACTACAGAACGTTCCCGATTAGTAACTGTCAGTAGAAGTCAACCGTCCTTTTTGCACTGACGGTCCACGTGTTTTTCCAACCCGCCGTCTACGTCCCAGCAATAAGGTGTTCTTCCACAAATTCCCCGGATCTGTCTTTTTATGGTACTGGTTAACGCCGAGTGCCAGGCGCTACACTAAGTGCTGGGGTAGGTACAAGATCATCACAGTCCATGTCCCCCGTGGGGCTCACCGTCTTCACCCCCATTTTACAGATGAGGTGTGAGGCACAGAAGGGAAGTGACTTGCGCAAGGTCACACGGCAGAAAAGTGAGATTAGAACCCAGATCCTCCGACTCCCAGGCCCGTGCCCCCTCCGCTAGGCCACGCTACTCTCAGACTATCCTTTCCCAATCCCTAAAATCCTACCCCCTTGACTCTAAGAGCTGGATACTAGCGGTGACTCGGGAAAATAAACCGTACGAGGTCCAAATAATTAAAACCCCTATCCCATAGAGACGGTTTCTTTGTCAGCTGCTAACGACAGAGAAATCTCAAAACCCAGGCAGAAAACGACGCCCGACCGCTGACACCGAAGCAACGCAAAACGCACTTACTAGAGTTACCCTGTTGTGGACGGAGTCTCTGACCGAATGAATGTACGTTCCAAGTTGTTGAAAAGTACAGTCGTCGATATAGGAAGAATCGTGAAGTTTGGAGGTATCCCTCAGCTCGGGAACTGGAGACAACAGCACCACCTGCCAAAAACAAAAAAGGAATCCCCCCCCACAAAAACCCAAAATGGAAACTTCTGAACGAATTCAGTGACGGAAAACCGACAGTTTATCTCGGTTCGGGGAACCACGTCGAGCTAAGCCGAGCTTCCCGAGGTCGCGGTACCGTGTCCAACCCGGCTATCTTGTACTGAGCCCGTAGTGAGCGTTTAACAGATGCCAAAATTATCATTGCCATGCTCCGTTGAGCGCTTAACCAAGCACAGTGCTCTGCGCACGGTAAGCACCCAACAGATACGACCGACCGCTCTGCTCACGGTAAGCGCTCGATAAATGCCACCGACTGACTGGTTGATACAGCGAGTGCCCACCTCCACGGGGATTACAATCTGTGAGCGAAAGGAAAAAAATCGACCGATCCAAGCACCGTATTACGCGCTCGGGAGAGGACAACGTAACAGAGTTGGAAAGCGCCTTCCCTGCCCGCGAGGAGCTTAGTCTACGGGCTAAATCAGTCGATCAGCTGCATTTATTGAGCGCTTCCTACGTGCACGGCACCGTGCCGTGACTAAAATAGACCGAGCGGGGAGGGGGAGGGATGGAGCAAGGAGGATTCCTTGGGAAAACTCATCCTTTCCCAATGGCTTCAAACTATCACCTCTCTGCAGACTTCACCCCCAGCTCTTCATCCCCAGCCCCCATCTCCCTCCCTCTCCGCAGTCTCGCGTCTCCTCCTGCTTTCGAGACACCCCTACTCGGACGTCCTCCCGACGCCTCCAACTTCAACATGTCTAAAACGGAACTTCTCATCTCCCCACCCAAACCCCGTCCTCATCTCCTCCTGCTTTCGAGACACCTCTACTCGGACGCCCTCCCGACGCCTCCAACTTCAACATGTCTAAAACGGAACTTCTCATCTTCCCACCCAAACCCTGTCCTCCCCGTGACTTTCCCATCACTCAAGACGGCACCGCCCTCCTTCTTGTCTCACAAGCCCGTGACCTCGGCGTCATCCTCGACTCCCCTCTCTCTTTCTAACCACACGTTCGATCCGTCACCAAATCCTGTGGGTTCCGCTTGCACGCCGTCGCTAAAATCCGCCCTCCTCCCTGTCTCACAAGCGCGGGACCTCGGCGTTACCCTTGACTCCTCCCTCTCTCTCTCTCTCTAACCACACATTCGACCCGTCACCGAATCCCGTCGGTTCCGCCTTGACACCGTCGTTAAAATCCGCCCTCTCCCCTCCAGCCGAACCGCTACCGTGTTAATCCAACCGTTCGTCCTCTCCCGCCTCCCGTCTCTCCCCACGCCAGTCATTCATTCATTCGACAGTGCTCACGGAGCGCTTACTAGGTGCAGAGCACTGTACTAAGCGCCTGGAATGGCCAAATCGGTAACGGATAGAGACGGTCCCCGCCCGCTGACGGGCCCGCGGTCTAATCGGGGGAGACGGACGGACAAGAACGACGCAACAGATAGAATCGAGGGGCTGAACGTCTCGTTAAAACAACAGCAAATGAATAGAACCGAGACTCGAGAACAGAATTGAATGGGTCCGCGCTTCACTCTGCTGCCCGGGTCACTTTCCTACAGAAACGCCGGGCCCGTGTTTCCCCGCTCTTCAAGACCCTCCGGCGGTTGCCCATCCACCTCTGCGTCGAACGGAAACTCCTCATCGTCCGCTTTCAGGCACTCGATCCCCTCGCCGCTCTCCTACTACAACCCGCTTCGCTCCCTTCACGCCAACCTACTCGCTAGAGCTCGATCCCGTCCATCTCGACACCGACCTCTCGCTCGCGCCCCGCCCCCGGCCCGGAACGCCCTCCCCCTTCGTATCCGACAGACCGTCACTCTACCTTGGAAGCTTTATGAAAGGCCCACCTCCTCCGAGTGGTCTTCCCCGACTGAGCCGTCCTTTCCCCTTCTCCCGCTCCCTCCCGCATCGCCCCAGCACTTGGATCTGTAGCCGTCATTCACCCCTCCCTCAGCGCTCACGCACACATCTGAAATCGATTTATATTCCCGTCGGTCTCCCCCCTCTAGGAGGTAAGCTCCTTAAGGGCGGGGAACACGTCTACCGCCTCCGTTATCCCGGACTCGCCCAAGCGCTCAGTCCAGTGCTCCGCACGGAGAAAGAAATCCCTCCTTACCTCTTCCAAGGAGCCCAGGGGTTGACTCAGAGGCTTCGGCGTGCTGACGCTGTCCAGCGGCGTGCTGGGCCGCGGCATGGCGCTCGACAGGGTCAGGGAGGGAGCCGGCAGACCGGGGATGAAGACCTTCCCCACCTTGGGTGCCGCGTCGGGGAGAGGGAGGTCGGCGGGGGGAGAGGGAAATGGAATGGACGGATGATGATGATAACATATTACAGTACTCTCATGTCACGCTGCAATATTATCTTATCGGTCAAATGAATCATTCAAATGAATATAGACCACGGGTCGTCTTGGCCGGAGAAAGCTTCTGGGAGAAAACACGGAGGTGCCCGCACTTCTTTAGAGACCACGGTCGGTCGGATTTATTCGGTGCTTACCGTGCGTATCTGTAATTTATTCGGTGCTTACTGCACCTATCTGGAATGTATTTATTCATGTCATTATTGACATAATAATATGTCGTGGATATACTACGCTGGATACCTTCTATAACATCACAGACAACATATTACACCATACCGAATACTACGTATCACGACCGCAACTTACTGTTGCTAGGATATACTTATCATCACGGACATAACGTGGACATATTACGTCCAGCCCCTCCGGCCTGGAAGCTCGCTGTGGGCAGGGAACGCGCCTGTCGACCGGTATACTGTGCTCTCCCAATACGGCGCTCAGTGCGGTGCTCGGCGCACGGTACAGCGCTCAATAAATACGATCGAACGGAAGAACCAACGCAGAGCACTGTACTGAGGGCTCGGGGGAGTCCGACGGAACGGTGAACGGCAACGTTCCCCGCCCACGGCGAGCTTACGGCCAGGGCGGGCAACCTGAGGGCCCGCGGGGGGGCCTCGGTCGCCACGGAAACCCGAGCGGGTCCACACTGAGCGCTTACTCCGTGCAGAGCACCGTACCGAGGGTTGGGAGACTCGTTCACCTACGTTGGCCTCCGTCTCCCCCTCTAGACCGCAAGCTCACTGGGGGCGGGGAACGTGTCTGTTGCGTTACGGTCTGTCGTCCCGAGCGTTTAGAATAGTGCCCTGCACACGGTGAGCGCTCGATAAATACCACTGAGGGCTCGAATCGGATCCTCCGCTCATCTGACGGAAGCTTGTCGGCTCCCGTCCGCTCGGGCGGGTCACGGGGGCAGGCCCGCGGGAACCTGGGTGTATCTGCCATCGGGGCCGGCACAGTTTGGTCTTAAATTCTCCACCCGGCTTGTCTCCGGTTGAACTGATAAAACAGACACATTTGGGTCGGAGCAGAACACCTGGGTCCTAATCCCGGCTCCGCCGCCTGCCTGCTGCGTTGACCTCGGGTAAGGGCGGCGTGGCTCAGTGGAAAGAGTCGGAGGTCACGGGTTCGGATCCCGGCTCCGCCACCCGGCGGCCGGGTGACCGGGGGCGAGTCGCTTCACTTCTCTGGGCCTCAGTTCCCTCATCTGTCAAATGGGGATTAGCCGTGAGCCTCACGCGGGACGACCCGATGACCCTGTACCTCCCCCGGCGCTTAGAACAGTGCTCTGCACGTAGTAAGCGCTGAGCAAATACCAACGTCATTATTATTATTATTATTCCTCTGGGCCTCAGTTCCCTCATCTGTAAAAGGGGGATTACTATCATTGATAATAATGGTAATAACAATCGCAGCAGTGTTTGTTAAGCGCTTACTCTAGGCCAGGCACTGTACTAAGCGCCGGGGCGGACGCGAACATATCCGCAGTCCAGACACGATCCACGTCCCACCCGGGGCTCATAGTTTTACATTTTACAGATGAAGTAAGAGAGGCACAGGGAAGGGAAGGTTTGCCCGAGGCCATTCATTCAATCAATTTTATTTAATAATAATAATAATAATAATAATGTTGGTATTTGTTAAGCGCTTCCTATGTGCGGAGCGCTGTCCTAAGCGCTGGGGTAGACACAGGGGAATCAGACTGTCCCACGTGGGGCTCACGGTCTTAATCCCCATTTTCCAGATGAGGGAACTGAGGCCCAGAGAAGCGAAGTGACCCGCCCTCGGTCACACGGCTGACAGGTGGCGGAGCCGGGATTCGAACCCGTGACCTCTGACTCCAAAGCCCGGGCTCTTTCCGCTGAGCCACGCCGCTTTCTACTGAGCACCTACCGAGCACCGTACCAAGCGCTCGGAAAGGACAATGCAGCAGCAGTAAGAGACCACCCCTCCCCAACAACGGGCTCCCAGGGCCACGCTGCAGACAACTGGCCGGGAGGGTAGGGACGGCGTCCAACCTGATGAACTCCGCCCCCGTCTCGGCGCTTGCAACGGCGCCTGCCACACGGTAAGCGCCGAAAGACTACCAAGACTGTGAACCAAGAGAAACTGTTGTTGGACGGATCGGAAAAGCCCGCAGCCGGGGACTCACCCGAACCACTCCCGTGTACAGGACCAAGCTCCCGTTGCCTTCCAGGACCAACGTGGTGTCAATATTCTGAAAGCACAAGTCCGGCACTGAGCCCCCGCATCTGAGGAAGCGCGACTCCGGCCGGGAGCGGCCGCGAGGAAACGACGCTTGGCGTCCACGAGGCGGGCGTGCTCACCTCCACGGCGGCCGCGTCTTTGGCGGGAATGCTGGCGACGGAACCGAAGATCAGCTGGGTCTTGTCGTTACTCTCCTGAAACTTCACGCAGCTGAGCGGCGCAGTCGAAGAGAGACAGAGAGAGCGAGATGAGCACCTAGTCCCAAATGCTGCCCGGAGGAGAGAAACCAGACGGCGAGCGTGGATAGGGTCGTCCCGGATCGACGACGACAGCGTTACAATCGTCGTGGCATCTAAGCGCTTCACCCCGTGCCGGGCGCCGAGGCGGGTACGAGCAAACGGGGTCGGACCCGGTCCGCGGCCCACACGCGGCTCCCAGCGCTACTGACATCACGCGCGCTCCAAGAGGCCTTTCCCGACTCGGCGGCGAATGCCGCCGAGTCGTTTCCGATCCACGGCGACTTCACGGACTTCAGCCGTAGCGTTTTCTTGGTAAAAATGAATGCGGGAGCGGTCTACCATCGCCTTCTCCCGCGCAGCAGAAACCCCGAGTCTCCGCCGCCGGCTCCGACCGACGTTCCGATCGCTCGATCGTCCGCCTTTTGACTCTTTCCCGCGCCCGGCACGGGGGAATCGACTACCGTCTGACCCTTCGGCTTAGACCTTTCCATTACGGGCAGCCCCGGAGAGCGAACCTCTCTCAACGGCGGAGCTCGAAAGCTTTACTGGCATTTGATTCGGAGGGGAGCATCCCCGACCGGGGCCTGACTTCTTCCGTCGGCCCTCCCTGCTGCGTTTCCGAAGCACTTGGATTTGCGATACTCACCCCAACCCCGGCCCCGCGGGACTTCCGTGCGTAACCTCGTCCTCTCCCATTTCCCCTACCTGTAAATCAGTTTAACGTCCGTCTCCCCCTCTAGGCCGTAAGCTCCCTCCAGGCAGGGGATGTGCTCTCCCAAACCCCCGGTACGGTGCTCGGGAAAAAGAAAGCCCTCCACAGATACTATCCCAACTGACCGTTTCACTCGGGGGCGAGCCGGTGCAAGGAGAGGGAGCACCGCGATCACGGGGCAGCGGAAAGAGCGCGGGCCTGGGAGTCGGGAGATCTGGGTTCTAATCCCGGTCCCGCCACTTGCCTCTACGATCTCGCGATTCACTTCGCTTCCGTGCGCCTCACCCTGCTCACCTACAAAACGGGGATTCAAAAGCCGACTTCTCCCTCCGGTTTGGACCGTGAGCCCCATGTGGAAGAGGGACTGCGGCCGACCGGTCCTCAGTGTACCGGAGTTGAGTACAGTGCTTGGCACCGAGTAAGCGCTCCACCAATACCGCAGTTATCACCGTGATTATGGGGCAGAAGAGCTGGCGACGCAAATATCCTGCTGAAAACGCCCGCCGAGACAGTCGAAGGACGCCGTGATAATAATGTTGGTACCTGTTAGGCGCTTACTATGTGCCGAGCGCTGTTCTGAGCGCCGGGGGAGACACGGGGGGGGATCGGGTCGTCCCACGTGAGGCTCGCCGGTAATCCCCATTTTCCAGACGAGGTCACGGAGGCCCAGAGAAGTGAAGTGACTCGCCCACAGTCACACAGCTGACCAGCGGCAGAGCCGGGAGCCGAACCCTTGACCTCCGACTCCGAGGCCCGGGCTCTCTCCACTGAGCCCAAAACTGATGACGGTTGCCACCGAGGGCCAGACCTACGCTCCTCTACTGATAAGAATTATTTTTCAGAAGACACAAGAATACTTGGCATGGAATTCAATCCAGCCAAACTGGAATTTAAACCAGGCCGATGATCTTTCTCTGTGATGGACAGGGCCACAGAACCTTACGGACATGTGGGCGTGCATACAGATGCATACATGATAGTACTAATAATAATTCAGGTATCTGCTGAGCGCTTGTCGCGTGTGCCCAGCACGGCGCGGAGCGCCGGGGTGGATACAAGCAAATCGAATCGGGCACCGTCCCCGTCCCACTTGGGGCTCACAGTCTTACTCCCCCCATTTTACCGACGGGGCGACTGAAGCACAGAACTCAAGTGACCTGCCCAAGGTCACACATACGCCAAAAAACCTAAATAATCAGCCCCCACCGGCCCGCGTAAAAGACAGTCTTCGGCAGGTTAACTGATCCATCGACCGTACTTACTGAGTGTTCACCAGGTGCAGGGCAGTGTACTAAGGCAAAAGGAGAAAGTCTTCTCTACATGCATTTTCCCACTAATATTCATTCATTCGCTAGTATCTATTGAGCGCTTACTACGTGCAGAGCGCTGTACTGAGCGCTTGGTTACCCCCCCCCCCCCCCGTTTCACAAACGAGGCAACCGAAGCACAGAACTCCAGTCCGAGGTCACACGTACGCCAAAAAACTTAAATGATCGGTACCCGCCGCTCCACGTAGAAGACGGTCTTCAGCAGGTTAATCGATCGATCGACCGTATGATATCCAATACTCCTCCTCAAATTCGCTCCCCCAGACGCCTCGCCTCGACGCGATCCCTTCCGCCAGTTCCCAAGTAAACATCGCTCGCCTCTGGTTCGGAGTTTCCCGGGAGCGTCGCTCTATCTCAGGGACCGCGGTGATATTTCCGCCAAGTTACACAGCCGAGAAGGAGGAGGAGGGTCCCCGCCGCGGGCTTACCGAAGCTGGAGCTGCGACTCCACCAGAAAGCACAAGAACTTCTGTCCGCACAGGTCAGACGTGATGAACGCTTTGGAGGCCTGAGAATTCTTCTCCCTTCGGATAAGGAAGCGAAAGGAGGCGCCGTCAGCGTCGAGGGTCGGTGCCGGGGGGGGGGGGGGGCGGGAGCCGACCGGGACCCGGCTCCGGAAGGAGGGGAAATCCCGGAGGAGGGGCCGCGGGACTTCGAGCTCGGGGAGGGGGCCTGCCTGCCCCTGCCGCCCCTCCTGCCCCTCCGGACGCCAGCGTGGCCTCGTGGATAGAGTCCAGGGTTCTAATTCCGCTCCGCCGGTCGTCCGCCGGGTGACCTCGGGCGAGTCCCCGGGCCTCGGGTCCCCCGTCTGGAAAATGGGGATTGAGACCGAGCTTCCTCCCGGCTGAAGGGAGCAGGGTGTCTCCCCTTCCTCTCCTCCCCGAGGCCTCCCTCCCCCTCCCTCCGGCTCCCTCCCTTTTCGAAGAAATGGGGTTCGTTAAGCGCCTCCCGTATTCCAGGAGCCGTGCGCTAAGCACCGGGGTGGAGACGAGCTAGTCGGATCATACGACGCCCCTGTCCCGCACGGGGCCCGGGGGTCTCCGTCCCCGCTTTGCAGACGAGGCGGTGAAGCGACGTGGCCCAAGTCGCGCGGCAGACGAGCGGCGGGGCCGGGGTTGGAAGCCGGGTCCTTCGGACTCCCAGGCCCGCGCTCTATCCGCTAGGCCGCGCTGCCAACCGACACTCTCGCCGCGATCCTCCGGTACACGGCTCGACGCGAGAGCGATCTGGACCCCGGCGCCTCGCGGAAGCTCGTTCGAACGAACCTACCGAGGGTTTACACCGTGCGGAGCCCTGTACTAAGCGCTCGGGAGGGGACGAGAGAACGATCACGGGACACACGCCCTGCCCGCCCCGAGCTGCCAATCCACCCGCCCGTCTTCCAGACGGAAGAGTCTCCGCAGGACCGACCGGGGAGGGGGAAGCGCCGGACCTCGCGTTGGCGACCGCTTCGGTCCAGAGGTGGTCGAGGCACAGTTCTGGGACGATGGGCTCCGTCTCCGGGGCGAGGAAGGAGTCGCCGGGATTGCTGGTCGGGGAGTGGGAGACGCTCTGCCTCTTCGGGGAGTGGGTGAGGCTCGTGAAGTTGGATCTCTGCGGCCCCGAGAACGAGCGCACCCCCGGTGCGGGAGAATAGGAGCGGCTGCGGAGACCCAAAGCCGCAACGCGTCACTCGGAGACGGGGCGCGACGACCGTTTCGGACGAAGACAGCCACCACCGTGGAATTTCTTAAGCGCCCGCCGGGTGCCAGGCGCCAGCGGAGGCGCCGGGGTAGACACGAGGTGATCGGGTTGGACACGGTCCCCGTCCCGCCCGGGGCTCACGGTCTCCGGCCCCGTCCTACAGACGGGGTTAGCGAGGCCCAGAGAAGCGAAGCGACCCGGCCAGGGTCACGCGGCAGACAAGTGGCGGGGGCGGGATTAGAACCCCGGTCCTTCCGGCTGCCAGATCGGGGCTCCGTTCGCTAGACCGTGTCGCTTCTCTATCGTATCGATCTTTTCGGTCAACCCCAGCCGACCCGTCGGTGCTATCTCCCGAGCACCCCCTACGTGCAGGGCACTGTACTAAGCACTCGGGGGGATACGAGACAGCGAAATCAGCAGAAGCGCTTCCCACGCGCGACGGACTTACAGTCCGGGGGGGGGGGGGGGGGGGGGGGGGGAGAAAGGTGCTAATGTCAATAAATAAGCAACCGATCATCTGTCGACGACTGAAGCGGCACGGCCTAGCTGCTGGAGCCCGGGCCCGGGAGTCAGAAGGTCACGGGTTCTAATCCCAGCCCCGCCACCTGTCTGCCGTGTGACCCCGGGCAGGTCGCTCCGCTTCTCTGGGCCTCCGTTCCCCCGTCTGTAAAACGGGGACTCGGACCGGGCCCTCCGTGGGACGAGGGGCGTGTCCAACCCGATTAACCTGCATCTCCCCCCAGCGCTCAGAACAGCGCCAGGCACAAAGCGAGCGCTTAACGAATACCAATATCATTACTCTCTAAAGATCCGTCCCCGACGGTAATAACCGTGGCATCTGTTAAGCGCTGACTACGTGCCAGGCACCGTACTGAGCGCTGGGGTGGATACGGGCAAATCGGGACCCCGGTCCCACGTGGGGCTCGCGGTCTCGACCCCCATCCTGCGGAGGAGGAGGCTGAGGCCCAGAGCGGCGCCGCGACTCGCCCGAGGCTCCGCGGCAGACAAGCGGCGGGGCCGGGATGAGAACCCGTGACCTCCGGACTCCCAGGCCCGGGCTCCCCCGGCTACGCCGCGCCCTCGGGGCGTGAGGGTTGGGTGGCGGGCCCGGGCGGCACCCACCTGAGGGCCGCCATATTGGAAATAGACGGCGAGCGCGAGTGCAAGCCGGGTGACGCCGTGGAGCGACTCTGGCTGTGGATGGAGGAGTAATTCTGGAAAGGGGAGGCGGCGGGCGAGTCCCCCTTGGAGAGGCTTCTCAGGTGCGCCGTCAGGGAGCTGTTGGTGGCCAGGTGCTGCGGGGTGACCCCGGGCTCGGAGAATTTCAGAACCACGTTCTGTTCCTTGGGGCGGGGAGAGAGAAGAAAAGAGCGGGCTTTTTTCCTCAAAATTACCTCAAACGATCGAGGCGGCCCCCTCTCCCACGGCCTCCCCCAGGTCTGGAACTCCTCTCCCCTTCACACACGACAGACCCGCCCGCGCGCCCCCCCCCCCCCCCCCCCCGCCGTATTAAAATCGCATTGCTCCCGACAGGCCTTCCCCAACTCAACCCTCCCTCTTCCCACCCCCTCGCCTTTCCGCCTCGCCAACGCCCCCGGACCCACGTCGTCACCCTCGCCGTGGTATTCGTCGAGCGCCTGCCGCGTGCCCCCCACGGTACTAAGCGCCGGGGCGGATAGGGGCAAACGGGGTGGGACACGGTCCCTGCCCCACGGGGGGCTCGCGGTCCCCACCCCCCTTCGGCCGACGAGGAAGCCGAGGCTCCGAGGCGACCCGCCCCAGGTCACGCAGCCGACGAGCGGCAGAGCCGGGAGGAGGCTCTCCCAGGCGCTCGGTTCTCGGCGCCCGGCAGGGCGCCCGGCGGACGAGCGGCAGAGCCGGGATCGGACCCCCCCCGGGCGCTCAGCTCAGTGCTCGGCACCCGGCGGGCGCTCGGTAAAGACGACCGGCCCGTCACCGAGCGGCGGGGGGGGGGGGGGGGGAACGGCGCCACGGAGAGGCGGCCGACCCCAACGAGCCAGCGGTGGAGAGGGAGCGGCCGGGGAGAGGGCGGCCACGGCAGGACCTCACCTCTGGTTTTACTCGACGCAGAGCCCAAATCGAATGCGAGCCCTGGACGGCGTCGTACGTCATGACGACGGAGGGGTCCGCGTTGAGGAAAACGATTCTCACGGAGCCGTCCGCCACGTACCGTACCCGCGACGGGCCGAACGGGCCTAAGGGGAGAGGGAAGGTGATGAGCGCCAACCCGGACTTCGGGAAAAGAAGGAGAAGGACTACGGGCTCGAGGTTTTTATAGCCGAGTGGTCGCCCGGATGACTAAAACCCAACAGAAATCCCGTCCCGATGACTAGAATGAACGGAAATCCCGTCCCAGTGACTAAAATGAACAGAAATCCTGTCCCCGAGGATTCTTGACCCTACAGATAAGGAAGTCCACCTGTAGAATAACTGGAATAATAATTATTACGGTACTCGGCCCAACGGAAAGAAAGAGCGCGGGCTTGGGAGTCAGAGGTCACGGGTTCCAATCCCGGGCTCCGCCGCCGGTCAGCTGTGTGACCTGGGGCGAGTCACGTAACCTCTCTGTGCCTCGGTCACCTCACCCGTCGAATGGGGATTAAAAAACCGTGAGGCCCACGTGGGACCGCCTGATCACCTTGAATCCCCCAGCGCTTAGAACGGCGCTTCGCACGTAGTGAGCGCCTAACAGATACCACGATCTACCTACTTGTTAAGCACTCACCATGTGCCGGGCACTGTTCTAAACACTAGAGCGGAGACAAGTTGATCAGGCCGGACACAGTCCCTGTCCCACATGGGACTCACACCCTTCACCTTACAGGTCTCACGGATGAGGTCGCTGAGGCCCAGAGAAGCGACGTGCCTGGCGCAAGGTCAAGCAGACTCGTGGCAGGGCCGGGATTAGAACCCAGATCCTCCTGGCGCTCTATCCACGAAGCCATGTCGATTCTACTCGCCTTAAACTAGTGCGGGCAGAACAAAGTATTCTCGGTTCTGAGGTCTGGACGGGTTGACCTTCCAGCTCTAGGCTAAAAATCACAACAGAAACCTTCCGAGGACCACCAGGGAAGCAGCGCGGCTCAGCGGAAAGAGCCCGGGCTCGGCAGTCAGGGGTCGTGGGTTCTAATCCCCACCCCGCCACTGGTCCGCTGTGTGACCCCGGGCAAGACGCTTCACTTCTCTGGGCCTCGGTGACCTCATCTGTAAAAGTGGGGATTAAACAACGTGAGCCCCACGTGGGACAACTCGACGACCCTGTATCTCCCCCAGCGCTCAGAACGGCGCTCGGCACATAGTAAGCGCTTAACGAGTACCGTGATTATCATCACTGAACCCCTTCCTGATGTCTAACGGTTACTTCCAGCGCTCTGCCGACTTTCACGTTACCTACCTGCTTCCCCTCTCTAACCGAAGTTGGTTTCGGCCGTCCCAGATCAAACGGTGTTAAAAAAAAAAAAAAAAGCGCTCGACTCTCAAACGTTCCACCCGGTATTTTCCGCTTCACCCGCCAGCCCCATCACGCTCTCGCTCAGCGTGCTATCTCTCGCTTCGTTCTATCCTAACGCTTCAGCGTAATAATAATAATTGCGGCATCTGTTCTACGCTCTCTGTGTGCCAGGCACCGTTCTGAGCGCCGGGGCGGATACGGGGTCATCGAGTTGTCCCAGGTCGCAAGCAAATCCGGTTGGACCCAGTCCCGGTCGCGACATGGGGCTCGCGGTCTTCATCCCCATGTGGTCGCTGAGGCCCAGAGAAGCGAAGCGACTCGCCCGGGCAGCGGACAAGTGGCGGAGCCGGGATTAGAGCCCAGGTCCTTCGGACTCCCGGGCCCGGGTTCCAGCCACTAGGCCACGCTGCCTCTTCTCTCTCCAGAGAAGCAGCGTGGCTCAGTGGAAAGAGCCTGGGCTTGGGAGTCGGAGGTCATGAGTTCGAATCCCGGCTCCGCCACTTGTCAGCCGTGTGACTGTGGGCGAGTCGCTTCCCTTCTCCGGGCCTCAGTTGCCTCATCTGTAAAATGGGGATTAAGACCGTGAGCCCCACGTGGGACATCCTGATTCCCCTGTGTCTCCCCCAGCGCTTACAACAGTGCTGGGCACCCAGTAAGCGCTTAACGAATACCGACATTATCATCATCACCATTATAATGATGAAGCCCAACCGGCCGGATTGCAGGATCTACTGGTTCACGGAGGCGGTGGGGTGAGGGACTGATGACTTCCCCGTTACGTACATCACTGGGCCACGAGAAGCAGCACGGCCTAGCAGATAGCGCACGGGCCTGGGAGTCAGAGGGACCTGGGTTCTCGCCCCGGCTCGGCCGCTTATCTGCCGGGTGGCCCTGGGCAAGTCACCTCACTCCTCAGTGACCAAATGGGGATGAAGACCGTGAGCCCCACCTGGGGCGGGGACCGGGTCCGAACCCGATGACCTCGCGGCTACCCCGGCGCTCCCGGCACATAGTAAGCGCTTCCCGGATCTGTCAGCTGTGTGACCGCGGGCAAGTCACTTCACTTCTCCGTGCCTCGCCGACCTCATCCGTCCAACGGGGATGAGGACCGGGAGCCCCACGTGGGACGACCCGTATCTCCCCCGGTGAGCGCTTAACAAATACCGACATTATCGTTATTAAACACCATTAGGAAGAAGAATCCGGGTCCCTCTGACTCCCGGGCCCGTGCTCCACCCACTAGGCCCTGCCGCTGCTCACGGAGTAGGCGCTTACCAAATACCGCCGCCGTTACCGTCAGGACCGTTATTACTTACTCACCTCCAGATTTACACACCAGAGGAGTGATTTCATCCAGGGGATGCAGCATGCTGAACATGGTGGGTAACGGTTCTCTAGCAAAACGCAACGGACACGGTTACCGGCCAGACGCATCGCACGCGGCTTCCCTTATCCCCGCTGGAGTCGACCGCCAGAACGGTGCATCGGATCAAGGCCTCCCGACTCCCCAGACGACCTAGCCTTCCTCCACCCTCTCGCATTCCCGGCTCGCCATCTCCTCTCCGACCCCTGAGCTCCGACTCTTCTCCACCCTTCCCGACCCTCTCGCCTCCGCGCTCCTTCCCCGAGTGGCCTTCTTCCCCGCTTTTTCCTGCCAGAATCCAAAGCCGATCGAGAGGCGGCGGCGAGCAGGCAAGTCGACGCCGGCAGGGTGGGAAACGAGAAGGGAGGAGAGAGAGCTCTCCCCGAAGCAGAATTTCCTCCTCGAATCCAACAGATGACGACTCAGCCCTTGCTTTAGAGCCTTACCGCAGGCCCGTCTCCTCCAAGAAGCCTTCCCTAAGCCCCCCTTTCCTCTTCTCCCGCTCCCTTCTGCGTCCCCGACTCGCTCCCTTTATTCACCCCTCCCTCAGCCCCACCTCACTTATATACACACCTCTGATTTCCTGATTTATATTAACCTCTGCTCCCGCTTTAGACTTTTAGCTCGTTGCGGGCAGGGTTTGCGCCTGTTGACTGTTCTGTTGCACTCCCCCGGGTGCTTAGTACAGTGCTCTGCACACGGTAAGGACGCAATAAATACGACGCTCGATGAACGAATGACCGGTTCTGCTAAAACTAACAGCGGTGACTTTTCTAAGCACAGCTTTTTTTCTCCCGGCCCCCGGACCGGACACGTGGCGGGGGAGTCCACGACGTCAGGGGTGAGGGCTCGAGGGATCATATTTCTACGGTGCTTTCCGATCCCCCGCCGGAAAATACTTCGAGAAAATGACGGAGAGGAAGAAAGGTGCTAAGACACAGCCGGATCTGTTGCCTCGGATGAAGTGGGGGAGGTTGGGGGTGTCTGTCAGAGCAGAGGCTCAGCTGATCAGTGAAAAACGCAAACCTGGGAGGGCTGGCAGGAGCTTCGTGCGCACAACTGGTCCGTTCAAACAACAAACCATACTTGGTGGGCCAAACATTTGCAACCTAGAAAGCCCGTCGGTTTGACACGGCAAAAAGAGAGGAAAAGAAGAGTTAAGCCCCTCAGCATCATTACGCGGTTTCCCAGAAACAAATAAGAATAATAACGGTGGTATCTGTTAAGCGCTTACTGTGTGCATAGTAAGCACGGGGGGGGATACGGGGTCATCAGGTTGTCCCACGTGAGGCTCGCAATCTTAATCCCCATTTTACAGATGAGGCCCAGAGAAGCGAAGTGACTTGCCCACAGTCACACAGCTGACAAGCGGCAGGGCCTGGATTCCAACCCATGACCCCTGACTCCCAAGCCCAGGCTCTTTCCACTGAGCCACGCTGCTTCTCGTATTTTCTTCACATTCTTTGTGGGGTGGCGCCGGGGTAGATACGAGGTTGTCAGGTTGGACCCGGTCCACGTCCAACATGGGCCTCACGGTCTTAATCCCCGTTTTGCCGACGAGGGGACTGAGGCCCCAGAGAAGTGAACTGACCTGCCTAAGGTCACCCAGCAGACGAGGGGCAGAGCCGGGATTAGAACCCAGGTCCATCCTGACGCCCGGGCCCGGGCTCTATCCGCTAGGCCTCGCTGCTGCCCGTTAAATTTCTTCACGTTCAATAATTTGTTTTGTTTTGTTGTCTCTCTCCCCCTTGGAGACCGTGAGCCCGCTGTGGGACAGGGATTGTCTCTATCTGTTGCCGAAGTGTATATTCCGAGTGCTTAGTACAATGCTCCGCACACAGTAAGTGCTCAATAAATACGACTGAGTGAACAAATGAAAGGACATAAAGCAGTGTGGCCGAGTGGAAACAGCGCGGGCCTGGGAGTCAGAGGACCCGGGTTCTGATCCTGGCTCCGCCTCTTGTCTGCCGTGTGACTCCGGGCAAGTACTTACCTTTGCTGTGACTCGGTTACCTCGTCTGTAAAACGGGAACTGAGACTGTGAGCCCCGTGTGGGACCTAAGTATCTCGTATCTACCCCAGCACTTAGTACAGTGCTCGGCACATAGTAAACACCAAACAAATACCACAATAATAACAATTAGTATAACTACTATTGCCATTTAAAAGTGCTGAAGAAGAGTAAGCTACCTACTGCACATATATTTTATTTCTTATTTTCCAAAGTACCTCGGATCGATCTAAACAAAGACAAAACCACCATTTTTTCATCAACAGAACTAAAGGTTTTTTGAAAAAGCCTCACACAATTATACTTTTGAACAGAAGAGCCCCGAATCAACACCCTGAAAAGCAATACCTAACTATTCATTCCTCCCCGGTTGTTCTTTCCTTTCCTCGGAAAAATAAACGAGGATTAAAACGGTTTCTAAGTACGTGGTGGGTTTCCGGATTTCAGCTATCACACTCTTTTACGCTATTCTGCCCCAAAGGTCAAGCACCGAGACTCTTCCAAACCCACCATCCAATCTCCTCCAGTGAACTTTTGGAAAAAGACGAAAGCGCTAGTGAAGAATTAAGGAAGCTTTACCTGAAAAGGTAAGGAAGCGATATAATCTTTTCCCTCGATGCTATGGACGTTTACGCATGAGCTCTGTAGTATGCATATACATTTTTCTACTTCGTCGTTACCTGAGATGAAAAAATCAACCGGAGGTTAGAATGCCGCACCCAGCGTCGACCCCTGAAGCAACACTAGGACACCGCACCACGAAAATACCAACCAGGTCGAACATCAGAAGCAGAGGGGCCTAGGGAAAAGCTGGGAGTCAGAAGGGCCCGGGTTCTAACCCCTGCTCCGCCCCTCACCTGCTGTGTGACCTTGGGCAAGTCATTTCACTTCGCGGGCCCTCAGGGACCTCAACCGTAAAATGGGGGATGGAGACTTTTTAATCCCGTGTGTCCAACCTGATTGGCTCGGATCCATCCCGGCTCATAGCGAGTGCTTAACAGATACCATTCAAAACCAGAACCGAAAAAAATCAGGACACGACGAGCTGATGGGGGAAAAAACAAATCAGAGAACAGCACCCGAATCCAGCGGAGGTGGAGTTCGTTTTGCGGTTACGGCAGACTAGCCGGTGAAAGCAGTCACCCCCTCTGGACTGTAAGCTCGCTGTGGGCAAGGAACGCGTCTACCGTTCTCACACACTGCTTTATTTGTAGTCTCCCGGGTGCTTAGTAGTGCTCTGCACCCAGTAAGCGCTCGATAACTACAACGGATTGATTGCTCAGATGAGTCGCATCCCCCTCCCAACCTCACTGCTAACTTCTCCCTCTCCTCCGGCTCCTTCCCCTCTGCCTCCGAGCACGCTCAAGCCTCCCCCTCCTAAAAAAAAGCTCTCTCTCGACATCCCTGCCACGTCGCTTCTCCGGCCCGTTTTCCTCCGCCCATTCCTGTCCAAACTCCTTACCGAACCCCTCGCTCTCCAACTCTCCTCCACCCCCTGCAACGGACTTTCTGCTCTCCTCGTTCGGCCGAGACCATACTCGCCCACAACTCCGGTGACCTCCTTTTGACCAAGTCGCCTAACGATAACCGACAGAGACTGCGGTGTTTCTTGAGTGCTTACTGTGAGCCACGTACCGAATTCAGTGCCAAATAATCAAAATAATGATCAGGTACGATCTGGGGCTCGCCCGTCTAGGTAGGAGGGAGAACAGGTGTCAAATCTCCCAGCCCCTCGGCCCTCACGTACATATCTGTCATTTATTTGTTTATATTGATGTCCGCCTCCCCCCTCTAGATTGTAAACTCGTTGGGGCAGGGAACGTGCCTGTTTCTTGTCGTACCGTACTCTTCCAAGTGCTCGGTACAGTGCTCTGATGACCGAACGAATAGATGAACGAATAAATCTCCATTCTGCAAAATTTAAGCGACTCGCCCAACATCACACGGCGGAAGAGAAGCGACGTGGCAACGGACATTGTACGTGGGGAGGAAACGCAATAAATCCCATCGGAACGTAAAACAAAATTCCTAACGCAATAAACTTACCGTTGGCTTCTTCGGATTTATCCTGAGAGACGATGAAGTCACACCACAGTGCCTACGATCGAAACAGGTAAGCAACCGCTTATCGGCGATCGGATTAGAAAACAAATAAAAAAATGTCGCCGGCTCCTCCACCATCCTTACGAACCTATCTGTAACTTCGGTCCATGTCTGGAATTCATTTCTCGATGTTACCGTCTCCCCCTCTAGACCGTAAGCTCACCGCGGGCGGGGAATGTGTCTATCATCCTATTGTACTCTCCAGAGCGCTTCGTACGGTGCTTTGAGTCAGCAAGCGCTTCATCAACGCAACCGAGTGAATCCGGGCACATCATTAAGCCGGGAACAATAAGAATAATTTTTCTGTTCGCCCGTTTCACTCCAATCTTCTTTCACCCTGACTGAGTCACAGCTGTGTTATATGAATATCTTGCAGTAGAGTGGGTAGACACGCTCCTCGCCCACCGGGAGCTTACAGACTCCAGACGGTTTTCTCCCAAGTCTCCTAGAAGGCAGGGAACCCGTTATTTTCACCCTAAATGAACTATCCAGCTTTCTCCAGCCAATTCCCAGGAACGCCACCGTCCCGAGAAAGCAGGAGGGAAGATCTCCCGTTCCCTTCCGCGTCGCCCTGGCTCGCTCCCTTAATTCATCCCCCTTCCCGGCCCCCCCGCACTGATGTACCCATCTACAATTTTATTTATTTCTATTAACGTCTGTCTCCCCCTCTAGACCGTTAGCTCGTCGCGGATAGGGAACGTGTCCGCCGTATCGTGCTCTCCCAAACGCTCGGAACGGTGCTCTGCACACAGTAAGCGCTCGCTCCATACGATCCATCGACTGACTACCTTCTGTTCCACTTGAAATGCAGGTATCTGCTGGGCCTCCTTCCCGTACAGGCCCGTTTGGTCTGTCTCGTCTAGGTCCGGGGTGGAGAGGCGGGGATCGGGCCTATCCACTCGACTGGACTGGATTCTCCCAAGCACTTAGCACAGTGCTCCGCACACGGTACCGGCTCGGTCAACACCCCTGACGGACGGACTCGTTGAGCACGTAGTCGATATGCCTACGAACTGACACGCGGCCATTCGAAGGCTAAAACTGGGAGACGGTCAACGGTGGCGCGAAGGAAACAAACAGGAGATTGTCCTCGGAAAACCACCAAGCTTCCCCTTTCCTCTTCTCCCACTCCCTTCCGCGTCGTCCTGACCTGCTCCCTTTATTCGTCCCCCCTCCCGGCCCCACACCGCTCACGTCCCTCTCCGTCACTGATTCATTTCCATTCGTCGTCCGTCTCCGCCTCTAAATTGCCAGCTCGTCGCGGGCAGGGAAGGTGTCCGCCGTTCTGTCGTGCTCTCCCAAATGCTTAGCAGAGCGCTCTGCACACAGTAAGCGCCCGATAAATACGACTGAATGAACGAATAAGCCCCCGGTGATCAACCAGGTAGCCGACCCACCCCCCTGGGCCTTGCGGTCACCATGCTGGACTTCGAACCGGCCTCCCTGCCCACCTCCAATGACGCTGCTGTGCTGAACTCTCCCAGGCGCTCAGTACGGAGCTTCGCACACAGTAAATCCGATCGAACGGATGAGGCCGAGGGAGCGTGGGAGAGGGGGAAAGGAAAAGGATTCCCCCGCGCGCGCGAGTGGGTAAATTCTCCCGCTAGAATGCAAGCTTCTCGAGGGCAGGGCTCCCGTCTTTTCATTCTAATTACGGTCTCTCCTTTCTGCGGCGTCTGTGCCCTTCGGACCTGTGACTCTGGGGACTTGGTATCCGGCCTCAGCCCTTATGCAGAGATTTCTATATGAAAATAGATTATCAATTCTTTCTTCACGTGTGTCTCCCCCTCTGGTCTGAAAGCCCGTTGGGCGGGCGGAGGACGTGCCCATCGGCTCTCTTGTATTCATTCGTGATAATCATAATTATGGCACTCGCTACACGCTTACTACGCGCCAAACACTGGGGTAGATATGAGTTAATCAGGCTGGACACAGTCCCTGCTCCACGTGGGATCTAAGACTCGGGGGCAGGGGATATATCTATTTATTGTAATAGTGTAATAATAACGATGGCATCCGTTAAGCGCTTACTATGTGCGAAGCACTGTTCTAAGCGCTGGGGAGGACACAGTGCGATGAGGTGGTCCCGTGGAGTCTCCCAGGCGCTCAGTACAGTGCTCTGCACATAGTAAGCGCTCGATAAAACCCACACTGAACGAATGAACGGGGGGCACACACTCTGAATCGCCACATTTTACGGACGAGGTGACGGAGGCACGGAGAAATGAAGTCACTTTCCCCAGGTCGCGGAGCAAACAGGTGACGGAGCTGGGATCGGACCCGCTCGTTCATTCCACCGTATTTACCGAGCGCTTACTGTACGCAGGGCACTGTACTAAGCGCCAGGGAGACTACGCTATAACAACAGACGGATATGTTCCCCGGCCCCAGCGAGTCTTAGATGCCGGTGACTGTGAGTGCCACACAGTAGGCCGCCGAATAAACGCCGGGGGCGAGGTCTTCAAACTCGCCGGCGGCCCGGGCCCTGCCAGTCCCCCCAGGCGACCCCGACCCAGCCGGTGGTGTGCACCGAGCACCGTGCCGAGCGCCTGGGAGAGTCCGACGTCACCGAACGGACACGCTCCCTCTCCACGAGAAGCTTACGGCCTGCCGTCGAGTTGTCTCCCGTACCTGGAGAACGGGGCTGTCCACCGTAAAGGCTTTGTAGACGGCGGACGCCTGGCTCTTGCTCCCTTTGCTCCAGATGACCACGTTTCCGGCCACGTACAGCTCTTCGTCGTACTCCACCTCTTCTCCGGCCTCGCTCACCCCTCTGCGTAAGTGCCAGCTCTCCTGGAAAGAGAAAGAGCTGACCGGCTCCGTCCGTCACGGGGCCTCCGTGAGGAGTCGGGGAAACCCGGCGGAGATCTTTGGCCAGGGATCGGGGACCGGGAGCGCTCTAGCACGGAAGATACGCCAGGGAGAGGAATGGGGGCGGGGAAAAAAAAGGCACGCCGGTGGGAAAATGTAAAAAGGTGACCATTCCACACAAGGAACCAGGAAAAATTTCTTCGGGGGGGGGGGGGGGGGGGTGTAGCGTCCAGCTGTCTCTGGCGTCGGAAACGACATCGATAAATGAGAGACAGCAACGGAAGGGGAGAGGGCAAGCTTCTACCCACCACTTAGGGGCCGGTCCATCTTTTGTTACATCTACAGGTTGCAATTATACTAAAAATAACCCAAATAATCCATAAGATTCTCATACTTATACACATACATATGTATAGACACATATATACGTACAGACACAAAGAGAAGCAGCGTGGCTCAGTGGAAAGAGCCCGGGCTTGGGAGTCAGAGGTCAAGCGTTCGAACCCCAGCTCTGCCACTTGTCGGCTGTGTGACTTCGGGCGAGTCACTTCACACTTGTGGGCCTCAGTTCCCTCATCTGCAAAATGGGGATGAAGACTGCGAGCCCCACGTGGGACAACCTGATTCCCCCGTGTCTACCCCGGCGCTTGGAACGGTGCTCGGCACGTAGTAAGCGCTTAACAGATACCAACGTTATTATATATGTGGAGTCCCAAGGCCACACAGCAGACAGGTGGAGGAGCCGGGATGAGAACCCTGGTCCTTCTGACTCCCAGGCCCGGGCACTACCCACTAGGCCGTGCCGCTTCCCTCGCGTGAACGAACCCAGACGACGGATACCCTCAGGAACGATAATACTAACGATGGTATTTGCTGAGCGCTTACTCTGCGCCAAGCACTGTTCTACGAGCCAGGACAGACACAAGGTCATCGGGCCGTCCCGCGTCTTCATCTTAATCCCCGTTCTCCAGACGAGGTAACTGAGGCACGGAGAAGTTAAGCGGCTCGCCCCGGGTCACACGGCGACAAGTGGCGGAGGCGGGATTAGAACCCACGGCCTCCGACTCCCAAGCCCGGGCTCCTTCCACCGAGCCGCGCTGCTTCTCTGAGTGAAGCCCCCGCTTGCCGGGACGCTGACCTGACATTCGCGAGCGGTGTGGCCTATTCATTCACCCGTTCAGTAGTATTTATTGAGCGCTCACTATGTGCAGAGCACTGTACTAAGCGCTCGGAGTGTACGATTCGGCGCCAGATAGAGACGATCCCCGCCCGATGACGGGCGACAGACCCCGGGCCCGGGAGCCAGGGCGCCTGGGTTCTCATCCCGGCTCCACGTCTAGCCTGCTGTGTGACCCTGGGCAAGTCATTCCACTTCTCTGGGCCTCGGTTACCTCATCGGAAAAACGGGGATTAAGACCGTGAGCCCCACGGGGGGCGGGAACCTGGTCCCACCTGATGATCTCGTATCTACCCCGGCGCTTAGTACGGGGCCCGGCACGTAGGAAGTACTTAACGAGAACCGTGAACATTATTCTGCACTCTATCAGGCCCGTACTTTGCACCGACCGCAAGGGAGAAGCGGGGCGACCTAGTGGAAAGCGCCCGGGCCCGCGGGTCACAAGGACCCGGGATCTGAGAAGCGGCGCGGCTCAGCGGAAAGAGCCCGGGCTGGGGAGTCGGAGGTCACGGGTTCCAATCCCGGCTCAGCCACCTGTCGGCTGGGTGACTTCGGGCAAGTCACTTGGCTTCTCTGCGCCTCCGTTCCCTCATCCGTAAAATAGGGATGGAGACTGCGACGAGCCCCACGGGGGACAACCCGATCACCTTATACCCGCCACAGCGCTTAGAACGGCGCCTTGCACACGGGAAGCGCTTAACGGACGCCACCCTTATCGTAATTACCATCGAATCCCGGCTCCGCCTCGTACTGGCCGCGTGACCTCGGGCGACCCGCTCCCCTCCGCCCCGGTTCCCTCCCTCGTGCGGAAAAGGGCCGTTAAACCGTCGTCCCGGCGGCGTCCGTTCAGCCCTTACTACGTGCCGGACGCCGCGCTGAGCGCTGGAGGGTCCCCCTCTACTCGGACCGTGAGCCCCGGGGGAGGACGGGCCGGCCCCGCGCCGGCCCCCGAGCTCAGAACGGCGCCCGGGCGCAGAGTGAGCGCCGGGTAAGGACCGAGCGGGACGGAGCGGGAGCGGCCGCGAAGCCCACCTTGCGTTTCTCGTGGATGGTGACCTCCCGGAGGGACCCCACCAGGCCGGCGGCCCCGTCCGAGGACCACAGCTCCGACGCGGGCTGCAGCTGCCGGAGCTGAAGGTTCAGCGCGTTCGGATGGTGTCTGCAGTGCTCCCGCCCGAAAGGAACGAACTCCTGCCAATCCCCCGCGGCGATCATCGTTACCCTCTCTTCATAGACGTCCGACATGGGTTCCAGATATCCACATTATTTCTGAAGCGAAAAGCGGGGCGGGCTCGGTTTCCGAGGCCGGCGGGGGACGGGAGGGGGTAGGGCCGGGGGGGGGGGGGGGGGGGAGGCATTCGCGGCGGGTTGGTCCTTCATTCGATCGAGGAGCGCTTACGACGCGCAGAGCGCTGGACCGAGCGCTCGGAAAGGACGGGTAGGAGGCGATCCCTGCCCGACGGCGGGCTCACCGTCTGAACGGGGGAGACGGACGGCACGGCGAAAGACAACGGAACGAAAACGAGACGGCGTCAGCAAGAGAATCAAGGGGATGGACGCCCCGTTAACGAAATAAATAGGGTGAGAAATAAAACGGACAAATGAGCCCGGTGCCGAGGGGAGGGGAAGGGCAGAGGGGAAGGGGGGGGGGGGGGGCTCCGACCGGGAAGGCCTCCCGGAGGAGGCGTCGCCCCCAGCCGGACGCAGACGGTTCCCGATCCCCTCTCGCCGACGTGGCGGCTTCTCGTCTTAGACCGGCAGCTCAGCGCGGGAGGGGGACGGGACCCGTCCCGCGCGCGGGGAAGCGCTGGAGACGCGCGCGGGATGGATCCGTTCGTTCGCTCGCTCCGGAAGGGAGCCCGCCTACCGAGCCTTTACTGTGCGCGGAGCACCGTACTAACCGCTGGGGAGAGGACGGTGGAACCAAGCGGCGCGTCCCCCGCCCACGAGCTGGGACGTCCTGTCGTCGTAAATGGTATTTCTTGAGCGCTTCCCGCGCGCCGAGCACTGTACTAAGCACTCGGGGACATTCAATACAACGGGGTTGGTAGGCGTGGCCGCTGCCCGCGAGCGGTTCTTATTAAGTGCTTACTGTGTGCAGAGCGTTCAATAGTGTTTATTGCGCGCTTACCATGTGCAGAGCACTGGACTAAGCGCTTGGAATGGACAAATCGGCAACAGATAGAGACGGTCCCTGCCCTTTGAGGGGCTTACGGTCTAATCGGGGGAGACGGACAAGAACAACGGCAGTAAAAAGAATCAAGCACTGCACTGAGCACTGGGATGGCAAACGCGGGTGGGAGGTGGACACGGTCCCATATACCCTCCTTCTCATTAGCATTATTATTATAATATCATAATCATCACAATGCTTCGGTCTTTATCGTTGCACTTTATTAGTGCCCTGCACACGGTAAGCGCTCAATGATGGGGAAAAGAGTGGTTCGGGTTAGCTGAGCCCAAAGCGCTTCCCTAGAAAAAGGGAAATGGATTTGAAAAGCAAAATGAATACGACCGAAGGAATGAGAAGCAGCGCGGCTCCGTGGAAAGCGCACGGACTTTGGAGTCGGGGGCCATGGGTTCGAATGAAGCGGCTCTGCCCCTTGTCAGCTGGGTGACTGGGGGCGAGTCACTTCACTTCTCTGGGCCGCAGTTCCCTCATCCGGAAAATGGGGATGAAGTCCGTGAGCCCCACGTGGGACAACCTGATTCCCCTGTGTCTCCCCCAAGCGCTTACAACAGTGCTCGGCACATAGTAAGCGCTCAACAAATACCGACATTATTATTATTATTATTATTATAATTACCTATCAAATGGGGATGAAGATGCGAGCCCCACGTGGGACCACCTCATTCCCTTCGATCTCCCCCAGCATTTAGGATAGGGCTTGGCACATAGGACTTGCTTAACAGATAACATTATGACTTGTTATTATTATTATTATTATTATTATTATTATCTGTCAAATGGGGATGAAGATTGAGAGCCCCACGGCGGGGGGAGATGGGAGGGACTTCATCCCCTTCTATTGCCCCCAGCGTCTAGGGCAGTGCTTGGCACATGGTAAGGGTTTAACAAATGCTGCTCATTATTATTATTATTATAATTATTATAACCACCGGGCGCTCAGGAGAGTCCAGGACAGCAGTGAGGAGGGACGATCGCCGCTCAATAGAGAGGGGAGACGAAGCAGCGCGGCTCAGTGGAAAGAGCCCGGGCTTGGGAGACAGAGGTCATGGGTTCGAAGCCCGGCTCTGCCACTTGTCAGCTGGGTGACTGCGGGCGAGTCACTTCACTTCTCTGGGCCTCAGTTTCCTCATCTGCAAAATGGGGGTTAAGACTGGGAGCCCGATGTGGGACAACCTGATTACCCAGTATCTCCCCCAGTGTTTAGAACAGTGCTCTGCACAGAGTAAGCGCTTAACAAATGGAAGGAAGGAAGGAAGGAAGGAAGGAAGGAAGGAAGGAAGGAAGGAAGGAAGGAAGGAAGGAAGGAAGGAAGGAAGGAAGGAAGGAAGGAAGGAGTGAATGGAGTGAATGAATGAATGAGGGAATGAATGAAGGAATGAGTGAAGGAATGAAGGAATGAGTGAATGAAGGAAGGAATGAGTGAAGGAATGAAGGAATGAGTGAATGAAGGAATGAGTGAATGAAGGAATGAGTGAATGAAGGAAGGAAGGAAGGAAGGAAGGAAGGAAGGAAGGAAGGGATGAATGGAGTAAATGAATGAATGAATGAAGGGATGAGTGAAGGAAGGAAGGAAGGAAGGAAGGGATGAATGAATGGAGTAAATGAATGAATGAATGAAGGGATGAGTGAATGAAGGAAGGGATGAATGAATGGAGTAAATGAATGAATGAAGGAATGAATGAAGGAAGGAAAGAAGGGATGAATGAATGGAGTAAATGAATGAAGGAAGGAATGAGTGAATGAAGGAAGGGATGAATGAATGGAGTAAATGAATGAAGGAAGGCATGAGTGAATGAAGGAAGGGATGAGTGAATGAAGGAAGGGATGAATGAATGAAGGAGGGAAGGAAGGGATGAATGAAGGAAGGAGGGACGAATGAAGGAATGAAACAATGAAGAAATTAGTTAAGGAAGGAAGGGATGAATGAATGAATGAAGGAGGGAAGGAAGGAAGGGATGAGTGAATTAAGGAATGAATGAATAAGTGAAGGGATGAATGAATGGAGTGAAGGAATGAGTGAAGGAAGGAATGAGTGAATGAAGGAAGCTATGAGTGAAGGAGGAAGGAAGGGATGAAGGAATGAGGAGTGAATGAAGGAATGACGGGGGTGGGGAGGGGTCGAGTGGGGCCCCCCCCGCCCCGGGGCGGCGCCCACCTGGAGGAGGCGGGAATGTTGGGGCGCTGAGCGGCCCGGGCTCCCCGGAGGCGGCGGCGGCGGCGGCGGCAGCGGCGGCGGCGGCGGCGGCGGCGGCGGGTCGGGCGGGCTGGGAGGGCTGCCCGGAGGAGGAGGAGGCGGCGGCGGCGGCGGGCGGGCGGACGAGCGGTTCCGGCGCGGCCGTTCAAATGGGCGCCGCCATCTTGGATTTCCCGTCGCCCCCCGCGCCGGGCGGAAGGGCGGGCCCCCGGGGAGGTGACGTCATCGGGGGCGGGGTCTGGCGCTCGAGGGGCGGGGTGGGTGACGTAAGGGAGGGCGGGGCCTGATGACAGATCAGGGGGCGGGGCCCGGGGAGCGCTCGGTGGGCGGGGGCGGGTGACGTCATCGCGGGCGGGGCGTCGGGGCGTTACGTGATGACGTCGTGGGGCGGGGTCCGTTGAGGGGCTCGGGGGGGCGGGGCCTGTGGCCGCGGCGCGCTTCATTCATTCATTCCGTCAATCATTCATTCAATCCCGTTTATGGAGCGCAGGCTGTGTGCGGAGCGCTGTCCTAAGCGCTTGGAAACTGCAATGCTGCAACAACTGAAGACCGTCCCTGCCCCACAAGAGGCTCACAGGCTAGAAGCAGCGTGGCTCAGTGGCAAGAGCCCGGGTTTGGGAGTCAGAGGTCGTGGGTTCGAATCCTGCCTCTGCCACTTCATAATAATAATGTCGGTATGTGTTAAGCGCTTACTCTGTGCCGAGCACTGTTCTAAGCGCTGGGGGAGACCCAGGGGAATCAGGTCGTCCCACGTGGGGCTCCCAGCCTTCATCCCCATTTTACAGATGAGGCAACGGAGGCACCGAGAAGTGAAGTGACTCGCCCAAAGTCACACGGCTGACAAGTGGCCTAGCTGGGATTCGAACCCATGACCTCCGACTCCAAAGCCCGTGCTCTTTCCACTGAGCCACGCTGCACTTGTCAGCCGGGTGACTGTGGGCAGGTCACTTCACTTCTCTGGGCCTCGGCGACCTCATCTGGAAAATGGGGATGAAGACTGGGAGCCTCACGTGGGACCACCTCATTCCCCTGTGCCTCCCCCAGCGCTTAGAACAGTGCTCTGCACAGAGTAAGCGCTTCACAAAGACCAACATTATTATTATTATTATGGGTTCGAATCCCGGCTCCGCCACTTGTCAGCTGGGTGACTGTGGGCAAGTCACTTCACTTCTCTGGGCCTCGGTGATCTCATCTGCCAAATGGGGATGAAGACTGGGAGCCTCATGTGGGACAACCTTATTCCCCTGTGTCTACCCCAGCGCTTAGCACAGTGCTCTGCACAGAGTAAGCGCTTCACAAAGACCAACATTATTATTATTATTGGGAGACAGCAAAACAAAACAAGGAGGCAGGCCTCGGTACCATCAAAATAAATAGAATCGTAGATATAGACATACCATGAATAAAATAGAGTAATAAATAATGTAACAATGATAATAATGTTGGTCTTTGTGAAGCGCTTACTATGTGCCGAGCACTGTTCTAAGCCCCGGGGGAGATACAGGGGAATCAGGTCGTCCCACGTGAGGCTCCCGGTCTTCATCCCCATTTCCCAGATGAGGTCACTGAGGCCCAGAGAAGTGAAGTGACTTGCCCACAGTCACGCAGCTGACAAGGGGCGGAGCGGGGATTCGAACCCACGACCTCCGACTCCCAAGCCCGGGCTCTTGCCACTGAGCCGCGCTGCGCTGGGAGTTTCGCTCTGTACTTCAGAAGGATCAGGAAGCCTGTGAACGGGCAGAAAAGCAGCAGGACCTATTGGAAAAAGCCCGGGCCTGGAAGTCAGAAGGACTTGGGTTCTAATCCTGCCATTGCCACTTGTCCTCTGGGTGACTCTGGACAAGTCACTTCACTTCTCTGGGCCTCGGTTCCCTCATCTGTAAAACGGGGATGAAGACGGCGAGCCCCACGTGGGACATCCTCATTCCCCCGTGTCTACCCCAGCGCTTAGGACGGTGCTCGGCACATAGTAAGCGCTTAACAAATACCGACATGATTAATTCCGGCTCCGCCACTTGTCCCCTGTGTGGCTTTGGACAGGTCACTTCTCTGGGCCTCGGTTCCCTCATCTGTAAAATGGGGATTAAGATGGTGAGCCCCATGTCGTCGCGGGCAGGGATTGGTCTCTCTTTTGGTGAGCGGGTGCTTGATCCGGGCGCTTAGCGCAATCAATACGACACTGAACGAAGGGATGAGGGAGGGGCGTCCGACAGGTTTTTATTTTTTGAGTGGCATTCGTTAAGCGCTAACTGCGCGCCTTGGTTCGGTCGGTGGTGTGGATTGAGCGTTTGCTGTGGGCAGAGCACCGGACTAAGCGCTTGGGAGAGTAGGTGGAAAGTCACGTGCGGGATGTTCTGGTGGAAACGCAGCCTCAGCAGAAGTAACGCCCTTCTGCGGACTTTTCAAATACTAGTGTGAGAAAGAAGTACCTTCTGGGTTAGAAAATAATAATAATAATAACGGTATTTGTTGAGCGCTTCACTACGTGCCAGGCACTGTGCTAAGGGGTGGATATAAGCAGGTCGGGTTGGGCACCGTCCCCGTCCCACGTGGGGCTCGCGGTCTCACTCCCCATTTTACAGATGCGGTAACTTGAGGCCCAGACAAATGAAGCGACTTGCCCAAGGTCACACAGCAGACCGGTGGAGGAGTCGGAATTAGAACCCAAGACCTTCTGACTCCCAGGCCCGGGCTCTCTCCCGGCTCCGCCGCCTGTCGGCTGTGTGACTGTGGGCAGGTCACTTCACTTCTCTGGGCCTCCATTAAATGGTGGTATCTGTTAAGCGCTTCCTCTGTGCCGAGCACCGTTCTAAGCGCTGGGGGATACCGGGTCATCAGGTTGTCCCACGTGGGGCTCACGGTTTTAATCCCCATTTTACAGATGAGGTCACTGAGGCCCAGAGAAGTGAAGTGACTCGCCCAAAGTCACGCAGCTGGCAGGTGGCGGAGCCGGGATTCGAACCCGTGAACTCTGACTCCCAAGCCCGGGCTCTTTCCACTGTACCACGCCGCTTCTCATCTGTAAAATGGGGATGAAGACCGGGAGCCTCACGCGGGACGACCTGATGACCCCGTATCTCCCCCCAGCGCTTAGAACAGTGCTCTGCCCAGAGTAAGCGCTTGACAAACACCAACATCATTATTAACAAATACCAGCATTATCATTCTTGTTATCATTCGCTCCTCGGCGCCTCAGTTCCCTCGTCTGTCAAATGGGGATCAACCGAGAGCCTCCCGTGGGACGACCCGATGACCCCGTATCTCCCCCGGCGCTTAGACCGGTGCTCGGCACAGAGTAAGCGCTTAACAGATACCAACGTCGTTATTATTATTATTATTACTGACCCCGCAGAGCAACAAAGAGGCCTAATTTTACACGCAACAGGTACAGTACGGTAATAAATAGTGACGTTCCCTGCCCACAGTGGTTTTCTTGTCGTCTGCCAAGGGGAGAGGGGGAAGCAGACATTAATAAAAATAAATAAATGACCCTTAGTGGACGTGGTGCTGAGGGGCTGGGAAGGGGGACGATCACTACAGCACCGCTGGCAAAAGATCACAGCCTCCGCCTATCTAAATCTGCATAAACCAAAGGGCAGGACACGCGAAAAAACCCTCGCAGCTTGGCTCCGTACTTCAGGAGGATCGGGAAACCCGAAAATGGCCCGAGAAGCAGCACGACCTCCCGGAAAAAGCCCCGGCCTGGGAGTCAGAAGGACCTGGGTTCTAATCCCGCCTTTGCCACTTGTCCTCTGGGTGACTTTGGACCAGTCGCTTCCCTCTTCTGGGCCTCGAGTTACCGAATCTATAAAATGGGCATCAAGACGGAGAGCCCCGTGTCGCCGTGGGCAGGGATTGTCTCTATCTGGTGTGGAGATGTACTTTCCTGGCGCTTAGTCCGGTGCTCGGCACACGGTAAGCGCTCAATAAATACGACCGAATGAATGACATGAACCGTGTCCTACTTGTTTAGTTTCTATCCACCCCAGCGCTCAGAACGATGCCTGCCACGGCGCTTATGTCCACATCTGTTATTTATTTCTATTAATAATAATAACAATTATGGTATTTGTTAAGCGCTTACTCTGTGCAGAGCACTGTTCTGAGCCCTGGGGTCGTTACAGGGTAATCAGATTGTCCCACGTGGGGCTCACATTTTTTAATTCCCATTTTTTTTACAGAGGAGGTCACCGAGGCCCGGAGAAGTGAAGTGACTTGCCCACAGTCACACAGCTGACAGGTGGCAGCGCCTGGATTCGAACCCATGACCTCTGACTCCCAAGCCCGGGTTCTTTCCACTGAGCCATACTGTCCTATCGTACCCGCCCAAGTGCTCAAGGCAGTGTTGTGCACGCCGTAAGTGCTCAACAGATGCGATCGACTGGCTGTCTGCTGGACCGGCACGTGGCTCAGTGGAAAGAGCCGGGGCTTGGGAGTCAGAGGTCATGGGTTCGAATTCCCACTCTGCTACCTGTCAGCTCTGTGACTGTGGGCGAGTCACTTCACTTCTCTGGGCCTCAGTGACCTCATCTGTCAAATGGGGATTAACCGTGAGCCTCCCGTGGGACGACCCGATGACCCCGTATCTCCCCCGGCGCTTAGAACGGTGCTCGGCACAGAGTAAGCGCTTAACAGATACCAACATTATTATTAGTGGTTGTGAGCAGGGAATGAATGGGTCTTTTTAGTCTTAAATTCTCCCCAAGTGCTTAGTGCAGAGCCCTGCACACAGTAAACGTTCAATAAATCCGATCAACTGACTGGCGCATAGTAAGTTCATCGTCGCGGGGGATGTGATTACTGTCACATTGGACTCTCCCAAGCGCTTAGTACAGTGCTCTGCGCACGGTAAGCACTCGACAAATACGATCAACTCACCGGAACATAGTAAGCCCGTCATCGCAGGGGATGTGATTATCGTTCTATTGTCCTCTCCCGAGCACTTAGAGAAGCAGCGTGGCTCAGTGGCAAGAGGCCGGGTTGGGAGTCAGAAGGTCCTGGGTTCTAATTGCGACTCCGCCACTTGTCTTCTGTGTGACCTTGGGCAAGCCACGTCACTTCTCTGTGCCTCAGTGACCTCATCTGTAAAATGGGGATTGAAAGTGTCCGCCCCAGACGGGACAACCTGCTTCATTCATTCGATCGTATTTATTGAGCGCCTGCTTCGTGCAGAGCGCTGTACTAAGCGCTTGGAATGGGCAGTTCGGCAACAGACAGAGACGGTCCCTGCCCGACCAACAGGCTCGCGGTCTAGAAGGGAGGGAGACAGACCGCAAAAACGAAACAAGCAGTCAGGCATCCATACCATTAAAATAGATAAATAAAATCACGGATCTAGAGTCTATTTATTGCCATTGTTTTATTGAGATGTTCTTCCCCTCGATTCTATTTATTGTGATTAAGTTGTCTTGTTTTTGTCCGTCCGTCCCCCGCGATTAGACCGTAAGCCCGTCAAAGGGCAGGGACGGTCTCTATCTGTTGCCGATTTGTACAATCCAGGCGCTTAGTACAGTGCTCTGCACATAGTAAGCGCTCAATAAATACTACTGAATGAATATACATCATGAATAAAATTAGTAGAGCAATAAAGAATATATACAAATTGCCCTGTATCTACCAGCGCTTAGAAGAGTGTTTGGCACATTGTAAGCGCTTAACAGATACCATCGTCATTATTATTATTCTTACAGTGCTCCGCACACAGGAAGCCCTCATTAAATAGGATGGAATGAATAGGAAGCGTTTAACAAATATCACCTTTGGAAAAACGCGAGAAGCAGCGCGGCTCAGTGGAAAGAGCCCGGGCTTGGGAGTCGGAAGTCATGGGTTCGAATCCCGACTCCGCCACTTGTCAGCTGGGTGACTGTGGGCAAGTCACTTCCCTGGGCCTCAGTTGCCTCATCTGCAAAATAGGGGTGAAGCCTGGGAGCCTCACGTGGGACAACCTGATTCCCCTGTAAATCTCCCCTGGCGCTTAGAACAGTGCTCTGCACATAGTAAGCGCTTAACAAATACCAACATTATTATTATTAATAATAAAAATTATTTGGCTCAGTGGAAAGAGCCTGGGCTTCGGAGTCAGAGGTCATGGGTTCGACTCCCGACTTTGCCACCTGTCAGCTGTGTGTCTGTGGGCGAGTCACTTCACTTCTCTGGGCCTCGGTTACCTCATCTGTAAAATGGGGATTAAGACTGGGAGCCTCACTTGGGACAGCCTGATTCCCCTGTGTCTCCCCCCAGCCCTTGGGACGGTGCTCGGCACATAGTAAGCGCTTAACAAATACCGCCATCATTATTATTATTGTCACTTCACTTCTCTGCGCCTCAGTTACCTCATCTGTAAAATGGGGAATAAGACTGGGAGCCTCACGTGGGACAACCTGATTCCCCTGTGTCTCCCCCAGCGCTTAGCACAGTGCTCGGCACATAGTGAGCGCTTAACAAATACCGACATTATTATTATTATTATTAGGTCACTTCACTTCTCTGCGCCTCAGTTACCTCATCTGTAAAATGGGGATTAAGACTGGGAGCCTCACGTGGGACAACCTGATTCCCCTGTATCTCCCCCAGCGCTTAGAACAGTGCTCGGCACATAGTAAGTGCTTAACAAATACCAACATTATTATTATTATTATTATTACTAAAATAAAAAGTTCTCATGTTTCCGTAAATACACGGACCTACCGCTAGAGGGAGCTGGGACATTGCACATCCCCATTGGGCCCCACCTGGTCCCAAGTTCATTCATTCATTCAATAGTATTTATTGAACGCTTACTATGTGCAGAGCACTGTCCTAAGCGCTTGGAATGGACATTCATTCAGTCGTATTTATTAAGCGCTTACAATTGTTCTTGTCTGTCCGTCTCCCCCGATTAGACTGTAAGCCTGTCAGTGGGCAGGGACCGTCTCTATCTGTTCCCCAGTTGTCCATTCCAAGCGCTTAGGACAGTGCTCTGCACATAGTAAGCGCTCAATAAAGACTATTGGATGAATGAATGTGCAGAGCACTGTCCTAAGCGCTTGGGCAAGTACAATACGGCAATGAAGAGTGACAAACCCTGCCCACAACGAGCTCGCGGTCTAGAGGGAGGGAGAGACAAGCATCAGTACAAATAAACTGACCTCAATATAAAGAGAAGCAGCGTGGCTCAGTGGAAAGAGCCCGGGCTGGGGAGTCAGAGGTCATGGGTTCGAATCCCGGCTCTGCCACTTGTCAGCTGTGTGACTGTAGGCAAGTCGCTTCTCTGGGCCTCAGTTCCCTCCTCTGGAAAATGGGGATGAAGACCGGGAGCCTCACGTGGGACGACCCGATGACCCCGTATCTACCCCAGCGCTTAGAACAGTGCTCTGCACCTAGGAAGCGCTTAACAAATGCCGACATTATTATTATTATTAAATAAATAAAATGACAGATAAGTGCAGCGGGGCGGGGAGAGGGGGGAAGGGCAGAGGGAGCAGGTCAGGGCGATGCAGAAGGGAGTGGGAGATGAGGAAAAGTGGGGCTCAGCCTGGGAAGGCTTCCTGGAGGAGATGGGCCTTCAATCGGGAAGCAGCGTGGCTCAGTGAAAAGAGTCTGAGCTTCAGAGTCAGAGGTCATGGGTTCGACCCCCCGGCTCTGCCACTTGTCAGCTGTGTGACTGTGGGCGAGTCACTTCACTTCTCTGTGCCTCAGTTACCTCATCTGTAAAATGGGGATTAAGACTGTGAACCTCACATGGGACGACGCGATGACCCTGTAATCTCCCCCAGAGTTTAGAACAGTGCTCTGCACCTAGTAAGAGCTTAACAAATACTAACATTATTATTATAAGGATCTGAAGGCTGGGGAGATTAGTCGTCTGGCAGATTTGAGGCAGGTTAACTGGGGGGTGTTCGAAGATGCTGCTTCCTAGACGTTTGGAGGGAATTCATTCAATCATTCAAGCGTATTTATTAAGCGCTTACTGTGTGCAGAGCGTTGTATGATTTGGGGCTGGGCTTGGGCCGCCCTGCTCCCCGCAACGCCAATAAGGGCACAGGCGCGGGCCAGAGGAAAGAGCCCAGGCCTGGGAGTCAGAGGACAGAGATCACCGTACCTCCGCCTTGTCTATCTCGCTGCCCACCTCTCGCCCGCGTCCTACCTCCGGCCTGCAACGCCCTCCCTCCTCCTATCAGACAGATGATTGCTCTCCCCCACTTCACAGCCTTATTGAAAGCCCACCTCCTCCAAGAAGCCTTCCCTGACTGAGCCCTCCTCTCCTCTTCCACTCCCTTCTGCGTGGCCCCGTCTTGTTCCCGTCATTCATCCTCCCTCCCATTCCCACAGCGTATATGTGTATATCTGTAATATATTTATTCCTTTTTTTTATGTACCGCTAGACTGTGAGCTCGTTGAGGGCTGGGAAAATGTCTCTTTCTTGTTGTTTTGTATTCTCCCAAGTGCTTAGGACAGTGTTTTGCACACAGTAAGCGCTCAATAAATGCGATTGAATGAATTCAACGAATATTCTAATCCCGGCTCTGTCCCACGTCTGCTGGGTGACCTTCGGCGAGTCACTTAATAATAATAATAATAATGTTGGTATTTGTGAAGAGCTTACTATGTGCCGAGCACTGTTCTAAGCGCTGGGGTAGACACAGGGGAATCAGGTTGTCCCACGTGGGGCTCACAAGTCTTAATCCCCATTTTACAGATGAGGGAACTGAGGCACGGAGAAGTTAAGTGACTCGCCCACAGTCACACAGCCGACAAGTGGCAGAGCTGGGATTCGAACTCATGAGCCCTGACTCCAAAGCCCATGCTCTTTCCACTGAGCCACGCTGCTTCTCACTTAACTTCTCTGGGCCGCAGTTACCTCATCTGTAAAATGGGGACCAAGACTGTGAGCCCCAAGTGGGATAGGGACCGTGTCCAACTTAATTACTTTGTATCTAACCCAGTGCTTAGAAAAGTACTTGGCACAAAGTAAGCACTTAACAAATACCACAGTGATAATTATTATTGTAATTATTATTATTATTATTTTTCTACTCCATATCCCTTGGACTGCGTTACCTGATCTGTGCAGTCAGCTGGCCCACTTGGAGCCATCCTGCCTAAAAGGAGGACAGTAGCCTCAAGACCCTAAGCTAGCTGTGGGCAGGAAAAGTGTCTCCTGACTCTGTTGTATTCATTCAATCGTATTTATTGAGCGCTTACTGTCCACAAGGCTCTCCCAAGCACCATTACTTGCTTACTTGCTTGCTTGTTTGATTGATTGATTGATTGATTGATAGGACTCTGCCGCAAAACCTCTGCTTACCCTTCTTCTCTGCCTCTCCTCCTATCTGGAATTGATTTCATACCTTAGTGGATAGAACCCGGGCCTGGGAGTCAGAAGGTCATGTGTTCTAATCCTGGCTCCGCCTCTTGCCTGCTGGGTGACCTTGGGCAAGTCACTTCACTTCTCTGGGCCTCGGTTACCTCATCTGTAAATTGGGGGTTGAGACCGCGAGCCTCGCGTGGGACAGGGACTATGTCCAACCTGATTTGCTTGCATCCACCCCAGTGCTTAGCGCAGTGCCAGGCACATAGTAAGCGCTTAACAAATTCAATAATTATTATTACATGCCTTGTGTGTACATGCTGTGCTAATAATAAACTTATTTGTTAAATGCTTACTACGTATCGAACAGTGGGGTAGATACAAGATAATCGGATCACAGTCCCCGTTCTAGGTGAGGCTCGCCGTCTCACAAAGGAGAACACGGATCGAATCCCCGTTGTTTAGATGTGGAACCTGAGGCCCGGAGAAGTGAAGTGACTCGCCCAGGGTCACACAGCAGACAAGCGGCAGAGCCGGGATTAGAACCCATGTTCTCCCAGGCCCGTGCTCTTTCCACTAGGTGCCCCTAAAGCAATAATAATGATAACTGTGCTATTGGTTAAGTGCTTTCTATTTCGGTCAGCGAGTCAGTCAGCACTGTACTAAGCGCTTGGGAGAGTATGATATAACAGATACGTTCCCTGACCACAACAAGCTTACAGTCTAGAGGGGGAGGTAGACATTAATATAAATAAATCGAATTACAAATACGTACGTAAGTCCTGTGGGGTTGTGAGGGGGGAGATGAATAAAGGGAGCAAGTCAAGGTGGCTCGGGAGGGAGTGGAGAAGGGGAAAGGAGGGCTTAAGCGGGGAAGGCCTCTCGGAAGAGGCATGCCTTCGAGAAGGCTTTGAGGAGGGTAGAGTAACTGTCTGTCGGATCTGAGGAGGGAGGGCGTTCCGGGCCCGAGGCGGGACGCGGGCGGGAGGCCGGCGGCGAGGTACATGAGACGGAGGTAGAGCGAGAAGGATGGCGTTAGAGGAGGAAAGGGCACGGGCTGGGTTGTAGTAGGAGAGCAGCGAGGTGAGGTAGGAGGGGGAGAGGTGATTGACTGCTTTAAAGCTGAAGACGGAGAGGGATTAGGCTTCAGTCAATCAATCGGAGGTATTTATGGAGCGCTGACGGTGAGCAGAGAACTCTACTAGGTGCTTGGGAGAACACAATGTAACGGAGTTGGTAGACACATTCCCTGCCCACAACAGGACACCAATATGGGTCTTTCTGATTATTTTATTAATGGTGTCTGTTCAGTGACGATGATGATGATGTTGGTATTCGTTAAGCGCTTACTATGTGCAGAACACATAGGGTGTCCCACGTGAGGCTCAGAGTTAGTCCCCATTTTAAAGATGAGCGAACTGAGCCACAGAAAAGTGAAGTGACTTGCCCACAGTCACGTAGCTGACAAGTGGCGGGTCCGGGATTCGAACCCACGACCTCTGACTCCCAAGCCCGGGCTCTTCCCACTGAGCCACGCTGCTTGCTTACTAGATGTCAGTCACTATATTGAGAACTGAGGCAGATACAAACAAATCAGATTGGAGACAGTCCCTGTCCCCTGTGGAGCTCTTAGTCTCGATTGCCATTTTACAGTTGAGGAAACGGAGGTACAGAGAAGTTAAATGGCTTGCCCGAGGTCACACAGCGGATAAGGGGCAGAGCCGGGATCAGAACCCGGGTCTTGTGACTCCACTAGGACACAGTGCTTCTCAAACTTTGAACTCCTATAGTCATTTCTGTTCCCAAACTGTGCACGGCCGATCAGTAAGCCTTCTGGGGAGTTCATTCACTTGTCTGTTTTCTGTTCTATTGCGCTCGCCCCCCCAAGTGCTTAGCACAGTGCTCTGCACACGGTAAGCGCTCAGTAAATACGACTGACCGTACACATACTTGTACACCATTGGAGGAATACCGTCTAGACCAACGGCCTTTCTCTCTGAAGACTCATTTATCAGAAGTCAGTCCTTCTGACATGGTTTGGAGGGATTATGAGACGGTTAGTAGTCTGAGATTCAGCGTATAGTGGAAGGAGCCCAGGCCTGGGAGTCAGAGGGACCCGGGTTCTAATCCCAGTCTCCAGTGCTTGCCTGCTGTGTGGCCTTGGGCAAGTCGCTTCACTTCTCTGGGCCTCAGTTTCCTCATCTGTGAAATGGGGATTAGTGCTCTCCCTCCTCCTCCTTCGACTATGAGGCCCCGAGAGGGACAGGGACTGTGTCCAATCTGATTATCCTAAAGACGTCAGCCCCTCACACGGGATTGGCACGCAGTGAGCACTTAACAAGTGCTCTTATCATTATATTATAATATATTATTACGTTCTTCTTATTATTCCAACTATTACTGCCCTATCCGGAATAATTCCCGGAAACTTCGTCTAGACCACGGTCAGCAGCGGGGACTTGTCAGCATTTTGGGTGGGAGGCTGAGGGGAGAGGGTCTCGGGTCTGACCTGATAATCTTGTTTCAGTCCCGGCCCTTAGAACATACAGTGCTCGGTACTTAGAGTTTAACAAATACCACAATTAATTGTGTCCCTGGACTACGGACTGCAGAAAGCTCTGCGAAAAACCTCCTGCTGTTCTCGCGGTCGGCGGCGGCCCTCTGCTGCTCCTTCTAACGCTGTTGGGTTTATACCTCTTGGCATTCACCCCCCTCCCAGCCCCACAGCACTCACGTCCATATTCCTAATTTATTTATTTCTATTAATGCCTGCCTCCGCTCGAGACTGTAAGCAGCTTGTGGGTAGGGAAAATGTCTACTGACTCCATAGTATTCGACTCTCCCAAGCAGTTAGTACAGTGCTCTGTGCCCAGTAAGGATTAAAAAATACCACTGGTTGATTGTTCATTCATTCAATAGTATTTATTGAGCACTTACTATGTGCAGAGCACTGTACTAAGCGCTTGGAATGTACAAATCGGTAACAGATAGAGACAGTCCCTGCCCTTCGATGGGTTTACAGTCTAATCCGGGGAGACGGACAGACAACAACAGTAGCAATAAATAGATTGTACATTGGTAGGGCAGCAATCAATCACTTAATGGTATTTATTCAGTACTTACTGCAGCCATAGCACTGAATTAATAATAATAATGAAAATAATAATAGCGATGGTGGAAAGAGCACGGGCTTGGGAGTCGGAGGTCGTGCGTTCTAATCCCGGATCCGCCATTTATCAGCTGTGTGACTTTGGGCAGGTCACTTAACTTCTCTGTGCCTCAGTTCCCTCATCTGTAAAATGGGGATGAAGCCTGTGAGCCCCACGTGGGACACTATGATTACCTTGTATCTACCCTAGCGCTTAGAACAGTGCGTGGCACATAGTAAGCGCTTAACAAATGTCACCATTATTAAGCGCTTACTATGTGACAAGCCCGGTACTAAACCCTGAGGTGGATACGCACAATTTGAGTTGGAAACAGTCCCTGTCCCACGAGGGGCTTGTAGTCCCAATCCCCGTTTGACAGATGAGGTAACTGAGGCACCGGTAAGTCAAGTGACTTGCCCATGGTAAGTGGTGGAGGTAGGATTAGAACCCAGGTCCCTCTGACTCCCAGGTCCTTGCACTATCCACTATGCAACCTTGCTTCTCATTTTATTTTATAAATTTCAGACTGGTCTGAGCACCTCTTCGTTTTGTCCCCTTTACCCCCTTCCTTCTCCTCCCCATCATCACCTCTAAAACTAGAACCCTCTTGCACGGCAAAACATCTGAAACCAAATCATTATTCTGTCCAATCTTCTCCTCTCCCTAGGAGCTTTTTGCCCCCTGGTTATTTCCTCATTAGCACCCCAACAAGAAAGCAGAACAAAAAACCCAAGAGCTGAAAATTAAATTAATAACTAGGGTTGCTCATTAGCAACTGCTCTTAAATGGGGTTATGGGAGAGAGAGAGACAGAGAGAGGAATGAAACTCCAAATGCAATTATTTGATTACCCCGAATAAAACAACTCTTAAAAAGGAATTTTTTGGTGCCTGGGATATGGGATCTCTTTCATAGGTAACCCACCTCCAGCTCAAAACCCCAGTTAATTCCACCACATTCAAATGTTCACATGAACTCTTTTTACGCAAGGTAACACTGCACAAGAAAAGATTTTTTCCTGAGGATCCAAACCTGTCCCGGCTACTGAGAGAGTCCCACCCTAAAGTTGGAATCAAAGAACCGGAGTTTTTGTGCATGAGATCTTCTATGATTTAGGGAATGCTCCAGGCTTTGGAAGGAAATCTGGGGACGTTAGCCTCAATTTAGGAACCCAGCCAACAGAAGAGAAAAAGAAGCACGGAATGAAGCGGGACCAGGTGGAAAATACCAAGGGAAATAGCACAGATGGAAGTGATCGCCATTACCAAGGGAGTCATGTGGCCCCTCTTCTAGTTCCCCCTCACCCCCCCCCAAAAAAAAATCAATAGTATAACACCTTCTCTGTGCAAACCACTTGGGACTGGTGTAATCCAGTAAATACACTGACCCCGACCTGCAAGGAATTTACAATCTAGCAGGGGAGACAGAGGTTAAAATGTTTGCAGACAGGAGGCAGAAGGTAAATAGAACCATGTGTAAGAATTTAGGATATAGGGTATGTAACCTGTGTACATAAGCGTTTCCAGCAGTTGTCAGTACACGAGTGCTTAGGTGGGGCAGAAGTGCTCACCCCCACGGCACTTTCATACATAGCTGTAATTTATTTTTATCTATATCTGTCTCCCTCTTTAGGCTGTAAGTGCCTTGTGGGCAGGGAACGTGTCTGTCGACTGTGTTATAATGTAATCCCCCAAGTGCTTAGTACCGTGCTCTGCTCACAGTAAGAGTTCAGTGATTGTTTGGATTTAGGGTGGGCAGTTGAGAGATTAATGGGGGAAGGTCTCCTGGAGGAGATGTGAGTTCAGAAGGGCTTTGAAGATCTGTTTATTGTTGCATTAGACTCTCCCAAGCGCTTGGTACAGTGCTCTGCACAAAGTAGGCCCTCAGTAAAAATGATTCAATCACTGGAGATGAGGAGAGCAGTGGACTGGTTGGGTTGGAAATGAACGCCAGGCAGGAGGGAAGAGAAGGTGAAAAAGTTTGGTGGCAGGAGAGGTGAGAACGAGGCCCGGTGAGAGGAACGAAGAGTGGAAGCTGGGGTGTCCTGGGAGATTCATTCAATAGTATTTATTGAGCGCTTACTATGTGCAGAGCACTGTACTAAGCGCTTGGGATGAACAGGTCGGCAACAGATAGAGACGGTCCCTGCCGTTTGACGGGCTTACGGTCTAATCGGGGGAGACGGACAGACGAGAACAATGGCACTAAAAGTGGGTGGGTAGGAGGGAGAGAGCTGATCAAAGGTCTTAATAATAATGATATTTGTTAAACGCTTACTATATCCCAGGCACTGTACTAAGCGCTAGGGTGGATACAAGCAAATCGGGCTGGACACAGTCCCCGTCCCATGTGGGGCTCACAGTCTCGCTCCCTATTTTCCAGATGAGGTAACTGAGGCTCAGAGAAGCGAAGTGACTTGCCCAAGGTCACCCAGCAGACAAGCGGCAGAGTCTGGATTAGAACCCCTGACCTTCTGACTGCCAGGCCCTTGCTCGATCCACTCCGCCATGCTGCGTCTCGGTTTCTATTTGGTGCTTTTATTACCAATGCGCCTCACCCTAGTTATTCACTCCTCGCCACACCCCTGGGAGGTAGGGTTCAGGTATTATCATCCCAGCCGGGAAACTGAGGCATGGGGAGGTTAAAGCGGCTCGCCAAAGGTCACGCAGCGATCAGCTGTCAGGGCCGGGACTCGAAACCGGGACCTCCAACTTTAGGGACTAGGGCTCTCCCAGTGAGCCACGGGGCCAGGAGTTTTTGGCAGAGGTGGAAAGGAATGAGCAACTACGGGAGGGTGGCTCCCTCTCTGACAGAGCTGCCCCTATCCCCAAACTCTGTGGGAACGGTGGTTTAATCAATCGGAGGAATTTCTTGAGCAGTTATTGTGCGCTGGGCTCTGTGCTGAACGCTTGGGAGAGTACAAAAGAACAGAGTTAGCGGACACGTTCCCCGATGAAAAGGAATCCCACCCAGGACTTGGTAGAGTGACCTCCTGACTCTCCCAGGCCCAACGTGGCTTGGGGTGGTGGCACTGGTTTAGGCAGTGAAGTGGGGGGGGGGTCCCCAATTCTGTGCGTGTTGTGCATGTGTGGCACTGGCTTAGGGGGTGAAGGGGCTCCCCAACTCTTGAGGAAGCTGGGGAAGGAGGGATGTGTGTAGAAGCAGATCGGTTTAGCGGATAGAGCCCGAGCCTGGGAGTCAGAAGGTCACGGGTTCTAATCCCGGATCTGCCACTTGTCTGCCGTGTGGCGTTGGGTGAGTCACTTTCCTTCGTGCCTCAGTTCCCCCGTCTGTAAAACGGAAGTGAAGACCACAAGCCCCATATGGGACAGGGACTGAGTCCAACCCGATTTGAGTGTGTCCACCCTGAAACTTAATATAGTGCCGGGCACATAGTAGGTACTTAAAAAAATACCACGATATGAGAGAGAGAAAGAAGGAGAGAGAGAAAGGGGAAAGAGAGAAAGGGGAAAGAGAAAAGAAGGAGAGATAGAGAGAAAGAAGGAGAGATAGAGAGAAAGAAGGAGAGAGGGAAAGAGAGAGAAAGATGGGGAGAGGGAAAGATGGCGGGAGGGAGAGAGAGGAGGGGAGAGAAGGAGGGAAATGAAGGGAAAGAGAGAGGGAGGGAGAAATAGGCAGCGAAGAGGAGGGAGGGGAGAGAGAAACAGAGAGGGAGAAAGACAGAGAGGGGGAGAGAGGAGGAGGAGAGCGAAAGAGGCAGAGAGAAAGAGAGAAGGAGGGAGGGAGAAAGAGGGAGAGGGAGAGAGGGAGAGAGGTAGGAACAGACAGGAAGAGAGAAGAGGGGGAAAGAGAGGGAAAGAGAAAAGGAGGAAGGGAGAAAGATAGGGAGAGACATAGGAACAGAGAGGGAGAGAGAGGAGGAGGAAAAAGAGGAGGGACGGAGAAAGAGATAAGGAGAGGGGGAGAGATATAAGAACAGAGAAGGAGAGGAGGAGGGGAAAAGAGAGGGAGAGAGAGGAGGGAGGAAGAGACATAGGAACAGACGGGGGGGAGGGAAAGAGAGAAGGAGGGAGGGAGAAAGAGATAATAGCGAGGGGGGGGAGAGAAAGAGAGGGAAAGAGAGAGGGAGGGAGGGAAAAAGAGATGATAGGGAGAGAAGGGGAGGGGGAGAGAAAGAGAGGGAGAGGGAGAGAGAAAGATAGAGAGTGGGAGGGGAAGAGGAAGAGAGGGAAAGAAAGAGGAAGGGAGAAAGAGATGATAGGGAGAGAGTGGGAGGGGGAGAGAAAGAGAGGGAAAGAGAGAGGGAGGGACGGAGAAAGAGATGATAGGGAGAGAGTGGGAGGGGGAGAGAAAGAGAGGGAAAGAGAGAGGGAGGGAGGGAAAAAGAGATGATAGGGAGAGAGTGGGAGGGGGAGAGAAAGAGAGGGAAAGAGAAAGAGAGAAGGGAGAAAGAGATGATAGGGAGAGAGTGGGAGGGGGAGAGAAAGAGAGGGAAAGGGAGAAGGAGGGAGAAAGAGATGATAGGGAGAGAGTGGGAGCGGGAGAGAGAGAAGGAGGGAGAAAGAGGGGCATAGGGACAGAGGGAGAGAGAGGGAGAGAGAGGAAGAGAGGAAGAGAGGAAGAGAGGAGGAGAGGAGGAGAGGAGGAGGGGAGGAGGGAAGGAGGGAAGGAGGGAAGGAGGGAGGGAGGGAGGGAGGGAGGGAGGGAGAAAGAGATGGGGCAGAAAGATAGGGCCAGAGAGTGGGTGTGAGCGTGGGTGTGTGTTTGGTGTGTGCGCGCAGAGCCCCCTCCCGCTTCGGGTGGGCCGGCCCCTCCCCCGACCCCTCCCCCGGGCCGAGCAGGGCCGGACTGCGGCCGGACTGCCGGCTCCCCCGCGCCCGGACCCGCCGCCCGGACCCCCGCACCCCAGCCCGACATGGACCGACCCCTCCTCGTCCTCCTCCTCCTCCTCCTCGTCCTCCTCCTCCGCGCAGCCCTCCCGGCCGCCGCCCGCGGTGAGTGTCTTGGGCCAGCCCTGCCAGCCTCCCCCTCCTCCCACACCCCCCGACACAACCGAGGGCATCGGGGCAGCCCGTCGAGCGGTCCGCGGGCGGGGGCTATGTACTGAGCGCCGGCCGCTGGGGAAGGGCCGGGGGGCACCGGTGCGGGACGCCCACCCGGCCCGAGGGAATCCACCCCCCTCAGGGGGACAGCGGGTACCCCGAGCCCGGTGTGGGGCAGAGAGGGGCTCTCTCTGTCGCCGGATTGTACTTTCCGAGCGTTTAGTACAGTGCTCTGCGGCCAGCAAGCGCTCGATAAATGCGACCGAACGCAGGAACGCACGGAGGATGGGCTGAATGTGTGTGTCTTTCCAACTACGTGTAGGAGAAGGAGAATGCATGCAACGATAATAATAATAATAATTGTGGTTTGGGGTCAGCGCTTAGCGTGTGCCGGGCCCCGTACTACTACTGATGATAATGTTGGTATTTGTTAAGCGCTCACTCTGTGCCGAGCACTGTAGTAAGCGCTGGGGGAGATACGGGGTCATCGGGTGGTCCCACGTGAGGCTCACAGTCCTCATCCCCATTTTCCAGACGAGGGAACTGAGGCCGAGAGAAGTGAAGTGACTTGCCCACGCTCACCCAGCTGCCAAGGGGCAGAGGCGGGATTCGAACCCATGACCCCTGACTCCCAAGCCCGGGCTCTTTCCACTGAGCCGGCGGGGAATGCAAGCAAATCAGGTTGGACACAGTCCCTGTCCCACCTGGGGCTCACGGTCTTCACCTTCGTATTACAGAGGGGGAAACTGAGGCCCAGAGAAGTAAAGTGACTTGCCCAAGGTCACCCAGCAGATAAGTGGCAGAGGGGGGATTAGAACCCACGACCATCCCACTCCCAGGCCCGGGCTCTATCCACTGTGCCACGCTGCTTTTATGTATATAGTCAGAACGTACGTGCATCTGGATGAGAGCGCTTGTCGGAGTGTATATAATAATAATGTTGGTATTTGTTAAGCGCTTACTCTGTGCAGAGCACTGTTCTAAGCGCTGGGGGAGATACAGGGTCATCAGGTTGCCCCCCGTGAGGCTCACAGTTATTCCCCATTTTACAGGTGAGGTAACTGAAGCACAGAGAAGTGAAGTGACTCGCCCACAGTCACACAGCCGACAAGTGGCAGAGCCGGGAGTCGAACTCCTGACCTCTGACTCCGAAGCCCGGGCTCTTTCCACTGAGCCACGTATATGCATGGTTGTGGGCAGGGAATGTGTCTGTTTATTGTTGTATTATACTCTCCCAAACGCTGAGGATTAGAACCCATGACCTTCTCCTTCCCAAGCCGGTGCTCTTTCCACTACCACTCTCCCAAGCGCTTAGTACAGCGCTCGGCACAAAGTGAGCGCTCGAAGACGATCAGAGGAATGATTGAATGAATTCCTGGGTGTTGTATGTTTGAGACGTGCGTATGTTCATTCATCCAATAGTCTTTATTGAGCGCTTACTATGTGCAGAGCACTGTACTATGCGCTTGGAATGGACAAATCGGTAACATAGAGACGGCCCCTGCCCTTTGACGGGCTTACGGTGTAATCGGGGGAGACGGACGGACGACAGCGGTGGCGATAAATAGAATCGAGGGGAAGAACGTCTCATTAAAACAATAGCAAATAGCGTGGCTCAGTGGAAAGAGCATGGGCTTTGGAGTCAGAGGTCATGGGTTCGAATCCCAGCTCTGCCACTTGTCGGCTGTGTGACTGTGGGCAAGTCACTTAACTTCTCTGTGCCTCAGTTCCCTCATCTGTAAAATGGGGATTACGACTGTGAGCCCCACGTGGGACAACCTGATTCCCCTATGTCTAAGCCCCAGCGCTTAGAACAGTGCTCTGCACAGAGTAAGCGCTTAACAAATACCAACATTATTATTATTATTATTAAATAGAATCGAGGCGATGTACATCTCATTAACAAAATAAATAGGGTGATGAAGATATATACAGTTGAGCGGACGAGTACGGTGCTGAAGGGAGGGGATGGGAGAGGGGGAGGAGCAGAGGGAAAGGGGGGAGAAGAGGGTTTAGCCGTGGAGAGGTGAAGGGGGGGTAGAGGGAGCAGAGGGAAAAAAGTGGGGAGCTCAGTCTGGGAAGGCCTCTTGGAGGAGGTGAGCTTTAAGTAGGGTTTGTGATGCAGGAGAATGCTGTGTGACTGTGGGCAAGTCACTTCACTTCTCTGGGCCTCAGTTACCTCATCTGTAAAATGGGGATTAAGACTGTGAGCCTCACGTGGGACAACCTGATTACCCTGTATCCACCCCAGCGCTTAGAACAGTGCTCTGCACATAGTAAGCGTTTAACAAATACCAACGCTATTATTAGTTGGGCTTTAGGCGTATGTGTTTGTGTGTGTGTGTGTGACCCCGTGGGTTTATGCATTGAAGAGTTGTGTGTAAGTTTGTGTGTCAGGGTGTCCGAGTGTGTGGGGGAGGATATTTTGAGTGTGTATGTTTGTGAGAGCTTGTGCATTCATTCAATAGTATTTACTGAGCGCTTACTGTGGGCCGAGCACTGCACTGAGCGCTTGGAACGCACAATTCGGCAACAGATAGAGACAATCCCTGTCCATCGACGGGTTTAAAGTGTCTCTCCCTACCCTCTCTCCGTGGAAAAGCTGCCTCGATGCCCCCGTTCTGTTACGAGAAATCTTTTAGCCCACCTCCTACCCCGCCTCAGAAAATTCATTCATTCGATCATCCGTTTGTATTTATGGAGCGCGTACTGTGTACTAAACGCTTGGGAAAGTACAGTAATAAACGGTGGCATTCTCTCCCCTCAGTGAGCTCACAGTCTAGAGGCGGGGAGACAGACGGCAATATAAATAAAATTACAGATATATACTTAAATGCTCTGGGACTGGGGTGGGGGTGAAGAGCAAAGGTTATTGAGCGCTTAGTGTGTGCAGAGCACTGTACTAAGTACTTGGGGGAGTCGCAGGGGATAGAGCCCCGGCCTGGGAATCAGAGGGTCATGGGTTCTAATTCCAGCTCCACCACTTGTCTGCTGTGTGACCGTGGGCAGATCACTTCATTTCTCTGGGCCTCAGTTCCCTCGGCTGTAAAATGGGGGTAGAGACTCCGAGCTCCACATGGGGCAGGGACTGTGTCCAACCCGATTGCTTGAATCCACCCCGGCGCTTAGTACAGTGCCTGCTGGCACATTGTAAGTGCTTAAATGCCATTATTATTACAATACGATAATAAATGGGAGGACGGTAGCACCCACAAACTGAGCTCTGAGGGTTCTCGAGGTGCCCTGGCCGGGCTGGTAAGAGGGAAAGCAAGCTGCAGCAGCCGAGGGCGGAATCGGTAGCTCTGTGAGGGTGAGGTCCGGGCACGGTGCCCGCTGGGCAGGGAGCACAAGCCGCAATCCAGCCACAGTCCCTCTCCAGGGACGGAGAGGCACCCGCTACTTCTCTGCTACCTCCTGAAGGACAGCGGGACCCCTGGTCTCCCAGTCCAGCCCAAACTCCGTTCACGTCGCCCGCTTCTCCCCGTCTCTCCGTTCTGTTTACGCCGCCCCCTCAGGTCCTGAGCCGAGAAGGGGAACGGAATCTCTCCCCCGTCCCCCTCGCTTCCTCCCTTCGGACCTTGAGCCGAGAAAGGAAAAGTAGGTTCCAAGGAGAGCGTCTGCTCCTTCTCCCCATTTCCTTCACCCTTCAGTCCCTTAGCTGAGAAAGGCAAAGTACCTTCAAAGGAGGGAGCCTTCCTATTCTCCCCTTTTCTTTCACCCCTCAGCAGAGAAAGGAAAGGCAGATTGAAAGGAGAGAGCCTACCTGCCTCTTCTCCCCCTACCCCTTCATTTTATGGTATTTGTTAAACGCTCTCTGTGTGCCAGGCACCGTTCTAATCGCCGAGGTAGACATAGCTAATCAGGTTGGACCCAGTCCGTGTCTCACGTCGGACTCAAAGTCTTAATCCCCATTTTACAGGTGAGGGAAATGAGGCACAGAGAAGTGAAATGACTTGCCCCAGGTCACACAGCAGACAAGTGACGGAGCGGAGATGAGAACCCAGGTCCTTCTGACTCCCAAGCCCAGTTTCTATCCACCGGGCCACGCTCTTTCTCCCCTTTTCTTTCCTTTGGTGGCAGGGGCATCACTTTAGGTCCTTCTAGTTGCTAGCCGACCCTCTCTGTAGGCTTGTGGGAGGCCAAACAGTCTTAAAAAAAGAAAAGAGGGAAATGCCGATCGAAAAACTGGCCAAGCATATACTGCACCCGACATTCCTCTGAGCTGAGAGGCTTCTGTCCCTTTCCACTGTGAACGTTGAGCCCTGGCTGGGAGTGGCGGAGGCAGCCACTCATTATTACCGTCTTCAAGGCTGCTGTGTGACCCAGCTCCTGGGCAAGAAATGTACTTTTCTTTGCGGAAAAAAAAAAACCCCGAGTCCCGAAATATACCCTGGACGCCCACTCTCAGTTGAATGGCACCGTTTGGCTTGCCTTGTCCGACTCGGATTTCTTTCTGGACACACACTGCAAAACCAGAGCTCGATGGTGAATGAGAGAGAGAGAAAACTGTAAGACATTACTGGTATTAAAATTCATTAGTGCTCTCACTCTTGAAGAGGATTATAGTGTGTTTGTGGTGGGGGGCGGCTGGTATCACCCTCTTTAGCTTTCTCTCTCTCTCTCTTATATTTCCCAGTCAGTGGTATTTAAGTGCTTATTCATTCATTCAATAGTATTTATTGAGCGCTTACTATGTGCAGAGCACTGGACTAAGTGCTTGGAATGTACAATTTGGCAACAGATAGACATAATCCCTTATGTGTGCAGAGCACTGTACTGAGCACTTGGGAGCTCACGATGGAGTTGAGTAGGTAGAAAAGTAGCAGATCATATGTACCCACTCAATTGTATGGTACTCTCTATATTCTCTCTATATAAATATATGTGTGTATTATGTATATATCTGTGTGTACTTATATATGTATATATATGCTTTATTTTGGTCCTCTCTAATGGGAATGAGGACTGAATGAAGAGCACTTTAATAACAATAATGATAATCATGGTATTTAAGTGCTTACTAATAATAATGTTGATATTTGTTAAGCGCTTACTATGTGCCGAGCACTGTTCTAAGCGCTGGGGTAGACATAGGGGAATCAGGTTGTCCCACGTGGGGCTCACAATCTTAATCCCCATTTTACAGATGAGGGAACTGAGGCACAGAGAAGTTAAGTGACTTGCCCACAGTCACACAGCCGACAAGTGGCAGAGCTGGGATTCGAACTCATGAGCCCTGACTCCAAAGCCCGTGCTCTTTCCACTGAGCCACGCTGCTTCTCTACGAGCACTGGGTGGATATAAGCAAATCAGGTTGGACAGAGTCCCTTTCCCACGCGGGGCTTACAGTCTTAATCCCCATTTTATAGATGAGGTAACTGAGGCACAGAGAAGTTAAGCGACTTGCCCAGGGTCACCCAGCAGACGTGTGGTGTAGCCAGAGTTAGAACTCTATCCTCAAGGCCTGTGCTCTATCCACTAGACCTCGCTGCTTTTCAGTGAAGGGGTGGGAGGGGGGAGTCCTTGAAGTCACTCTTGGTTATTACTTTTATGTTTTTCCTCCTTTTCTAAGAGTGTAAGCTCTTAGAGGGCAGGGAACCTACAACTTGATTTTTTTCCTTATTTCCCAGGCATCTAGTACAGCATCCTGCCCCGGATGGGCCCTCAATAAATCTATTACTACAGAGCCCCATGAATCTGAACTTTATGGATTCGAACGAGACTGTAAACTCCTTGAGGGCAGGGATCCATCTACCAACTCTGTTGCGGCAAGTCCTTCCAAACGCTTAGTACAGTGCTCTGCACGTGGTCAGCGCTCAATAGATGACATCGATTGATTAATAAGGGAGAACTAAACCTTTTCTTTTTTTTTCCTGGCTTTTGTATCTTTGCCAGTGATTTGTCTTTCCTCCCTTTAGCTTTCAGATCTTGCCCCACACCGTCATGCTGTGATTCGCGGGACTCTTTAATGACTTGGCCTTATCTTCACTGTTGTTTTTCCTGCTCTCGGATCTCTGTGCTGTTACAGGATTTGCCAACTGGGCCTCTTACTGTTCTTTCTGCCCTTTTTTATTGCTCCCAAAGTAATGTGCTCTTGTTTAAAGATCAGCTCATTCTCCCAGATGCCTTGATCTTAAATTTTCTCCCTACCGTTGGCAGAGTTACGGTTGTAATCCGCGCGTTCTGTCGACCACGCTTACATCCGTGCGAGAGTATTGTTGTCAGAGGATATTTGCTGTCCGAGCAGAAACGAGCAGGAGAGCTGCCAAAGTTGGCAGACCGAAAACATGACGTTCTTTTCCCTGGCTTGGGCATCTCTCCTTGTCTCTTCACTCCGATTAGTCATTACCCTCCAAAACAGAATGGAAAACACGTGAGAGCTTGAACCGTGAAACCACTAACCCGCCCCCTCACCGGGTCCCACATGACAAAATGGAGTGTTGTTACTGGGGTGACGGGTGGGATCTTGCCTTCTGGAGATTTGACCCGTCGGTAGTGAAAAGAGTCTGTCTGTACGCGCAGCGCAGCGTGAAGTTCATACTGCTTTGAGCTCGTTGTGGGCATGAATGTGACCGTCTGTTGTTATATTATACTCTCCCAAGCCCTTAGTACAATGCTCTGCACACAGTAAGCACTCAATAAATACAATTGAATGAATGAACGAATCCCTTATTGTACTCTCCCAAGCTCTCGGGTACAGTGCTCTGCACACGGTAAGCGCTCGATCGAGGACGTCGATTTGATCGATTGATCTCTTTAGACTATTTTGTCCTGAAGGAAATTAACCACCAAACTGACCAGGGTTGGAAGTAAACCTGAATGGAAAGATATAGTCCCTCAGTGACTTCTTGGCCGGTGGGCAGCCGTTTCCTGCTTATTTGGGCCTGGACCAGCCTCAAGCACCTGCCGATTTATGGTCACCATTTTGACCTTGGACCATATCCCTAGTTTTAGACCCTTGTGCCCTTTTTTTTTTAATGGTATTTATTAAGCGCCCACCCTGTGCCAGACCCTGTTCTAAGCGCTGGGGTAGATACAAGTTAATCAAGTTGGCCACAGTCCCTGTCCCACGTGGGGCTCACGGTCTTCATCCCCATTGTACAGATGAGGGAACTGAGCCCAGAGAAGTGAAGCCAGACGAGTGGTGGAGCCAGAATTAGGATCCTGGCTCTTGCTCTACCCACTAGGCCATGCTGCTCCAACTCCTCTGGATTGGACTACAAGCTCTCTGAGGGCAGAAACTGTGTTGACTCACTCTATCTGCCAAGCACTTAGTACGGCGCTCCTCACCCAGTAAACGCTCAGCAAATACCATCGATCGATTGATCTTCTTCAGGGGCAGGGCCACCAGCCTCTCCTGGCCCGCCGCTGGTAAGTAGGTGGTCCCAGCCTGGCCTTGCAGCCTATGGGCCGGATCCGGGCCCTTCACCTGGCATTCATTCATGAATTCAATTGTATTTGTCGAGCGCTTACTGGGTGCAGAGCACTGTACTAAGCGCTTGGGAGAGGACAATACCACAATAAACAGACACATTTCCAGCTCATAGGGGGCTGACCCCATTTCCACCTCGGGGGATGGAGGAGAGACTTCCCAAGTCAGGCAGCGGCAGGCTCGGCCCTGGTTGAACTACCAAGGAGGCCGGAAGCACCAATCCTCGTCTCGGCTTTTTCTGCCCCTCCGGTGTCGTGTCAGGGAAGAGTCGTTGGCAGGATGTTTGATTCCAGTCCACTAAGGTAGCTATGAGCTCTTTCAGCATCGCCCCCTGAGACCTCCCCGTGCCGCCCACTGTTCAAACAGATCCCCTCTCCCTCTTCTTTTGTGTGGGACAAAGAGAACTGGGGTCAAAGGGGATATTTTCAAGCCTCCTCAAAGGCCAGACCTTTTCACCCTTTCTAAATCCCTCCGTTGCATTCTCCTCCTCTTCTCTCTGCCCTCCACCTTCCCCCGGCTGGGGCTCCCCCTTATCCAACTTAGCGGCGAGATAGATTTTTCCAGGAGAATGCCAGAACTAATGAAAGTTGCCGCCTCTGGATGGGGATCGCACATGGAAATTTTTACTCCAAAGGAGAAACATAGTTGAGGGTTACAACTGAGCAGAGGAAGAAAATGAAAGGCATTTCGTGATGGTAATGTGTAGAACCCTGCGGTAACCCATGTGTTTGGGGCACCAAACCAGTGTTTTTCATTGCATCTGGCCATCTGAAGAGACGCTGAGGAGCTGTGCTAGTTCCTGGGTTTTATCAGCTTGATCCCTGCATGTTTTCGCCAACGGCTCCTGCTCCTCTTTTATGAAGGGAAGAAAGCGGGGTGACCTGGTGGAAAGGGCACAGGCCTCAGAGTCAGAGGAGAAGCAGTGTGGCTCAGTGGAAAGAGCCCGGGCTTGGGAGTCAGAGGTCATGGGTTCGAATGCCGGCTCTGGCACTCTTCAATTGTGTGACTGTGGGCAAGTCACTTAACTTCTCTGTGCCTCAGTTCCCTCATCTGTAAAATGGGGATGAAAAACTGTGAGCCCCACATGGGACAACCTGTTCACCCTGTATCTCCCCCAGTGCTTAGAACAGTGCTCTGCACATAGTAAGTGCTTAACAAATACCAACATTATTATTATTATTAATAATCCCGACTCTGCCCCTCGTCCGCTGTGCGACCTTGGGCAAGTCGCTACACTTCTCCGCGCCTCGGTTACCTCCTCTGCAAAATGGGGATTAAGACTCTGAGCCCTAAGTGGGGTCCTATGGGACTCTCCCAAGCGTTTATTACAGCGCTCAATAAATACCACTAACAGGGACTGTATCCAACCTATCTCGTATCCACCTCAGTGCTTGATATAGTAACTGGCACATAGGAAGCGCTTCATAAATATCAATTTAAACCAAAAGCAAAGGGTATAATTATGGTGCTGTCAACCTGAAACTCAGCTAAAGTTTTGAATTCACTCTAAGAAGGACACCCCCCCCCCCCCCTTCCTCTGAGTGAGGTCAGGTGACCAACGTCTTAAATTTCAGTTGTTTACCTAGGAAACAAGCAAGCCCTTTGTGACCCGTCTTTCATGGGGTAGTTTAGGTTTGCGTTAAAGTTCTGCTTTCCTTGACATTCTTTGGAAGCGATAAACACCGTATTCCCCCCGTCTGAACAAAGAGTTTGTAAATGCCCCTTGCTGTCCCAGATTACAGTGTACAAAAGCAAGCCTTGTTTATCTGTGGATGGCAACGGAGAGCCTGGAGAACATGCCTGTTAAACCCTAATGGTAGACTGAGGTAGAAGCTAACCATCATCATAGTTTCCAGACTTCTATCCAGAATTTCATTTGCACAAGTAAGAACAGGCCATTTGAAGCTCAACAGGAGCATCCATGGTCGGATCTTCTTGTGGAAAGTTGTCCTCCCTGCTTCTCCCTGTAGAAGCAGCTGGCTTTGTGGGCATGGGAGTCAGAAGGACCTGGGTTTTAATCCTGGCTCCGCCACGTGTCCGCTGCGTGACTTGGGTAAGGCACTTCTCTGAGACTCAGTTACCTCATCTGGAAAAGGGGGACTTAGAGTGTGAGCCCCATGTGGGGCAGGGACTGTGTATGATCTGATTAACCTGTATCTACCCCAGCGCTTAGAACGGTGCTTGGTACTGAGGAAGCGCTTAGGGAGGTAGCATGGCGTGGTGGATAGAGCACAGGTCTGGGAGTCGGAAATTCATGGGTTCTAATCCTGGCTCTGCCGCTTGTCTGCTGTGTGACTTCTCCGTGCCTCGGTTACCTCATCTGTAAAATGGGAATTGAGACTGTTAGCCCCACGTGAGACAGGGGTCTTTGTCCAACCCACTTTGCTTCTATCCAGCGCTTAGCGCAGTGCCAGTCACGGAGTAAGCACTTAGCAAATACCACAATTATTATTATTATTATTATAAGTACCCTAATTACAGTTGTTGTTATTTTTGTATTAGTGGAGCTGTCTATTGGGGTGTCAGGATCAGGGGAAGGTAGGAAGTTGTGGGGGAAGGGAAACGGGAAGGGGGGACAGAAACCATGGGGCTCCTGGGCCTGAACTCAAGGAAGCCTCGCAAGAAGAGGAAGCCCAGAGGCTGGAGGAACCTAGTGGAAAGAGCACGGGACTGTAGATGAGGGAACTGAAGCCCAGAGAAGTTAAGTGACTGCTCTGAGGTCCCACAGCAGTAAATGGCGGATCTGAGATTAGAACCCAGGTCCTCTGACTCCCAGGCCAGCACTCGTGCCACTAGTCCCCACTGCTTTCCCACCGTTCCTATCTTTGCCCTCCCTTTCGTAGTCTCCTGGTTTAAAAATGCTCTCGTTGCCTGAAAATTCTTGCCTATAATTTATTTCTCTTTTTTTTGGATCTAATATTAATAATAATTGTGGTGTTTGTTAAGCACTTGCCATGTGCCAAGCAGGGGGGTAGATGCAAGATAATCAGGTTGGTCGTAATCCCTGTCCCACATGATGCTCACAGTCTAAGGGAGAGGGAGAATTCCGTCAGTCAGTCACTCGTATTTATTGAGCGCTTATTGCATGCAGAGCACTGTACAAAGCCCTTGGGAGAGTACAGTATAACAGTAAACAGATTCCCTGCCCACAGCGAGCTTATAGTCTAGAGGGGGAGGCTGACATTAATTTAAATAAATGAAACTACAGATATGTACATAAGTCCTGTGGGACTGAGAGGGGAGGATGAATAAAGGGAGCAAGTCAGGGAGACGCAGAAGAGAGTGGAAAAAGAGGAAAGGAGGGAAGGCCTCTTGGAGGAGATGTGCCTACAGATGAGGAAACTGAGGCACAGAGCCACAGAGGTTCACTGAATTGACCAAGGCCGCATAGCAGGCAAAGAGAAGAATGTGTCTAGCCTACCCTGATTTAGATAGTGAGCGCTCTGTGGGCCAGGGACTGAGTTCCATTTATTTATCTCATATCTCCGTCGGTGGTTAGCACAGTAGTTAATAAATGCTGGCATTAACCAACTAGGGGGTGGAGCGGTCAGTCAGTAGGTCGAATTTACTGAGCGCTTACTGTGTGCAGAGCACTGTCCTAAGCGCTTGGGGGGAGAACAGTGGAACAGAATAACAGATTGTCTCCCCCTTCTAGACTGTGAGCCCGTTGTTGGGTAGGAATCGTCTCTATCTGTTGCCGAATTTCCCAGCACTTAGTCCAGTGCTCTGCACACAGTAAGCGCTCAGTGAATGCGATTGAATGAATTCCCTTCCTACAACAGGCTTACAAGCTAGAGGCCGAGACAGATCTTTCTCTCCCAAAAGGCCCTGATGGGAAGAACAGGGGTATGGCCGTATTGAGGGGGCCCTGCTCACCCCCGAGTGCAGGATTTTCCATGCCTCGGTTTTCAGAAAGGCCCTTCAGGGCAACAGCCTCGCCCCATCTCTGGAGATGATCAGGAGAGGGGCAAGAGGGAGGCGGAGGCCCTTTCACAGCAGCTGAAGGGGAGGGAGAGTTCCCTAGTCCTCAGTCAATCCATCATTTTTATTGAGTGCTTACTGAGTTGTTGTGGTTAATGGTATTTGTTAAGCGCTTACTATGTGCCGGGCACCGTTCTTTGCTCTGGGATAGATACGAAATAGTCTGGTTGGACACAGTCCCTGTCCCACGGAGGACTCACAGTCTTAATCCCCATTTTACAGATGAGGCACAGAGAAGCCAAGTGACTTGCCCGAAGTCACCTAGCAGACCAGTGGCGGAGCTGGGATTAGAACCCAGGTCCTTCTGACTCCCAGGCCCGGGCTCTATCCACTGGGCCACGCTGCTTCCCAAGCCGCGTACGAAGTGCCGGGGAGATTCCCTCATCAGGTTAAGTTAATCCGCCTGGCCGAGAAAGACCAGAAGGCACATCGGGGAGCTGAGACCGATCCCGGAGGGTCGATCTTGCTTCTGTTTGTTTTTACGAAGGCCTGGATGGAATTCCAGGCCTTGCTGACTGCAGCTTACGGTGCGAAGTAGGGTCAGTGGGGAGGGACAGGGCTTAATTGTTACCAAACGGCATGCGGGTGCCGCCAGAATCGGAGCTCTGGAATGGGCGGAGCTCCGGAAATGCCTTCCATTGCGGGGAGGGAAAAACCCTAAAATCCGCCGTACGCTCTTTGGAAATCAATGCTCGGAGTTGTAGGCTGGAGGCCAAAATAGTCACTCGGGGACCTTTTGGAATGAATAGTTTGCCGCAAGACGAGCTGCTTTTGCTTAACTCTTTTTCCTAAAAGGCACCTGGGCCGACGGGTTTTAAAAGGACCATCGCTTCAATAGCTATTAGCTCTACTACTGCTCTACTTCTGCCTTCTACTACAACGTAGCCCTCACACTCGGCTCCTCTAATGCTAAACTCCTCGCCGTACCTCGATCTCATCTATCTCGTCGCCGACCCCTCGCCCACACCCAGTCACTGGCCTGAAACGCCCTCCCTCCTCAAATCCGACAGGCAATTCCTCTCCCCGGCTTCAAAGCCTTATCGAAGGCGCATCTCCTCCAAGAGGCCTTCCCAGACTAAACTCCCCCTTTCCTCTTCTCCCACTCCCTTCTACGTCGCCCTGACTTGCTCCCTTTATTCATCCCCCACTCCCAGCCCCACAGCACACAAGTCCAATATCTGTAATTTAACATCTGCCTCCCCCTCTAGACTGTAAACTCGTTGTGGGCAGGGAATGTGTCTGTTATATTGTACTCTCCCAAGCGCCTAGTTCGGTGTTCTGGACACAGTAAGCGCTCAATAAATATGATTGACTGACTTACCGAGAAGGATGCTACTTATCAAGGTGGATTCTGAGTGAATAAGATAGACCGAACCTCTTAATCGCAGAGAGACACCGTAGGGTCCCTGGAGCCAGTAGTAGGGAAGTACCTGTGGGGGCTAAGTCTGATCAAAAGGCCACATAGCCAAAATGGCCAGCAGCTGAGAAGCAGCGTGGCTCAGTGGCAAGAGCACGGGCCATGGAGTCAGAGGTCATGGGTTCTAATCCCGGCTCCGCCACTTGTCAGCAGTATGACTTTGGCAAGTCACTTAATAATAACAATAATAATAATGTTGGTATTTGTTAAGTGCTTACTATGTGCCAGGCAATGTTCTAAGTGCTGGGGTAGTTACAAGGTAGTCAGATTGTCCCACATAGGGCTCACAGTCTTCATCCCTATTTTATAGATGAGGGAACTGAGGCACAGAAGTTAAGTGACTTGCCCAAGGTCACACAGCTGACAAGCAGCGGAGCCGGGATCAGAACCCATGACCTCTGATTCCCAAGCCTGTGCTCTTTCCACTGAGCCACGCTGCTTCTCTAACTTAACTTCTCTGTGCCTCAGTTACCTCATCTGTAAAATGGGGATGGACTGTGAGCCCCACGCGGGACAACCTGATCACCTTGTACCCCTCGCAGTGCTTTGCACATAGTAAGCACTTAACAAATACCATCATCATTATTGTTAGCGGAGGTGGTTACCATGGCAACTACCCATTGGTCTAGGATGCCGCGGCCCAGCTTCTCGGTCTTTTTGGCCACAAGTGGATTTTGTGCTCAGTCGCATTTAGCAATGGGCGGCACCTCTGCCCGCCTACAGAACCGTGACATTCATTCAGTCGTTCATTCAGTGGTATTTATTGAGCGCTTACTGTGTGCAAAGCACTCTACGAAGCACTAGGGAGAGTACAATACCACAACAAACAGACCCACTCCGACCCACAGTGAACTCACAGTTTAGAAAGGGAGACAGTGATAGAATAAGTAAATAAATTACAGATCTATATATACCGCTATATACATAAGTGCTGTGGGGATAGGAGGGAGGATGAATAAGGAGCAAATAAGAGCGGCGCAGAAGGGAGTGGGAGAAGAGGAGAGGGGGGCTCAGTCAGGGAAGTTTTCTCGGAGGAGATGGGCCTTCGATAAGGTTTTGAAGTCGGGGGACGGCAAAAATCTGCCCGATATGAGAAGGGAGGGCGTTCCAGCCAGAGGTAGGATGTGAGCGAGAGGTCGGCGGCCAGGTAGACGAGATCGAGGTACAGTGACACCCACTTTCCCACCAGTACTCTGGCTGGCACAGATCAATCCATCATCAGTGGTATTTACTGAGCGCCTACTGCGTGAAGAGCACCGATGACAGAGAGTGAGTGGGCCCTGCCTGAACAATGAGTAGTAAAATCAGTTCCTTTGAGCAGTTCTCGGGTCCGAAGTCTTTGTGGTGGGACTGAGGTTCACCAGTCGTTTATTCATTCATTCAATAGTATTTATTGAGCGCTTACTATGTGCAGAGCACTGTACTAAGCACTTGGAATGTACGATGCGGCAACAGATAGAGACAATCCCTGCCCAATGACGGGCTCAAAGTCTAATCGGGGGAGATTAGCTGTACTAAACTCTGGGGAAGCTCCAGTAAGGTTAATGACGAGAGGCTCCATAATAATAATAATGACTGTGGTATTTGTTAAGCGCTTACTCTGCACCAGGCACTGTACTAAGCACTGGGGTGGATACAAGCAAATCGGGTTGGACACAGTCCCTGTCGCACCTACGGCTCACAATCTCAATCCCCATTTTACAGAAGAGGTAACTGAGGCCCAGAGAAGTGAAGTGACTAGCCCACAGTCACCTAGCAGACGAGTGGCGGAGCTGGGTTTAGAACCCAGATCCTTCTGACCCCCCCCAGGCCCGGCTCTATCCACTAGGCCATGATGCTTCTCTTTCCCATCATCAATGGGAAAGTTTTCCATGGGAGCATCATTTCCTAGATTCCTCTTCTCAGCTTGTTCTACTATGACTGCTTAGCTTTTTATTTCATATAGTTTAAAACATTAAAAGATGCTCAAAAGTGACCAACCCACCCTACTTCTCGGGGATGGGCATGGCAAGAACCTGGGTGGAGCTGGCATGCAAAGGAAGGGCCCCCGCTCCCAGAGAATTCTCCATTAAGTAGACAGTTATACTCCATTCAATAGTAATTATCAAGTGCTCACTGTGTGCAGAGCACTGTACTAAGCACTTGGGAGAGTACAGTATAACCATAAACCGGCACATTTCCTGTCCACCACGATCTTACAGTCTAGGTGGGGCTGCGATGGGGAGAACCGTCACGTGGGTCTGATTGTAATAATTAGTAATTGGGGTATTTAAGTGCTTGCTCTGTTCCAAGCACTGTTCCAAGCATTCAGTTCAGACACAATCCTTGTCCCACATGAGGCTTATAGCCCAAGGTATTTCATCCCCATTTTAGAGATAAGAATACTGAGGTCCAGAGAAGTGAAGCGACTTGCCCGAGGTCACGCAGCAGATGTGTGACAGAGCTGGCATTCGAACCTGGATCCTCTGACTCCCAGGCCTTTGCTCTTTCCCCTAGGCTACACTGCTTTGACTGTACCTCTAGACTGTATGCTCGTCCTCTAGACTATAAACTCACTGAGGGCAGGGAGCGTGTCAGCTAATTCTGTTCTATTGTAATAATAATAATAATAATGTTGGTATTTGTTAAGCGCTTACTATGTGCAGAGCCCCGTTCTAAGCGCTGGGGGAGATACAGGGTAATCAGGTTGTCCCACGTGGGGCTCACAGTTTTAATCCCCATTTTACAGATGTGGGAACTGAGGCCCAGAGAAATTAAGTGACTTGCCCACAGTCACACAGCTGATAAGTGGCAGAGCAGGGATTCGAACTCATGACCTCTGACTCCAAAGCCCGTGCTCTTTCCACTCAGCCACGCTGATTCTCTAAGCGCTTGTACTCTCCCAAGCGCTTAGTACAGTGCCCTGCACAGAGTAAGTGCTCAATAAATACCACTGATTAATTGATCTTAGCTCCAGGACTGTCGATCCAGTGATTTTTCAGTGACAAAACCCTGTGGCCCCCAAGCCAGACCCCGTACGTCTTCAGACGGCTCTGCTCTGTGTGTTTGGGGGGGATAGGGGACGGGAAGATGGACCCCGACTGAAGTGGCCATGTTCTCTCCTCCAGGGCTCTTCTCAGGGTTCCGGCCCAGCTGGCTGGCGGGCCACTAAGGAATTTACGGCCACTTGTCTGCTGTGTGACCTTGGTCCGGTCACTTGGCCTCTCTGCCTTTCTGTTACCTCATCTTTAAAATGGGGATTAAGACTGTGAGCCGGACTTGGGACACGGACTGTGTCCAACCTGGTTGTCTTGTACCTACCCCAGCACTTAGTACAGTGCCTGTCACATAGTAAGTGGTGATCCCGGCTCCACCACTTGTCTGCTGGGTGACCTCGGGCGAGTCGCTTCACTTCCTTGTGCCTCGGTTACCTCATCTGTAAAATGGGGATTGAGACTGTGAGTCCTACATGGGACAGGGACTGTGTCCAGCCCGATTTCCTTGTATCCACCCCAGCGCTCAGTACAGCGCCTGCTGGCACATAGTAAGTGCTTAACAAATACCATTATTAATATTATTTTTAATAATAACAAATACTGAGGTCTGTGCTGTTTCCACTAGGCGTTCATTATTCATTCAATCATATTTACTGAGTGCTCACTGTTTGCAAAGAACTGTACCCTGCGCTTGGGAGAGGAGCAGCAGGGCCTAGTAGAGAAGCAGCGGGGCCTAACGGAAAAAACATGGGCTTGGGAGTCAGAGGACATGGGTTCTAATCCCAACTCCGCCACTTGTCTGCTGTGTGACCTTGGCAAGTCACCTAACTTCTCTGTGCCTCAGTTACCTCATCTGTAAAATGGGGATTAAGACTGTGAGTCCCATTTGGGACAACCTGATTACCTTGTATCTACCCCAGTGCTTAGAACAGTGCTTGGCACATAGTTTTAGTATTATTACAATAGAACAAAAACAGACACATTCCCTGCCCTCAGTGAGCTTACAGTCTCGAGCCTACAGCCTACCAAAATGTTGCCATCATCGCTGTCCCTTGATGTCTCGGACTCGGCCAGTGAGAAAGCCGCATTTGAAATCAGCAAGGTTTCACTCTTAGCTGGGAAGAGGCGAGGACTGTGGGAAGGAAATTGATTAGCTTGGCACATCATCGATGTGTCTCGTGGGTCCTGGAGTTCTAAGACCATGATTTGGAAAAATGAGCGAGCCATTTGTTGTTTTTGTTTGTTGTTGTATTGTACTCTCCCCAGTGCTTAATAAGAGCTTAATAAATACGATTGAATGAAGAAAGCAAGGCGACAAGCTCCGGAGAAACTTGCCACCTGCCACGGGGAAAATTTATCTTGCCATTTAAAGGGATAATAATAATAATAATTGTAGTATTTGTTAAGCGCTTACCATGTTCCAGGCACTGTAGTAAGAGCCGGGGTGAATCGGGTTGGATACGTCCCCTGTCCCTCGTGGGGCTCACAGACTCAATTCCCATTTTATATATGAGGTAACTGAAGCCCAGAGAAGTGAAGTGACTCACCCAAGGTCACCCAGCAGACAAGCGGCAGAGCGGGGATTAGAACCCTTGATCTTCTGACTCCCAGGCCCCTGCGCTATCCACTAGTCTGGTGTTTTTCTTTGCAGACATCCCCGTGGCGAAACGAGAAGCAGAGGCGCCTCGCCGGGCCCACCCCTCGATGGCGTCGTCCTCGGAAGCGGTCCCCCCCGCGACGGTCTCCCCGGGCCCCGGCCCGCTCCAGACGCCCACGTTCTCCCCGCCCCTCAAGTTCAATCCCACGGTGGGGCACATCGCGCTCTCCGAGCACAACGATGGCAAGTTCAACTGCTCGATTTACGTGCCCACGATCTACCAGGACGTTGCCGTCATCTCCTGGTGGAAGGACGGCAAGGAGCTCCTCGGGGCCCATCACGCCATCACTCACGTTTATTCGGACAACGAGTTGACCGCCATTATATCTTCTATTAGGTAAAGTCCCTGATTCCCCCTGCATGGAGAGGTGGACTCTCCCAAGCGCTTAGTACAGTGCTTTGTGTACAATAAGCGCTCAATAAATGCGATTGAATGAGTGAATGAGTTAGGTGGTCTTCCCCGGGCGGGCAACGTCTCTTACTTCATTCAGTTGTATTTATTCAGCACTTACTGTGTGCAAAGCACTGTACTAAGCGCTTGGGAGAGTACAGTATAACAAGAAACACTCAAAGCAAAGATTTGGCCAGCTCTTTGTTAATTTTCTCAACAGCCCCCACTTTTCACACTCTGCGGTTCCCGGGGGCTGAAGGGAACATAGATTATCTCTTGTCATTGGGGTGATACTTCTACCCCAGCAGAGCTGTGTTGAACAATAATAATAATGGTATCTGTTAAGCACTTACTATGTGCCAAGCATTGTTCCTAACACTGGAATACTGTTCTAAGGGCTGGAGAGATTTTTTCTTTAAGTGCTTACTATGTGCCAGACACTTTACTAAGCGCTGGGGTGGATATAAACTAATCAGGTTGGACAGAGTCCCTGGCCCATGTGAGGCTCACAGTCTTCATCCCCATTTTACAGATAAGGTCACTGAGGTCCAGAGAAGTGAAGTGACTTTCCCAAGGTCAAACAGCAGGCAAGTGGCAGAGCGGTATTAGAACCCAGGACCTTCTGATTTACAGGCCCGTGCTCTATGCACTAGGCCACACTTACATATCTGTTATTTATTTATTTCTATTAATGTCTTGCCCCCCTAGACTGTAAGCTCTTTGTGGGCAGGGAATGGGTCTGGTTATTGTGTGTTATACTCTCCCAAGCGTGTAGTACAGTGCTTGGCATACCCTAAGTCCTCAATAAATATGACTGAATGAATTAATTCTTTTCCTCTCAGAGACAGAGTCCTGGACAGGGTGGCATCGTTAATGTTCTTAGCTCCCTTCAAAGCGTTTCACAGAATTACTCTTCAGAAGAATCCAGGTACCTCACTATGCCTGGGCAAAGACTTCAACAAAGTAATGTGGAAAAATAATGACTCTTAAAAACAATTATCAGTAGGACAAAAATCTATGAGACCAGTATATGACTCACTTCAGGAAGGAGCTATACTTTCCCTTTTCACTTGTTACTCTTGACCTGACCTTGGATAGAATCATTTGCCATATGCCTAGGGAAGACAGAAAGGGAAGGGAGAAGGAGAGAGTAAAGACAGAGTTTTGGAGAATCACATTATTCCCTCAAGGAGAAATAACCCAGGGATGGTCACCTGTCTACTTGTCTGCTGTTCCGGGGCTCTGAAGACAGCCAACGGGGTTGTTCTTGCCAGAGCTGACTCTCTTTATCAGGGGGAGGGGCAGAGAGTCAACAGGCATTTCAGACAAATAACTTTTTGAGGATGTTTTGAACCTTTAAAGCTGAGGGGAATATATTAACTGGGTGAATAAGGAGCAGGAGAAAAGGTTTGGCCTTGCAGAAAAAACAAAAGTTTTCTAGTTGGTTTGCAATTCAGTGGGGTTTTCTGTCCCTCTGCCTCCTCCATCCCTCACCCCTAATGATCTGGCTACTTTATTGAGAAAATTGAATTCTTCAGTAGTGATCTCCCTAAATATCCCCAGCCCCTCCTCAGTCCTTCCCCCCCTTCTACCCCATCTTCAACTCTCCCCTCTTTCCCAGGAGTCTCTCAAGAGGCATTCTCCTGCCTTCTCTCAAAATCAACCCCTCCACCTGCACATCCAACCCCTTCCCTTCACACTTTATCAAGACCCTTTTTCCCTCCCTCTACAATTTTCAACTGTTCACTCTCCAATGGCTTCTTCCCCTCTGCTTTCAAAACTACCCATGTTTTCCCCTACCCTAAAAAAACCCTCCCTTGACCCCATGGGCTTCCTCCAGTTATCACCCCATCTCCCTCCTTCCATTCTTCTCCAAACTCCTTGAATGAGTTTTCTGCACCCGCTCTCTCAATTTCCTTTCCTCCGATTCTCGCTTTGACCCCCTTCCAATCTGGCTTCTGTCCACTTCAGTCCACAGAAAACACCCTCTCAAAGGTCACCAGTGATCTTCTTGCCAAATCCAATGACCTCTACTCTATCCTAACCTTCCTTGTCCTCCCAGCTGCCTTCCATACTATCGACCCTCCCCTTTCCTGAAAACATTATCCAATCTCAGCTTTGCTGACACTGTCCTCTCCCAGTTCTCCTCCTTATTTCTCGGTCTCCTTCGTGGGCTCCTCCTCTGCCTCCCACCTCCAAACTGTGGGAGCTCCTCAATGTTCAATTCTGGGTCTCCTGCTATTCTCCATCTATACTGACTCCCTTGGAAAACTCATTCACACCCATGGCTTCAACTCCTGACACTGTGGACGGCACTGCCATCCTTCCCATCTCACAAGCCCGCAACCTCGGTGTCATCCGTGACTCTGCTCTCTCATTCACCTCACACATCCAATCCATCACCAAAACCTGCCGGTCTCACCTTCTCAACATCGCCAAGATCCCTTTCCTCTCCACCCAAACTGCTACCTTGCCGGTACAATCTCTCATAGTATCCCGACTGGACTACTGCCTCAGCCTCCTTTCTGATCTCCCATCCTCCTGTCTCTCCCCACTTCAGTCTAGACTTCACTCCGTTGCCCGGATTATCTTTTTGCAGACACGCTGGGGGCCTGTCACTCCCCTCCTCAAAAATCTCCAGTGGTTGCCTATCCACCTTCTCATGAAGCAAAAACTCCTCACTCTTGGCTTCAAAGCTCTCCATCACCTGGCCCCCTCCTCTCTCACCTCCCTCCTCTCCCTCTACAGCCCAGCCCGCACACTCCGCTCCTCTGCCGCTCACCTCCTCACTGGGCCTCGTTCCCACCTGTCCCGCCATCCACCCAGGCCCTCGTCCTATCCCTGACCTGGAATGTCCTCCCTCCTCTCATCCTCCAAACTAGCTCTCTTCCCCTCTTCGAAGCCCTAATGGGAGCTCACCTCCGCCAGGAGGCCTTCCCAGACTGAGCCCTCCTTTTCCTTCTGCTCCTCTTCCCCTCCCCATCACCCCGACTCCCTCCCTCTGCTCTGTCCCCTCCCCCTCCCCACAGCACTTGTGTATACTTGTACATATTTATTGCTCTATTTATTTTATTAATGGTGAGCATTTATCTATGGTTCTATTTATCTATTTTGATGGTATTGATGCCCATTTTCTTGTTTTGTTTTGTCGTCTATCTCCCCCCTTCTAGACTGTAAGCCCGTTGTTGGGTAGGGATTGTCTTTATCTGTTGCTGAATTGTACTTTCCAAGCACTTAGTACAGTGCTCTGCACACAGTAAGCGCTCATAAATACGATTGAATGAATGAATGAATGTGGATGATTCCCAAATTTACATCTCCAATCCTGATTTCTCTCCCTCTTTGCAGTCTTGCATTTCCCCCTGCCTTCAAGACATCTCTGCCTGGATATCCCGCCGTTATCTCAAATTTAAAATGCCTAAAACAGAACTCCTTATCTTCCCCCCCAAACCCTGTCCTTCCTCTGACTTTCCCAACACCATCCTCCTTCCTGTCTCACAAGCCTGTAACCTTGGCAGTATCCTTGACTCCTCTCTCTCATTCAACTCACATATTCAATCCATCACTAAATCCTGTCAGTTCGGCTTTCTCAGCATCCCTAAAATCCGCCCTTTCCTCTCCATCCAAACTACTACCATGTGAATCCCAGCACTTATCCTATCCCACCTTGATTACTGTGTCAGCTTCCTTGCTGACCTCCCTGCCTCTTGTCTCCACTCCAGTCCGTACTTCATTCTGCTACCTGGATTATTTTTCTACAAAAACGCTCAGGCCATGTTTCCCCACTCCTCAGAAACCACTCCGCGTCAAACGGAAAGCCCTTACCATCGACTTTAAATCAATCCCCTTGCTCCCTCCTACCTCACCTCCCTACTCTCCTATTTCATCCCAGCCTGCGCACTTCACTCCTCTAATGCCAACCTTCTCACTGTCCCTCCATCTGATCTGTCTTGCGGTCGACCCGTCGCCCACAACCTGCCTCTGGCCTGGAACACTCTCCCTCTTCATATCTGACAGACAATCCCTCTTCCCCCGCTTCAAAGTGTCACTGAAGGCACATCTCCTCCAAGAGACCTTCCCGCTAAACCCTCCATTCCTCGTTTCCCACTCACTTCTATAATAATAATGTTGGTATTTGTTAAGCGCTTACTATGTGCCGAGCACTGTTCTAAGCGCTGGGGTAGATACAGGGTAATCAGGTGGTCCCATGTGAGGCTCACAGTTAATCCCCATTTTACGGATGAGGTAACTGAGGCCCAGAGAAGTGAAGTGACTTTCCCACGGTCACACAGCTAAGTGGCAGAGCTGGGAGTCGAACTCATGACCTCTGACTCCGAAGCCCAGGCTCTTTTCCATTGAGCCAGGCTGCTTCTATGCCACCTTGACTTGCTCCCTTTATTCATCCTCCTTCCCAGCTCCACAGCACTTATGTACATATCTGTAATTTATTTATTTGTATTAATGTCTGTTGCCCCTTCTGGGTTGTGAGCTCATTTGGGGCAGGGAATGTGTCTGTTCTATTGTTGTATTTTATTCTCCCCAGCGCTTAGTATGTGCTCTGCAAACAGTAAGGGCTCAAGAAATCCAATTGATTGAATGACCGTCTGACTAGTGAACCTCAGATTTATAATGAATGAAGAAGCAGCATGGCCTAGTGGAAAGAGCATGAGCCTGGAAGTCAGAGGATCTGAGTTCTAATTCCGGCTCCGCCTTGGACAATCAGTTCTCATCGCTGTTCCTCAGTTACCTCATCTGTCAAATGGGACCGTGGGACGAGGACCGTGTCCAACCTCCTTAGCTCTTATTTATCCCAGTGCTTAGTTAAAGTGCCTGGCGCATAGTAGATACCTAATAAATACCATTAAAAAGAAAAATAAACAAAAAAACCAACCCTTGGAGGGGAAAGATGCAGTGTGAGTGTGTTTGAGGTAGGTGCTTGCACTAGTTTTTAAAAGGTCTGAAGGTCCTCAGTGTCAGAAGCTCTGCTGTCAGTAGGAACTGTAAGGAATCAGTCAATCAGTCAATGTTATTTTACTTTGTGCAGAGCACTGTACTAAGCGTTTGAGAGAGTATGACATAACAATATAAAGGACACATTCCCTGCCCACAGTGAGCTTCCTGCCTAGAGGGAATCCCCAGTAGGGCTTCATTTTGCTCCTGTTGGCCCCTTTTAAGGAATAAATAAATCTTGAAAACGCAAAAGGCTATTTGGGGCACAGTCAAGCCAAATTCATTCTTTTAAATTGGCTCAGGGAGCTAGATTCCAAAGAAGGAGAAAAGGTCAGCTCATACAACAAATTCCCTACCCAAAAAGCTCCGAAAGATAGCGACAGGCCAGCTCCCTGCTAGATTCGGGGCGGGGTGGTTGTGGGGGAAGGAGAGTTCAGGCCCGGTTCTGTTGCTATTTCTGCCTGCGTCATTAGGAACAGCTATTTTTGAGCAAAAGCTTCTTAAGGAATAGCAGACGAGGAGGCAAAATCCAAAACAGCACCAGGCACGGCAAGCGTCAAACATGGTTACACAACGAGGTATGGGTTTGGGGGGCATAAAGTAGGGCTTTTTTGGCCACAGATACACTCCTAGTAAAATTTCACGTTTGGTCTTCTTCCATTATTCATTCATTCAGTAGTATTTATTGAGCACTTACTATGTGCAGAGCACTGTACTAAGCACTTGGGATGTATAATTTGGCAACAGATGGAAACAGTCCCTGCCCAGTAACGGGCTCACAGTCTAAATGGGGGAGACAGTCGGCAAAGCAAAACAGAACAAAACAAAACAGCATCAAGATAAATAGAATCATAGAGATATACACATCATTAACAAAATAAATCGGGTAAGAAATAATATTTACAAATATGCACAGTGCTGAGGGGAGGGGACGGGGGAGTGGGGAGGGGAGGAGGAACAGAGGGAAAGGGGGGGCTCAGTCTGGGAAGGCCATTAAGCAATCAATTGCTGAAAGGTATTTATTGAGCACTTACCCTGGACAGAGCATTGTACTAAGCGCTTGGGAGAGTAAAACACAACAGAGTCGGTAGGCATATTCCCTGCCCACAGTGAGCTTAGAATCTAGACAGGGAGACAGGCATGAATATAAATAATTATGGATAGGTGTTTATCCTCAGTCTGTCGGGCTGAGGCGGGGGCGAATAAAGGGTGAAAATCCTAGTGCAAGGGTGACGTCAAAAGGAGTGGGAGAAAAGGAAATGAAGGATTGCCCGCAAACGAGCTTACAGTCTTGAGGAGAATAGAAAGTGTGGCGGAGGTCGTCCGGCTCTGTTACTAACAAGGGATCGACCCAGGGCTGCCTCTAGGAAGATTTAGGGAATTGTCCCTAAATCCAGTTCCTGTGAGGGTTCAGCGTCTCCCAGTAAGCCGGCCAGAACTCTCTTAGGATTCCTGAAATCTAATATTCTTCTTTGTTTCTATCTGGCAAGTAGGAGACAAGACACTAAGATAATGTTACCTTTGGCCAGCAAAGAAAAGTGTTTACCAGCCTGATCTTTGAGTGGCTTCCCCAGGACACTGTCCTTGAGATACTGACTTGTCAGTGGTATTCAAGGAGCACACCATAATGTGGCCTGGAAAATCAAGGGGACCTGCTCATTCAGGGAAGCAGCGTGGCCTAGTGGATAAAGTACGGGGCCTGGGAGTCAGAAGGACCTGGGTTCTAATCCCGGCTCTGCCATTTGTCTGCTGTGTGACCTTAGAGAAGCAGTGTGGTTCCGTGGAAAGAGCCCAAGCTTGGGGGTCAGAGGTCATGAGTTTGAATCCTGGCTCTGCCACTTGTTAGCTGTGTGACTATGGGCAAGTCACTTAACTTCTCTGTGCCTCAGTTACCTCATCTGTAAAATGGGGGTTAACTGTGAGCCTCATGTGGGACAACCTGATTACCCTGTATCTACCCCAGCGCTTAGAACAGTGCTCTGCACATAAGTGCTTAACAAATACCAACATTATCATTGTTATTATTATTATTACTATTAACTTCTCTGGGCCTCAGTTACCTCATCTGTAAGATGATCGTTGAGACTGCGAGCCCCATGTGGAACGCGGACTGTGTCCAACCTGATTAGCTTGTATCTACCCCAGCTCTTAGTACAGTGCTAGACATATAATAAGAACTTAACAAATACCATAAAAAAATTCAGAGAACTTTCCTTCTGAAATCAATCAATCAAAAGTATTTATTACATTTTACACTAAGTGCTTGGGAGGGTACCGTATAACAGTATAACAGACACATTCCTTGAAAGTGAAGATGAAGCTTGCAGGGCTTCGGCTAGATCTTGTAACAGAGGCATCTATCCCATGTCCTGCTTGGAGATGCACACCTTCCACTTCCCCTATCATACCTTAGCTACTGCATCAACCTCCTTGGCTACTGCATCAACCTCCTTGCTGACTTCCCTGCCTCCTGTCTCTCCCCACTCCAGGCCATACTTCTCTCTGCTGGCCAGATCGTTATTCCAAAAAACTGTTCAGTCCGTATTTTCCCGCCCCTCACGAACCTCTGGTGGTTGCCCATCCGCTTCTGCATCCAACAAAAACGCCTTTCCAGTGGCTTTAAATCACTCAATCACCTTGACTCCTCCTGTCTTACCTCACTGATTTCCGACTACAACCCACCCCTCACACTTTGCTGCTCTTATGCTAATCTACTCACTCCAGCTTGATCTCATCTATCTCACCCCCGACCCCTTGCCCAGGCCCTGCCTCTGCCTGGAACTCCCTCCCCCTTTATATCCAGCGGATCATCCCTCTCCACCTTCAAAAGCTGATTAAAGTCGCATCTCCTCCAAGAGGCCTTCTCTGACTAAACCCTCATTTCCCCTACTCCCTCTCCCTTCTGTGTCTCCTTTCCACATGGATTCATACCCTTTATTCACCCTATCCTCAGCCCTACAACACTTATGTCAGTATGTGTAATCTATTTTAATCTTTTAGACCATAAACTCCTGTGGGCAGAGAACAGGTCCACCAACTCTGTTATATTACACTCTCCCAAGAGCTTAGTACAGTGCTCTGCACCCAGTAAGCGCTCAATAAGTACTATTGATTGAGTGATTGGCATCCAAGTTTGCCAAGTCCTGTCTACCATGTAGGAATCAAACCCACTGAAGGAAGATTAAGCTGAAGTGCACGGAGAACTGTTTGGGGAAGCCACTCGAGATAAAATTGTGTGTGTCTCTTTCAAGCATAAGCAACGTGCAGCGTTCTGATAACGGATCCTACGTCTGCAAGCTGAAAATCAACCAGGAGGAAGTAGTGTCCGATCCCATTGACTTCGAAGTCCAAGGTGAGACCTAACCCACACTGAATCTAATCTTCCATGGATTTAGGGGCGGGAAAAAAATCTGGATGGTGAACACCTGCCTTCCTGAGATTTAGTTCCTACCCGGTTCGTGATTTTGGCAATAAGTTCCAGGCGTTTGCCAGCCTGCTAAGTGCTTTTAGAGAGGCAGTGTGGCTTGGTGGAAAGAGCACTGGCTTGGGAGTCAGAGGTTGTGGGTTCTAATCCCGGCCCCAGCCACTTATCATCTGTGTGACTTTGGGCAAGTCACTTAACTTCTCTGTTCCTCAGTTACCTCATCTGTAAAATGGGGCTTAAGACTGAGCCCCACGTGGGACAACCTGATTACCTTGTCCCTCAGTGCTTAGCATGGTGCTTGGCATAAAGTAAGCGCTTAACAAATGCCATCATTATTATTTGCTGGATGCCTTCCCTACAGGGGGTCTTCAGAGAATAATAATAATTACAGTATTTGTTAAGCACTCCCTAAGTGGTAGGCACCGTACTAAGCACTGGGAGGACACGAGGTAATCAGGTCAGGCACATTTCCATCCCACGTGGGGCTCACAGGCTAAGGAGAAGGGGGAATAGGATTTTGGAGTCACCAGGTCACCCAGGCTGCCGGGAGGCACAGTGGATCCCGTCTCCCCTCCCTGATTTGGGGGACAGAGGGTGGGCCGGGCTCCCCATCAGACCCAGAGATGTGGGGTGAGAGCACGTGCTGTAAGGGAGGATGCCATGGCAGACCCAAGAGGAAGTGGCTGAAGGTGGGATGTCTCTCTGCCTCTGCCTCGAGCGAGGCTAGTGATAATGATGATTATGGTACTCGTTAAGAGCTTACTCTGGGCCTAGCACTGGGATAGATACACCTTCAGGTTGGACACAGTCCGTATCCCATAGTCTTCATCCCCATTTTCCAGATGAGCCAAATGAGGCACAGAGAAGCTAAGTGACTTGCCCAAGGTCACATAGGAAGCACTTGGCAGAGCCGGGATTAGATCCCAGATCATCTGACTCTCAGGCCCGTGCTCTTTCCATTAGGCCGCGCTGCTTCTTACCGACCCTATTTTTTAAGCGCGTATTTATTGCCATATCTCCCTTTTCCTCCTTCCTCCTGCTGAAATTATTTTAGTGTCTGGCCCACCTATTGGATCATCAATCGCCGAAGGGCCGGGATCATTTCTGTGATCCCCAAGGGCTCAGCACAGCGCTGTGTTCATGGTAGACACACCTCATTTCATGCGTTTCGGTAATATTTTTCAGCCTTAATATGACCTACTCCCTCTTAGATACCCAGTGTTCAAACCTGATTTTTGTACAAGTCACCCAGGCAGGCCAGGGTGTCTTTGATAGAGAAATGCAATTCCTCTGAGCCTGACTGCTCAGGGCACTGATGAGGAGCTCAGTGACTCTGCGGTAGGTAGAGCGGTCTGACTTACAAAACCGGTTTTATTTGTGTTTTGTTCATCTGCCAGTAAAGCCCCTTTGGATGAGTTTTTAAAGCAGTTTAGGAATCTTCAGGGGAATTTTGAGTGGATACAGAAGTGACTTTGCTTTCAGAGAAGCAACGTGGCCTAATGAATAGAGAATGGGAGTCAGAGGACCTGGGTTCTAATCCCGGATCTGCCACTCGTCAGCTGGGTGACCACGGGCAAGTCGCTTAACTTCTCTGAGCCTCAGCTTCCTCATCTGTAAAATGGGCGTTAAATCCTACTTCCTCCTACCTAGACTTTGAGTCCCATGTGGGACAGAGACGGTGTCCAACCTGATAACCTTGTATCTACAGCAGCACTTAGAAAAGTACTTGGCGTAGTAAGAACTACCATTAAAAAAACCCCAAAAAGCTTTCTCAGACCAACAGGAAGTGGTCCCAGTCAGTCCGTCTGTTGTATTTATTGAGCACTTACCGTGTCCAGAGCACTAGCTCTTGTGGACAGGGAATGTGTCTGCTTATTATTGCAGAGAAGCAGCGTGGCTCAGTGGAAAGAGCACGGGCTTTGGAGTCAGAGGTCATGGGTTCAAACCCCGGCTCGGCCACTTGTCAGCTGTGTGACTTCGGGCAAGTCACTTAACTTCTCGGTGCCTCAGTTACCTCATCTGCAAAATGAGGATTAAGACTGTGAGCCTCACGTGGGACAACCTGATTCCCCTGTGCCTACCCCAGCGCTTAGAACAGTGCTCGGCACATAGTAAGCACTTAATAAATACCAACATTATTATTATTATCATTATTATTGTATCGTACTCTCCCAAGTGCTTAGTACAGTGCTCTGTACACAGTTAAGCGCTCAGTAAATTCGATTGAATTTAGCACTCAATGCTTGAGAGAATACAATACAACAATAAAGGACACATTCCCTGCCCACAACAAGCTAACAGTCTAGAGGAGGAGAGAGACATTATTACGAATTTTAAAATTACAGACATTTCTATGTATATTCTTTAAAGTGGCGGTCCTCAGGACTTCAAGCGCTTAACAGAGTGTTCTGCACACAATAAACGCTCAGTAAATACGATTGATTGTTAAACTGTTTTCTGCATCTTACCCAGAGGGCTGAGGGAAAGATGATTGCACTGATGTCCCAAGTGCCATTCTTATTCTCCTCGGTAGGACTGCCTCACTTCATTCGGCACCCTGGGAGCTTGAATGTGAGCAGAAATACCATCTTCAACCTCACCTGTCACGCCGTGGGTCCTCCTGAGCCCGTCAAGATCTACTGGATTAGAAATAGCATGCGAGTGGACAAGGAGCAGGAGAAATCTCCTTCCACACTAACTGTTGCAGGTAAGCAAGTTGATAACATTGTCCCAGGACCCCCAGCACCCACAAAAACTTCCTGCCTGGGATCTCTGGAGCCTCTAACTTCAACACATTCGCTCCCTTCCCCCATTTAAGGCTTCTTTCTCCCCACGACGATCCTTTTCCCACTTCCCCTTCACATCTAGATGCCAATCTCCACTTCCTTCTCTTCAGAATACCTTTTTTGCTCAGTCTCTCCATCCTCCTGTCTGTCCCTTCTGAGCTCCTGGCTGCCTCTCTTGGCATCAGAACCACACTCTTTTCTGGTGGATTGCTTTAGGAGTCTTGAGGCTAAGAACTTTTTAAAATGGTATTTGTTTTTATTATTATTATCAGTGATAATAATTGTGGTATTTGTGCCATAATTTGTGTGGTAATTTGTGGTATTACTGTGTGCCAAGCACTGTCCTAAGCGCTGGGATAGATACAAGATATTTCCCCCCTTTCCCTCTGCTCCTCCCCCTCTCCCTTCCCCTCCCCTCAGCACTGTACTCGTCCGCTCAATTGTATATATCTTCATTATCCTATTTATTTTGCTAATGAGATGTACATCACCTTGATTCTATTTATTTGCTATTGTTTTAATGAGATGTTCATCCCCTTGATTCTATTTATTGCTATCGTTTTGTCTGTCCGTCTCCCCCGATTAGACTGTAAGCCCGTCAAAGGGCAGGGACTGTCTCTGTTACCGATTTGTACATTCCAAGTGCTTAGTACAGTGCTCTGCACATAGTAAGCGCTCAATAAATACTATTGAATGAATGAATGAAGATAATCAGGTCCCACATGGGGCTCACAGTCTAGGTAGGAAGGAGAACAGATTTGAATCCTCATTTTGCAGATGAAAGAACTGACACATAGAGAAGTTAAGTGACTTGCCCAAGGTCACACAGCAGATACGTGGCAGAGCCGGGATTAGAACCCAGTTCCTTCTGATTCCCAGGGCCATGCTCTATCTGCTAGGCTGCACTGTTTCTAGCACTTACTATGTGTCAAGCACTGTTCTAAGTGCTGGAGTAGATACCCGTTGAATCAAGCTGGACACTGTCCCTGTCCCACATAGGCCTCAGTCTTAATCGCCATTTTGCCAATGAGGTAACCGAGGCACAGAGGAAGTGAAGTGACTTGCCCAAGATCAGACAGCAGGTACATGGCAGAGCCGGAATTAGAACCCAGTTCCTTTTGACTCCCAGACCCATGTCCTATCCCCTAGGCTACACTGCTTCTAAGCACTTACTATGTGTCAAGCACTATTCTAAGTGCTGGGCTAGATACATGTTGATCAGTTGGGACCCAATCCCTGTCCCAATTGAGGCTCACAGTTCTTAAATTGGAGGGAGGAGGATTTAATCCTCATTAATCAATCCATCAAACAGTGGTATTTGCTGAGCACTTATTATGTGCAGAGCACTGTACCGAGCACTTGGGAGTCCAAGAAATGCTTCCTCCTCTCCGTCCTCCCTCCCCTCATCTCGTGGTCGGGACTGTGTCCGGTCCAGGTGACTCAGGCTACAGGGGGAGCAGAATGGCCTAGTGGATAGAGCACAGGCCTGGGAGTAGAAGGTCATAGGTTCTGTGCACCAATACTAGACACCGCTTCTCCCTAATCTACCCTCCTTCTCTTGGGGGTGAAGCCGAGAAGTATCATCGCACACCCCCTCCACTCTCTCGCCCCTTAACCTTCTGCCGAGTCGGCGATGACCTCGTCCTCATCAGTGGTATTTATTGAGCACGTACTGTGTGCGGAATGCTGTCCTAAGCGCTTGGCAGAGTCCAGGACAACAGAGTAGCCGGTCACGTTCCCCGCCCACGACCAACTTACAGTCTAGAGGGTCACCTCCAGCATTAACACAGCCTTTCTGGGCTCAACTTCACTTCCCAGGCGGGTTACCCACATGCAAGTGCTTAGTACAGTGCTCTGCGCAAAATTAGTGCCTAAATTCCTCTAGACTGTAAGCTCATTATGGGCAGGGAATGTGACTCCTAGTTCTGTTGGATTGTACTCTCCCAATTGCTTGGTAGCATGCTCTGCACGTAGTAAGCGCTCAGTAAATATCATTGAGAAATGGGAATGATCAATTGATTGACCATTGATTGATTGAAAAGTATGCATGTTTGATTGATTGATTGATCCCCATGACTCTTCCACCTGGTCACTGCTGGTTGCCCCTGGCCTATAGTGGATATTTTGGGCTGCGGCTGTGAGACTTGGCTTTCCCAATAGACTTTTCCTCCTCTTGCCTGGAGGATCCAGCTCCTCTTGCTGCGTCACTTATTTTGTTTCATTTTTCAGGGTATTTGTTATAAAGGAGGGTCCTGGGAGTCAGAAGGACCTGGGTTCTAATCCCAGTTCCGCCACACGTCTGCTCTTGGACCTTGGCCAAATCACTTGACTTCTCTGGGCCTCATTTACCTCTTCTCTAAAATGGGGGTTAAGACTGTGAACCCCATGTGGGACACGGAACACGTCCAACCCGCTAAACTTGTATCCACCGCAGCGTTTCGTACAGTGCCTGGCACATAGTAAGCGCTTAACAAATACCACAACTATTACTATTATAATGGAAGTTTATATGTGAAAAGAAACAACGTTCAGTGTGAGGAAAAGAGGCCTGAACTTTTATTCAGCCCCAAACCTAGCTGTAAGGGAAGCGAGTTACAAGCAAAACTTCCCTGGAGCCTCGTGATTCTGTGGCGAAATGATGCGCTGACAATTAGACTCTGCAGAAAGTAACCCTGCCCTCGGTTTCTTACTCTATCGTACTTCCTCAGCCGCTCCGTATGGGATGCCGCACTTAGAAAGTGCTCAGTGAATACCATTGACTCATTGATTCCTCAAACAAGGGAATGAGCAGAGCTCTGTATTTGGTAATGTCTTCTTTTAGACACAAGAAACTTGCTCTCGAGAGGGCCCCACACTTTCCAAACCAGTGAAGCACATCATTAGCACTGACTTTGAACTCTGCCCTTCCACATCTCCCCGAGGAGAGGATGCTGATAAAGGAAGATACACCAGCCGATGTGGATGACACATGTGAAACAGGAAGTTTATAAACTTCTCAGGCTAGCTCCATAGAAATCATTTTAATTTGGTGAGTTGAGATTTTATTTAAGCTCCCTCAGTTAGTGGGGGTTGAATCATTTCAAGCCCATTGAAAGGGAGGCTGGAGGCTAAGTCTCTCTTGAGAAATCTTCTCCAACGCATTAGGATGTCTTGCTTTAAAGTGATTCCCCAGAAGAAATGATTCAATATGTTAAATGGTGATTAAAAGGCTTGAAAGTGATTAAAGGACTTCTTAGATTGAAAGCCCCCCAAAGGACAAGGATAATGTCTAATTGAGAAGCAGCGTGGCTCAGTGGAAAGAGCACGGGCTTTGGAGTCAGGGCTCATGAGTTCGACTCCCAGCTCTGCCACTTGTCAGCTGTGTGACTGTGGGCAAGTCACTTCACTTGTCTGGGCCTCAGTTCCCTCGTCTGTAAAATGGGGATGAAGACTGTGAGCCCCACGTGGGACAACCTGATTCCCCTGTGTCTCCCCCAGCGCTTAGAACAGTGCTCGGCACATAGTAAGCGCTTAACAAATACCAACATTATTATTATTATTCTCATCTGGGTATTCTCTCCGAGTGCTTAGTACAGTGCTCTGCACATAGTAAGTGCCTAATCACTACTATTACTACTACTGCTAATCTGGGAATTCCCCAAAATCTAACTTTTCCCAGCCCGCACTTTGGTCCCTTCCCTGCTCATGAGCACCCATCAGCTCGAGTCATCTGAGGGGGAAAAGAAAACTGAAACTCAAAGCAGATTTGTGAGAGAAATGACAGGTTGCATAATGAAAAGAGATCTGGGAATACAAGGACCTTAGTTCTAATGTTGGCTCCGCCATTTGCTTGCTGTGGGACCTTGGGCAATCCTCTTAATGTCTCTGTGCCTCAGTTTTTTCCTCTGTGAAATGGGGTTGAAATACCTGTTCTCCTTCCCTCTCAAACCGTGAGTCCCCTGTGGGGCACAGCCTGATTGGGTTGTACCTACCCCAGGACTTAGCACATAGTAAGTGCTTAAAAACCCAAATTACTATTATTTTATTATCATTATTATCTTGCCTCCAAATGGGGTTCTAGAATATATATGGTTTTGTGACATCCATGCTTGCCTTGTCCTCCTCACTTTGGAGATCCACAGCTTTGATCAGATTATAACACAATCAATAATTGATTTTTATTGAGCAGTTGCGGAGCACTAAGTGCTTGGGAAAGGCAGAATTAGCAGAAACGTTCCCTGCCCATAGCGAGTTTACAGTATAGAGGCAAGGGGGTGAATTATGTTTTCACCACCACTTGGATAGCTTTCCCTGTTCCTTTACCCCAAATAAGGCTCTTCTTTTCAATCAGCCAGTCAGTTGTATTTATTGAGTGCTTCCTGTGCGCAGAGCACAGTACTAAGTGTTTGGGCGAATGCAGTATAACTGCTGGCAGAAGAGTCTTTCGTATTCTGATTTTTTTTCCCCCCTGACTCATTGCAGTATTTCCTACCCTGACAAACAGCCACTCTGAAGCCACTGTGCTTTGAAGAACCTACCGTTGTCACTGGTCAAGCTTCCGAGGGACTGCTGATAGAAGGACAAGCTGGACAGTTTTCCATTCATTCAGTCGTATTTATTAAGTGTTTACTGTGTGCAGAGCACTGTACTAAGCACTTGGGAAACCACAATACAACAGTAAACAGTGACATTCCCTGCCCACAACGACCTCAGAGTCTATAGAGGTAGACAGGGTCACTTATGGGGAGTAGACCCAGGATCAAAGTCAAAGCTGAAAATGTTTCCTCTATTTACGCTCTTAAATTCATAATTACAATCAAATCCGTGGCATTTGTTGAGTGCTCACTATGCGCCAGGCATTGTGCTAAGCTCTGGGGTGGATGCAAGCAAAGCGGGTTGGACACAGCCTCTGTCCCACATGGGGCTTCATCCCCATTTTACAGATGAGGTAACTGAGGGCCAGAGGAGTGAAGTGACTTGTCCAAGGTCACACAGCAGACGAGTGGCAGAGCTGGGATTAGAACCCGGGTCCTCCCGACTCCCAGACCCGTGCTTTTGTCACTAGGCCATGCTGCTTCTCCCCAGGGTTGGTATGCCCATTCCCAGCCTACAGTGAGCTCACAGTCTAGACGGGAGGAGAGACAATAATATAAATACATTACAGATCTGGACATAAGTGCTGTGGGGCTGAGGGGGAAGTGGCGAATAAAAGTAGCAAATCAGGGTGACGCAGAAGGGAGTGGGAGAAGAGGAAATGAGGGCTTACGAAAGGCCTCTTGGAAGAGATGTGTCTTCAATAAGGCTTTGAAGGGGAGTCGCATAAGGGTTATTTCTTTCCTTCCTGCCTTTCCCTCTGAGTCCTCCAGAGTCCCCCTTGAAGGTAATAATAATGATAATATTGGTATTTGTTGCAGAGCACTGTTCTAAGCGCTGGGGTAGATTCAGGGTCATCAGCTTGTCCCACGTGAGGCTCACAGTCTTCATCCCCATTTTCCAGATGAGGGAACTGAGGCCCAGAGAAGTGAAGTGGCTTGCCCACAGTCACCCAGCTGACAAGTGGCAGAGCCGGGATTCGAACCCATGGCCTCTGACTCCCAAGCCCGGGCTCTTTCCACTGAGCCACGCTGCTTAGCCAATGGTATCTGACCAACCTTCAAGGCTCTTGGGTCTGGGTTCTGAAGGGTCCTGAGCCTGGCCAGACTACGACTCCCGTCAACCACGATGTCTGGCGAGTCAGCGGAGAAGTGGCAGAGCCAGGATTAGAACCCAGGTCCTTCCGACTCCTAGGCCCGTGCGTTATCCACTAGGCCATGCTGCTTCCCTACGATATGATAGTCTTTTATGAAGGCTCTCATGAGGCACTGATGCAGGAAAGGTGTCTCCAAGAAACTGCATCATGAGAACTGTTATTCCGGTCCCGACACTTCCCAGGGAGTTGGGCTCCATCAAGTCATTCCGATTCTTGACTGTCATCTCGCTGTGGGCAGGGAACGTGTCTCTTTATTGGTCTCGTGTGCTCTCCCAACCTCTTAGAACATTGCTCTGCACACAGTAAGCGCTCAATAAATCCGATTGAATGAGTGAATGATTCCTTGCTACTTAGAGAAGCAGCGTGGCTTAGTGGGAAGAGCACGGACTTGGGAGTCAGAGGACATGGGTTCTAATCCCGGCTCCGCCACTTGTCTGCCGTGTGACCTTGGGCAAGCCGCTTCTCTGAGCCTCGGTTACCTCATCTGTAAAATGGGGATGAAGAGTGTGAGCCCCACGTGGGACAACCTGGTTACCTTGCATCTACTCCAGCGCTTAGAACCGTGCTTGGAACATAGTAAGCGCTTAAAAAATACTATTATTATTGGTCTTTCTGAAGACATTCATTCCCCTCCAAACTCTGTGGTCAGGTGCCTTACTGTTTTGCTCCTCAGAGATGAGAATTTAGCAAGGATCTTTGACACAGATATTAGATTAAATAAAACCCTCCCCCTTTCCCCACCTTTGAATATTTCAAAACTTTCCTAAGACTTCCCTTCTTTTTCCTACATGGTTTCCTTTTTTTTTTTCAATCGACTTGGTTAGAAAGCCTCCCAGCTGCAAACAAAACTATTCTGCTCTAGAGCCGGTTTCCATTGTTAGGTTTCTATTAAGCAAAAACAAGGAACACTTATCTGATTTATTTACCGGATTGCTCAACTCCCATCCAGTTCCATTCTGAATAACAAGATTTAACTTCCCTCAGCAACTCTGGTTGGGCTGTCCTTTTCGGGAGACATCCTGTTACAGAACAAAAATAGCCATCAGAGGTTCTAAGACTGTGAACTCTGACACTGTCTCCTTTTTAAAAATCTCAAATGTCGAAAGAGAAATCTGGGTGGCACCTTTGTGGCTGAAGTTGAATGGTGCTGTTTGTCAAAAGTTAGATTCCCTCCTATCGGGTCCCCGAGAAGAATCTGTAATCTTGCATTAAATGCTTGCTCTTGTCTTCATGAGGACTTGCAGGGTGACCTATCGGGGTTTTCGTGAATCTGGTGACCGAACAGCAGCCGGCTGTGGTTCTCTCTCATTGTATGGGGCCTCCTTTACGAACAATAGAAGTGATTTTCTGTTTCCCAGAAAACAGTTTCCCATATTACTAATTCAACAGGCCGTTCTGCAGTTTTAGGCTTTTCACTGTGCAGTTCACACGTTTCGACTTTATAAGGCTGATTTTCAACTTTACAATACTAGCCGCCTTTATGGCAGTTGCTTCAGAGGGTGTGAGGGAAGGTTCAGGGTAGGTAAGTAATAGGGAAACGGGGAAACGATGTAAAAGCCATGATGTGAGGACAAAGAAAGAGGAAAGTTTTCAGTGGGAGGGAGGGACATGTCCATTTTACTTCAGATGGAAAGCCAGTGTGGCCTAATGGAAAGAGCAAGGACCTGGGAGTCAGAGGACCTGGGTTCTAATCCAGGTTCTGCTCCTTGCCTGCTGTACAATCTTGGGCAAGTCACTTCACTTTTCAGGCCTTCAGTTTCCTCACCTGTAAAATGGCGATTCAGTACCCGTTCGTCCTCTTACTTAGTGTGAGTCCCATTTAGGGCAGGGACTGTGCCCGCCCTGATTTCCTTGAAGTTACCCCATTGTTCAGTACAGTATTTGGCTCATAGTAAGCGCTGAACAAATTCCATTAAAAAAAAGTAAGCGGCTGCCCTCCCGTGAAACCTCTCTGATACAATAAGTTAATTTGGCTATATATAACACCAAGGTTACAGGCATGTGAGACTGTAAGCTAGGTGTGGGCAGGGTATGTATCTACCAATTCTGGACTGTTGTACTCTCCCAAGTGCTTAGTACAGTGTTCTGCACACAGTAAGCACTCAATAAGTGCGACTGATTGAGACAGGGAGGATGGTGGTTCTGTCTACAGTAATGGGAAAATCACGGGGGGGAAACAGAGTTTTGAGGGAGAGGAAGATGAGGTGTTAAGTTTGTTCCCACACTTTACCGTCCACATCCATGGTCCTGTTCCCCACTCTCCCATTCATTCATTCAATCATTTTTATTGAGCGCTTACAGTGTGCAGAGCACTATACTAAGCACTCGGGAGAGCACAGTATAACAATAAACAGGCTCATTTCCTGCCCACAATGAACTTACAGTTTTGAGGGGAAACAGCTCTCTGCTTCTTTGTTTCCCAGCCATGAATTCTCCTCCCACGTCTCCGCTCTCCCAGTGAGACATGACCCACTGAATGTCGGTAGTAACTTGTAATAACTTGGACCTACCCCAGTGCTTAGAACAGTGCTTGACACATATTCATTCCTTCAGTAGTATTTATTGAGCACTTATCGTGTGCAAAGCACTGTACTAAGAGCGTGGGAGAGTACAATGCAACATTAAACAGATTCATTCCCCACCCACAGAGAGCTTACAGTTGAGAGGGGGAGGTGGACATTAATAGAAATAAATAAATGACAGTAAGGTAAATAAGTGCCAAGGGGCTGGGAGAGGGGATGAATAAAGGGAGCAAGTGAGGGGGATGCAGAAGGAAGTAGATGAAAAATAATAGAGGGCTAATCAGGGAAGTTCTCTTGGAGGAGATGTGCCTTCAATAAGGCTTTGGAGGTGGGAGAGAATAATTATCTGTCTGATATAAGAAGGGAGGGCATTCCAGGCCTTACACAGTAAGTGTACAACAAACACTATTAAAAACAAAAAAACTCCTCAAACCACCAAACAAACCCGGCCAGAGAGACCTCATCATGCCTTGGTAGTCATTTATTATACTCCTCTTTTAAGCCCAAATTAAAGGGACATTAATTGCCCGTCTCTGGCTCCTTCCGTACTCCCATGAAAATGAAGCCGAGGACACCTTTAGCATTTTCCACGTGTTTCGGGGTTTGCCTAACGAGATCGTGCCCAGGGTCGGATTTTCTAGCTGCTGCTCTCGGTTGATCAGACCCTCCTGTTCTTTCTCCTCTCTGACTTTCGACCTCCTCCTTTAGCTCTATGATGCTGTTCTCCTCCTTCATGTGTTGATGCAGACATGCAGGGTGAGGTCACACAGGGTTTGAGTTAGAAATTGAGCACTGAGTACCATCCTTGCTCTCAGTGAATTTACAGTCTAAAGGGAGAGATGAACAAAAATGATGTCCAGATAGTGAGAGCTGGAAAGAAAACAAAGCAGTTCAGACACACTTCCTTCTCCATCCAAACCACTACCTTGTTGGTACAATCTCTCATGCTATCCTGACTGGATTACCACGTCAGCCTCCTTTCTGATCTCCCAACCTCCTGTCTCCCCCCACTTCAGTCTAGACTTAATAATAATAATAATAATGGTGGTATTTGTTAAGCGCTTACTATGTGCCGAGCACTGTTCTAAGCGCTGGGGTAGACACAGGGGAATCAGGTTGTCCCACGTGGGGCTCACAGTCTTAATCCCCATTTTACAGATGAGGTAACTGAAGCACCGAGAAGTTAAGTGACTTGCCCAAAGTCACACAGCTGACAAGTGGCCGAGCCGGGGTTCGAACCCATGACCTCTGACTCCAAAGCCCGTGCTCTTTCCAGTGAGCCACGTAGACTTCATTCCACTGCCCGGATTATCTTTCTGCAGACACGCTGTGGGCATGTCACTCCCCTCCTCAGAAACCTCCAGTGGTTGCCTACCAACCTTTCATGAAACAAAAACTCCTCACTATTGGCTTCAAAACTCTCCATCCCCTGGCCCCCTCCTACCTCACCTCCCGTCTCTCCTCCTCCATCCCAGCCCACAGACTCCGCTCCTCTGCCGCCGCTCACCTCACTGTGCCTCGTTCCTGCCTGTCCTGTCATCGACCCCTGGCCCCATCCTACCTCTGGCCTGCAATGCCCTCCCTCCTCACACCCACCAAACTAACTCTCTTCCCCCTTTCAGAGCCCTACAGAGAGCTCACCTCCTCCAGGAGGCCTTCCCAGACTGAGCCCCTCTTTTCCTCTGTTCCTCCTCCCCTCCCCATCGCCCCGACTCCCTCCCTCTGCTCTACCCCCTTCCCCGCCCCACAGCGCTTGTGTATGTTTGTACATATTTATTATTCTATTTATTTTATTAATGATGTGTATATGTCTATAAATTCTATTTATTTTGATGCTAATGATGCCTGTCCACTTGTTTTCTTTGGTTGTCTGTCTCCCCCTTCTAGACTGTGAGCCCACTGTTGGGTAGGGATTGTCTCTATCTGTTGACCAATTGTACTTTCCAAGCCTTAGTACAGTGTTCTGCACACAGTAAGTACTCAATAAATACGATTGAATGAATGAATAATTAAAGGTATTGCTAAATAAGTAAATGAACTTATGCATATAATAATAATAATAATAATAATAATAATGATGATGATGATGGTACTTGTTAAGCCCTTACTATGTGCCAAGCACTTTTCTAATCCCTGGGGAAGATACAAGTTAATCAGGTTGGACACAGTCCCCGTCCCACCCAAGGGCTTACACTCTTATCCCCATTTTACAGGTGAGGTAACTGAGGCAGAGAAGTTAAGTGACCTGCCCGAGGTCACACTGCAGACACATGGCGGAGTCAGTATTAGAACCCAGGTCCTCTGACTCCCAGGCCCGTACTCTATCCATTAAGCCACACTGCATGAATGCGCGTGCTAAGGATCTTAGCAAAGAAAGCACCTCAGCGGACAAGAAATGAGTATTGTCCATTTTTCTTTTTTATACTGAAACAAGAAGGGGCTGGGAGTTGAAAATGATTTGTTTTGGAAAAAAACTGACCCTGTTTCCTCCACATTGACAATACGCACGGGGTTTCCCTGTGTTGCAGGTCTTGCTGAATCGGCCGTGTTCAGTTGCGAAGCTCACAATGATAAAGGACTGACTGTGTCAAAGGCAGGACAGATCAATATTAAAGGTAAGTAATACGATGACACTGTCCGACTTCTTCCTAACCCTCGTTCCTCGTCGACGCCTTATGCAGTCGTATTACATAGCTTCTGCCATTTGCTCACTGTGTCACCTTGGGCAAGTCACTTTACTTCTCTGTGTCTCAGTTACCTCATCTATAAAATGGGGATTAAGCGTGTGAGCCCTGGGTGGGACCGGGACTGTGTCCAACCTGCTTTTCTTGTATCTACCCCAGCACTCAGTACAGTGCTGGGCATATAGTAAGTACTTAACAAATAACATCCAAAAAAAAATAGAGGTGAAAGATACAGTCTCTGCCCTCAAGGAGCTTGCAAACTAATGGGGGAGACGGCCCGAAAATAATTTTCCGATAGGAAAAAGTGAAGGGAAAGTTGGATCGGTGAATAAACAATCAACCAGTGGTATTTACTGAGCATTTACTGTGTTCAGGGCATTGTACTTAGCTCTTGGGAGAGTAAATTACAACCCAGTTGGTAAACATCTCTTACCAACAATCTAATGGTGTGTAAATGGGCAAGTCACTTAACTTCTCTGTGCCTCAGTTACCTCATCTGTAAAATGGGGATTAAGACTGTGAGCCTCACGTGGGACAACCTGATTACCCTGTCTCTACCCCAGCGCTTAGAACAATGCTCTGCACATAGTAAGCGCTTAACAAATACCAACATACATAAAGAGTAAAATATATAAATCGATATGGTAATCGAAATGTACATCTATGGGTGACTGTTAGTATAAAAGTTTTGAAGTGGCAGGTAAGAGAAGCAGCACAGCCTATTGGAAAGAGCGTGGGCCCGGGAGCCAGAGGACCTGGGTTCTAATTCCGACTCTGCCACTTGTCTGCTCTTTGACCTTGGGCAAGTCATTTCACTTCTCTGGACCTCAATTTCTTCGTTTGCAAGATGGTATGTTAACACCAGTTCTCCTCCCTACTTAGACTGAGCATGCCATGTGGGACTTGATTATCCTGTACCCACCAAAGCACTTAGTACAGTGCTTGGCACATAGTAAGCGCTTTACAAAACCCACAATTGTTATGATTATTGTTATTAATAATAATACTATTAATAAGAGGATATGAAGTGAGTGGAAGACAGTATTGGGTAATGCATCCTGGAGGAGGAGTTGACATTTCAGCAGGTCTTTGAAGATGGGGAGAGCTGTGTTCTGGAGGATTTGAAAGAGAAAGTTGTTCCAAGTCGATGAACAGGGATCATGGTAGTGTTCGTTAAGCACTTATTATATGCCAAGGTCTATACTGAGTGCTGGGATTGATACAAAATAATCAAATCAGACACAGTCCCTGTCCCACATAGGACTTATAGTCCATGGGTAGGGGAGGGAGAACAGTTAAATCACATTTTACAGATGAGGTAACTGAGGCCCAGAGAGGTTATGTGTCTCTCCAAGGGTCACACAGTGGGCAAGTAGTGATGGGATTAGAACCCAGATCCTCTAACTCCGAGGACCAGACTCTTTCCATAGGCAGTGATGCTTCTAGGGAGAGCAGGCGACCAGAGATGGGAGCCTTGAGAATGAAGCACAATAATATAATAACTGTGGCATTTGTTAAGCCCTTACTGTGTTCCAGGCACTGTATTTAGCGCTGGGGTGGATACAAGAAAATCGGGTTGGACACAGTCCCTGTCCTATACTGCGGCTCACAGACTCAATCCCCATTTGATAGATGAGGTAACTGAGGCCCAAAGAAATGAAGTGACTTGCCCGGGGTCACAGAGCAGAGCCGGGATAAGAACCCACAACCTTCTGACTCTCAGCCCTGTGCTCTATCCGCTGCACCATGCCGATTCTCTAATGAGCTTGGGAGCGAAGAAGAGTACAAGCTGGGGTGTAATGGGAGAAGGGAGTTGATAAATAGGAGGGAGAGAGTTGACGGGGGAGCTTCAAAGCCACGGGTCAGGAGTTTCCACTTGATGCGGAGAAGGATGGGCAATTATTGGAGGTTTAGGAAGAACGAAAAGATGTGTGCAGGATGAGGAATGAGCCAAACACCAGAGTGAAGTATAGAGTGGAGAGAGGAGAGCCTGAAAATAAGGAGGCCAGTGTAGTGAGGAGGCTGATAGAACAGTAGAAATGCCCACCTTCAACTGAGTGTTCCCTGCAGACGGGGGGATTCTTACAATGGATTCCAGCAGTTGCGATTTTGAAAAATGCATTTTGTATTGAAGTCGGTATTCTCGATCTTTGAGGTGATCTATTTCATAAGAAAATAAGCAGAAGCAACTTTAGTAGGGCCTCTAGGGGTACGAGAAGAAGAATTGGGTTTTAAAAATTGAATAAACCTTCATTTCCCTGTCTCCCATTCCCTTCTGCTTCACCCTTGCACTTGGATTTGCAACTCTTTTTCTCCACTCCCTCCGCCCTTTGGCACTTACGTACACATTCATAATTTATTTATAGTAATGTTTATCTCCCCCTCTAGACGATAAACTCATCTGGGGGCAGGGAACGTGTCTACCGACTCTGTGGTGTGGTAGTCTCCCAAGTGCTTAATAAAGTGCTCTGCCCACAGTAAGCGCTCAATAAGTAGGACCGATCGATGGATTAGGAGGATAGGAAATGAAGGACGTGAAGAATGAGGGTACGGTATTGATCGCTTCAGCAGGCCAAGTGGGTCGTGGCGGCCGAAGGGAGTTTTCCCGACGGCTCCTTTGAATCGGAAGTATCAAACTGAAAGTGGCTGCCGGAAAGGCCGTGTTAGTTCTCTGGGCCGAAATGCACTCTCACAGTTTCCAGAGGAAATGATGGGAATTCCTGAAGTCCAAGGGTGGAAGTGAGTCAGGGATAAAGCATCCATAAGGTAGGCAGGGGTCTTCCAGAGGTCGTGCTGCGATAGGTAGAGCGGTGATCAGGTGGCCGGGGGTCCAGCAGTGAGGGCCAGGGAATGGTGGGGTTTGGTTTCCGGCCTTTGCTTGCTCCCTTTGCACATGTTCGGCGTGATTCAGCCCTCCAGCAGGGTTGGGTGGGCTTGGAGGGCTCTGGGGGATGGGAGGTCTGAGGAACAGTAGCTACCGGCTCCTCCACCTGTTGCTGGGTGACCTCGGGCAAGTCCTTGACTCCTCCATTCCCGTTTCCTCACCTGTAAACTGGGGATTCAGCAGCTGTTTGCTCTCCCCCTCAGACTGGGAACCTCACGTTGGACTGGCACTGCATCCAGTCTGCTTGTATTGACTCTAATCCACCACAAAGTATTGTTAGAGAAGCAGCGTGGCTCAGTGGAAAAAGCACGGGCTTTGGAGTCAGAGGTCATGAGTTCAAATCCCAGCTCTGCCACTTGTCAGCTGTGTGACTTTGGGCAAGTCACTTAACTTGTCTGTGCCTCAGTTACCTCATCTGTAAAATGGGGATTAAGACTGTGAGCCCCACGTGGGACAACCCGATTCCCCTGTGTCTACCCCAGCGCTTAGAACAGTGCTCTGCACATAGTAAGCGCTTAACAAATACCAACATTATTATTGTTGTTTTTAAAAAATGGTATTTTTTTAAAGTGTTTACTTATGTGCCAGGCACTGTGCTGGGCACTGGAGTAAATACAAGATAATCAGGTTGGACACAGTCCCTGGCACCAATAGTCTTCATCCCCATTTTACAGATTAGGTAACTGAGGCACAGAGAATCGAAGCGACTTGGCTGAGGCCACACAACAGACAGTCAACCAACCAATAGTATTCATTCATTGAGTCAGTCAGTCGGTCGATCATATTTATTGAGCACTTACTGTGTTCAGAGAACATACCAAGAGCTTGGGAAAGTACAATGCAACAGAATTAGCAGGTCCGATCCCCACCCATAACGAGCTCACAGCCTAGGGAAGTCATGGAGTCAGGATTAGAACCCATGTCCTCTGAGTCCCAGGTCCCTGCTCTTTCCACTAGGCCACACATCCTTTCAGTGTGCCTAGCCTACAGTAAGCTCTTTGCAAACGTCAAAATTATTATCATGATTATTATCAGTATCATTATTGTTAACAAGCCCCTCTCCCTCCCTCCCCTCTCTCACAGGGGCTTCTCCCTGGCTCTCGAATTACCTGTCTTCTCCTCCAGACTGTAAGCTGGTTGTGGGCAGGGAATGTGTCTTTTTATATTGTATTCTCCCAAGCGCTTAGTACAGCGCTCAGCCCTCAGCATCATTTGAATGACTGATTGGAGGCCGGACCCGCCCCCTGCTCCATCTCTCCCCTCGGCTTCGTGGCCAGCTGGATCTGACCATCGAAAGCCATTGCTGCTTTGAATGCCAAGGATGTGGCTACCCAGCAGCCTCGCCAATAGCCACCCCCCTCCCCTGCTGCCAACCAGCCTAAACCTCCTCAAATCCGACAGACAGCTACTCTCCTCTCCCTTCAAAGCCTTATTGAAAGCCCATCTCCTCCAGGAGGCCTGCCCTGACCAAGCCCCCCCTTTCCTCTTCTCCCACTCCCTTCTGCATCACCCTGACTCGCTCCCTTTGTTCTTCGCCCCCGTCCCAGATCCACAGCACTTATGTACATAGCTGTATTTTTTCAATATATTAATGTCTGTCTCTCCCCTTCTAGAATGTAAGCTCACTGTGGGCAGGGAATGTGTCTGTTTATTGTTGTATTGTACTCTCCTAAGTGCTTAGTTTAGTGCTCTGCACACAGTCAGCGCTCAGTACACACAGTTGAATGAATAAGCCGCTCACCACGGGTGAGGGGTAAAGTCACACACGCTTTTTGTAATTCCCAAGTGTGATAATAATGATGGCATTTCTTAAGCGCTCACTATGTGTCAAGCACTGTTTTAAGCAGTGAGGGAGATACCAGCGAATCAGATTGGACACAGTCCATGTCTCACCCGGGGCTCACAGCCTTAATCCCCATTTACAGATGAAGTAGTCGAAACCCAGAGAAGCGAAGTGACTTGCTCAAGGTCGCACAGTTGACAGATGGAACGGAGATTCTTCCGGCTCCCAAGCCCGTGCTCTATCCACTAGATCACACCGTTTGGGGGACCGGGTTGACTCTAGGAAAATCTAGAGAAGGGTCTGTGGTTCTTACCCGCTGCCTCTTCTCCCCCTTCAGCTGGAGTGAGGGAGAGGGCAGGGGGTCGGGACAGCGTCGGCAGCAGGGGGACAGAAGAGGACAAATCCGACACCCCCCCCCCCCCCCCCGGGCCCTGTCTTCCCACCACATTTCTGCTTCTTTAAAGAGAAGCAACATGACCTAAAGGCTAGAGCACAATCCTGGGAGTCAAAAGGACCTGGGTTCTAATCCCACTTTTCTGCCACTTGTGGGACCTTGGGCAAATGACTTCTCTGAGCATCAGTTATCTGTAAAATGGAGATTTAGACTCTGAGTCCCATGTGGGACGGGGACTGTGTCCAATCCAATTCATTCGTTCAATCGCCTTTGTTGAGCGCTTACTGTGTGCAAAGCACTATACTAAGCACTTGGGAGAGTGTCTATTCCAGTGCTTAGTACAGAGCCTGGCATATAGTAGGTGCTTATCAAATACCATTGTAAACATAATAATTATAATAATAAAAAAGAAAATGACGTTTGTTTCCTTGTTTTCTCTTAGCCATTCCCTCAGCACCGACTGCAGTCCGGGTCCAAAACAGGACGGCCCATAGCATTCTGGTCTCCTGGACTCCAGGCTTTGATGGCTATTCCCCTTTCAATGTGTGCAGAGTTCAGGTAAGCTAGTCGGTAGTTGTAAGTAGTTGTATTAATAGCATTTATTAAGCACTTACCGTGTTCAAAGCGCTGTACTAGTTACTGGAAAAGAAATTCACAGACACGATCCCTGACCCCCGCCAAGAGCCTCACGGTCTAAGAACGGGAGAGCAGGGAGAAGTCGGCAACCCATACATAAGAAAAGAGACCAAAAATCTAGAAGACAAGGACGGCGACAAGCATGAAAGGAGCAGCAGTCTTTTCAGGATCGGAAGTCACAGCTGTGGTTCCTGTGGTGATGGGGTCGACGTTTTAAAAGTTGAGAAGCCCTCACGCTATCGTTGGTCGACTCCTTTCCAGACTGGAGCAGGGGCTGATGGCAGTCCCAGTGGCCCGGAGGAGGCGGAGGCGGCGTCATTCTCATGCATCTGGGCCCCGGAGACTGGGAGTAAGGGGAGCGTAGATGGTTCGCACGGCTACAGCCGGTCGAGGCCTTCCCCGGGCTGCGACAGGGTCTGATGGGAGTCCCGGTGTGGTGGGTCCTTTGGAGGGTTTTGCTGGACGAGCCTGAATTTGTGTTTCTGCTTAACCTTGGTTCCCTTCCTTCCTCCCTCTTCCTTTCCCCCGTTAATCCACCCAAAGAGAGAGTTTGGTTGGAAAGGTGTCAAACACACATCCTAGCAACCCTAGCTTTCCTCTGGATTTCAAGAACCAGGCGTCCTAATTATTTCAAGAACCAGGCGTCCTAATTCTTGCCTGACTTCATTTTGAATCAGGGCAGGACACTTTGGAGTGGGGAGCGTGGAAGGGAAGAAAGGGAGTATTTAGGGAAAAGGAACAGCACTCATTAAGGGTTGCTCTAACCACTGAGCAAAACCCCTCCCCCTCTCCCTGCCCTGCCCTGCCAGGCTGAAACAGTCCCGCTCTGTGTGAAGGGGAAGCCTAGATGAATAATGGGGTGCAGATATGTGCTTTGTTGGGCATTGGGAGGGTGAGGGTGAATGCTGGTTTGGAGAGGGTGACGCCGGAATTCCCCTGTCCCATAAGCAGGTGTGACTCCTCTGCTGATGGGATTTCTGGGAGTCCAGGTTGGAACGGACCTACGTCCGGGCCCTTAAAGCACATGCCGTTCTCTTTTCTGGGCATTTTGGGTGGCAGGCAGGTGACCAACAAAATGGCTGAGGTGAGCTGGGCCTGACAGGATAGGGACCAAATCTCTTGAAATCACATGGGAGCTCCCAAGCCATTGATGGCCCCTTCTGGGGTGGGGGGAGACAACTCTGCTGCAGACCCCCAGATCCCTCCTCCACCCCCTCATCGAGCCCTTCCCCTGGGCCCTGCCTGAGTGACCCAGTGACATTCGACCCGGCCCCTGACAGAAGAGTCTGTTGTCAATCAATCCGTGGTATTTATTGACTGAAAACCCAGCTCTAGATCCTAAGCTCATTGAGATCAGGGAACTTGTCCGCTAACTCTGTTGTATTGTACTCTCCCCAGCGCTTGGTAAAATGCTCTGCATATAGCGTTCAATAAATACCATTGATTGATTGAGTGCTTACTGTGCACAGAACACTGTACTGAGTGCTTGGAGAAGTGCAGAATAATATAGCTCGCAGGTGCAACTCTTGCCTAAAAGAAGAAGCAGTGTGGTTTAGTGGAAAGAGTACAGACCTGGGAGTCAGGGGACCTGGGTTCTACTCTCCTTGTCTGCTGTGTGACCTTAAGCAAGTCACTTCACTTCTCTGTGCCTCAGCTCCCTCATCTGTAAAATGGGGATTAAGACTGTGAGCCCTATGGGGGACAGGGACTGTGTTCAACTCTATCATCTTGTAACTACCCTAGTGTCTGGCACATAGTAAGCACTTAATAAATACTATAAAAAAGCCTACAGTCTAGGGGGGAGGTAAACATTAAAATCGATTGTAGATAGGGAAAATGGCCGGGTACAAGGATGTGTACAGAAGTACCTAGAGAACCGAAGTGGCCTAGTGAAAATCAGTCAGTCAATCATATTTATTGAGCCCTAAATGTGTGCTGAGCACTGTACTGAGTGTTTGAGAGAGTACAGTATAACAGACACAACGAGCTTAAGGTCTAGAGGGGGAGATAGACATTAATATAAATAAATAAATTACAGATATATGTACGTAACTGCTGTGGGGCTGGGATGGGAGATGAATAAAGGGAGCAAGTCAAAAAAAGGAACAAGTTGTCAGTTGATTGTATTTATCAAGTGATTACTGTGTGCAGAGCGCTGTACTGTTTGGGAGAGTACCATATAACAAAATAACTGACACATTCCCTGCCCGCAAAGAGCTTACAGTCTAGAGGGGGAGACGGACTTCAATAGAAATAAAGAGCCCGGTCCTGGGAGTCGGAGGACCTGGGTTCTAATCCCGGCTCCGCTGATGTCGAAGGGTCTCGGCTTGCTCGGGGAACTGTGCATTTTTGAAAGTTTTGTGGCGCTGAGTCACTGCCCTCCTGGGCTCCAAACATTAATAATGAGCTTCTGGACGATATTCAAACAAACATGTTGGGTGGGTCACACCCGCCAGTTTCCTCTGTCGTGCCCCCAGCCTTTCCCCTGACCAGCTTAGGAGGCCCGTCCAGGAACTGCATCCTCTGCCTCTGTTTTGAACTCCCCATGTCCACGCCCCACCACAGACCCCGTGGGCAGGGGGATGATTCCGGAGCTGCCCTCGGCCCCCGGGAGCCTGACCCCCGGCCCGGTGACCTACAGCCTCCGGAAAAGGGAGCGGAGGGACCGGAGGGGTTCCCTCTGATTTAGCTTCTGGGGCTGGGTCACCCAGAAGTAGGTGCCGCCTCTAAAGAAGGAAAACAGAAAAAGAATTCCCCGAGGGGTTTCCCAGGAGTGGGAGAATGCACTTGCTTTTGTTTTTTCCGAGGGCCAGGCTGGGGGGCCCAGGGTCGCCCCGCCAGATTAATCCGACCCCAACCCTCACCCCATCTTCTGCGCCCGAGAGGAGATACAAGGAAAGTCCCCCTTGGAAGAAACCCTCAAGTCTACCTTCCGGAATGGTGATCCGGATTGCTTTACCCTGCCTAATATGCAGAAGTGGCGTGGCTGAGTGGATAGAGCACGGGCTTGGCAGCCAGAAGGACCTGGGTTCTAGTCCTGGCTCTGCCAAATGCTTGCTGCGTGACCTTGGGCGTGCCCTTCACTTCTCTGGGCCTCACTTACCTCATCTGTAAAAAGGGGATACGAGTGTGAGCCCCATGTGGGACAGGGAATGTGTCCAACCAGATTACCTGTATCTACCCCAGTGCTTAGGACAGCCCTTGGCAAGTACTTAACAAGTACTGTAATTATTATTATTATAATAGTTATCATTATTATATGGAGGGCAATGGGAATCCAAAGCATGTGTGTCCTGGTGGCTCTGATTGCTGATTAGAATAATCATAATGCCGATATTAGTTAAGCGCTTGCTATGTACTGAGCGCCGTGGTAGATCCAAGTATAAACAGTCCAGTTCCCTCAAGGGACTCACAGTCTAAGCAGGAGGCAGAACAGATCATTTAATCTCCATTTGGTCCCTGAGGAATTTAAGACACAGAAGAGGTAAGTGACCTGCTCAAGGTCATTCAATAGGCAAGTGGGGGAGTCATGATTAGAACCCAAGTCTAGTCTGTTGAGAAGCAGCCTAGTGGATAGGACATGGGACTGGGTTATTATTTTTTTTAATGGCATTTGTTATACGCTTACTATGTGCCAGGCACTGTTCTAAGCGCTGGGCTAGACACAAGCTAATCAGTTTGGACACGGTCCATGTCCCATATGCGACGCGTTGCCCTGACTTACTCCCTTTATTCATTCCCTCCTCCCAGCCCCACAGCACTTATGTTCATATCCGTAATTTATTTCTATTAATGGCCATCTCCCCCTCTAGACTGTAAACTCCTTGTGGGCAGGGAATGTGTCTGTTTCTCCCAAGGGCTTAATCTAGTACATAGTAAGTGTTCAAAAAGTACAGTTGACTGACTGAATGACTGATTAATTGATTGAGGAAAAGGACTGGGAAATATCCTGTGGATGAAACAGAAGGAGAAGGCTCTTGCTGTTTTCCTTTCAAATCTGGTTCCAAAAGATCCAAGTAGAGGCTGTACACTGTAAACTACTTGTGGGCAGGGATGGCGCCACCCAATTCTGGTATAATGTAACCTCCCAAGAGCTGAGTCCAGGCAAGCGCTCAATAAATACCTTTAATTGAAATGGTGACAGAGTAAACCCTCGCCTCGGGACCACCCAGGAAGGTGGAAACAGTCACTCGTACCATTTAGCAGATGGGGACGTCGAGGAAAGTTGCTTGTAATCTCAGAATAAGCCATGGGACAGAGCCTCAAATCAGACTCAGAGAATACAGCTCCCCACTGGGGTTTGGTCTTGGTAGTATTCATTTAGTCATTCAATCGTATTTATTGAGCGCTTCCGGGGTGCAAAGCTCTGTACTAAGTACTTGGGAGAGTTCAGTACAATAACCTGACATGTTCCCTGTACACAAAGAGCTGCAGTTAATCCATCATTATCATCCAAACAGCAGTGGAGTCAGTTACTCTGGTACATCCTACAGACAGCGTCGGAATTACTCTCTGGATTGTCATACAAACAGCTGGGGCCTCTTTTAAGGCATGAAATCCTAGAATCTGGAAGAACGTTGAGAGAATTGAGTTTTCTCTATAGCTTAAGCCACTCTAAGCATGAATGCGTCATTCACCCCCGGCAGTGTGGGCGTGACGGATTTGCCCCATGCAACTGTTGACTGGAAAGGGGTGAGAGTGAATGAAATCCTGGAGAAAGATCGTGGAACAGCAAAGGGAAACAGCCAGAAATGGCAGCTTATCAGAAATAGGATGGAGTGTGCATTGTTTTAGTTGGAGAGGCCAGCTAAGTTGTTAGAAACCCCCCCAAAACCCACTTTGAATCTGGAGGGTCCTGAACCCCAAGCTGTCCTGTCTTGTGAATAATAATAATGATGATGATGGTATTTATTAAGTGCTTATTACGTGCCAAGCACTGTTCTAAGTACTAAGGTAGGTACAAGGTAATCAGGTTGTCCCACATGGGGGTCACTGAGTCTTAATCCCCATTTCACAGATGAGGTAACTGAAGCACAGAAAAGTTAAGTGACTTGCCCAAGGTCATACAGCAGACAAGGGGTGGAGCCAGGATTAGAACCCATGTCTTCTGACTCTTAAACTCGTGCTCTTTCCACTAAGCCACACCTCCTTGGGACAGGCTCCACAGAAGTATAAACCACTCTCCACAGCAAGCTCTTCTCCATCTAGACTGTAAACCCTTTGTGGATAGGGGGGACATGTCTACCAACTCTTTCGCATTGAACTTTCCCAAGCTCTTAGTTCAGTGCTCTGCACACTGAAAGTTCTCTTTGAATTGACTGATTGTGTCCCACCCCCTGGGTCACACGTTGCTGCTTCCTAACCTTGTCCACTGTAAATACATTCTTATCTGCTTCAATTTAGCCCTCTCCACTGCCTGACAATACTTCTCCTTTCTAATTCACTCCTACACTAGCCGTTCCAGACAGTTAACTCCCTCCTCAAACCTCCTTTCTCCCAGCCCCCACCATCTCTTTCCCCTAATGAACCTGGCCGCATATTTCATCAACAAAATTGAAACTATTAGGTGTGAGCTCCCTAAAATCTCCCCTGCTCCTCTTCAATCCCTTATCCTCCTCCTCCTTCACCCTCTTTGACTCTCCCTGTGTTCCTTTTAGAAGCTCAAGATGAAATCTCTCACCTCCTCTCTAAATCTTCCCCCTCCTCCTGGGCTTTTGACCCCATCCCTTCATAGCTTTTTAAAAAACACTCGCCCCCTTCCTACTTCCCTCCTCGATGACCATCTTCAACTGTTCGCTTTCCATCGGCTTCTTCCCCACTGCTCTCAAACATGCTTATGAATCCCCTATCCCAAAATAAAAGCCCTCCCTTGACTCCACGGCTCCCTCCAGTTATTGCCCCATCTCCCTCCTATTATTTCTCTCCAAATTTCTTGTGAGAGTTGTTTACACCCGCTGTTTCCACTTCCTCTCCTGTAATTCTCTTCTAGATCCCTTCCAATCTAGCTTCCGCCCCTTCGCCCCAAAGAAACATTAAGATCATTAAGGCAACCAAAGATCGTCTTCTCACCCTATCTAACGGCCTCTACTCCATCCTAATATTCCTAGACCTCTCAGCTGCCTTGGACTCTGTAGACCATCCCCTTCTCCTTGGAACTTTATCCAATCTTGGACTCACTGCTACTGTCCTCTCTTGGTTCTCCTTCTCGATCTATTTTTCTGACTCCTCCTCTGCCTCCCACCCTCCAACAGTGGGGGGGTCTCTCAAGGCTCAGTCCTTCTCTTCTCCATCTACTCCCACTCCCTTGGAGAACTTATTCACTTCCCTGACCTCAAATAACATCTCTATGTAGATGATTCCCCAGTTTCCAACTCCAGCCCTAATCTCTCTCCTTCTCTGCAATCTCACATTTCCTCCTCCCTTCAAGACATCCCTAGCTGGATGTCCTGCCATCATATCAAATTAAACATGTCCAAAACAGAACTCCTCCTTTTCCCACCCAAACCCTGTCCTCCCTGTGCCTCCCCCATCACTGTAGTCAAAACCGTTATCCTCTTTATCAATCACTCATATTTATCGAACGCTTTCAGTGTGCAGAGCACTGTACTAAGCGCTTGAGACATAACGCCATAACAGAGTTGGTAGGCACACTATATGAAAACAAAAAGGTGGCTATCTAGAGGGGGAGACAGACATTAATAGAAATAAATAAATTATGGATATATCTAAGTGCTGTGGGAGGGGTGAAAAACGGGAGCGAATCTAAGAGCAAGGGTGTAGCAGAAGGGAGTGGGAAAAGAGGAATGAAGGCTTATTCAGGGAAGGCCTCTTGGAGGAGGTGTGCCTTCAAATATCAAAAAATCACCTCAGGAAGAGAAAGGAGTGAGGAAGGGACAAGAAATTTTTACTTCAGCCTCATGGATTGCAGCTTCCATTTTATTTACGGTATTTGTGACGTGCTTATTAGGTACTAAGCACTGGCATAGATTTAAGCCAGTCAGGTTGGACACAGTCCATGCTCCACATGGGGCTTACGAGTCTTAATCCCCATTTTCCAGATGAAATAAGAGGCCCAGAGAAGTGACGAAGCTTGCTCCAGGTCACAGAGCGGTTAAGTGGCGGAGCTGGGATTAGAACCCAGGTCCTTCTGACTCCCAGGCCCAGGCTCTATCCACTAGGCCACACTACTTCCATTCAACAGTTTCGCTCTGGTGACCATGGAGCGAAAGCCTAAGGACTATTTCACCAGAGCAGACGTCTCCCCGGACGTCCAGGGCCCTTGTACACACTTTGGGAAGCAGGGAGGGTCCTCCTCTCTGGGGTAACTGCCGTTCCCTCAGAAAGGATGAGTCACCCAAATTGGCAGTGATGGAAGGAACTGCATTTACTAGGAGGAAAGGGTTTGCTTCCTAAATATGTTTTCGAGGTAAACCGAATCTGAAATTCCGGTCAATCAGATGATTTATCCTGGCCTTACTTTTTGTCTTTTCGTTTAAGGTTAAGGAAGCCGATCCACTGAATAATGCATCAGTCATGATGTTTACCGCCTCCGCCTCCCCTCGTCTGTACCGAATCGAACAGCTGCGGGTCCTGACTAACTATAAGATTGGCATTTCTTGCATGAATGAAGTCGGCTGGTCGGCGGTGAGCGCCTGGATTCTGGCCAGTACCACGGAAGGAGGTAATGAATGAACTAGCCGAGCTCTTGGACTCTGAGCTCCTTGTCAGAAGGGACTGTGACCGCTCTGATTCTCTAGCCCGGCCTCTGGCACCTTGTAAGCACCGAGTGAAGATCATCTCCATCAATATCTGCCACGTGGCTCACTAAATTCATTCATTCATTCAATCAGTCGGATTTACTGAGCGCTTACTATGTGCAGATCACTGTACTAAGCACTTGGAACAGTGCCTGGCACATAGTAAGTGCTTAACAATTATTATTATTACAATTCAGCAACAAATAGAGACAATCCCTGCCCACAGCGGGCTCACAGTTTAGAAGCGGGGGGATGGACATCAAAACAAGTAAGCAGGCATCAGTAGCATCATTATAAATAAAAAGAATTATAGATATGTACACATCATTAAGAAAAATAAATAGAATTATAATTATAAATATGTTCATATATACACAAGGGCTGTGGGACGGAGGGGGCGGAGAGTAATGGGAGCGAGTCAGGGTGATGGGGAGGGGAGGAGGAGCAGAGGAAAAGGGGGGCTCAGATTGGGAAGGCCTCCTGGAGGAGGTGAGCTCTCAGTAGGGCTTTGAAGGGGGGAAGATAGTTTGGCGGGTGTGAGGAGGGAGGGCGTTCCAGGCCAGGGATGGGACGTGGGTTAGGGTTCAAAGGTGGGACAGGCGAGAACAAGGCCAAGTGAGGAGGTGAGCAGCGGCAGAGGAGCGGAGTGTGCGGGCTGGGATATAGAAGGAGAGAAGAGAGGTGAGGTAGGAGGGGGCAAGGGGATGGACAGCTTTGAAGCCAAGAGTGAGGAGTTTTTGTTTAACACTAAATGGTAAGCTCCTTGAGGGCAGGGATCATGACTATCAATTATATTGCACTCTCCCAAGCACTTAATACAGTGCACTGCACACAGTAAGTGCTCAATAAATACCATTGATTGACTGATTTTCCCCATGCTGAGTAGCTATTTGATGGCTCAGGGCACAGAGATAGCAAGATGCTCCTTAGCGTGGTTGAGATCAACACAGTCCAGACCAGCCCTGTCGCTGGAGGAGTTTCCCCAGTGCATCAGGAGCCGGTCTGACCTTGGCTAAGATGTCTGTTTTTGTGTTGGATGGGATTTGTTAAGTTTTTTGGGCCAGGCACTGTGCTAAGGGATGGAGCAGATTCAGTTCGATTCAGTTGTATTTATTGAGTGCTTACTGTGTGCAGAGCACTGTATTAAACTCTAGAGACAGTACAGTACAACAACAAATAGACGTAGGCCCTGCCAGTAATGAGCTCACAATCTAGAGATACAAAGTAATGATAATAATAATGATGATAATAATAATTGAGGTATTTGTTAAGCCCTTCCTCTGTGCCAGGCACTGAAGTAAGCGCTGGGGTGAATACAAGTATGTCAGATTGGACACAGTCCCTGTCCCACATGGAGCTCACAATCTCAACTCCCATTTTACAGATGAGGGAACTGAGACACCTAGAAGTGAAGTGACTTGCTCAAGGTTACACAGCAGCCAAGTGGCAGGGCCGGGATTAGAACCCCGGTCCCTCTGACTCCCAGGCCTGTGCTCTATCCACTAGGCCAGCTAATCAGGTCGGAACAGTCCCTGTCCCACGTAGGGCTCACAGTCTTAATCCCCATTTTGCAGATGAGGGAATTGAGGCCCAGAGAAGTGAAGTGGCTTGCCCGAGGTCCCACAGCAGACAAGTGGTGGAGCCGGCATTAGAACCCAGGTCTTCTGACTTCCAGATCCGTGCTTTTTCCACGAGGCCACGCTGCTCTTCACTGATTCTCAAAAGCTGAATGAAATCAAATCGAGGACGAGATATGAGTCAGGGAGCCTTGATAAGGTGCCTAAGTCTTTTCCGTGTGAGGATCTCAGTAAACCCAGCTGCCGTGAGGCAGACGGCCAACGCTGAGTCATCACGTCCAGCTCCAGAGGGGGAAACTGGGCACCGCAAACTCAGTCGGCTTTGTATTTTCTGGACTTTGAAGTTGTTGCTTCCTATTTCAGTTTATTTTATTCTGATTCGATGGGGACAGAATGGACGGCGGGACTCAGAAGCAAACAAGTCCTGAGTGTCTAAGCTGACTCCGCGGGCTCAGCTGAGACACTCAGGACTTGTTTTGCTTCCGCCTCCGACTTGGCCGTGTCAAACCCAGAGCGGTGGCCGGGGATGGGCCCATTATCACAGCCCGACAGATGGGGCTTCCGTCTATTCACCTCATTGTCCAAAGAATTGCCTCGGGTGACCTTGGGCAAGTCACTTCACTTTTCTGGCCCTCGGTACCCTCGTCGGTAAAATGGGGATTTAGACTTTGAGCCCCACGTGGAATAGGAACTGTGTCCAACTCGATGTGCTTGGATCCACCACAGTGCTTAGTACAATGCCTGGCACATAGTAAGCACTTAACAAATACCATTATTTTATTATTATTATTATCATTTTTTTTTGCCTTCCCCTTGCTGGGTAACAGCCAACGTTGTAACTAATTCATGGTGGCATTGTGATATTGTGTTCCTCTAGTCTTCCGTGTCTAGCTTTTCTATTCTTCCTAATTCTTCTCCAAACTGCATGATAAAACATCACCCTCTGTCCGTTGTGCATGTATAGGAATGCATTTATTGCAATGTATGTTTACACAGTGGCCTAGTAGATAGTCAGTCGTATTTATTGAGTGCTTACAGTGTGCAGAACACTATACTAAGTGCTTGGAGAGTACAGTAGAACAAGAAACAGGCACATTCCCTGCCCACAACGAATTTACAGTCTAGAAGGGAGATAGAAATAAATTACAGACATGGACATAAGTGCTGTGGGGCTGGGAGTGGGGGATGAATAAAGGGAGCAAGTTTAGGGAGTCACAGAAGGGAGTAGAAGAATGGGCCTGGGAGTCAGAGGGGCTTGGGTTCTAATCCCAGCTCCTCCGCTTGTCTGCTAGGTGATCTTGAGCAAGCTACTTCACGTCTCTGGGCCTCAGTTCCCTCATCTGTAAAATGGGGATTAAGACAGTGAACCTCATGTGGGACAGGGAGTGTGTCCAACCAGATTAGCTTGCATATACCTCAGCGATTAATACAGTACCTGGCACACAGTAAGCGCTTAACAAATACCTTCCCTCCAAAAAAAAAAAGGTCTCAGCATTGAGATTCAGTATGAGACTGAATGGAGGAAGCGTCACTTGCAAGAATGCCCCGGGGCAGAGGCCAGATTATGGGGGGCAGGTCTGTGTTTTCACCTCTACGGTCAGGAACCTCAACTCTATCACCGCGGGAGCTGGTTGTCCAGCTTCACAGCTAGGGAGAGCAGCCACCGAGACCTGCCTCCTCCAAGATCCTAGAGAAGCAGTGCGGCCTAATGGGGAGAACACGGGCCTTGGAGTCAGAAGGACCTGGGTTCTAATCCTGACCCCATCACTTGTCTGCTGGGTGACCTTAGGCAAGTCACTTCACTTCTCTATGCAAGTCACTTCACTTCTCTATGCCTCAGTTACCTCATCTGCAAAATGGGGATTAAGACCATGAGCCCCTTGTGGGACAGGCACTGTGTCCAACCTGATTCGCTTCTATCTCCACCAGCGCTTAGTACACATCATAAGCGCTTAACAAATGCCACAGTTGTCGAAGCGGTCACGTGAGATCATTTTTCCTGAGAGCTTTAGCCTTTCTCTCTGTTTCCTTTTCAGCCCCGTCGGCCGCCCCTTCGAATGTGTCCGTACATTTGAACGAATCCAGTAATTCCCTGGAAGTCAGATGGTTGACACCTCCGATCCAGCAGCACGAAGGAGCCCTGCTGGGTTTCTTCATCATCTACTGCTGGCAAGAGCTGGAGGTCAACGTGAGTCTGAACGCCCAGAAGTCTTGGTCCGGAAATTCATTCTTTCATTCATTCAGTCATATTTATTGAACGCTTACTGTGTGCCAAACATTATACTAAGTGCTTGGGAGAATATAATATAACATTAAATAGACACAGTCCCTTCCCATCAACGAGCTTACAGTGAAGCAATGGTTTGGCCCTCTCTTACAACACAGCTGTTCTTCTGGAGGGTTTAGCCGGTTTCTCTGTGGGAGCGGGCTTGGTCTTTCCGTGAGCCAGAGTAGGTACAAGAGCAGTGTTAAGCTCCTTCAAGGCAGGGTTTCTGTCTACCTATTCTATTGTATTCTTCTCCCAAGCGCTTAGTACATGTTTTGACTGATATATAGTTGCCCTTGGCATTGGAAAAAGGCAGTAATGAAGGCAAAATTCACCCATGCGTGTGCGGGTGGATGACAAGGCCGAGGCAGGACCTACAGCCCCAGTCACATTTCGCACAAAAGAGACTGCCCCTAGTTTGCTGGGAAAGGGACTGTGTTCGACCTGATTATCTTGTAACTACCCCACTGGTTAGTAATACTGTTTGACCCAGAGTAACTGCTTAACAAATACTCTTCTTCAACTTCTTCATCTTCTTCATCTTCTTCTTCTCCTTCTTTTTCTTCTCCTCCTCCTTCTCATCCTTTTTCTTCTTCTTCTCCTCCTCCTCATCCTTTTTCTTCTTCTTCTCCTTCTTCCTCCTCCTTCTCCTCCTCCTTCTCCTCCTCTTCTCCTCCTCCTCCTTTTTCTTCTTCTTCTTCTCCTTCTTTGTCCTCCTCCTCCTCCTTCTTCTTTTTCTCCTGCTCCTCCTCGTTCTGCTTCCTCTTCTCCTCCTCCTTCCCCTCCTTCCTCCTCTCTCCTCTTTCTTTCCTCCTCCCTTCTTCTTATTCAGTGTTTGCCAGGCGTGGCACTGTTTTCTCTTTTGCCTCTTTGCCTTTTTTTTTTAAATGGTATTTGTTAAACTGCCATTTTTCTACCTCTTGACCTGGAGAAAATCTCCTCACAAGTTCTCGCTGGCACAAAATCAGACATTCATCCCAGAGTACTTAGAAGGATCTTCCACATGTAGAGCGCTGAACTAAATGCCAGGGAAAAGAATGCAAGGGAACACAATCTTTCTGGCCTCTCGCTCGTGTAAGTTCCTTGTGAAGCTGTGTGGCCCAGAGGGTAGAGGCCGGGCCTGTGAGTCAGAAGGACCTGGGTTCTAATCCCAGCTCTGCCACATGTCTGCCATGTGACCTTGGGCAAGTCACTTCTCTGGGCCTCAGCTACCTCATCTGGAAAATGGGGATGAGGACTGTGAATCCCATGTGGGATACGGACTGAGTCCAACCTGATTATCTAGCCAGTGCTAGATCTAGCCCAGTGCTTAGAACAATGGCTTGGCACCTAGTAAGCGCTGAACAAATACCACAATTATTATTAATTATTATGAGTCTAAAGAATTGGCATTCACATTAGTTTTTGCTGTGCACCGGATATCATACCAAATGCCGGATTCATGGCGGCTCTGAAGACTGTGGGTAGCCTCAGCACAAAAGCTCTCACGCTTTTCTGTAAGTGGTGGTTCTGTGGTCAGCCATGTCCGTGAACTTTCCGGACAGTTAGCCCGGCTCATCCCCGCCTACTCGGGGAACTCCAGCTCCTCAAACTCGGTCCCTGGGTCCTTCTGTACGAATCCCTGGACGCTTTTAGCATTTGCTATTCACACCCCCATTCCCCCCGCCCAGCCCCTGTCAGCCCTGCAGCACTTATGTACATATCCATACTTTATTCATTTAACCACATTTATTAAGCACTTACTGCATGCAAAGCACTGTACTTAGCTCTTGGCACTGTACTAAATGCCTGTCTCCCCCTCTAGACTGTAAGCTTGTTGTGGACAGGGGACCAGTCTGCCAATTCCGCTGCCTTGTACTCTCCCAAGAGCTCAGTCCAGTGCTCTGCACCTGGTAAGTGCTCAGTAAACATCATTCAATCGATGGTATTTGTTAAGCGCTTACTGAGTGCAGAGCACTGGACTAAGAATTTAGGAGATTGGTCACCAACTTCATTGTTTGACCATCTCCCCTTCTCCTCGCCCTCACTGCAACCCCTCCCCGCCCCCCCAACCTAAAGCTTCACATCTACTCTACCTAAAAGACTTTTTCCTCACCTTAACAACCCCCTTCTCCTTCCTCCAAATTCTCCCCTGCCACCTATGGAAACTTGCTCTAGAAACTTCGGGACTTTTGTTTAGGTGTGGAGCAAGACTAATTAGCACAAAAATCAATAATTCAATAGTATTTATCGATAAATGGTATTTTTGAGCGTTTACTGTGTGCAAAGTACCATACTGGAAGTCGTAGACACTATCGCTACTCATGTAAGCTTGCTGTGGGCAGGAAATGTGTCCGTTTATTATGTTGTGCTCTCCCAAGCGCTTAATACAGTGCTCTGCACACAGTAAGCGCTCCATAAATACGAATGAATGAATGAGTGAGGAGGTTCCATCACCACCAGAATTAGAGCTGAATGGATGAGAGGAGATGAGATCCCTGTTCGGTAGCAGTTCGGATCAAGGCTTTAATGGAAGAGGCACCTAGAAAAAAGGCCAAAAAATGCGATTTCTCTGGATGGTCTGTGGATTTCAGTTTTCCCCGCTCTCGCCATTCCCCTCCCCATTTCTGTGAAGTTGAAAGTTAGCTGTACTTTTTGTTCCTTTTAAAAAAGTAACCGAATATGAAAGCAGACCTCAATTCCTGGCCTCTGGGACAATCTTGGGCTGCTAAGAAACTGCAGTCGATTAGGGCCCGGATCTCCCTCTGGAGGCAAGCATAGAGATACTGATTCTGTTTTGGCTCTCTACAGTCTTTCGGTTCCCGGGTTTTTTTTCTGTTTGGGTTTTTATGGTATCTGCTAAGCACTTACAATGGGCCAGGCACTGTGCTAAGCGCTGAGGTTGATACAGGATAATCAGGTTGGAGACAGTCCGTGTCCCGCGTGGGACTCACAGTCTTAATCCCCATTTGACAGATGAGATGAAGTAAAGTGAAGTGACTTGCCAAAGTTATGCAACAGGCAAGTGGCAGAGCCGGGATTAGAACCCGGGTCGTTCTGATTCCCAAGCCCGTGTTGTCTTGGTACAGCGCTTAGAACAGTACTCTGTGCAGAACACTGTACTAAGCCCTCGGGAGAGTACAATACAACAGAATTAGCAGACACGTTCCCTGCCCGTATCAAGCTTATGGCCTAGAGAGGGAGACTGAAACTAACATCAATAAATAAGTAATTTATAATGTATAATTTATAGATACGTATATAGCACTATGGGATTGGGAATGGGGAGAATATCCAATGTCCAAAGGTTACAGATTCAAGTCTAAGTGCTTAGACGGTGATGGTATTTGTTAAGCGCTTACTATGTGTCAAGCACTGTTCTAAGCGCTTGGGTAGATACAAGTTAATCAGGTTGGACACAGTCCCTGCTCCACATGAGCCTCACAGTCTTAATCCCCATTTTCCACATGCGAGAACTGAGGCCCAGAGAAGTGAAGTAACTTGGCCCAGGTCACCCAGCAGACAAGTGGCAGAGCCAGGAATAGAACCCAGGTCCTTTTGACTCCCAGGCCAAGGCTCTAGCCAATAGGCCATCCTGCTTCCCAGTGTCTGGCATATAGACAGCGCTTCACAAATGCAGTATTAAAAAAAGTGAAGTGGGGCGGAGGAGGAAGGAGGAGGAAAAATGTCTCTGCCTGTTGCATTCGATGGCGTATTGAACCTGCCATCTTTGTACCCAATTCCTCTGACTCATTGTCACATCGTCGCCAGACCGAATCTGGCCTTCCTCCCAGTGGGTCCTGGAATGGCTCATAAATACCCTGGCCAGCTGAGTCACAACTGCACAATTATGCAAGAGGGAAAAAAAAACAAACCAACTATTGAAAGGAATTATTCCTTCCCCCAGAAAGGGTAAGCCCGGGCACCACAGCAGCCTCACCGGGATTCCTCACACCTCACTCATTCAAACATTCATTCATTCATTCAATCGTATTTATTGAGCACTTACTGTGTGCAGAGCACTGTACTAAGTGCTTGGAAAGTACAATTCGGCAACAGATAGAGACAATCCGTACCCAACGATGGGCTCACAGTCTAGAAGGGGGAGACAGACAACAAAACAAGTAGATGGGCGTCAATACCATCAGAATAGATAAATAGAGCCATAGATAAATGCACATCATTAATAAAATAAAGAGCAGTAAATATGTAGAAATATACGCAGGTGCTATGGGGAGGGGAAGGGGGTAGAGCGGATGGAGGGAGTCGGGGCGATGGGGAGGGGAGGAGGAGCAGAAGGAAAGGGAGGGCTCAGTCTGGGAAGGTCTCCTGGCAGAGGTGAGCTCTCAATAGGGCTCTGAAGAGGGAAAGAGGGCTAGTTTGGCAGATGTGAGGAGGGAGGACATTCCAGGACAGCGGGAGCATGTGGGCCAGCGTCGATGATGGGACAGGCGGGAACGAAGCCCAGTGAGGAGGTGAGCGGCAGAGGAACGGAGTGTGCAGGCTGGGCTGTAGAGGGAGAGGAGGGAGGTGAGAGAGGAGGGGGCCAGGTGATGGAGAGCTTTGAAGCCAAGAGTGAGGAGTTTTTGCTTCATGAGAAGGTGGATAGGCAACCACTCGAGATTTTTGAGGAGGGGAGTGACAGGCCCCCAGCGTGTCTGCAAAAAGATAATCCGGGCAACGGAGTGAAGTCTAGACTGAAGTGGGGAGAGACAGGAGGATGGGAGATCAGAAAGGAGTCTGAGGCAGTAGTCCAGTCGGGATATTATGAGAGATTGTACCGGCAAGGTAGCAGTTTGGGTGGAGAGGAAAGGGATCTTGGCGATGTTGAGAAGGTGAGACCGGCAGTTTTGGTGACGGATTGGGTGTGTGAGGTGAATGAGAGAGCAGAGTCAAGGATTGCGGGCTTATGAGATGGGAAGGATGGCAGCGCCATCCACAATGGCGGGAATGTCAGGGAGAGGACAGGGTTTGGGAGGGAAGATGAGGAGCTCAGTCTTGGACATGGTGAGTTTGAGGTGGTGGGTGGACATCCAGATGGAGACGACCTGAAGGCAGGAGGAGATATAATGCCTGGAGGAAGGGAGAGAGAACAGGGGAGGAGATGTAGATTTGGGTGTCATCTGCGTAGAGATGGTAGTTGAAGCTGAGGGAGTGAATGAGTTCACCAAGAGAGTGAGTGCAGATGGAGAACAGAAGGGGACCAAGAACTGACCCTTGAGGAATCCCTACAGTTAGTGGATGGGAAGGGGAGGAGGAGCCCACGAAGGAGACCGAGAATGAACAGCCAGAAAGTTAAGAGGAGAACCAGGAGAGGACGGAGTCCGTGAAACCAAGGATGGATAATTTATTGTGTGCATACAAAGTAAGGGCTTAATACATACCACAATTATCATTATTAGCACAGTGCTCTGCACACAGTAAGCCATCAATAAATGTGATTGATTGATTGAATGATGGAAGAGTAATAGTTCATTGTCCTAGCTGCACAGACACCAAGCTAGCCAGTGGAGTCCTATTTATGGGAAGGAAAACAGGACGAAACTCCAATTTGCTCACTCCTGCTGCTCCAGGATTAAATGAACGTGTCCCCCATTTCCATCAGGACCGCTGCTCGGAAGACCACCGGAATTCCAGCTGGGCATTCATTCCCATCGAGGCCACCAACGCCACGGTCACCATCCGAGTAGCAGCCGTGACAAGCGGAGGCGCCGGACCCCTCAGTGACCCAGTGAAATTCTTCATTCCAGGAGTCGGTGAGCCCGAAACCCCCGTTCACAGCAAATAAAAGGCAGTCGGTGGCCTAGTGGAAAGAGCCTGGGCCTAGGAGTCAGAAGGCATGAGTTCTAATCCCGGCTCCACCTCTTATCTGCTGTGTGACTTTACTTCTCTCAGCCTCAGTTCCCTCATCTGCAACATGGGTATTCAGTACCTGTTCTCCCTTCTACTCATTCGGTGAGCCCCAGGTGGGACCTGTTGATCTTGTGTCTAACCCAGGGCTTAGTACAATGTTCAGTACTTAGTAAGTGCTTAACAAATGCCACGGTTATTATCATCATCATCATTATTGTTGTTATTGGATTGAGTGTGAGATTGCTACTATTATTATTACTAATTATTTTTAGATTAGTATTCGATTATTAGATTGAGTAGTGCCTGAGAGAACCTGGGGCAGGGCCTCCAAAGGGGACCAAATACATTTAATAATAGTAATAATAATGTATTAAATATAATATTTATATAATATATGATATATAATATGTCGTATGATGATCATGGTATTTGTTAAGTTCTATGTGCCAGGCACTGTACTAAGCACTGGGGTGGATACAAACAAATCAGGTTGGACACTGTCCCTGTTCTGTAGAGGACTCACAGTCTGAATCCCCATTTTACAGATGAGATAACTGAGGCACAGAGAAGCGAAGGCCATACAGCAGACAAGTGGCGGAGCCAGGATTTAAACCCTTGATCTTCTGATTGCCAGGCCCGTGCTCTATCCACTAAACCATACTGCTTCTCTAAAGAAGAACAAAGAATATTCTGCAAAGAATTAAAAGCAGGACCCTTTCAAAACTGCAAAGTAGTATGGCAGTGGGCTTTAAAGAGCTCCTGATAGGGCCCAAACTCCTTTCAGGATGTAGCAGAAAGAAAATTCCCCTTAGAACTGTCACAAGCAGGTTTTTAGCTAAGAGTTGCACCCTTTTCCCATATGACAGTTTTCTCCTTTTTATGGGCTTTTTATGGGTCCTGAGTCACTTAATACAGTGCTCCACAGTGCCCAGGCACTTAGGACAGTGCTCCGCACACAGTAAGCGCTCGGTAAATGCTATTGACTGATTAATTGAAGATATGGGGCTGGGATGACTGATGGCGACATTTAACTCAAAATTGGATTATTCAATCGTATTTAATGAGCACTTACTGTGTGCAGAGCCCTGTACTAAGCATTTGGAAGAGCATTCATTCGTTCAATCCATCATATTGATTGAACACTTACTGTGTGCAGACCACTGTACTGAGCACTTGGGAGAGTATTCAATCATTCGGTCATATTTATTGAGCGCTTATTGTGTGCTGAGCACTGTACTAAGTGCTTGGAAAATACAATTCAAGTACAATGTAAAAATAAACACATTCCCTGTCCTCAGAGAGCTTGAAGTCTAAAGAGGAGGCAGTTTCTGGAACAAGAGCAAATCTCCTTATTTTGCTTTAACGTACATTTCTCCAGGTTTAGCCAACTCCGCCCCATCGTCAACTCCGGCCCCCAGAAACTCGGATCCTGTGGTGATCATCCTCGCGTGCCTCTGTGGAGTGACAGTGATTGGGCTGGTTCTGTACGTCTCTGTGGCTATTAGGAGGAGAGCGCAGGAAACGAGATTTGGGTAAGCCAACGGTTACGGGAGAGAGAGTCAAGCAGAGGCCTACCCATTCCATTCCTAGCTTGGGCAGTGGCTAGCGAGTGGAAGGCCATCTGCTACGAGTCAAAACTCACCCGTGCTGGGCAGCAGCGGCACGGGAGAGAGTCGAGGGCAGAGACTCGAGTTTACCGCTTGGAAGGCGGCAATGGGAAACCACTTACAGATTTTTACCGAGGAAACTCTATGGATCCGCTACCTGAACGATTGCAGATGGAGAGCGGGGCGTTCTGGGAGAGATGTGTCCGTGGTGTCGCTATGGGTCGGAAACGGCTCTACGGCATAAGACAAGACAAGAACGGTGATAACGGTGTCAGTTGATGCGACATTTATTATGTGGTGGATTCACTCATCTAAAGCGGTCCCCACTCCGAGCTCCTTAAAGTATATCCAGAACATCCCCTAGGCGGTGCCAGAATGGTTCTTGAGAAGGGCCCAACCAAGGAGCCTCACACATCCTTATTTAGGCAGTTGCTGGAAAACGAGAAGCAACAAGGCCTAGTGGAAAGAGCATGGGCCTGGGAGCCAAAGGACCTGGTTTTAATTCCATGTCTTCCACTTGCCTGCTGTGTGACCCTAGGCAAATCACTTAACTTCTCTGCCTCAGCTTCCTCAAATGGGGTTTAAGTACCTATATTCCCCGCTGTTTGGACTGTGAGACCCAAGTGAGACAGGGTCTGTGCCTGACCTGATTAATTTGTATCTACCCCAGCGCTTAGAACAGTGCTTGACACGTCGTAAGTGCTTAACAAATACCACAATGATAACAGTGATAACAACAACAGCTATCATAATAATGATAAATGGCAAAGTCCATTCTTTGATATGCTTGGTTTTGGCTCTGGTCGAGATATCAAATGGCAGTCTCTCCAGAGATAAGCACAGTACTTTTTCACTTTTTCACTCAGTAATCTGATTCTTGGCAAGGAAAGATTTGTTTTATTAGAAACCACATAAGAAAAATCCAGTGACCACACTGGAATTAATATACATACATCTAGAAAGCTCGTAAATGGGGAGATATTTTTATGTGAATAATTCTCATCATCTATCTCCCGACCCTACCAAAGCTCAATATCGCAAAGTACTTGGTAGAGGATGCTTAGCCTCTAGACCGTAAGCTCACTGTGGGCAGGGATAATGTCTACCAATTCTCCCAAATGCTTAGTACAGTGCTATGCAGACAGTAAGCGCTCAATAAATATCACTGGTGATGATCCAGGTATTTAGCTAGGATGCAGATGTTCAGATCACATCTTTTGTCATTTGACCTCCTTCTGGGTTGGACTATTTGCTTTCCTGGATATTCTTTTCATAATCTGGTGTCTCCCTGATGCCAAGAAAGGTTTTGCTTTTAGTGACAAATTAACAACCCACAGGTGAAGGATCTGTCTCTTCCTGACCTTCCAGAGTGTCAGCCCCTAAGACTGAATGTTCCTTGTAGAATTTTAGCCCCAGGCCTGCAACTGATAGAAAAGGATCAACTGAATGGAATGACAAAATAATAATAATAATTGTATTTGTTAAGTGCTTACTGTGTGCCAGGGCTGTACTAAGTGCTGGAGTGGTACAAGGAAATCAGGTTGGACACAATCCCTGTCCGCCTGGGCTCACTGTCTTAATCCTCATTTAACAGATGAGGTAACTGAGGCCCAGAGAAGTGAAGTGACTCACCCAAGCCTATACAACAGACAAGTGATGGGTTCAGGATTAGAACCTATGGCCTTCTGACTCCTAGGCCCATGCTGTATTCATTAATCCTTGCTGATGTATGTAGTTAGTGGAAAAATGTATTTTCTAAGGCATCAAAGCAAGGAAATATAGTTAGATTTCTCGAACTACCCTTTGCATTACCATTTTGTGAGGAATCGTTTTACAAAATGAATCACAAGGGACTTCGGGGTGGGTTTTTTAAATTTGGTTTTTCTTTTCATTTTAGGAGCGCCTTCAGTGAGGAGGATTCGGAATTGGTAGTAAATTACAAAGCCAAGAAGTCATTCAGTCGGAGAGTTATCGAACTTACCTGTAAGTGACCGCATTCCCTCCGGGGAGGCTGGGTGGTGGTGTTTTTTACTAGTTATATCTGGGCAGCAGAAGATAAACCTGTGGGATTCCCTCAAGAAGGGCAAGCCAGTCAACAGGAGACCGCAGCCTAGGGGGTCACCAGGTTGGACAGGATATCCATCCTGGATGACCGGAGAAAGTGTTAGGAGTGGAGAGGAAAGAGAAGCAGCCTGGCTTAGTGGATAGGTTCCAATCCCAGCTCCACCACCGGTCTGCTTTGTGACCTTGGGCAAGTCACTTCACTTCTCTGGGCCTCAGTTCCCTCCTCTGTAAAATGAGGATTGAGACTGCGAGCCCCATGTAATCCAGGAACTGTGTCCTACCTGATTGTATTGCATCTACTCCAGTGCTTAGAACACTGTCTGGCTCATAGTAAGGTTTTCACAAATAGCACAGTTATTATTATTAGCGCAGAACTCTGCACCCCATAAGTGCTCAATAAATGCCATTGATTGATTGCCTGAATGATTGATATGTGATAATTCAGTCACCTCTTCTGTAAAATGGGGATTAGGACTGTGAGCCGCATGTGGGACAGGGCCTGTGTCCAACCTGATTAGCTTGTATCTACCCCAGCGCTTAGTACAATGCCTGGCACATAGTAAGCGCTTAACAAATACCACTGAAGAAAAAAATAGGTCTGAGCAAGCCATCGTTGCTCCTGGAAATCAAGCGTTTGCCCTGCTAAAAGTGGGCTACCACTTCCCTATCCCAATCAAAAACCCTATGTAAGTAGACAGTCCTGGATCTAAGTTGTTCGATCAGTGACCAGGAAGCCGTGGCACTCGGCAATCCTCAGGTACCTGAGAAGCTCTATCCCACTGCCGGCCCCAAATGGGAGACGGACTTGAAAAATTCCCTAAACTTCACCCTCCTCATCAAACCTCCAAGCGGCTCACTAGAAGGCTACGCCTAGTGAACTTTAATCTGGCAATGCAATTAACGGATCAAAAACACAAGCAACTATCTCGAAGTACACGCAGTGCAGAAGAGAGTGTCCATTACTCATCCCACACACGGGGGGGGTGTGGGTGTGTGTTTGTGTGTGTGGACAGGCGCTTCCTGCCCGTAACGTCATCTGGGAAAACGACAGCTTTCCCTAATGGTTAGAGCCCGGGAGGCAGGAAGACCTGGGTTCTAATCTGCTCTACCACCTCTCTGCTGCGTGGCCTTGGGCAACTCGCCTCACTTCTCTTGCCTCAGTTACCTCATCTGGCAAATAGGAATTAAGACTGTGAGTCCCGCGTGGGACGGGGACAGTGTCCAAACTGATTAGCTTCTATCTACCCCAGTGCTTAGAACGGTGCCTGACACATGATAAGCACTTAACAAATAACATGAACAAAATACTTTTCGATATTTTACAAGGGGCTGGAGAAGGGCTGAGCTTTCAATCGGTTGCAACTTGGAGTGTGAGCAAAGCTACAATTGTTCAAACCTTAATAGACATTGGGGGCCTTCCTGCTTATCCTGTCGGTGTCCTTTCGTTTCCTTGGACTCTGATTAGATATCGAGGCCCCTAGATCTTCAGCAGGCCCTGATTTTGTTCCGGGGGTTTGCTTGGGGATATTTAAGGGCATCTCTTTGTTTCCAAATATGGTCCTTTAATCAATTAGTGGTATTTATTGAGCACTTACTATGTTTAGAGCACTGTACTAAATGCTTGGGAGAGTACAGTGAAACAGAATTAGTAGGCCCGTTCCCTACCCATAATGAGCTTACAGTCTCGGCGGGGAGCTCGTTGTAGGCAGGGATTGGGTCTACCAACTCTGTTGTACAGTACTCTCCCAAATGCTTAGTACAGTGCCCTGCACACAGTAAGTACAGTTTGGCCTGGTGGAGAGAGCACTCAGAAAGACCTGAGTTCTAATTCCACCTCTGCCAATTGCTTGATGTGTGACTGGGCAAGTGACTTAAAGAAGCAGCGTGGCTCAGTGGAAAGAGCACAGATTTGGGAGTCAGAGGTCTTGGGTTCTAATCCCAGCTCCGCCACTTGTCAGCTATGTGACTTTGGGCAAATCACTTAACTTCTCTGGACCTCAGTTACCTCATCTGTAAAATGGGGATTAATACTCTGAGCCCCATGTGGGACAACCTGATTATCTTTTATCCCCCTCCCCCACAGCACTTAGAACAGTGCTTGGCACATAGTAAGCACTTCACAAATACCACCATTATTATTGATTATTATTCTTTGTCCTTCAGTTTCCTCAACTGTAAAATGGGGATACCTGTTCTTCCTCCTACCTGGTCATAGTTATTGAGCACTTAATGCATGAAGAGCACTGTACTAAGCACTTGGAAGAGTACACTATAACACTAAACAGACACATTCCCTGCCCCATTTTGCAGATGAGGGAACTGAGGCACGGAGAAGTAATGTGACTTGCTCAAGGTCACACGGCAGTTAAGTGATGGATTGGAATCCAGGTCTTCTGAATCCCAGGACCGGGGTCTTTCCACTAGGCCACACTGCTTCTCAGTAAGAGGAAGAGAGCTGCTTGAGTACATTAAAGCCAGTGGCTAGGAATTTCTTCTTGGTGCAGAGAGGAATGGGGGGAAGACTATCTTGGAAAGTTTCCCATGGGACTCATGTCAGAAAATACTCCCTATCGACAACTACCCTGCACACTTCTTTTATAGTAAGCAGCTTGGGAGTCAGTGAAGAGCTGCAAAATAAACTGGAAGACGTGGTGATTGACAGAAGCCTTCTAACACTTGGGAAAATTCTGGGAGAGGGTAAGCAATTCGTAATACGTACTTACAAGCAGTCAAATGGACCAGACTCCCCATTTTGAGTGAATGAGAATTCTGTCGAATGACTGTGAGGGTCTATAGACTTGCCTGTACCCTTCCTCTTTTTAAAGGAAAAACCGAGGCGACTAGAGTAATGATACCCAGATATTGTTGTGATGGAAGCTCACCACGTTTCCTTTGTGGGAGTGGAAATGGGAAAAATCTCTGGCTGAACTACTTAATCACTCTGTTCTGTTTTCTTTCTCATGCCAGGTCTCTTTCAATTATTTCACAGACCAAAGGTGATACTAGTTTCTTTTTCCCTGTGTCCAAAAGGAATGACAACTCTCTCCCTTTTTTGGCACTTCATTTTCAGTCCATGAGCTGTAAAACTTTACTGAAGGGCAGTACCTTTGAGTCACTTGAATTAATCACCGGGCATAATAAATTATCGGTTCCAGGTCAACTGGGGCAAAGGTTTAGATTATGGTCTAAACCTTATTACTTATGCAGTACAAAACTGGGAATGTTTATAAAATGACCTTTCTAAAGAAATCCTGTAGGTTTAGTCTTAGCGGGTTCATCCGAGGTGAACGTTGTCTTTACAAACTACTTCATCTCTCCTTTCTGAATGAGAGGAGGAACCTCATGGTAGTTCAGCTCCCCTGGGGCAAGGAGGATACTCCCAATATGCCTCTGGACATCCCTCCCCTCCACAGACTATAAACTCGTTGTGGGCAGGAATGTCACTGTTTATTGTTGCATTGTACTTTCCCAAGTGCTTAGTACGTGCTCTGCACACAGTAAGCGCTCTATAAGTACGATCAAATGAATAATTTGTCGTTGTGCTTCACAGGAGAGTTCGGATCAGTGATGGAAGGAAATCTTAATCAGTCCGATGGGACCTGTCAGAAAGTCGCAGTAAAAACTATGAAGCGTGAGTAATCCCTGAGACTGTAAACTCATCTCTAGACTGTAACCCCCCCACTCTTATTTTTTCCTCAATATACTTGTTAAGTGCTTACAGTATCAGGCACTGTACTAAGCGCTGGGGTAGATACAAGCTAATCGGGTTGGATACAGTCCGTGTCCCACACGGGACTCACAGTTTTCATCCCTATTTTGCAGATGAGGGAACTGAGACACAGAGAGGTGAGTGACTTGCCCAAGGTCACACAGGACAAGTGGCGGAGCTGGGATTAGAACCCAGGTCCTTCTCACTTCCAGGCCCGGGTTCTATCCACTAGGTCATGCTGCTGCTTATTGTGAGCAGGGTGTGTGTCTTCCAACTCTATTATATTCTCCCAAGCGCTGACAGCTATGGTCTGCATACAGTAAACGCTCAATAAATATCATTGATTGGATCGATTGATACATTCACATTGACGAGGAAGAGTCCATTTCCAACTCTTCTCTTCCCTCCAAAGCTAGTCTCAGTTTTGGCAATTCATTTAGATTAATTTATTGAGTGCTTACCGTGTACAAAACACTGTATTAAGCGCTTGAGAGAGTACAGTATAACAACAGACACATTCCTACCCACAATGATCTCACAGTCTAGAGAGCTCTATCTCTAGACACGTTTCAATCAATGGGATTTATTGAACACTTACTGTGGCTGAGCACTGTACTAAACTCCTGGGATAGTACAATACAGTAGAGTAGGATATCAAAGTTCCCGCACACAAGGACCTTACAGACTATTTGTCATTATCCATTGTCAGCCACATAATGGTGAGGGGTGAAGAAGGAGTAATAAAGAAGTGTGTGCATGTGATCACACATTTATTCCACAAAGTTCCACGCAGCTGAGTTTGTGGCCAGGAAATAGTGAAGGAATGGAGCCCGGAAAATTCATTCAGTCATATTTATTGAGCGCTTACTGTGTGCAGAGCACTATACTAAGCGCTTGGGAAAGGACAATACAACAATAAACAGTGACATTCCCTACCCACAGTGAGCTCACAGTCCACAGAAAATATTTGTGCCTAATAAAAAAATAATTACACCATGTCTAGGAAGGTTTGAAACTTAGATTCAGGTAAGCAGACTTCCATAAATAGATTTCCTAGTGCAGAGCTTAAATGCTACCATCTCTATCATATCATCAATCGATCAATAATATTTACTGAGCACTTACTGTCTGCAGAGTACTGTCCTAAGCACTTGGGAGAGTTCAGTACAACAGAGGTGGTAGGTATGTTCCCGCCCCACAAGGAGCGCAAGACGTCAGTTGGGGATTCGGAATAAGCTAACATCTCATTATGATTTTAATTGGGTTTTAGTGCACTTTGATTACAACTTTCATCAAAGCTCATTTAGACAGTCGGCTATAGATTAGGGATCATCTCCACATGGGGGACAGGGGGTACCTGTTTCCAGAGGAGGGGCAAAGCTTTTGTCCCCAGAAGCTTTGGTTCCATCTTCCAACTGACACCTGAAGTGGCCGTGACACCATCCAGGCCAAACAAAACCTCAGCCCCATCAGCCCGGGCTCTGCCAAACTTGGAAGCTTCTCATTTGGGTCGGGGGCGGGGGTTCGTTGTGGGCAGAGAACGGGTCTGCTAACTCTGTTGAAGTGTTCTCTCCCAGAACGCTCAGTACAGTGCTCTGCACATAGTAAACGCTCAATAAATACCATTGGTGATTGACCGATTGAAAAGAACTCCTCATTTTCAGAGCAGGTTTTTCTGACTTAGCCCCACTCTTCTGCCCCTTCCCTTGACCTGTTCCCTTTGTCCACCCCCACAATTCCTCCAGAGTTGATGGGAGGGACTGCTGACCGACTGAGTTGTCGATTCTCTTAATGTTGTTTCTTCAGTAACCCTCCGGAAAGATTTTCTGTTACTTCTGAAAGTGACATTGTGAAACTGCCCTTTTTTTTGTTTTACCCCCCTCAAATTTAGAATCTACTTGCAAGAGGAAACTGAAGGGCCAGTCAGCCTGCATGCCTTTCTAAAATAACCTTTTACATTCGAAATAAGTGGGGATGGAATGCTTGGTGCAGATTTTAGAGCTGATAGACCGAGTCACTTAATCAGCAGCAGAATTTATGGACCCAGTTCAGTCATGCAAACCAAGACTGTGGCCAAAGACGCGCTTGTTAAGTAGCCTGCCCAAGATCACACAGCAGAGAAGTGGCAGAGGCAGGATTGGAATCCAGGTCCTTCTGACTACCAGGCCTGTGCTCTATGCACTAGACCACACTGCTTCGCTTTCTGTGTGCAGAGCTCTGTATTAAACCCTTGGGAGAGTAAAATGTAACATACGCATTTCCTGCCCACAACGAGCTTACAGTCAAGAAGTGGGGGACAGTCATTAATATAAATAAATGAATTACGGATATGGACATTAGTTCCATGGGGCTGAGGGAGGGGTAAATAAAGGGAGCAAATCCAGTCAATGCAGAAGAATAAGGTCTGCTGTTCCTCCCGCTTCCGGGATCCTGTTTGGTTTTCCCAGTGATCTGCGAATGAATGCCGAGGGTCAAGGGGCCTCTGGTCAGGAATATCAGGCTCTTGTTTCTGTAGCCCAGAGCATGCTGGAAAGCAGCAGCAGAGGGTAAATTGGGCACGAGGGACGGCAAAGCTGGGGAAGATCTTGTCTGGATGGAAGCCGTTAACTTTTATGCCAAGTCCGCCTCATTTTGTGGCCCCCAAAATGACCATTCCCTCCTTGCAGCTTCACATCGACAGGAAACGGTCTAATTGCGGTCATACAAACAAGCCAGCGGCAGCAAGCCGGTCGGAGTGGTTGGTTATTTTTCCAGGTGACCTGTCTGTTTGGTAACCTAGTTGTGTTTTTTTCCCCACTCTGATTTGCATTAATTTCCTTTTGCAGTGGATAACTTTTCCCAAAGAGAGATCGAGGAGTTTCTCAGCGAAGCCGCGTGCATGAAAGACTTCGATCACCCAAATGTTATCAAACTCCTAGGTACGTAACCCAGCCCATGAAAAATTCAAAAGCCGGGGCTGCCGAGTGGTAATCCGGTCAGATGAGATCCCGGGAGAATAGATTTTTCACCAGGATTTCCCTCTTAGCCTCTTAGGACTTTCCTCGACCATTCCCCCTTCCTGTTTAGGTAGGCCTCAGCTTTACTGCCGTGCGATCGGGTGGTCTCTGAGGGTCCACGGGGTCCGGATGTTTTAATCAATGCGCTTGCTCATCTAGGCCCTGAACAGCTTCTTTCCTGACTTCTGCATCAGACATTTCTACATCAGCCTGGCTACTTTGTCTCTCTGAGTCGGGACTTTTGCTGCAACCTGCTCTCCTCTCCTCCTCCTCTCACGTCTCTCTTCTCCCACCTGTTCTTTGACTCGGCTCAGACGCCCTCTGGCCATCAGCCATCAGACAATTTCCCCTTCCTGCATCTGTGCGTCTCGTTCTGTGTCTTGTTCTGCTTCTTCAACGGTGAGCGGAGTCTCGGTTTTCGGGCGGGTGAGACCGAAGGGACAGTCGGGCCTGAACAGGGGGCAGTCGGAGAATAGAAAGGATGCAGCCTGTTGGAAGCAGAGTTCTTTCTCTAAGGCCTTCGGAGGTCAGTCTCCATCTCGGAACATTGTATTCTCTTTTGCCAGAGATGGAGTTTGATCCCCCAAGCTAAAGTCACAGGCAAAAGACCGCATAGTCCACGGAGACGGGCACATCTTTGGCATTCTTCGGTCAATCAATCGATGCTCTTTATTTAGTGCTTACTGTGTGCAGAACACTGTATTAAACTTTTGGCTAAGGACAGTATGGTCGATGTGATCCACATCAAAACAGCACGTCTTAGTCAGAGAAGCAGCTTGCTCAGTGGAAAGAGCACGGGCTTTGGAGTCAGGGGTCATGGGTTCAAATCCCGGCTCGGCCATTTGTCAGCTGTGTGACTTTGGGCAAGTCACTTAACTTCTCGGTGCCTCAGTTACCTCATCTGTAAAATGGGGATTAAGACTGTGAGCCCCACGTGGGACAACCTGATTCCCTTGTGTCTACCCCAGCGCTTAGAACGGTGCTCGGCACATAGTAAGCGCTTAACAAATACCAACATTATTATTAGTAGCAAGAGCCGGGGCTTGGAAGTCAGAGATCGTGGGTTCTAATTCCGGCCTCACCACTTGTCAGCTGTGTGACTTTGGGCAAGGCACTTAATTTCTCTCTGCCTCAGTTCCCTCATCTGTCTAATGGGGATTAAGACTGTGAGCCCCACGTGGGACAACCTGATAATCTTGTACCTACCCCAGCACTTAGAACAGTGCTTGGCCCATAGTAAGTGCTTGAGAAATACCATCATCATCATCCTTGCTCACAAGGAGCTTCCAGTGTACAGTGGGAGACAGACGTTAAATTAGAGAGAGGAGGCCAGACTGCAAATGATGAATCTCATGTTGGAGATGGAGATTAAAAAAAGAAATGTGATATTAAGCACTTACTATGTGCCAGGCACTGTATTAAGTGCTGAGGTAGATACGAGGTGATTGGGTTGGACACAGTCCCTCTCCCACATGGGGCCCTCGGTCTTAATCCCCATTTTAAAGATGGGGGAACTGAAGCCCGCAGAAGTCAGGTGACGTGCCCAGAATAACACATCACCCGAATGGTGGAGCCGGGATTAGAATCCAGGTCCTTCTGACTCCCGTGCCTGGGCTCTATCTACAAGGCCACACTGCTTAGGCCTCCTCATTGATTGGTGACTCCTGTCTCAAATGCTGAGCGCTATCAAGGATCGCTGGCGTAAAGGGAATGGGGATTCATTTTGCAATTTAACTTCCACTTTTCCTAATGAATGGCAAATTTTTCTCGATTCTCCCCTAGCTAAACACGCTAGTGTCTCCAGTTTTCGGTTCCACAGGCTAAGACAAAACTTCTCTAAGCTTGTTGTGGGCACAGAATGTGTCACCAACTCTGTTGTACTCTCCCAAGCGCTTAGTACAGTGCTCTGCACACAGTAAGCGGTCAATAAATACGATCGACTGATTACTTTTCACAAGGATAGGATAATCATAACAGGAGAAGCTTGGAGCAGGAGACTGAGACATGGTCCATGTCTTGTGTGTAATCACAAGGAAATAATCCATGCTGTCCTAGTTCTCCAGCGTGCTGTGGGAAATGCTAAGTGGGAAAGCCTTTGGGAATCTGATGAGGTAGTTGGGAACCTGGCGATGTGAAATTATTTCCCAAAAATCATTTGAATATCCAATATTATTTAATTCTGGGGAAAATGGTGATCATAATTATTTAAGTCAAGAGATGCTCATTGTGGGCAGAGAATGTGTCTGTTTATTGTTGTATTGTACTCTCCCTAGTGCTTAGTACAGTGCTCTGCATCCTGTAAGTGCTCGCTAAATGATTGAACGAACGAATGAGATCAATGTTATTATCACTCCACAGCAATTTCATAATACTTAGTACTGGTTTTTACACTCATCCATCAGTTATTTGTAGAGAACCAGAGTTCACTGGGAACTACGTCAATCAATGATATTTACTGAGTGCTTACTGTGTGCAGAACACTGTCCCAAACGCTTGAAAGAGGCGAATACAGTAGAGTAGGTAGACACAAACCCTGCCCACCTGGTGGTAAACCCGCTGTAATTCCTGTTGTTCCTCACGGTTGGTCAGAAACGAGACAGTGGCACGGACCGGCTAGGAGTGGACGAAGAGTGTTCAGGCTAAAGAGAATCCAGCCACCAGTAGGCATTGGTTTAGTTGGTCCGGAAGCGCACGATTGAGTCGTCTCTCCGCGGTAGATGGGATATGATGCGTCCTGCATTTGGCTAAACTAGTTTCTCTTCCCAGGTGTGTGCATAGAATTGAGCTCTCAGCGGGTGCCCAAGCCGATGGTGATCCTACCCTTCATGAAATATGGAGATTTACACACTTACCTTCTCTACTCCAGGCTGAAGACCAGCTCCCAGGTAGGGACCCGTCCGTGGAGGCGGGGTCCGCGACCCCGATGGCGGTAATTAGGCCCAGGGTCTGAAAGTGATCTGTCTGGGCCCAGCTGAAATAAGGCAGGGAGTGGTGATGAAGATCAGGGAGCGGGCCAAAATAAAAAAGGAAATGGACTCTGTTCCTCCTTCCAGTTCTATTCTGTTTGGTTCCTTAATAATAATAGCAATGGTACTTGTTAAGTGCTTACTATGTGCCAAGCACTGTCCTAAGTGCTGGGGAAGATACAAGTTAATCAGGCTGGTCACAGTCCCTGTCCCACTGGGGGGCTCAGTCTCAATCCCCATTTTACAGATGAGGGAACTGAGGCCCAGACAAGTGAAGTGACTTGCTCAAGGTCACACAGCAGACATGTGGCGGAGCAGAAATTAGCCAGAATTAGTTCTGCTGGCCAACCAGATCTAGTTCCTTCCTCACAGACCCCGGTCTTGGAACACAGAATCTCCCTCCCCTCTCACTAACGCCTGAGGAGGAAATCAAAGAGGTGAGATCTATGCCCTGCCACTTTTGAAGTGCTCCCTTCTCTACCTCAAATATGAGCCCCTTTTTTTTAATGATATTTGCTAAACGCTTACTACGTGCCAGGCACTGTACTGAGCTCCGGGGAAGATACAAGCTAATCAGGTTGGGCACAGTGTGTCCTGCATCGGGCTCACAGTCTCAATCCCCATTTTTCAGGTGAGGGAATGGAGTCAAAAGGAAGGGAAGTGATTTGCCCAGTGTCACCCAGCAGACACTTGGGAGAACTGGGATGAGAATCCAGACCCTTCTGACTCCTAGGCCCGGGTTCTCTCTGCTAGGCCACACTGCTTCTTTTCCCTCCCCTTCTCCCTAGGACCATTGTTGGGGACACTCTCCTTTCCTTGTCCTGCTAACTCCCTCTCTCACTTTATTTACTGTGATGTTTATCAAGTGCCTACTGGTGCCAAGCACTCTGCCAACCGCTAGAGTAGGTGCCAGATAATCAGATCAGCCCCAGTCCCTGGTCCACCCAGGGCCAACTCTCTAAACAGAAGAGAGAGTAGGTATCTTTGGAAGCAGCGTGGCCTAGTGGAAAGAGCGCAGACCTGGGAGTCAGAAGGACCTGGGTTCTAATTCTGGCTCTTCCACTTGTCTGTTGTGTGACCTCACTTCTCTTTGCCTCAGTTCCCTCATCAGTAAAATGGGGATTAAGCCTGTGAGCCCCATTTGGGACAGGGACTGTGTCCAACCTGATTACCTTGTATCTACGCCAGCGCTTAGAACAGTGCTTGACACATAGTGCTTAATAAATACTATTATTACTATTATTATTAATAAGGACAATGATAGTGGGAGTGGAATCGGCTTCAAAGAGCTACCAGGCCAAAAAGCTGCCATTTGGGGTGATTAATAATAATAATGCTGGTATTTGTTAAGTGCTTACTGGTTGCCAAGCATTGTTCTAAGCGCTGGGGTAGACACAAGGTAATTAGGTTGTCCCACATGGGGCTCTTAATCCCCATTTTACAGATGATAACTGAAGCACAAAATGGTTAAGTGATTGCCCAAAGTCACACTGTGGACAAGTGGCAGGGCCGGGATTAGAACCCACGACCTCTGACTCCCAAGCCCGGGCTCTTTCCGCTAAGCCACGCCCCGATCGGAAACAGTCGGCTCTGGTCAGACCTGGGATGAGCAGGGCAGGGAATAATAATAATAACAATAATAATGGCATTTGTTAAGGGAATCCTGCTCAGAAATCTATGGGAGCCTTTTCCGTGGGCCTGGGCCTCTTAGGGGGTTCAGGAACATCGGGAAGCCAGGCAGCCCGCCCAAGGCCTGGAAAAATATTTGCAGTTACCTGTCTTCTCATCTGTGCCAAGTCGGCGCTTTGCCAGGAAAAGAGCAGGCCACACCACCCATTTCTGATTCTGTTTGGCCTCAGGGCCAGACCAAGCCAGCTTTCACACCTCAGGAAGCTCCTGACCGATCCTCTGCTGTATAACGATGCATAAAGGACGTACTCAGTGCGGGTGTCCAAGGGCAAGGGAGTTAGTTAAACTCCCCATTAATCCCCCATTAAATGGGGATTAGCTAAACTCTCCTCTCCTCTTCATCAACTCCTCTCCTCTTCGTCAACACCTCCTCTTCATAAACATCCTATAGCTTCTGAGGGAGCCAGTGGAATTGAGAAGCGGCATAGGCTATGGGAATTGGCTCTATCTGTTGCCGAATTGTACATTTCAAGCGCTTAGTACAGTGCTCTGCACATAGTAAGCACTCAAATACGATTGAAAGAATGAATGAATGAAGAATCCTGATCTAGGAGTCAGAGGAGCTGGGTTCTAATCCTGCCTCTGCCACTGGCCTGCTGCGTGACCTTGGGCAAATCGCTTAATTCTCTGTTCCTCGGTTTCCTCATCTGTCAATGAGAATTCAATCCCTGTTCTCCCTTCGCCATAGATTGTGAACCCCATGTGGGACAGGGGCTGTGTCCAAGCCAGTGAACTTGCATCTACCCCAGCGCTGAGTAGACTTGACACATAGTAAGCGCTTAACAAATACCATTATCATCTTCCCCCACTGTGGGAAGAGTTCACACGTAGGGCTGTGGGCGTGTTACACGTCATGGGGACAGGCCGGAGGGGTTCCAAGAGCCACACGGAGTCAGTTCCCCCTCCTTCGTGACTTTGGGCAGACAGGCCTGTAACCTTTGACCCTCACCTGACAATCATCCAGCTGTACCTCAGTCCATTCCTCCAGTTGTAAAACAGGAAAGAATGAGAACCAGTCATTCCTGGTGGGGTCGATGTGTGGAACTCTAAGCTGCACTGGGAAATGTTTCACCCAATGCGGGGTAAAGGTTGAAGGCGGTTCTTTTTTATTTTAATGGCATTTGTTAAGTGCTTACTATGTCCCAGGCACCGTACTGAGTGCTGGGGTAGGTACGAGCTCATCGGGTTGGACACGGTCCCCGTCCCACATAGGGCTCACAACTAGGAACAGTGTCTAATTCTCACCATGGCCTAGGGGGAAGAGCACGGGCCTGGGAATCAGAAGATCTGGGTTTTAATCCCGTCTCTGCTACTAACCTCCTGTGGAGGGACTTAGCAAGTCGCTTTGAGGACCTCAGTTTCCTCAAATGTAAAATGGGGAGTCAGTATCTGTTCTTCCTCACACTTAAACTGTAAGCCCCTTGTGGGACAGGGACTGAGTCTGACCTGATTACCTTATATCGATTCCAGTGCTTATTACAGTGCTCAACACATAGAAAGCGCTTAATCTATACCATCATTATTGCTGTGTATCCTTCCCCAGTGCTTAGTGCAGTACTCTGCGCATAGAAAGCGCTGAATGAAATACAATTACTACTATTCCAGTCTAAGGGAGAAAATGCAGCCTCTTCACTGCATGCCAACAATAATAATAATATTTGTGGTATTTTTTTTAAGCACTTACTATGTGCCAGGCATTATTTAAGCACTGGAGTGGATACAAGGAAATCGGGTTGGACACAGTCCCCATCCTACACGGGGCTCATGATCTTAATCCCCATTTTCCAGATGAGGTAACTGAGGCCCAGAGAAGAGAAGCGACCTCCACAAGGTCACACACCAGACACGAGGCAGAGCCAGGATGAGAACCCAGGACCTTCTGACTCCCCGGTCCCGGCTCTATCCACTAGACCACACTGCTTCTCACTAGGCCATGCTATTTCTCAAGTCATGAATCTGCAACAGCCAGATGTACATGGAAGACAGAGAACTGTAGCATGGCTTAGGCCTGCTGACTCAAAGAACGAGAGGAAAAAACGACTTCCAGCTGCATCAACAAAGAACGAATTCCCTCTTGCCTTATATAGCGAAAAACCTCCAGTAGCTTCTGACCAGTATAACTCCTGACCACTCAGTTTTACAGTTTCTGCCTCAGGGTAGACCCTGTTTTAGGAAGAGAAAAACCTGACTGAGTCTTTTCCTCAGTTAAATTCCGTAGGGTTGGGGTAAAAAGAGCAGTTTGTGTGTGTTTGTATTTATGCGTGTCCGCCCCTAGCCCCTGGTGACACGTCAGCAGTTCTCAGCCTATTTGAGCCACGGGATTGCCTCTCAGTCGATCGGTCAGAGCTATTTGTTTGATTACTGTATCAGCCTCCTTGCTGACCTCCCTGCCTCCTGTCTCTCCCCACTCCAATCCATACTTCACTCTGTTGCACGGATCATTTTTCTACAAAACCATTCAGGCCATGTTTCCCCACTCCTCAAGGAACTCCAGTGGTTTCCCATCCACCTCCACATCAAGTAGAAGCTCCTCATTATTGGCTTTGAAGCACTCAGTCACCTTGCCCTCTCCTACCTCACCTCGCTACTCTCCTACTAGAACGCAGCCTGCACACTTCACTCCTCTAACGCTAATCTTCTCACTGTTCTTCGATCTCATCTAGCTCTCTGCCGACCTCTCGCCCACGTCCTGCATCTAGCCTGGAACGCCCTCCGTCCTCAAATCAGACAAACAATTACTCTCCCCTCCTTCAAAACCTTACTGAAGGTACATCTCCTCCAAGAGGACTTTCCTAAGTTCTCTTTTCCACTTCTCCCTCTCTCTTCTGTGTCGCTCCGACTTGCTCCCTTCTTTCTTTCCCCCCTCCCAGCCCTTATGTCCGTATCTGTAAGTTATTTGTTTATATTAATGTCTGTCTCCCCCTCTAGACCGTGAGCTCGTTGTGGGCAGGGAATATGTCCGTTTACCGTTATGTTGTACTCTTCCAAGAGCTTAGAACAGTTTATAAAGGACTCAATAAATACGATTGAATGAATGAATTTATTGAGGACTTACTGTGTGTAGAGCACTGTACTAAGCAGCTTGGGAGAGTACAACATAACACAATATAACACAATGTAGACACAACGCCCGCCTTCCAGGAGATTACGCCCCTACCCCGGCATCAGCGGGAAAGGGTCATTGGAATTTGCTGTTGGGAGCAGCTTCTCATTCCCTTCTTCCTTTCTATCCCAACCAGCACACGCCTGTGCAGACCCTGTTGAAGTTCATGGTGGATATTGCACTGGGGATGGAGTATCTGAGCAGCAGGAATTTTCTTCACCGAGATTTAGCGGCTCGCAACTGCATGTGAGTGTTCTGGCTTCACTTTACTTCCCGGGACATCAGACTCATCCCGGACCCTCGGCTGTGTTCCAGAGAGAAGCAGGGAAGTCTAGTAGAATGAGCACGGGAGCCAGAAGACCTGGGTTCTAATCCTAGTTCCACTCCTTGTCTGCTCTGAGACCTTCGGCTAGTCTCAGAGCTTCTTTGAGCCTCAGTTTCCCTAACTGTAAAATGGATAATTATAATTATAATAATAATTATGGTATTTGTTAAGCACTTATTATGTACCAAGCACTATTCTAAGTGCTGGAATAGATATAGGGAATTAGGTTGTACCGTGTGAGGCTCACACTTTTAATCCCCATTTTACAGATGAGGCAACTGAGGCCCAGAGAAGTTAAGTGACTTGCCCAAGGTCACAGCAGACAAGTGGCAGAGCTGGGATTAGAACCCATGTTTTCTGACTTCTAAGCCCGTACTCTTAGCACTAAGCCAGTACCTGTTTACCCTTTCCTGTAGACTGTGAGCCCCATCAGCGGTATTTATTGAGCACTTATTTGTGCGACTGGAAGAGTATTCATTCATTCATTCATTCAATAGTATGTACTGAGTGCTTACTATGTGCAGAGCACTGTACTAAGCGCTTGGAATGTACAATTTGGCAACAGATAGAGACAATCCCTGCTTAACAACGGGCTCACAGTCTAAACTGGGGAGACAGACGACAAAAACAAGACAAGTAGTCAGGCAGACAAGTACAGTATAGTTGATACACACAATCCATACCATTCATTCATTCAATTCATTCATTCATTCAAACGTACTTACTGAGCGCTTACTGTGTGCAAAGCACCACCAATTACTCTTCCCGCTTCAAAGCCCTACTGATGGCGTACCTCCTCCAAGAAGCCTACCCAGAGGAAGCCCCACTTTTCCTCATCTCCCACTCCCTTCCGCATCACCCTGACCTGCTTCCTTTCCTCTTCCCCCTCCCCACCTCACAGCACTAATGTATATATGTTTATATCTATAATTCTATTTTTTCTATATTGATGCCTGTCTGAAGGGGGAGGGAGTCCCAGGCAACATGAAGGGTGTGATCAAGGGGTCAGCGGTGAGAGAGATGAGATCGAGGCACAGTAAGTAGGTTGGTGTTAGAGGAGGAAAATGCTCCAGCTGCCTTGTCCTGTGTGACCTCGGGCAAGTCACTTCACTACTTTGGGCCTCATCTTCAAAACGGGGATTAAATCCCAACTCTCCTACGTAGACTGTGAGCCCCATGTGAGACTCTGTCCCACCTGATTGATTCATACCTACCCCAGGGCTTAGAACAGTGCCTGGCACATGGTGCGCTTAACGGTCCCTGTCCCACACGGGGCTCACAGTCTTATTCACCATTTTGCAGATGAGGAAACTGAGGGCCAGAGAAGCGAAGCGACTTGCCCAAGGTCACACAGCAGACAAGTGGAGGAAACGGGATTAGAGCCCAGTTCAATTAAACCATTCATTGAGCACTTACCAAATGCAAAACAATGCACTAAATGCTTGGTAGGGTACAACATCCCCCTCTCAGGGTCGCACCAGGAGAGTTCCCAGTCCTCTACCAGTCTCAACTACGGGAGGGAGAGTCAAGAAGAAGCCTGTCCATTCCATTCCTAGCTTGGCCATTGGCTAGCGAGTGGAAGGCAATCTGCTACGAGTCAAAAATCACCCGTGCTGGGCAGCAGCGGCACGGGAGAGAGTAGAGTGGGGAGACTCGAGTTGACTGAGGGGAAGGAGGCGACAGTAAACCGCTTCCAGATTTTGACCGAGAAAACTCTGTGGATCCACTACCAGAACCATTGCAGATGGAGGTGGGGCGTTCTGGGAGAGACGTGTCCGTGGCGTCGCTTTGGGTCAGAGACAACTCGACGGCATAAGACAAGACAGGAGTACAACATAACAGAGTTGGTAGACACATTCCCTGCCCCAAGAGCTGATTCTCAGGCGTGCGCTTTTTCCACAAGGCCACACTGCTTCTTGATGTGGAATGCCTTAAGCCTTTAGCGACTTCAATAATCAACTCCTCGGTCTTGGAACTTTATAGGCTCCGGGATGACCTGACCGTCTGCGTGGCTGACTTTGGACTCTCTAAGAAGATCTATAGCGGAGACTACTACCGGCAAGGTCGCATTGCGAAGATGCCAGTGAAATGGATTGCTCTAGAGAGTCTTGCTGATCGCGTCTACACCAGCAAAAGCGATGTGGTACGTGAGCCGCGTCGAGAATCCCCCACCGAGAATAGCTCAAATGCCTATATTTAGGATAGGGAGTGTTTGAGCTAATTGAGAAGCAGCGTGGCCTAGTGGATAGAGCCCAGAGTTGGGTTAGAAGGACCTGGGTTCTAATCCCAGCTCTGCCACTTGTTTGCTGTGTGACCTTAGACAAGTCATTACTCTGGCCCTCAGTTCCCTCACCTGGAAAATGGGGATTAAGACTGTGAGCTCTATATGGGACAGGGACTGTGTCCAACCCAATTATCTTGTATCTACCCCAGCGCTCAGAACAGTGCTTGGCACATAGTAAGCGCTTAATAAATACCATTGGAAAAACAAACACACAAAAAACCTGTCACCACAATCCCCGCGGAGATAGATATGCTGAAGAGATATGCATACCCTGAGATTGGAAAAAGTATTCTGGGACTATAAAGCTCATCCTGATGAATAAGATAATTTTTCTGTTAAGGAAAAAGCTCATGAAAGGAAAATAATAATTTTTATGGTATTTAAGTCCTTACTATAGAACAAATCCTGTACTTAGCACTGGGATAGACACAAGATAATCTATACAGTCCCTTTCCCCGTGTAGGGCTTACTGTCTAAGTAGGAGGGAGACCGGGTTTGAATTCCCACTTTCCAGACGAGGAAACGGAGGCCAGGAGAAATGAAGTGACTGGTCCAAGTCACGCGGCAGGCGCGTGGCAGAGCCGGGATTAGAACCCAGGTCCTCTGACACCCAGGCCCAAGCTCTTTCCACCAGGGAACAATAGTGTTGGGGAGGAGGCATGGAGAGGAATAAACCGATCGCGACTGAGGGGCCTACTTGTCTTTCTGCTGAGCTCAGAGCACACATTTTGAGGAACAAAACACCCCGGGCATAATCCCCGGCATTGTGCGAGTTGCGCGATGAACTCTGAGGAACTGACCTTTGGCGATGAACAGATCCATTCAATCTTAGTGGGAAGGTCTTTCCTGACGTGCTGCCTCCCCTCGCTCATAGTGGGCGTTTGGAGTGACCATGTGGGAGATCGCGACTCGAGGGATGACGCCCTACCCTGGAGTGCAGAATCACGAAATCTACGACTACCTGCTTCACGGCCACCGACTCAAACAGCCGGATGACTGCCTCGATGACATGTGAGCGGCCCCTTCGCCCTCCCGCTGCCCAGGCTCGCGGCCCCCGGGAGGGACGGGGGACGTCGGGGCACCAATGCGGTCTGCTCTCTGGCTTTGGGGTGGGTGCTGCCCCTGTAGCACTTATTGGGCATCTGCTGTGTACTGGACATAGCTGTAATTTACTTTTATTAATGTCCGCCTCCCCTTCTAGACTGTAAACTCGTTGTGGGCAGGGAATGTGTCTGTTCCGTTGTTCTAGTGAACTCTCCCCTGCGCTTAGTACAGTGCTCTGCTCACAGTGAGCACTCAATAAGTGCCATTGATTACTGGACGCAGAATAGGCACATCCTCTATTATAGATGATGTCATTTGGCCCAAAAGAGAAACCCGAGTGGGAAGTTTTTGAGAAGCATCGTGGGAAAGTCCAGGCCTGGGAGTCAGAAGGACCTGGATTTTAATCCTGGCACTGCCACTTGTCTGCTGGGTGACCTTGGGCAAGTCACTTCACTTCTCTGCGCCTCAGTTCCCTCATCTGTACAATGGGAATTAAAACCGTAAGCCTCATGTGGGACAGGGACTGATCCAACCTGATTTGTATGTATCCCTGACACTTAGTAAGCACTTAACAAATACCATCATCAACAAGTAATTGCTTCAGAGGTGTGCAGCTGAAACGGTAAGTGTGGTATTTTTTGACCACCAGGAAATGAGAATCGTAAGAAAGAGCACTGGGTTTCTCAGTACATCTCTTCAAGGAGCTCAATGTGCTACAAAAGATCAGTTAAGTATAGTCATAGTATTTAGTAAGTGCTTACTGGGTGTAGAGCACTGTACTAAGCATTGGAAGAGAATACCCAGGTGGGAATTGGGAAGCAGCATAGGAAGCTGGGAAGAGCCTGGGCTTCGGAGTCAGAAGTCATGAGTTCGACTCCCGGCTCTGCCGCTTGTCAGCTGTGTGACTGTGGGCGAGTCACTTAACTTCTCTGTGCCTCAGTTACCCCATCTGTAAAATGGGGATTAACTGTGAGCCTCACATGGGACAACCTGATGACCCTGTATCTCCCCCAGCGCTTAGAACAGTGCTCTGCACATAGTAAGCGCTTAACAAATACTGACATTATTAATTAGACCCGGGTTCACAATCTAACAACGATAATAACTGTGGTGTTCGTTAAGCGCTTACTATGAGCCAAGCACTGTACTGAGCATTGGAGTAGATACAATATAATCAAGTAGGACACAGTCCCTGTCCGGCCTTTGTCCGACTTTATACTATCCTTGAAAAGAAGGAAGGGAAATTGCTCCCATCTGCTGCCAAAAAGGTAACAGAGACCTACTATCATTAATTAAGAAGGTAGTGGTATAATCTACCTCCTGGAGGATAGGTAGGTATTTGAGTTGGTTTTATCCACACTCACCCCTCTCAGGGTCACACCTGGAGCATTTCCAGTCCCCTACCAGTCTCGACTATGGAAGGGCGAGTCAAGCAGAGGCCTGTCCATTCCATTCCTAATTTGGACAGTGGCTAGCAAGTGGCAAGCCATCTGCTACAAGTCAGAAGTCCCCTGTACCAGGCAGCAGCAGTACAGGAGAGAGTCGAGAGAGGAGACTCAAGTTTACTGAGCGGAAAAAGGCCATGGTGAAACGGTTCTGGATTTTTACCAAGAAAACTCGATGGAAACGCTACCAGAATGATTGCAGAAAGAGGCGGGGAGATGTGTTCATAGTGTCGCTATTCGGAGATGACTCTACGGTTAAAGAGATGACAGGAAATCCGCATTCAGTCACTCGATCCCCAAGCTCCGGGTAGACTCCTGCCTCTGCTTATCCTCAGCTCCAGGAAGACTCTTGACTTAAAAATAATAATAATAATATTGGTATTTGTTAAGCACTTATTATGTGTCCAGCACCGTTCTAAGCGCTAGGGTAGACACAAGATAATCAGGTTGTCCCATGTGGAGTTCACAGTCTTACTCTCCATTTTACAGATGAAGGCCCAGAGAAGTGAAGTGACTTGCCAAAGTCACACAGCTGACAGGTGGGGGAGTCGGGATTAGAACCCACAACCCCTGACTCCCAAGCTGGAGCTCTTTCCATAAAGCCACACTGCTTCTCAAATCCATGCTGAGGACTCCCTCCTCAGCTCTGAGCAGACTCAGTCAGTCAGTCAATCTTATTTATTTAGCGTTTACTGTGTGCAGAGCACTCTACTAAGCCCTTGGGAGCGTGCAATAGAATAGACACATTCCCTGCCCACAGTGAGCTCACAGTCTAGAGGGGGAGACAGACATTAATAGAAATAAATAAAATGACGGTGCTGTGCTCCTCAGCTCCGGGGGGGACTCCTGGCCCTGCTTCTCCTCAGCTCTGGGCAGATTCCTGGCTCCCTTCCCGGCCCTGCTCCCTTCCAAGCTCCAGACTGACTCCCAGTCCTTATCAGATTGTGGTCAGACAGACAAAAAAACAAGGCTCAAGTTACACTGGCTCTTGGTTCCCTTCAGCTAAAAAAGCACTGCTCCATGCCTCCTCCTCTCTGACTCTGTTGTACCCGGCCTGCTCTCTGCACTGTCCTCCTCCACCCTGCTCCACACACTGTGTGGGCCCTGCCCAGCTATTGTGCCCGAGCTGGCATCGGGATATATTTATCCTATTGTTGGGCACAATGAACATACCTGACTCCACAGCCCGAAACAAAGCCAGGCAACAGGCCAAACTGGAAACTACCCCCATAAGGCCCACGTGGGTCCCTTTAGCGGGAGCTAGGCAGCACTTGTGCTTGAGATCTGCTTAGTGCTGCTGCCCAAGTCACATCCCTGCGGATTTCCCCGTTTGGAAACTGGAGAAAAATTTGGGTTTTAGGGAGAGCGCGCTGTCAGAAAAGTTTCTGGATTGGAACCTAACTAATCACATGTAAGTCTTTGGGGAAACACACCCCACGATGTGGTCATGTGTTTCTGTGGGGTTCAAACGTGAGATGCAAGCAAACTCCCCTCAAAGGGTCAAAGGAATACAGAGGCCATCTTGACTGGCAGATTTCCGGTTTTCCACAAAACTTGGTGACTTCCACCCAGGGAGATCGAGGTTGAGCAATCTCAAACTATCTCCATGCGCCGTTACAGTTGTTTTCTAACCAAAACCCCTTTCATCGACATGACGCTTGAGGCCATTCATGCAGTTGTATTTATTAAGCACTTACTGTGTGCAGAGCACTGTGCTAAGCTCTTGGGAAAGTACAATACAACAATAAACAGTGACATTCCCTGCCCTCAATGAGTTCACAGACATCAATACAATACAAATAAATAAAATTACAGATATGTACATGAGCAAAGGGAACCAGTCAGGGTGGGAGAGGAGGAAGTGGGAGATGAGGAAAGATTGGGCTTACTCTGGGAAGACCTCTCGGAGGAGATGCTCCCTTAAAAGGGTTTTGAAGGTGGGGAGAATAATTGTCTGTGGGATTTGAGGAGGAAAGGCATTCCAGACCAGGGGCAGGACATGGGCCAGGGGTTGGCAGTGAGACAGGCAAGATTGAGGCACTGTGAGAAGGTTAACACTAGAGGAGCAAAGTATGTGGGCTGGGTTGAAGAAGGAGGGAAGCACCGTGAGGTAGGAGGAGGCGAGGTGATGGACGGCTTTAAAACCAATGGTGAGAAGTTTTTGTTTGATACAGAGGAGGATGGGCAGCCACTGGAGATTTTTGAGGAGGGACATGACGTGTCCTGACCGTGTTTGTAGAAAGAGGATCTGGGCAGAGGAGTGAAGTATGGACTGGAATGGGCAGAGACGGGAGATTGGGAGGTCAGCAAGGAGGCTGATGCAGTAATCTAGGTGGGGTGGAATGAGTGATTGGATTAATGTAGTAGCAGTTTGGATGGAGAGGAAAGGGGGGATGTTGTGAAGGTGGGTTTTGGTTATGGATTGAATATGTGGGATGAATGAGAGAGAGGAGTCAAGGATGACACCAAGATTACGGACTTTTGAGGCAGGAAGGATGGTGGTGTCGTCTACAGTGATGGGAAAGTCAGGGAGAGGACAGGGTTTGGGTGGGAAGATAAGGAGCTCTGTTTCGGACATGTTAAGTTTGAGGTGACAGGAGGACATCCAAGTAGAGATGTCTTGAAGGCAGGAGGAGATGCGAGCCTGGAGAGAGGGAGAGAGTTCAGGGGAGGAGATGTAGATTTGGGTGTCATCTGCATAGACATGGTAGCTGAAGCCATGGGAGCGAATGAGTTCTCCAAGGGAGTGAGTGCAGATGGAGAATAGAAGGGGACCCAGAACTGAACCTTGAGGGACCCCCACATTTAGAGGGTGGGAGGCAGAGAAGGAGCCCATGAAAGAGACTGAGAATCAACGGCCAGAGAGATAAGAGGAGAACCAGGAGAGGACAGAGTCAGTGAAGCCAAGGCTGGGTAACGTTTTCAGGAGAAGGGGGTGGTCCACCATGTCAAAGGCAGCTGAGAGGTCGAGGAGGATTAGGATGGAGTAGCGTCCGTTGGATTTGGCAAGACGGAGATCATCGGTGACCTTGAGAGGGCGGTGACTGTGGCGGGAAGGGAACAGAAGCCAGATAGGAGGGAGTCCAGGAGAGAATTGAAGGAGAGGAATTTGAGGCATCAGGTATAGACGACTCACTCGACGAGTTAAGAGAGGAATGGTAGGAGGGAGGGGGGCTATAATTGGAGGGAACTGTGTGGTCAAGAGAGGGTGTTGTTTTTTTAGGATCGGGGAGACATGGGCATGTTTGAAGGCAGCGGGGAAGAAGCCAGTGGTGATGTGAGGTTGATGTGAGTTTTTACTAACATGGAGGGGCTGACTGTCCAGGACTTGAGGATTTCGTTGCGGCAGATTGATGATTCCTAGAGGGTTTTGTTGCAGCAGGAATGATGATTCCTAGGGGTTTAGTTGCAGCAGGAATAACAATTCCTAGAGGTTTAGTTGCAGCAGGAATGACTCTTAGAGCAATTAGTTGCAACATGAATGATGGTTCCTAGAAGATTTTGTTGCGGCAGGAATGATGGTTCCTAGCCAGTCGATTCCTAGGCTGACCAGATCGAGGGGTGGGTGGAAAAAAAATCCTTCATTTCCCCAACCTGGCAGTTTCCCACCTCAGTCGTCTCTCGCCCTTTCTCCTCCCCCGAGCCGGTCACCAAACCGAAGCATCTCTCCCCAGGAGGGAAGGCTGGGGTGGGGAATGGTCAGATTGGAGATGACACCCGCTTTCCCCCCCATTCCAGGTACGCAATCATGTCCTCCTGTTGGGTGGCCAACCCCCTGGACCGCCCCACCTTCACGATGTTAAAGGTCCAGCTGGAGAAGCTCCTGGAGAGTCTGCCCGAGGCCCCGGGAAAAGCCGACACGCTTTACATCAACACCTTCTGGCAGGATGACTGGACGGAGTCGGCGGAGGACCCCGACCTGTCCGACTTGGACATGAACCTGGACTCCAGTTACATCATCGCCTCCTGCTCCTCCGCCCCCGTCGGCAGCGTGGTCAAGGCCGACGTGCACCAGGCGTCTCTCCTTCCCGAAGAGAGGTACATCCTGAATGGGACGGCCGAAGAGGAAGACATCCCCGAGCCGCCCGCCCCGGCCGGGGGGAACCCGGGTTCGTCGGAGGAGGCGGCGGTCAGGAACGGGGCCGCGTGGTCCCGGGGGGGATCCCCGTCACCGGAGGACGCCCCGCCCGACGGGCTGCTCTGTGCGGACGACTCCTCGGAGAGCTCCGAAATCCCCATGTGAAGACCTGCCCCCGGGAGGAGGTAACGAGCCCGATCGAACATTCGGAACTGTCGGCTCGGTTAACTCCGCGCTCTCTACTGCCTTTGGAATGTTGTCCAGAACGTGCCTGGAAAATGCATAATATATATATAAATATATATATTTGTATAGAGACATATATATATTTTGAAAGAGGCCGAGAAAGAGATTCTATTTTGATAAGACGACCTATTTTATTTCACCTTCCTCATCGTCATCATCCTCAGCGGTATTTATTGAGCGCTTTCTGCGTGCAGGACACTGTACTAAGCGCTTGGGAGAAAACAGTACGACAGAATTGGTAGGCATGTTCCCCGCCCACAGGGAGTATATTTGGGATTATAAAATTTGAGGGTTCAGCAGTTTCACCTCACCTACGGCTGTTTCTTGGCGATGCAAAGAACTGTTCATATTGGTTTTTTTTTATGGCGAATGAAATAAATTTGTAAAATGAAATTTCCAACCTGGGTTTTCTCCCGCTCTTTAAAATCCTTTCAGCACAGTAGCGAATTGGGCGGGTCTGTTCCGATTCCCGGGAAAGGTTTGGCTGTGCTCGGCCGCGAATTCGTTTGTGGGGTGTTCTGGACGCGAGGGCCCCGGGGAGAATCTGCTCATTTGAGAGTCAAGGTCTGTCCTGGGGGGGTTGGTGCTGTTGGGGCTCTGCCCCAGGCTCAGTGAAGTCTTAATTCTGCCCCAACCGGAGGGTGAGAAAATCTAGTTGGTTGGAGCCTCGGAGGTTGAGAGCGTCAGGTATCGCTGCGTGATTCTGTCAGAACTCTGCTGCCGGGGCCTAAAGCCTACAGTCCCTTCATTATTATTATTAGTCCGAGGAGTAGTAGGCACTTACTATGGAATAGGCACTATACTAATCGCTGAAGTAGATACAAGCTAATCAGATCGGACCCAGTCCCTGTCATAGGGTTCACAGTCTTAAGACCCATTTTACAGATGAGGTACCTGAAGCCTAGAGAAGTGAAGTAACTTGCCCGAGGTCACACAAACAACAAGTGGTGGAGCTGGGATCAGAACCCACGTCCTTCTGGCTCCCAGACCTGTGCTCTATCCACTAGCCCACGCTGCTTCCCAGTGCCCTCCCCGCAGCTCCCCCCCAGTGCTCTCCCCCGAGCTCCCCCAGTGCTCTCCACCCAGCTCCCTCACTGCCCTCTTCGGAACATCTTTCCCTACCACTCACCATGGTTACTAAACAGTTTTGTCCAAATGTATTCGATCATTTTCCCACAGGAGGGTAAACGTGGGCCAGACTCTCGCTGTGGGCGGGCCAGGTTTGCCGTGAACCGCATAGTTGGTCCAAAGATATTTTGACTCATTTTCTACCAGAAGGATTTTTCCTAGAAAGCCGGCGGGAGGCTGGAGAGGGCCGCCTCAGACTCGGGGGAAACCCCGGGGCCAGAAGCGCTTTAGGCCGAAAGGAAGGAGACTTGGAACGGTGATCCGTAAGCCTCCGCCGGCTACGAGACCTCAATCCCGTAGGGCAGGAGACCACAGTTTTGGATCGCCGAGCTCCGTGTGAGTCACTCAAGGAGGGTGAACAGACTGTTGTCCCGGAGCCATTGGTTTCCGCTTGCTCCGGCCTCGGTTCCCTGATCGGAGATGCTGAAAACCAGGCAAGTCGAAAGTCACAGCTTTGCGGGGTGTGGGGTTGTGTTTGTGGTGGTGGGTGGGTGGAGGGAAAAGAGGTTCTTCTGGTCCTAGCCCACCTGTGGACTGTGAGGGAATTTCGTGTCAGAGTAAATATCCCATGGGTGCGGTAGTCTTCGTTCAAGTAATTACAATACTAATTGTGGTATTTGTTAAGTGCTTCGTGGCTCAGTGGAAAGAGCACGGGCTTTGGAGTCAGAGGTCATGAGTTCGAATTCCAGCTCTGCCACTTGTCAGCTGTGTGACTGTGGGTAAGTCACTTCACTCTCTGTGCCTCAGTTCCCTCATCTGTAAAATGGGGATTAAGACTGTGAGCCCCACGTGGGACGACCTGATTCCCCTGTGTCTACCCCAGGGCTTAGAACGGTGCTCTGCACATAGTAAGCGCTTAACAAATACCAACATTAAGGGCTTACTATATGCCAAGCACTGTAGAGAAGCAGCGTGGCTCAGTGGAAAGATCACAGGCTTAGGAGTCAGAAGCCATGGGTTCTAATCCCGGCTCCGCCATCTCTCAGCTGTGTGACTTCGGGCAAGTTACTTGACTTCTCCGTGCCTCATTTATCTCATCTGTAAAATGGGGATGAAGACTGTGAGCCTCAAGTGGGACAACCTGATTACCCTGTATCTGCCCCAGCACTTAGAACAGTGCTCGGCACAAAGTAAGTGCTTAACAAAGTACTGGAATAGACACAGGTTAATCAGGCCAGGCATTGTCCCTGTCTCACATGGGGCTCACCATCTAAGGGGGAGAGAGAACAGGAATCGAATCCCCGTTTTTCAGAGGGAGAAACTGAGGCCCAAAGAAGGGACTTGCCCAAGATCACACAACACCTAAGTGGTGAAACTGGGATTCGAACCTTGAACTCCCAGGCCTGCGTTCTTTCCACCAGGTCTCACGAGTTCTCGAGTCTTTTGAGCCAAAGTTTCAATCTTCGAAGGGAATGTCTTCATGTTTTGTGACTCCTGAATTTAAACAGTGAGAAGCACCGTGGCCTACTGGAAAGGGCACGGGCCCGGGCGTCAAAGGGCCTGGGTTCTAAACCCAGCTCCACTACTTGTCGGCTCTTGTGTGACCCTGGGCAGGTCACTTAACTTCTCTGGGCCTGTTACCTCATCCTAAAAATGGGGTTCTAAGACTGTGAGCCCTATATGTTGGGTTGTGTCCAACCCGGTGAACTCGTATCTATCCCAGAGCTTAGAACAGGGCCTGGCACATAGCGAGCACTTAACAAACACCATTAAAAAAATGTGAGTGAATGAGTGAAAGAACGTTGGTTCGTTCGAACGAACAGACAAGCTAACAAGAGAATGAAAAAACGAATTGATTTCCCTATTTGGGAACTTGCCCTCCCCAGCGGGACCAGGTGTGAGGGGGGAAACGCAGCTGAACAGGTGTTGGTGTGGGAAGGGAGTGTGTCTGTTTATTGTTGTATCGTACTGTCCCAAGTGCTTAGTACAGTGCTCTGAACAAAGTAAGCCCTCAAATAATACCACTGATTAACTGATTGACTAATTGACGGGGGTCCGAGCCTCTGTCAGCCATTGCCGTCGTTTTCAGCTGTCTAGACGAGAATCCGAGGACTGAACCCCGTGAAAGAAGCGAAGTCGTAGGCCGCCCCCAGCCGTGAGTGTCCGGGGTCAGACGGATGTTGCTTTCATTCATTCAGTCATATATATTGAACACTTGCAGTGTGCAGAACACTGTACTAAGCGCTCGGGATTGTATGACACAGCGATAAATTTCTGCCCCCTTCTGGCTGAGTCTGACTGTCGAGGTCCGAGCAGCATCAGGGCCTCGGGATCGGGGTGAAAGCAAAAGGCTGGGGAAGAGAGAGCTCTCCAATTGCTCCAGTGGCTCAACATAAACAGCAGACCTCCTCCTCCCGGGTGTGACCCTTGACCCCTCGACTCCAAATAAACTCGGACTTTTATAGCCCCTCTCGGTCAAGAGCCCGGGCCAACTGGCGCCCCAGTCCTCTGCTTAGTCAGCGGGGAATTGACCAACCAGGCGCCGAACGGCAGCTTTACTTCTGCAAAGCAGTCTTGGTATCCTGCCGGGCGCATGGGAAACAGAGGAGCATCGCGGTTTCCTGACTTCTCTGTTATTCCTCTTTCCCCCCGATGGCGGGGGGGGCTGGTGAAGTGGGGTTTTCTACCATCCCGTCTGGTTGTCCTGGTAACGGTGACTTCTTGTCCCTCTAGACTGGAGCTCGTAATGGTCAGGGAACGTGGCTGTTTCATTGTTATGTCGTACTCTCCCATGCGCTTCGTACAGTGCCTTGCACACAGTAAGCGCTCACTAAATATGACTGAGTGAATGAACGCTAGACTGTAAGCTCGTCGTGGGCAGGGACCTCTATTCTATTGTACTCCCACCCCAAATCCTGTCCTTTCTGTGACTTTCCCATCGCTCTAGACGGCACCACCATCCTTCCTGTCTCACAAGCCCGTAACCTTGGCGTTATCCTTGATTCGTCTCTCTCATTCAACCCAATTCAGCCCCTCAGCACTTATGTGTAAATATTTGTAATTTATTTATATTAATGTCCGTCTCCACCTCTCTAGACTGTAAGCTATTTGTGGTAAGGGAATTTGATTGCTCATTGCTGTATTATAATCTACAAAGCACATCGTACAGTGCTCTGCACATAGTAAGCACTCCATAAATATGATTAACTGGCTGCTGATTACTCTCCCAAGCACATGGTACAGTGCTCTGCACACTTTAAGTGCTCAATAAATATTGATTGCTCTCCCCAGTGCTTAGTGCAAGGCTCTGCGCACTGTAATCATTCAATAAATACCATCGATTGATTGGCAGGAGGATAAGGGATCCTTTTCCCTGCCTCAGAATAGGGGAAGGGGCAGAGAGGAAATCAGTGGTATTTACTGAACTCTTACTATTTGCAGAACACTGTACTAAGCACTGGGTAAAATACAATAAAGCAGAGTTGGTTAGACCCGCTCCCTGCCCACAGTGAGCTTACGGTCTAAAGGGGGAGACGGACATTAAAATAAATTAGATGGAGGGGAAATGGTGTAGGGAAATAGTGGAATCAGAAAGAGAGCCAGACTAATGTTAGAGGGAGAGATCGAAAAGGAAAAAGGGTTAGGGTTAGTAGACGAAGTGATCTCATTCATTCAATAATATTTATTGAGCGCTTACTATGTGCAGAGCACTGTAGTAAGCACTTGGAATGTACAATTCGGCAACAGATAGAGACAATTCCTGTCCAATGATGGGCTCAAAGTCTGACACGGGATCTCAGTCCAGAGATGGTCAGGTTAGCCAATGGTCAGGTTCGGTGAGTTCCAGTTGTCCACACATCAGTCATAAATCAATGCTTAGTACAATGCCCGGCATATAGTAAGTGCTTAACGAATACCATAATTATCATTTTAAATCCTATCCTTAACCCTCACACCAATCCTAGGCCAAGCCCTGCCATTAACCACAGCCTCGCCGGCACTTTTCCATGACGTTAATTTATCATTTTGGACAATGGTAAGGGTTAGGCTTAAAACATTTGGTTTCTAGGGATTTAATAATAATAATGTTGGTATTTGTTAAGTGCTTACTACGTGCAGAGCACTGTTCTAAGCGCTGGGGTAGATTCAGGATAATCAGGTTGTCCTAAGTGAGGCTCACAATTAATCCCCATTTTACAGATGAGGTAACTGAGGCCCCGAGAAGTTAAGTGACTTGCCCACGGTCACACAGCTGACAAGTGGCAGAGCCGGGAGTCGAACCCATGACCTCTGACTCCGAAGCCCCGGCTCTTTCCTCTGAGCCACGCTGCTTCCCCGGAATTTATACATACTCCCTCTCCCTACCACCCCACCACCCGATTCCAAGAAGATGGAAGGTGAAGGGGAAAGTATTCCATTGCTGCTCCTTCAATCAGTGGTATTTATTGAACGCTTACCGTTTGCAGAGCTTGGGATAGTAAAATAGAACAGACCTGATAGACACGTTCCACAAGAGTGCTTAGGACAGTACCTCAGTGCTTAGTACAGTGCCTGGCACATAGTAAGCACATATTATTAAGAGTGTTTCTTAAGAGATATTGTTCTATTGTACTCTCCCAAGTGCTTAGTACAATCCTCTGCACACAGTAAGGGCTCACTCAATACGACCGAGTAAATGAATAAAAAGCTGTCTTGGGAGAACTGCTCTCTGTTCGTAAAGTTAGAATATTTCCACTCGAACCCTGCTCTTGGTCCTGTTCATTCAATAGTATTTATTGAGCGCTTACTATGTGCAGAGCACTGTACTAAGCGCTTGGGATGAACAAGTCGGCAACAGATAGAGACAGTCCCTGCCGTTTGACAGGCTTACGGTCTAATCGGGGGAGACGGACTGACGAGAACAATGGCACTAAACAGCGTCAAGGGGAAGAACATCTCATAAAAACCGATGGCAACTAAATAGAATCAAGGCGATGTACAATTCATTAACAAAATAAATAGGGTAACGAAAATATATACAGTTGAGCGGACGGGTACAGTGCTGTGGGGATGGGAAGGGAGAGGTGGAGGAGCAGAGGGAAAAGGGGAAAATGAGGCTTTAGCTGCGGAGAGATAAAGGGGGGATGGCAGAGGGAGTAGAGGGGGAAGAGGAGCTCAGTCTGGGAAGGCCTCTTGGAGGAGGTGATTTTTAAGTAAGGTTTTGAAGAGGGAAAGAGAATCGGTTTGGCGGAGGTGAGGAGGGAGGGCGTTCCGGAACCGCGGGAGGACGTGACCCGGGGGTCGACGGCGGGATGGGCGAGACCGAGGGACGGCGAGGAGGTGGGCGGCAGAGGAGCGGAGCGTGCGGGGTGGGCGGTAGAAAGAGAGAAGGGAGGAGAGGTAGGAAGGGGCGAGGTGACGGAGAGCCTCGAAGCCTAGAGTGAGGAGTTTTTGTTTGGAGCGGAGGTCGATAGGCAACCACTGGAGTTGTTTAAGAAGGGGAGTGACATGCCCAGATCGTTTCTGCGGGAAGATGAGCCGGGCGGCGGAGTGAAGAATAGACCGGAGCGGGGCGAGAGAGGAGGAAGGGAGGTCAGAGAGAAGGCCGACACAGTAGTCTAGCCGGGATATAACGAGAGCCCGTAATAGTAAGGTAGCCGTTTGGGTGGAGAGGAAAGGGCGGATCTTGGCGATATTGTAGAGGTGAAACCGGCAGGTCTCGGTAAGGGATAGGATGTGTGGGGTGAACGAGAGGGACGAGTCAAGGATGACACCGAGATTGCGGGCCTGCGGGACGGGAAGGATGGTCGTGCCATCCACGGTGACGGAGAAGTCTGGGAGCGGACCGGGCTTGGGAGGGAAGATGAGGAGCTCAGTCTTGCTCATGTTGAGTTTTAGGTGGCGGGCCGACATCCAGGTGGAGACGTCCCGGAGGCGGGAGGAGATGCGAGCCCGAAGGGAGGGGGAGAGGACAGGGGCGGAGATGTAGATCTGCGTGTCATCTGCGTAGAGATGGTAGTCAAAGCCGTGAGAGCGGACGAGTTCACCGAGGGAGTGAGTGTAAATGGAGAACAGAAGAGGGCCGAGAACTGACCCTTGAGGAACTCCAACAGTTAAAGGATGGGAGGGGGAGGAGGCTCCGGCGTAGGAGACCGAGAATGATCGGCCAGAGAGGTAAGAGGAGAACCGGGAGAGGACAGAGTCCGTGAAGCCAAGGTGAGATAAGGTATGGAGGAGGAGGGGATGGTCGACAGTGTCAAAGGCAGCAGAGAGGTCAAGGAGGATCAGAATGGAGTAGGAGTCATTGGATTTGGCAAGAAGGAGGTCACGGGTGACCTTAGAGAGAGCAGTCTCGGTAGAGCGGAGGGGACGGAAGCCAGATTGGAGGGGGTCTAGGAGAGAATGGGAGTTAAGGAATTCTAGGCATCGATTGTAGACGACTCGTTCTAAGATTTTGGAAAGGAAGGGTAGTAGGGAGATAGGACGATAACTGGAGGGGGAAGTGGGGTCAAGAGCGGGTTTTTTAGGATGGGGGAGACGTGGGCGTGTTTGAAGGCAGAGGGGAAGGAGCCCTTGGAGATTGAGTGGTTAAAAATAGAAGTTAAGGAAGGGAGGAGGGCAGGGGCGATGGTTTTAAGAAGGTGAGAGGGAATGGGGTCCGAGGCGCAGGTGGAGGGGGTGGCACTTGCGAGGAGGGAGGAGATCTCCTCTGAGGATACTGCAGGAAAGGATGGGAAAGTAGGGGAGGGGGTTGTTGGGGGGGAGGGGAGAGGCGGAGGGGTGACTTTGGGGAGCTCAGACCTGATCGTGTTGATTTTCGTGAGGAAATAGGTGGCCAGATCATTAGGGGTGAGAGATGGGGATCACACTCAAGGACCCAGCACACCCACTTTCTTCTTTCTTCTTCTCCTTCTTCTTCATTTTCTCCTTCATTGCTGAGACTCAGCCATTAACAGTGAAGATTTCTGACCAAAGAGCCTCCTTGGACAGTCTGTGGGGTGAGTCTGAGACCCGCTGATTTGATCTTATGATATTTGTACCCTGGAGTGAAGTGATTTCCCTTAGATATTCATCTGGGTACAGTGACTGTCTTCCTAAAATGAATGCTGGTCCTCGTCAAAGTGTTAGTGTAAAACTCATTAAACATTTGGCCAACATCTAATTAATTCGAGTCCCCTTTTACATGACTCACAATCAGTGGTATTTATTGAGCTCTTACTGTGTGCAGGGCACTGTACTAAGCGCTTGGGACAGCACAAGACTACCGAGTTGATAGGCATGTTCCCTGCCCACAAGGAGCTTTCAGTCTAAAGTTTACTGTGAAAGAATATTCTCCAGTGTTTTTACTAGTATCGGCGGTATACGATGCATTATAGTAGTTTGTGGATTTTTTTTGGACCGGCCCGGCTGTCTAGTAGAAACGCTTATAGTCCCGAGAGGCAGCATGGCTTAGTGGCTAGAGCACAGATTTGGGAGTCAGAGGTAATGAATTCTAATCCCGGCTCCACCATGTCAGCTGTGTGACTTTGGGCAAGTCACTTAACTGGACCTCAGTTCCCTCATCTGTAAAATGGGGATTAAGGTCGTGAGCCCCACGTGAGACAGGGACTTAGTCCAACCTGATTAGCTTGTATCTACTCCGGTGGTTAGTACAGTGCCTGAAACAAAGTAAGTGCTCAACAAATGCCATAAAAAAAAAAAATCACCAAGACACATCCCCTGAGCAGAGATTGAGGGAGGTACTACTGCCTCGGGGGCTGGAATTTTGACCAGTGCCCTGCAGCGTATGACTGTGGGCAAAGTACTTCACTTCTCTAGGCCTCAGTTTTCTCACCCACTAAATGGGGAGACTGGGGTCTTCACCAGGATATCGGGAGACTAAAGGTGAGATCGTCAGTGTTAGGAGACTTGGGAAGAAAATTAAAGAAGGTACAAAGTACAAAATATATGAGGATTGATTCTGCTCTCTATTGTCTATTATCTTAGATTACATTTCAGCTGACAGCCCAGGGGAAGAAAAGTTCACTGCCTTTCTTTCAGTTGCCTCTTTCATTATTTTCAGTTGTGCTTGTTAACTTGTTCCCTTTAAATTTCTGAGGCTGGTGGGTCCAAAATTGGCTTCTTCTAATGTGGGTTCTCCTTCACAAATGGCGTAGGTTCCAGCAGAGAGTAAGCACAGAGAACGACGCAAGCCCGTCAAGCTCAGAATTGCCGCTGGGTTTAAAAGAGAAGTTTTGAAAAGACTAATAGGATTTTTTTCTCTGCCACTCTTTTGGTGGTAGGCAAGGCATTTTATTATGACACTGTATTCGCGCAGAGGAGAAACTTTGGCAGTTTATTTTGGACTCCAGAGTAGCCTTCAGCACGACAAAGAAGGATGAGCAGGTGAAATTTGGTATCCCAGATGAGAAACCAACAGATGAGGAGCTGGATGCGTATCCACCTTCCTGACTTAGGTTGGGTCATTTATTTATATATTTTTCCATCTTTCAGTGAGTAGCTTCTCTAAATAATAATAATGGTTGGGTTTGTTGAACCCTTACTATGTGCCAAGCATTCTAGTTAGCACCGGGGTAGATACAAGGTCCCACATGGGGCTCACAGTCTCGGGAGGAGGGAGCAGAGGTATTGAATCCCCATTTCTCAGATGAGGGAACTGAGGCACAGAGGAGTTAGGGGACTGGCCCAAGGTCACACAACAGACTAGTGGCAGAGCCTGGACTAGAACCCAGGTCCTCTGACTCCAGGGCCTGCGTTCCACCCACTAGGCCACGCTGCTTCACTAAGCTAAGACCTGAAGGCTTCTTTGACCTCCCGGCCACCCCTCCCACAAGCCCCAGCCCACCTGCTCCCAAACTAATCCCTCCCCCATCGCCCTCCGCACCCAGCAAAGAGCCAGAGATGTGTTGAGCGCCTCGATCCTGGCTCCCTGGAGCTCACGGTCCGAGATCGGAGCGGCCGACGGCGATGGACGCGCAAAGGAAGACCGAAATCGGTGAATCAATCCATCAGTCAGTGATATTTATTGAGCGCTTACTACGTGCGGAACCCTGTACTAAGAGCAGGAGAGAATACAATCCAACAGAATTAGCGAACACGTTCCCTCCCCGTAACGAACTTACGGTCTGGAGGGGGGGAAGCCACGGAGCAGCAGAAGGCGACCGGCACAGCAAGTAAACTCGGAAGCAAATGGTCCATTCGACTCAGAGAATCCGTTTGCCAGCTGGGGAACCGGACAGAGGCCAACAGCCAGCACCACAAAGAGGGATGCAGCTGCTTGCTCATGGTGTATCGGCAGATGAGAAGGAATGGCACTGCCTCTCATTTCTTCGTAAGGCCTGATTTCCTGGAATCTTGCCCCACAATTTTCTCCCCTGCTTGAAATGTAGTCGGCACCTGAGATAAATATACAGGCTCACACATTCACCTTCACATACACACACACACACGCATTTCATTGTTCCGGGAGTGTTATTCCTTTTTTGTTTCCTTTAAGGTGTTTGTTAAGCACTTACTATAAGCCAGGCACTGTACTGAGCACCGGGGTTGATACAAGATCATCGGGCCAGACATCGGTCCCAGGCCCAAGTGGAGCTCACCGTCTTAATGCCTGTTTTACAGATGAGGTAACTGAAGCGCAGAGAAGTGAAGTGTCTCGTCCGAGGTCACACAGCAGACAAGTGGAGCAGCTGGAATCGGAACCGAGGTTCTTCCTCCTATGAGGCCCGGGCTTTTTCCACTAGGTCACGCTGCTCCACACTGCCCGCTTGTCCCTAGGTGAACTGGGGTACCCACCATCTCAAGGTCAAATGCTATCTCTTGACTGCCCGAACCAGCAAAGGAGAACTCGGAAACGCCCACACAACTGAAACCGCTAGAAAGACATCCCAGGCCGGGAATTCAGAAGATGTCCCTCGCCCCTGTGCCAAACAAATAAGGTAAGGAGGAGGGGAGGGGGCGGAGATTGGGCAAGCGGAGGCCGGAAGCTGAAATACCTGCGGCCTCTGACCTTCGGGACAGCGGACGAGGACCCGCAGCAGCTGGCTGCGGGTCACCCCTGACCAGAGCGTGGGATGCCCTCTCTGTCACCGGCACCGAGTGAGGGATCGTGGGATGGGTGAGTGTCTCGCTGAGTGTCCGTGGGTGGGAAGTTTGTTCTTTGCCGGTGGTAAACACACAGTGGGTTTGGTGGGAGACACATAAGTGAATTCCTCCTGAGTGGGAAGCGTTCGTGGGCGGGAACCTGCTGCTTCGCCACATGTGAGCAACGTCTAAGTACATTCCTCCAGATAGGAAAGCCCCAGTATAATTAAATAATCCTATTCCTCCCGAAAGGGGAGGTTCAACTCGCCACATCCAAATAATTAAACATTCGTATACCTCCCAAAAGGGAAGTTCAATTGGTTGCGTCCAAAATCATTAAATAATTAGAACCTTCCGGAAAAGAGGAGTTCAATTCGCCACATGGAATCAGTTTTGCCAGGCAAAGCCATTGACTCCGGCCACTTTCCCTCGCCGCGCCGACTCCCGAACCCGTCCCCGGTTCATTAAATACAAGTGTCGATCGGGGTTTGGTGACAGTGAGTGGAGATAGTCCCTCGAACGGAGGAATCAGGCTTCATCGGCTCAGGGCCTAGGCCCGCTGTTGCTTTCGGTCTTCTCTCCCGGGGTGGCCCTTGCCCGACTGGGAAATGTTGACTCTTTAGCAGCGAGCTCATTGTGGATCTGTACCTCTGGTTCCAATGCAGACATGAGTGATGCTTCCTGATACATCTGCTGACCGCTCCTGGAACCTCCGAGACATAAACACCTTGAGGACAGGGAGTCCTCTCCCGAGTGTTTAGCAGAGCGCGCTGTGCACAGTGGGCATCCCAAGCATGGGATTGATCGATGGATCGATTTGCCAATGGATTCTGGTCTGGAGGGAGAAGTCTGAGCACCAGATCTCTGGGAGCTAAGCTCCGAACACCGGCCCCCAGACCTGGCACAACTGGGGTGGATAGCAGGTCGCGGTTTCAGACCTCGGAGGCGCTTGAAGTTCTTTGCTGAGGATAACCTAATTTTCCCTGTTAGCAGGGTTGGCAGGCCTCGGATTCCACCCTCTAAAGATTCTGCTCAGATCGTTCCTATTATTTTCACTGACGAACACGTAGATGATTGGATCTGCCACGCTGTTCACTGTGGAAAAACACAGAAAGATCACCGACAGGGTGTACACCCTTTTCTCAAAACCACACATATTCCTTGGGTAGTGAGAAAAGTGTAAAGCTCGGACCAGGAGCACCACGTGGTAGGGGGCGAAGCAGATGAGGAAAATGACGATAATCGCTATGGCCAAGTATTTCACTTTGGTCTTTTGGCGTGGGGTCAAGCTGACGCTCTCCTTGATGCTTCTGAAAATTCGGTAGTTTGTGTACACGATGATGGCGAAGGGGACGACAAAGCCGATTACGAATCTGGCATAGTAATACTTAGCGATCTGATCGTCGACCTCCAGAACTTCGAAACAGGTGTTGTTTTGGGACGCCATCTGAAACACTGGGGTGTGAACCAATCCCACAGAAATGAAGACCGAGATGGAAAGGAGGGCCGCCATCTTCTGATTTCTCCGGCCATTGGTTTCCAAGGCGAACACCACGGCCCTGAAGCGATCGATGGAAATGCAGCACAATAATAAGATGCTGATGTAGATGTTGCAAAAGAAGAGGAAGGCAATCACCTGGCAGGAAAACTTTCCTGTGTCCCACATGTGATTTTTGATGACGTATATAATCCAGAACGGCAGAGTCAAGATGTATAACAGTTCGCAGAGGGACAAGAAGAACAGGTAGACGGCCAACACGTTACCTTGCTTGACTCGCTTCGACGTTAAGTACAGGGTCAGGCAATTTGCCGGAAAGCCTAACGCACACACGGCGGAGTACACCACGATCACAAATGTCTTGCTCTCCTCGTACGAGATGCTGCAGTTCTGGTGGTGGCCCCCAGTGGTGGTTGTGATGGTGCTGTCTGTAAGAGAAGAAAAGAGATGGGTGAGAGCAGAAGAAATCTGAGTTTCCCGGATGGCCGGCTCAATTGAATTTATTGAGCACTTCCTGTATGCAGAACGCTGTCCTAAGCGCTTGGGAGAGTACGATATAATGATATACAAAACACATTCCTCGCCCACAACGAGCTTGACGTCTAAAGGGGGAGACAGACATTAACATAAATAAATGACAGATATGGACATAAGTGCTGTGGGGCTGTTGGGGGGGGGTGGGAATGAATAAAGGGAGTAAGGAGGACCCAGAAGGGAGTAGGAGAAGAGGAAAAGAGGGCTTAGTCAGGGAAGGCCTCTTGGAGGAGATGGGCCTTAATTGAGGCTTTAAACGGGGAGAGAGTAGTTGTTTGTTGGATAGGAAGAGGGAGGGCATTCTAGGCCAGAGGCAGAAGGTGGGCTAGAGGTCGGTGGCAAGATGGACAAGATCGAGGTACAGGGAGAAGGTTGGCATTAGAGGAGCCACGTGTGTGGGCTGGGATGTATGGTAGGAGAGTAGTGAGGTGAGGTAGGAGGGGACAAGGTGATTGAATGCTTTAAAGCCGACTGTAAGGAGTTTCCATTTAATGTGAAGGTAGATGGACAACTCCTGGAGGTTTTTGAGGAGTGAGGAAACATGGCCTGAATTTTTTTTTTTGGAAAAATGACCCGGGCAGCAGAGGGAAATATGGACTAGAATGGAGAGAGAGAGGAGGCAGGGAAGTCAGCGAGGAGGCTGATGCAGTAATCAAAGTGAGATAGGAAAAGCGCTGGGATTAACACGGTAGCAGTTTGGATGGAGAGGAAAGGGCGGATTTTAGAGATGATGTGAAGGACTTGGTGACCGATTGAATATCTGGGTTGAATGAGAGAGAGAAGTGAAGGACAACGCCAAGGTTACTAGAGAGTGATGGGAAAGTCAGGGAGAGGACGGCATCGGGGTGGGAAGAGAAGGCGTTCTGTTTGACATGTTAAGTCTGAGGTGTTGGTGAGACACCCATGCAACACAGAAGCAGCTTGGCCTAGTGGCTAGAGCACGGGTCGGGGAGTCAGTAGATCATGGGTTCTAATCCCGGCTCTGCCACTTGACCGCTGCGTGACCCTGGATAAGTCACTTATCTGGGCCTCAGTTACCTCATCTGTAAATGGGGATTGAGACTGTGAGCCCTAAATGGGATAGGGACCGAGTCCAACACAATATGCTTGTATCCACTTCAGTGCTTAATTCAGTGCCTGGCACCTACAGTAACGACTTAAATACCATAATTATTATTAATCATTATTATCCTTCTCCAAGTAGAAACGTCCTGAAGACAGGAGGAAATGTGAGACTGCAGAGAGGCTGAGAGGTCAAAGGATTTATTGAGAGGTTACTGAGTACAGAGCACTGTAGCAGGTGCTTGGGAGAGTGAAATAGAACAGGTTTGGTAGACACATTCCCTGCCCGCAACAAACTTAGAGTCTAGAGGGGGAGACAGACATTGATATAAATAAATTACAGATATGGACATAAGTGCTGTGGGGGTGGGGGTGGGGAATAAAGGATGCTAACCCAAGTTCAAGGGTGACACAGAAAAGAGTGGGAGAAGAGGAAATGGGGGCTTGGGAGGGAAGGCTTCCTGAAGGAGATGTGCTTTTGATAAGGCCTTGAAGGTACGGGGAGAGTGTTCATCTGTTGGATATAACGAAGGAGGGTGTCGCAGGACGTGGGAGAGGGATTGGTGGTGAGATATCAATCTCTCTCACTCGCTGTCTCTCTCTTTCTCAGTTATGGTTTGGGGCAAGGAGGAAGGCTCGTTAAAACCCTTCTCTCTCCCCTGAGGATGAGGCTGGTCGGGTAGAAACCGTGGCTCTTTGTGGACGTTTACACCTCCTGCTCTGTCTGTCAAGACCTTAACAGCCCTGCCCATGACAGGCTCCAATTCTCCTCCCAAGATCCTTAATTCGAGGTCTAACTTGTCAGAGAACCTAACGGGAAAAAGCTTGTGTAGCCTCGGATATTTTCTGTGCTGCTTCCCAAGACTGCAGAGGATGGCAATCTCCTCCCACACACAAGATTGTAAACCCCTGGAGGGCTGGGATCATGTCTATCCACCGCTTTGCACTGGACTCTTCCAAGAGCTTAATACGGTGGTCTGCACACTCTAAGTGCTCAGAACATACCACTGACTGATCCGTTGGCATTGACCCTTTATCTCTTTCTCCCCCTCTAGATTGTAAGCTCGTTATGGAAGGGAACGTACCTGCTAATTATGTTATATTGTACTCTCCCAAACACTTAGTAGAGTGCTCTGCACACAGTAAGAGCTCAATAAAATGCACCGATTGATGTGGGAAGAGAACGTATCTGGTATAATGCTATATTACACTCTCCCAAGTGCTTAGTACTGTGCTCTGCACTCGGTAAGCACCCAACAAATATGATTGATTGATTGAGTCTTTAAAGAGGGCTACTAACAGCTGTTGAAATGAAAAATCATGGCCACCTCTGTTGTTGAGATTGCTTTCGTAGAATATGCTAGAGGACTTTTTCCACCTCTCTGAGGAAGGGATTAATTCAGTCACCCACCTAGGGTCGTGGAGCTGTGCTAGAAAATATTAATTCAATCATATTTATTGAGCGCTTTCTGGGTGCAGAACACTGTACTAAGTGCTTGGGAAAGTACAATGCAACAGTAAAGAAATAGAAACCTTTCCCAGCCTACAGACACATTTTTTTTCTTCCACCCCTGCTCTTCTCCCCTTTCTCTGCTCATTTTGTGGGGAGACGGGGAGCAAAACCAATGTAGTCTGTCCATTAGGCCACACCGCTTCTCCAAGATAATCACACAAGGTCCTGGCATGGTCAGAGCCACAGTGGCGAGGAAATGGGGAAAAGTCAGATTCTTTCTTACTCTGCATGTCCACATTCACAAAACCTCAGCTTTCAGTTTAGATCCGGGTTCCAACTCTCCTCAAGTAGCCCAGGAGTGCCTTTCCAAAGCTGACCGTGACCTGAAAAGTGAAATATAAGATGAATTACTGAAAGCCCGTTGAACCACGCATTCATCCAAAACTACCTTTCCATATCTTGGGCCGTGTGGGAGAAACCGCTCACGTTTCAGCTCCGTTGAGATCGGCGGGGGGAGGAGGGCATTGAGAGTAGGTTTTCAATCGATCGTATTTATTAAACGCTTACTATGTGCAGAGCACTGTATTAAGCGCTCGGGAGAGGAGAACAGAATAAGCAGACATGTTCCCTGCCCCTAAGGAGCTGCCTGTCTACTTGCTTTGTTTTGTTGTCTGTCTCCCCCTTCTAGACTGTGAGCCCCTTGTTGGGTAGGGATTGTCTCTATCTGTGGCCAAATTGCACTTCCCAAGCGTTTAGGACAGTGCTCTGCACACAGGAAGTGCTCAATAAATACGATTGACTTGAATCGCACCCCAGAGGGGGAGGCGGACCTTAAAATGAATAAATAATTTGTAATACATAATTTAAAGATATGGACATAAGTGCATGGGGGTGGGGATGTTCTCAAGGCAGATGAGCACATTCGTAGGTAATAATAATAATAATGATGGTATTCGTTAAGCACTTACTTCGTGCAAAGCACTGTTCTAAGTGCAGGGATAGATACAGGGTTATAATAATAATGATTATTATGGTATTTGTTAAGCGCTTACTATGTGCAGAGCACTGTTCTAAGTGCTGGGGTAGATTCAGGGTCATCAGATTGTCCCATGTGGGGCTCACATTTTTTTATGCCCCATTTTTCCAGATGATGTAACTGAGGCACAGAGAAGTTAAATGACTTGCCCAAGGTCACACAGTAGTCAAGTGGTGGAGCCAGGATTAGAACCCACGACCTCTGACTCCCCAGCCCGGGCTCTTTCCACTAAGCCACACTGTTATCTGGTTGTCCCACTTGGGGCTCACAGTCTTGATCCCCATTTTCCAGATGAGGGAACTGAGGCACAGAGAAGTTAAGTGACTCGCCCAAAGTCACACAGCTGACAAGTAGGTGGCGAGAGGTGGGGAACTCCTAGGGGAAAGAAGGAGTCTGGAGACCCAGGTTCTAGTCTCAGCTCTGTCACGGGCCTGCTGTCAACAGTCCATCCAGTCACTCCACCCCGCTGAAACTCCATCTCTTCATCTGTAAAATGAGGGTAAGATCTCAGCTCCGCTCCCTGGCTGAGATAAGGACTCTGCCTCGTCTGATGATCATATCATTCAGTGTTTGACACCCAGGAAATATTTGCCAACCAATCCTTGGTATTTACTAAGCACTCATTAGGCGCAGAGCACTGTTCTAAGCGCTTGGGAGAGGACGACACAACAACGAACAGACAAGTTTCCTGCCCATAATGAGCTTTAATAAATACCCTTATTAAGTGCGTGAAAGAGCAATTTGGACCTCAGGATAGCAGCGTGGCTCAGTGGGAAGAGCATTGGCTTTGGAGTCAGGGCTCACGAGTTCGAATCCCAGCTCTGCCACTTGTCAGCTGTGTGACTGTGGGCAAGTCACTTAACTTCTCTGGGCCTCAGTTCCCTCATCTGTAAAATGGGGATTAAGACTGTGAGCCCCAGGTGGGACAACCCGATTCCCCTATGTCTACCCCAGCGCTTAGAACAGTGCTCGGCACATAGTAAGAGCTTAACAAATACCAACGTTAGGTTCTATTTGAGACCCAACTCACTAACCTGTTGTCATTCGTTCATTCAATTATATTTATTGGGCGCTTACTATGTGCAGAGCACTGTACTAAGCATTTGAAATGTACAATTTGGCAACAGATAGAGACAATCCCTGCCCAACGACGAGCTCACAGTCTAAACGGGCGAGAGACCGTTTTGTCAAACGGTCAAATAGAGAAGTAGTGTGGCTTAGTGGACAGAGCCCAGGCCTGGGAGTTAGAGGACCTGGGTTCTAATGCTGGCTCTGCCACTTGCCTCCTGTGTGACCTTGGGTAAGTCTTTTCTGGGCCTCAGTTTTCTCATCTTTTTAATTTTGTAAAAGCGTGTCCGGCACTGTACTAAGCGCCAGGGTAGATATAAGCTAATCAGGTCAGACACAGGCCCTATACCACATGGGGCTCACAGTCTTAATCCCCAATTTACAGATGAGGTAACTAAGGCAGAGAAGTGACGTGTCTTGCCCAAGGTCAAACAGCAGACAAGTGGTGGAGTCAGGATTAGAACCAAGGTCCTCTGACTCCTGGGCGCCTACTTTTTCCACTAGGCCGTACTGCTTCCCCATCAGTAAAATAGGGATTCGACACCTGTCCTCCCTCCAACCTAAACTGGGAGCCTCATGTAGGACGGGGACCGTATCTGACCTGGTTGTCTTGATTTGATTGTCTTGTGATTTGGTCGTGGCTTAGTGGCAAAAACAGGGGCTTGGGAGTCAGAGGTCAGGGGTTCGAATCCCCACTCCGCCGCTTATCAGCTGTGTGACTCTGGGTAAGTCAATTAACTTCTCTGTGCCTCAGTTCCCTCATCTGGAAAATGGGGATTAAGACTGTGGACCCCACGTGGGACAACCTGAGGTCCTTGTATCTACCCCGGTGCTTAGAACAGTGCTTGGCACATAGTAAGCACTTAACAAGCACCGTTATTATTATTATTATTATTGAACCTACCCCAGGACACTGTCATTGTCGTAATCGTAATAGTCGTAGTAGTGAAGTAACACGGTCTAGTGGATAAAACGTGGGCCCGGGAGTCAGAAGGACCTGTCCTCAAAGACCCTCGGTTCTAATCCTGGCGCCGCTACTCGTCTGCTGTGTGATTTGGGGGCAAGTCACTTCACTTCTCTGGGCCTCAGTTATCTCATCTGTAAAATGGGGTTTGAGACTGTGAGCCTCATGTGAGACAGGGACTGGGTCCAACCCAATTAGCTTGTATCTACCCCAGCCCTGCCTTAGTACAGTACCAGGCACAGAGTAAGCACTGAACAAACACCATAATTATTAATAGTAGTGATAGTTGTGGGCAGGGAATGTGGCTTTATTGCTCTGCGCCCAGTAAATGCTCAATAAATACCATTGATCGAGAGTAGTAGTCTTTATGAAGCTTTTACTACGTGCAGAGCATTGTACTAAGCGCTGGGAGAGAATGCGCGGGTGAAGACAGAACACGGTCTCTGGTCCCGGTGGGGCTCGAGGTCTAAAAGGTGCGGTGCTTGGGACAGAGTAAGCCCTTAAAAATATATGACAATTATTACTGTTATTAGTATCGAGCGGGCCAAGAGTGTCTCTTGGGAAGGGGAAACGTGGGATTCAAACTCTGGGGCTTTGCTGCCATCCAATGACCAAACCAGAGAAGGTCGACTAAAGTGACTGAATGAAGCCAATCAATCAATCAAGCAGAGCACTGTGCTAAGCGCTTTTTTCTATGGCATTTGTCAAGCGCTTACTTTGTGCCAGGAACAGTACTACGCGCTGGGGTAGATATAAGCTAATCAGATGGGACACAGTCCAGGTCTCCTGAGGAGCTCACCGTCTTAATCCCTATTTTACCCAGAACGGCGCCCTGCAAACAGTAAAGCGCTCAATAAATACCACTGATTAACTGATCCCCAAATCATTTCTCCCCTTCCCCGTGGGGTTCCATCCCCGCACCCCTGGAACTGATCTAGTCACCCCTAAACTCCTCACTCCTCTCCCACCCAGGACAACTTTTGACTTCTTCAATAACAATAACAATATTATTTGTTAAGCCCTTACTACGTGCCAAGGACTTTTCTAAGCACTGGGGAAGATACAAAACGAGGTCATCGGGTTGTCCCACGTGGGACTCACAGTCTTAATTCCCATTTTACAGATGAGGCAACTGAGGCACAGAGAAATCAAAGTGACTTGCCCAAAATCACACAGCTGACGAGTGACGGAGCCGGGATCAGACCCCCACGACCTCTGACGCCCAAGCCTGGGCTCTACCCACTGTACCACACTGCCCTTCCCCAGCCGCGACCCTTTAACCTCCCTGACCGCAGAATCAAGCAGTGAAGCCTAGTGGATAGAGCCCAGGCCCGGGAGTCAGAAGGACCTGGGTTCTAATCCCGGCTCTGCCGCCGTCTGCTGTGTCACCTTGGGCAAGCCTCTTTATTTGTCTGTGCCTCCGTTTCCTCAACTGTGAAATGGCACATAGTAAGCGCTCAGTAAATACCATTTTGAAAAAGGTTGTTCGGGGCTCTCAGTTAAGGGCTGTTATGGGGTAAGGGAGTGACAGAGCAGCAGAGAAGCACACTTCCACAAACCGCTGCACACGACGGGACAGCGTACCACCCTCGTGCCCCATTCATTAGGGAAAGGGTCAACCAAGAAGCATGCTGCTTCTCAGAGAAATAGAGAAGTAGTGTGACCTAGTGGTTAGAACACGGGCCTGGAAGTCAGGAAGACCTGGGTTCTAATCCCGGCTCCGCCACTTGTCTGCCGTGTGTGTCCCTGGGCGAGTCACTTTGCCTTTCTGGGCCTCGGTTCCCTCATCTGGAAAAGGGGGGTGAAGCCTGTGAGCCCCACATGGGACGGGGACTGTGTCCAACCCGCTTACCTTGTATCTACCTCAGAGCTTAGTGCAGCGTCTGGCACGTAGTAGAAGCTTAACAGATACTTAAACCGAGAAAAATAAAAAATGTTCCCAGCCTTAGTTAGGAAGGTTGAAGGTCTAGAAGGGATGTGGTTACTTGTTCATTCCGGGGAGTCGCCAGGATGGGGCGACACATCCCTTCATACAGGAAATGGTCTTAGTACCCTTGTAGTGTGAGCTCTCTGTGGGCAGGTAAAATATTCTTTACTTCCCAAGCGCCTATCACAGTGTCCCGCACCAAGCAATATGTACGAGTATCGTTATTTCTAATACAGTCTGCTAGACGGTAAACTCTCCGCCTCGACTGGAAGCTCACTGAGGGTAGGGAATGTGTCTATTGTTGTTCTGTACTCTCCCAAGCGCCTAGGGCAGTGCTCGGCACACAGTAAGCGCTCAGTAAATACGACTGAATGAATAAAGCAGCGTGGCTCAGTGGAAAGAGCACGGGCTTTGGAGTCAGCGGTCACGGGTTCGAATCCCTGCTCTGCCACTCGTCAGCTGTGTGACTGCGGGCAAGTCACTTAACTTCTCTGTGCCTCAGTTCCCTCACCTGTAAAATGGGGATTAAGACTGTGAGCCCCACGTGGGACGACCAGATTCCCCTGTGTCTACCCCAGCGCTTAGAACAGTGCTCTGCACATAGTAAGCGTTTAACAAATACCAACATCATTATTATTATTATTAAATGAACTATAAGTTCATTTCGGGTAGGGAACCGCTTCTGCTAATTCTGTTGTACTCTCCCAAAGCCTCAGTCTTAATCCTCATTTTACAGACGAGGTAACTGAGGCACAGAGAAGCGAAGCGACTTGGCGAGTCACACGACAGACACGGGACAGAGCCGGAATTAGAACCCAGGTCCTTCTGACTCCCAGGCCTGTGCTCTATCCACTAGGCCATAAGTAAAGGCTCAATAAAGAACATGGATTGATAAAAGAAGCTACCGGGCTTGTAAGTTCAGTGGCCCCTCATTGTAATTTGTTTTAGTCTCTTTCTCCTCTCGTAGATTACAAGTCTTTGAGAAAAGGCGGGCAGCCTTGGAGAACTCATTCGCTCACACAGCTTGAACCTCTATGCTGATGACACCCAAATCTACATCTCCAGCCCTGCTCTCTCACCCTCTCTGCAGAAGCAGGTGACTTGCCCAAGGTCATTAGAACTCCAGCCGCCTGACTCAATCAATCGCATTTATAATAATAATAATAACGTTGGTATTTGTTAAGCGCTTACTATGTGCCGAGCGCTGTTCTGAGCCCAGGGGTAGACACAGGGGAATCAGGTTGTCCCACGTGGGGCTCACAGTCTTAATCCCCATTTTACAGATGAGGTAACTGAGGCACCGCGAGGTGAAGTGACTCGCCCAAAGTCACACAGCTGACGAGTGGCCGAGCTGGGATTCGAACCCATGACCTCTGACTCCAAAGCCCATGCTCTTTCCACGGAGCCACGCTGCTTTATTGAGTGCCCACTGTGTGCGGAGCACTTTACTAAGCGTTTGGGAGTGTACGGTAAACTTAGTGTTCATTCCGTCGTATTTACTGAACACTTACTGGATGCAAAGCACTGTACTAGGCCACCCTGATTCTCCCCCTCTCTCTTAGGCTGTGAGCCCCATGTGGGACAGGGACTCTGTCTGACCTAATTATCGTTTTTTTCAGCCCAGCACTTAGGACAGAGCCTGCTTGAGAAACGTCATCATTATGATGAATCATTGTTCCAGTTCACTGCCTGAGGGTTTGAGCTCTCACTGAGAGAATTTTTTTATGGTATCTCTAAGCGCTTACTACGTACCAGGGACTGGGGTAGATACAAGTTGTACAGAGTCCCTGTCCCCCACGGGGCTCACAGTCTTAATCCTCATTTTACAGATGAGGTAACTGAGGCAGAAAGTGGAGTGACTCGACGAGTCACAGAAAAGACACGTGGCGGAGCCGGAATTAGAACCCAGGTCCTTCTGACTCCCAGGCCCCGTGTTCTAACCACTAGGCCATGCTGCTTCTCTTGAGAACTCCACTAGAGAGACTCACAGTCCCTGTCCTACATAGAACTCACAGTCTTAATCCCCATTTTACAGAGAAATAAAGTGACTCGCCCAAGGTCACACACAGTAGTCAAGGAGCAGAGCTGGGATTAGAACCCAGGTCTTTCTGACTCCCAGGCTCGTACTCTATCCACTCAGCCACACTGCTCAGTTTCCTCACTGCAGAATGGGGCTTCAGTTCTCCATCCTACTTAGGCTGTGTGTCCCATGTGGGTTGGAGATTATCTTGTATCTTCCCCACTGTTTAGAACAGTGCTTGACACATAGTAAACGCCTAACGAATGCCATAAAAAAATGGGGAAAACCCAGGGCTGTTGTGACCTCCTCAGGAGAAGTAGGCTTTCCTAGCGGATAGAGCACGATCCTGGGGAGTCAGGAGGAACTGGGTTCTATTCCCGGCTCTGCCGCTTATCTGCCGTGTGACCTTGGGGAAGTCACTTCACTCCTCTGGGCCTCAGTTACCTGACCTGAAAAATGGGGGTTTAAGACTGTGAGTCGCGTGTGGGACAAGGATCCAGTTAGGGTGTATCGATTTGTTTCTACCCCAGCTTGTATCTACCCCTATCCCTGGCACATAGTAAGCACTTAAATACTATTTAAAAAAAATAAAAGCCAAAAAGTTCCATATAGAACTTAGCCTTGGTGGCGATTTCAGAAGTTAAACAGAAAAAGCTGCAGGCTACCCTCCCACACACCCACTCCCTCGCACGCTAAAAAACAACACCTTTCCTCAAGTGTGAATCCTCTCTTGTATCTACCACAGTGCTTAGTACAGTCCTTGGGCCTTAGTAAGGATGTAACATCTACCCCCAATTATTAATAGTAGTCTCTGAGCCCATCCGTCCAAACGTCTGCACAATCAATGGTATATTTTGAGCAGTTACTGTGGGTAGAGCACTGCACAGATGAGGTAGCCAAGGCCCAGGGAAGGAAAGTGACTCGCCCCAGGTCATAAAGCAGTCAAGTGGCAGAGTCGGAATCAGAACCCAGATCCTTCTAACTTCCAGGCCCATGCTCTATCCACAAGGCCACGCTGCTCGGTTTCCTCAGCTGCAAAATGGAGATTCAATTCTCCATCCTACTTAGAGCCGTGAGTCCTATGTGGGACTTTATCGGGCCTGATGATCTCGTATGTACCTCCGCACACAGAAAGCACTCAATACACAGCACTGCTCGATTGATCTCCCTCATCTAGCCCTTCCTAATAATAACGATCATAGTATTTGTTAAGCGCTTACTCTGTGCCAAGCACTGTTCTAAGCATTGATGTGGATACAAGGTAATCGGGTCAGCCCCGATCCCACGTGGCGCTCACAGTCTTAATCCCCATTTTATAGATGAGGAAACTGAGGCACAGGGAATTTAAGCGATTTGCCCAAGGTAACAGAGGAGACAAGTGGCAGAGCCGGGATTAGAACCCAGGTCCTCTGTCTCCCAAGCCCGTGGTCTTGTCGCCGGGCCTTGCCGCTTCTTCCTCTCACAAGATTGAAGGAGAACGCACTTCCTCCAAGCAAACTCACTCTGCGTTTCCTACCCTCACTCAATTCCTCGAAGCCAACCCCAAGGAAACAGAAAGGAGAGGCGAGGCATTTGTTTTCCCTCTGACGCTTGGGTTGTTTTAGGGCTCCCTGTTCCTTTTATGTCACGTGAGTTGCAGACTCTGGAGCTCAGATTCATTCTCTTGGAATCAGAAAACACCTCCTCACCCCCCGCCAGATCACGGTAAGAAGCAGTGCGAGGAGGAAGAAGAGAATGAAAATGACCGTCAGAGGATTATTGCACTGGCAAGACACATCCCGATCTTCCCCTCTAGACTGTAAGCTCCTTGTGGGCAGGGCACTTGACCACCAACTTCCTTATATTGTATCTCCCAAGCGCTTAGTACAGTGGTCTGCATACAGTAAGCACTCCCTAACAGTGATGATGATGATAGTGATGTGATCCTGGCAACTAAATGGTCAGCTGCCCCAGTATTTTAATTAATAATAACAATGACATTTAAGCGCTTACTCTGTACAAGGTAGTGTACTGAGCACTAGGATAGATACAAGATAATGAGGTCAGACACAGTCCCTGTCCCACGTGGGGCTCACCATCTTAGGGTGAGGGAGGGCAGGTACTTAATCTCCTTTTTACAGATGGGAAAATTGAAGCACAGAGCTGCTAAGTGACTTACCCAAGGTCACACAGCAGACAAGCGGTAGAGCCAGACTAAGAACCCAGATCCTCCGACTCCCAGGGTCGTGGTCTTTCCACTAGACCACGCTGCTTCTCCATCGGCGTACCCTGCCCGTTAGCCCTTCCTCCTTTCCTTCCTTTGTTAGTGCTGGGATCTGGGTTAGATTACAAGCCGAACCATTTCAGTCTTACCGGTTTTCATTCTCTTTAGGGCTACGTTATTGGCCCAGAGTTGGTTGTGCGGATTAGAGTGGCGATCCCGCTACTTTCTGTGATTGCTAATTAAGGAGAACCACACAGAAGAGAGGAAAGATTAAGTACTCCACTCTGGACTTGAGACTGTCTTCCCTCTTGCCCTGAAATGCCAGTTTGAAGATATTACTCCGAAAGGAAAAAGACGAAATGAATTGACTTCTAGCGTTTTACTCGGCAGTTGAAGTTTTCGCCAAGTGTGAGTGACAGGTAAGTTGAAATTTTTTTTTTTTGCCCACTCCTGCGGTCTCCAGTTCACTAGATTTCTATCGGTTCCAAACAAACAATAGTCTTCATCAACAGAGGAAAGGGTGGAGGACTCTAAAAATATATTCTGAAAGGAATTAAGGAAGTCGCAGGGCGAGATATGGTCCAGTGGTGAGGGGACAGAATGTCACACGAAAAGTAAAAGCCCTTTTTAACATTCACTATAGGAAAAAGAAGGAAGAGTAAAATGTGTAAAAATGTTGTAAAGTGAAGAAAAGGCAGGGAACGTGTCTACCAGCTCTGTGGTGGTGTTTCTCCCTAGTGATTTGTACAGTGCTCTGCACCCAGTAGGTGTTCAGTAGATAGTAGTAGTGTTTATGAAACAGCATAGCTTGGGAGTCAGAAGGTCATGGGTTCTAATCCTGCCTCCACCACTTGGGTGACCTTGAGGAAGTCACTTCACTTCTTTGGGCCTCGGTTACCTCATCTGTGAAATGGGGATTGAGACTGGGAGACTGTGGGACTGTGACCAACTCCATTTGATTGTATCGACCCCAGTGCTGGGTAGAGTGTCTGGCACACGGTAAGCGCTTGTCAAATACCATTATTATTATAATCATATTATTATTATAATGAGCACTGTACTAAGCTCTGGGGAAAGGTCCACAGTTGGGAATTAGACACAGCCCCTGTTGATCTCCTGAGTGATTGTTCTTGAATTTTAAAAGTTGCTGTGGAAAGCGCCAGTATATTTTCGCATTATATTTCAAGAGGAGAATATTTCATTTCAATGACATTTTGAGTGGCCTCTAAATTTTAGGAAATCTTTGCTCACAAGGAGATAGTTTCGCAATACCCAGCAAAATACCCTTCGTTTTCTCTGCCTAGCTCTCAGCCCGCTCCTTCTCAGCATCCTTTGATGGTTCTTTGTTTTCTTTTCAGCCTTTCACTTTGATCGTCCCCTCAAGCCTCGATTCTGGGTCTTCTACTCCTCTAGCTCTGCCCTCATTCTCACGAAGAGGTTATCCGCTCAGAGGTGTCAACTCCCATCTCTAGGCAGATGTCCCTCCCCTCACCCCAAATGAACCTCTCTAGCTCTGCACTCTCATCTGATTAGCTTGTATCTACCCCAGTGCTTAGAAGAGTTCTTAATACATAGTAAGGGCTTAACGCAGAGGAGCCCCGTGGCCTAGTGGCTAGAGCACAGGCCTGGGAGTCAGAAGGTCATGGGTTCTAATCCTGGCTCCGCCACTTGTCAGCTGTGTGACCTTAGGCAAGTCGCTTCTCTGGACCTCAGTTACCTCATCTGTAAAATAGGGATTGAGACCTTGAGCCCTAAAAAGGGACAGAGACTGTGTCCAACCTGATTTACTTGTATCCACCCCAGCGCCTAGTGAACTGCCTGGCATATAGTAAGCCCTTAAATATCATCATTATTATTATCATTATTATTATTATTTCTGGGTGACCTGGGGCAAGTCACATCACTTCTCTGGGCCTCACTTTCCTCAACTATAAAATGGGGATTCAGTACCCGTTCTCCATCCTACTTAGCTTGTAAACCCCAGGTGGGACAGGAACTCTTTCTAATCTCATTCACTTGTACCTTCCCCTGCATTTAGAAGGGTGCTTGTCTTCCCCTCTAGACCGTGAGCTCACTGTGGGCGGGGAGCGTGACTGCCGATTCCGTTGAATCGTACTCCCCCAAGAGCTTAGAACAGTGTTCTGCACATAGTAAGCTCTCAAGAAATACCATGGTTTGATTGACTGATTAATCATTTGCTATAATAATCCTGTCTAATCTCCAGCCCCTCTGACATCTCCCCTGGGAAACTGGGGAAACCAGATGAAAATCTGAATTCCTCATCTTCGCTCCTAAGGTTTCTCTTCTAACTGTTCCACTAATGTTGACAACTCTCCATCCTCCCTTACCCAGAGACTTTTATTTGCATTTAATGGTATTTGTTTTAAGTGTTTACTATGTGCCAGGCACCGTACTAAGCCCTGGGGTAGCTAATCAGGTTGGACAAAGTCTCTGTTTCTTAAAGTGCTCTGAGATAACCAAGGAACAGAGAAATGCAGTGAGTTGCCCAAGGTCATACAGCAGACAGGTGGCAGAGCTGGGATTAGAATCCAGGTCGTTCTGACTCCCAGGGCCGGGCTCTGTCCACTAGGTCACACTACAAGCTTGCAAACCACACAAACATGCCCCAACCCCACACTATAAACTCACTGTGGGCAGGGAACGTATCTACCAAGCGTTGGGCTCTCCCAAGCGCTTAGTACAGTGCTCTGCACACAGTAAGAGCTCCATAAATACCACCGACTGGAGCTCTTTAAACTCTTCTTTGTCTGTTACCTCTCCTATTCAGTCTCCAAATCTTGGTGGTTCTTCCTCATTAACATTTCACGATCTGCCCCCTTCCTCCCTTTACTGGTCTTTCTGTCTCAGCTTTTTTCCATCAACCCATCCTAACCCATGTACAGCCGCGTGTCTGGGATTAAGTAGTCACTGCTGTCATTCACCTCACTTTAAAGACTTAAACTTCATCAATCCCACCATGACCCTTGGATGCCCCCCTCCAGTCAGCCCATCCCAGTCCTCCCCTCTCCAACCCCTCGCGCCGTCCTCATCCCGCAGCCTCAACAAGTGCATCCCCTCCATCATGGGGAAGCTTCCCTTCATCCTTGACCTGTTCCTGACCCGTCCACTCGTTCCCCTCGCTATCACTTGTAACCTGGTTCTCCCCGGAGGACACGGTCTCCCCCGCTGCTCTCTCCAGAAGGGGCCTCATCTTCTCCCACTCCCCCAGACTCACTGGGAAAGGAGGAGGCGTCGGCTTCCGTCTCGCTCCCCGCGGCTGTTTTTGCCCCATTCCATCTTCCCCATCCCTTTCTTTCCCTGCCTTCGAATCCCATATCATCCGCCTCTTCCACCCACTCCAGATACTAGTAACGGTCATCTACCGCCCCTCAGGTCCCACCTCCAACTTCTTTAACTATATTGATCCCTTTCTCCCATTTCTTCTCTCTTTCTCCATGCCTATATTGATCCTTGGGACTACAATATCCACATAGATGTTCCCGATGGCGCTTCTGCTGACCGCCTTCTAACACTCCTCAACTCCGCTGGCCTCCTGCTCCATCCCACCTCCTCAAATCATCAACTTGGACACACGGTCAATCTCATCATCTCTAGCCACAGCACACTCTCCAGTCTCACCAACTCTGAAATCCCTCCACTTGACCACAACCTCCTCACTTGCCTCTTCTCCCACACACCTCCTCCCTGCAAATCTGTGCTGTCCCCTACAGAGATCTTTTGACCCCATCCAATTTTTTCAACTCATCAAGCCCCATTTAGCCTCCGTACCCAAATTACCTTCCCTTGATGACCAAGTTGACGCTCTCCACACCACCCTCTCTACTGAACTCAATTCTGGGTCTTCTGCTCCTCTTGCTCTGTCCTCATTCTCACGAAGAGGTTATCCGCCCAGAGGTGTCGGCGATCTCATACTCTCCCTATCCCTTCGTCGATCTCGTACTTCTAACCCACAGCCCTGGATCACCTCCACAGCCCTCCTCCTTCGCTCATGTGCTCGAGCCGCAGAGCGCTGCTGGCGGAAATCTAGATCTCAAGCCGATTTCATCCACTTCGAGGTTATCCTCTGCCCGGCAAAATTATTTCTCCACCCTTATTGACACCAATGCACATCACCCTCACCAGTTGTTCCAAACATTTAACTCCCTCCTCAAACCCCTTGTCCCTCTGCCTCCCCCATCTCTTGCCACCAATGACCCGGCCACCTACTTTATGAAGAAAATCGACACTATCGGGAGTGATCTCCCTAAAATCTCTCCTTCCCTCCCTCAGTCTTTCCCCCCTGCCCCTACCTCAACCTTCCCATCTTTACCAGCAGTGTCTCAAGAGAAAATCTCCTGCCTTGTCTCAAAATCCACCCCCTCTTCCGTCTGCATCACCCTGACCTGCTCCTTTCATTCATCCCTCCATCCGAGCCCCAGAGCACTTAAGTACATATCTATCTTTTATTTATTTATATTAATGTCTGTCTCCCCCCTAGACTGCAAACTCATTGCGGGCAGGGGATGTGTCTGTTTATTGTTGTAATGTACTCTCCCAAGCTCTTAGTACAGTGGTCTGCACACAGTAAGAACTCAGTAGACACTACTGAATGAATGAATGAACGAACCCCTCCATCTTCACATTCGACCCCATTTCTTCGCACTTTATCAAAACACTCGCCACCTCCCTTCATCCCTCCCTGACTGCCATCTTCGACTGTTGGTTCTCCAATGACTTCTTCCCCACTGCTTTCAAACATGCCCATGTCTCCCCTATCCTAAAAAACCCCTCCCTTCCTCCCACGGCTCCCTCCAGTTATCGCCCCATCTCCCTCCTACCATTCCTCTCCAAACTCCTGGAGCGAGTTGTCTACACCCGCTGTCTCAAGTTCCTCTCCTCCAATTCTCCATTTCTCTCCTTGACTCCCTCCAATCTGGCTTTCGCCACCTTCACTCCACAAAAACTGCCCCTTCAAAGGTCGCCAATTATCTCCTTCTTGCCAAATCCAATGGCCTCTACTCCATCCTAATCCTCGTCGACCTCTCAGCTGCCTTCGACACTGTGGACCACCCCCTTCTCCTGGAAACGCTATCCTACCTCTGCTAGAGATTAGAATCCAAGTCCTTCTGACTCCTGTGCTCTATCCACTAAACCACACTGTGAGAGACTGAAATGCTTGTACAAAACTTACAAGGCTTGTCCAAGCAGTAATGCCTTGAATTTAGGTGCGATCGTGGATTAGTTTTTGCATCCGTGCCTGCACACGCATGCAAAGATTCATCAATGCAAGTGAAGGAGCTCTCAGGAGCTCTCTCCACCTGCCATATGTATGTACGAATAGCTCTACATTCATCTTTAGAGAGAGGAGCTTCATCATTTCTCCCTGGCAGGTCCTTGGTGAGCCGCTTTGGTCCAGAGAAATTCAACAAGAATTTAGACTGTTGACTGTAAGCTCATCGTGGGCAGGGAATATGTCTGCTTATTGTTGTATGGTATTCTCCCAAGTGCTTACTACAGTGTTATGCACACGGCAAGTGCTCGATAAATACAAGTGACTCACTGACTGACTGACAAGAAGCAGCCCAAATATTGCAGGCATGAAAAATGTGCAGCCTTTTTTGTCTGTTGCCACCCACAAAAACCTATGCAGCAACAAGTTAATGAAGTCATAGCTACAGGATAGAGATATATAGATATGGTATATATAAATATATATTTTTATCTGCCTAGGAGCCAATCCTTTCGATTCCCCATCACTGAGACGGACTAAGGATAACCTCTAAAGTCCTGGCTCCGCCACGTGCCTGCTGCATGACCTTGAGAGAGTCACTTCACTTCTTTGCATCTCAGTTACTTCATCTGCAAAGTGGGAATTAAGAATGTGAGCCCCATGTGGGACAGGGAGGGTGTCCAACCTGATCAGTTTGGACCGATACCCAGCGCTGATACCCAGCGCTTAGTACAGTGCCTGTCGCATAGTAATCGCTTAACAAATAAAAAAATCGCTCTGGGTATGAACAACCAAGTGGCAGAATCTCCAGTAGGTGCTAAGTGGTGGTGTTGAATTTTATTCATCCAGTCATTTTTTTTGAGCGCTCACTGTGTGCAGAGCACTGTACTAAGTGCTTGGAAAGTACAATTCGGCAATGGATAGAGACAATCCCTACCCAACAGTGGGATAGAAGGGGTAGACAGACGACAAAACAAAACAAATAGACAGACATCAATAGCATCACTTCATAGTGATGCATAAACTTCAGAGTCCATTCATTCCATTCATTCAGTCGTATTTATTGAGCACTTACTGTGTGCAGAGCACTCTACTAAGCATTTGGGAGAGTGCAATAGAACAATAAACAGACCCATTCCCTGTCCACAATGAGTTTACAATCTAGAGTCCAGCAATTTCCCAGTAGGGGAAAGCCACTGGACATCCATTACCTCCCAGACAACCAACCGAGGGTACTTGACGCTATTCTGATGCAACGTCGGATGAGTCGGTGTGCAACCATAAACCACCCACCCTCCGCTCATGCCAGAAACTACATCTCGTGGGGCCATGGGCACAACAGGCTTTGAAGGTTGACACCCCTGGTGCTTATAAGAATGGGTGTGAAACTGAAAAGCATTTCCACTCCATGAAAGGTGGTTCTTTGCCGTACCTTTACTATTTTGAAATGCCGGATACTGTTTTCTATAAAAGTAATAATCATCATTGTGTTAAGCGTTTACTATGTATCGCGCGGTTGTCTAAGCACTGGGAAAGATAGAAAATGATCTGGTCAGACAGGCCCTGTCTCAAACAGGGCCCACAGTCTAAGTTGGAAGGAGATCAGGGATTTAACGGAGGTAACGGAGGCACAGAGAAATGAAGTGACTTGCCCCAGGTCACACAGCAGACAAGTGACGGAGCCGGGATTAGAACCCAGATCCTCTGCCTCCCAGACCCGGAGTCTTTCCACTAGGCCACGCTTCTTAACATAATGAGATCTGACAAGGTTTTGCTCCAAAAGAGTCACTCCTTTCCTGACTGCGACAAACAGGCCTGTTGCCTCCCAGTTGTCTAAAACTGGAATGTGTCATTTGGAGTTGTCTCATCATTTCTTCCTCCCTTCTTGACGAAGGTCTCTAAGCCTCAGCCCACTATGAGGGAAGCCCTCTCGGCCCGAAAGTGGTTAAAAACGTGGAATTGTTCCCCAAGAGGAGAAAATCATTAAATTCAAGATGGGGTTGGATACACTAGTGATGGTTCTCTTAGAAGGAGAGTTAGGAATGGAGAATGGGGAGTTAGGAGTGACGGATGGTGGAAAGGTCACGGGCCTGAGAATCAGAAGACCTGGGTTCTAATCCCGGCTCTGCCGCTTTGTCTGCTGGGTGATCTTGGGCAAGCCACTTAACCTCTCTGGGCCTCCGTTTCCCCAACTGTGAAATGGGAATTAACCAAGCAGTCAAGCCTAGCACAGGCCTGGGAGTCAGAGGACCTGGGTTCTAATCCACACTCCGATGCTCGTCTGCTGTGTGACCTAGGCAAGCCACTTTACTTCTCTGGGCCTCTGTTTTCTTACCTGCAAAAATGGTGGTTAAAATCCCTGTTCTCCCTCCTACTTAGACTGTGAGCCCCATGTGGGACCGGGACTGTATCCCACCTGATTAACTTGTATCTAACCCAGTGCATCCTCTAGACTGTAAGGTCATTATGGGCAGAGAATGTGCCAACTCTGTTATACTGTACTCTCCCAAGTGCTCAGTAGAGTGTTCCGCACACAATAAGCGCTCAGTAAATATGATTGATTCATTCACTGATTAGAACGGTGCATGACGTATAGTAAGTGCTTAGCTGATAACGTAATAACATCAAAAATAATCTAAATAGTAATAATAATAATTCACAAACAGTAAAGTTCTGCACTGAAGACAGCCTCCCAATATCAGAGTGATGCATCTCCTCCACTAGACTATATGCTTGTTGCAGATAGGGACTTTCTTTGGGATATTGTGATATTGTAGTCTCCCAAGCACCTAGTACAGTGTTCTGCACACAGTAAGTGCTCAGTAAATATGATTGTTTGATTAAGTGATGGATGCTTACCTCAAAACAGCTAAGCTGAGTGGGCTGAGTTAGAATAATGAAGGGTGGAGGGTTACCCCGGCAAACACTGTACGTAGAGCTGGAACTGGGAAACTGAAAGTTTTAAGGACTTGGTGAAAACAAAGCTACAGAAGATGCTGCAAATCAGCTGAAAAACCAGCATCAGTTGCTAAGACAGCAGACTTCTTGCCACTCGCCTGTTGTGTGACCTTGGGCAAGTCACTTAACTTCTCTGGTCCTCAGTTACCCTCCTCTAACACCAACTTACTGACTGTACCTCTTTTTCCACCTCCGACCCCTTGCCCACATCCTTCCTCTCATCTGGAATTCCTTCTCCCTCCATAGACGCCAGAACACCATTCTCCACATCTTCAAAGCCTTATTAAAATTATATCTCCTCCAAGAGGCCATTCCCGATTAGACTTTTTTTTTGCCCTATTCCCTCTCCTTTCCCGGTCATCTAGGCACTAGAATCCGTATCCTTGAAGCACTTGATATTCACTCCACTTTAAGCTCCTCAGCACATACGAATATACCCGCAATTTCTTTCAGTGTCTGTCTCCCCCTCTAGACGGTAAATTCCTCTTGGGTAGGGATCATGTCTACCAACCCTGTCGAACTGTACTCTCCCAAGCACTTAGTAGAGTGCTCAGCATGCAGTAGGTGCTCCACTGATTGACTGATTATCACAGTCTTAGACTGAGTCCCATGTGGGTCAGAGACTGTCTGACCTGATGATCTTGTGCCTACAAATATCGTCATTATTCTTGTCGTTATTACAATATATAGCACCAAAACCCAGTAGACGGTTGAGGTCTTTGCCACCAATGTTTTCCATCTAATCCCAGCTCCGCCATTTGTCTGCCGTGTGACCTCGGGCGAGTCGCTTCACTTCTCAGGGCCTCAATTTCTCAATGCAAACCGGAGACTGGATACCTGTTCTCCCTCCTATTTAGGATGGGAGCCCCATGTGAGCAGGAACCGCATCTGGTCTGATTAACTTATATCTTCCTCAGCGCTCAGAACAGTGCTTGATACAGAGTGAGCGCTTAACCACTACTATTAGAAAACGCAATAGGTAAAAGAGTCAGGGCACGGGGATAAATGATAAAAAAAAAATCAGCAATTAAATCACTGAACAGGTAAACAAACAGCTCTATCCATGAAAAGACCACAAAAAGTGGCCTGCCTCCCATGCCCGGGGCCTTGTCCACTGGGCCACACGCCTTCCCTGCCAACAAAGAAAGGTTCCTCGGGACTCCACCCTGAGACCTTGTCTAGCGAATATCTTTCTGGATAATTGGTGCTGGTATCCAGGACAGTGATGTGAAGAGACTTGTTTTCTTAGTCTGGCGCTGTAAGGTGTAAGACACCTTAGATGGACCGTCAGTGGGAGACACCACTTTGCCTTCCAGCCTTGATTCTATTTATTGCTATTGTTCTTGTCTGTCCGTCTCCCCCAATTAGACCGTAAGCCCGTCAAAGGGCAGGGACTGTCTCTATCTGTTACCGCTTTGTACATTCCAAGTGCACAGTACAGTGCTCTGCACATAGTAAGCGCTCAATAGATACTACTGAATGAATGAAAGTACATAGAATTTATGCGCAAAAACTTTGAATCAAAAACTTGCTCCCCTCATTGTGAAGATGATTAAAAAACAGATGGGTGGCTAACCTTCTGGAAACAAACAGGAAAGGGAAAGACTGGTTAGGGCAGCAGAAAAACATCTTTAAACTCCACCCCTTCCTCTACATCCAAACTGCTTCTGTGTTGATCCAAGTGCTTGTCATATTCCGCCCCAACTACTGAATCGGCCTCCTTTCAGCCTCCGGTCTCTGCCTCCTCCAGGCCCCGTACTTCGCTCTGCTGCCCGGATCGTTTCCCTTAAATCATCATTTCTCCCCGCTCCTCATAAATCTCCAACGGCTGCCCATCTACGTCCACATCGAACAGAAACTCCTCACCCTCGGCTTTAAGGCACTCAGTCAGTTCTCTCCCCTCTGGCTCTCCTCGCTTCTCTCCTCCTACATCCCAGGCTCCATCCATTCCCTCATCCAATCATTTAATCACATTTATTGAGCGCTTACTGGGTGCAGAGCACTGTACTAAGCGCCTGGGAGAGGACAACACAACCATAAACTGACACCTTCCCTGCCCACGGTGAGCTCCGAGCTTTGCTCTTCTAAGGCCAACCTATTTACTGTGCCTCGATCTTATCTCTCTCAATCAATCACTGAGTCGGTGGTATTGATTGAGCACTTACTATGTGCAGGGCACTGTACTAAGTGCTCGCGGGAGTACAACACAACAGAATTAGCAAGCATATTCCCTGCCATACAGTCTCATCACTGACACCTCGCTCAGGTCCTCTCTCCTGGCTGGAAATCCCTCCCCCTTCATATCTGACGGGACACCACTCTCTCCGTCCTCAAAAATCGTATTTCTCCCAGGAAGTCTTCCCTTATTAACCAGTCACTCAATCAGTCAATCAATAAATCGTATTTATTGAGCAGAGCGCTTGGGAGAGTACAATACAACGGAATTGATGGACACATTCCCTGGCCATAATGTGCTTACTGTGGGGAAGCAGCATGGCTCTGTGGAAAGAGCATAGGTTTAGGAAGTCAGAGGTCATGGGTTCTAATCCCACCTCTGCCACTTGTCAGCTGTGTGACTTTGGGCAAGTCACTTCACTTCTCCGTGCCTCAGCTCCCTCATCTGTAAAATGGGGATTAAGACTGTGAGCCCCACATGAGACAACCTGATCACCTTGTATCCTCCCCCAGAGCTTAGAACAGTGCTTTGCACATAGAAAGTGCTTAACAAATACCATCATTATCAATATTATTATTATTGCCATTGTTCTTGTCTGTCTGTCTCCCCCGATTAGATTGTAAGCCCATCAAAGGGCAGGGACTGTCTCTATCTGTTGCCGATTCGTCCATTCCAAGCGCTTACTACAGTGCTCTGCACATAGTAAGCGCTCAATAAATACTATTGAATGAATGAATGAATTAAAAGGAGAGAGAATTAACTTCTCTCCTTCCCCTATTCTCCCTTCCTTCTGTGTCACCTATGCTCCTTTAAGCCGTGAGCTCCTTGTGGGCAGGAATGTGCCCGTTGGTTGTTATATTGTACTCTCCCAAGCGTTTAATAGAGTGCTTTGCATCCAGTAAGCATTCAATAAATACGATTGAATGAATGGATGCCCATGGGTCCATGCAGCCTAATCAATCAATCAATCTATCAATCATATTTACTGAGCCCTGTACTAAGCTCTTGGGAGAGGACATGTATCAAAAGAACAGAGTGAGTGCTATGGTGTTGAGCGGACTAAGCACTTTGATACTCACCCCCCCCCAACAGCACTTATATACGCCAATCAATCAAGTGGGCGCTTACTATGTGCAGAGCACTGTACTAAGGGCAAGGGAGAGTACAATGCAACAGAATTAGCGGACACGTTCCCTGCCCAAAACACTTGATTCCCCTAGCTATAACTTATTTGAATACCTGTCTATGCCACACTAATAATAAAAACACTAATACTGCGGTATTTTTTAAGCACTTACTGCGTGCCAGGCACTATACCAATTGCTGGGGTAGATCCCAGCTCCGCCACTCGTCCGCTGTGTGACCTTGGGCAAGTCATTTCACTTCTCTGGGCCTTAGTTACCTCATCTGTAAAATGGGGATTGAGACTGTGAGCCCTGTGGGGAACAGGGACTGTGTCCAACCTAATTTGCAGGTATTCACCCCATTGCTTAATACAGTGCTTGGCACATAGCAAGTGCTTAACAAATACCATAATAATAATAATAATAATAATAATACCAGCAAATCAGGTTGGACAGAGTAGTTTGCAAGCTCTTGGCAGGCAGGGATCCCATCTGTCCATTCAGTACTCTTCCAAGCCAGTGCCGTGCTCGGTAAATACTATCCACTGATCAATAGAAAGACTCAGAGGTCAGAGCAGAGCACGAACTGAATAAATCAGCAGGGTAATGCAGTTACTAAAAAGCCAACTTGGGTTCGAAGAAGCCCCCGAGAGAACTACAAGAGAAAGGAACTACTCGTTTCACTGTACTCCGTCACTGGTCGGATCTGTAGAAGGAGTGTCGCCTAGTGGGAAGAGCCGGGCCTGGGGGTCTACTCCTGGGGCAGTAACTGCTTCCACCTTAATCCAAGCACTTATCCTATCCTGCGTCGGTGACCTCCCCGGCTCCTGTCTTTCCCCGCTCTAGTCCATACCACACTCTGTTGCCCAGATTATTTTTCTACAAAAACATTCAGGCCGTGTTTCCCCGCTCCTCGAGAACCTCCCGTGGTTGCCCATCCACCTCACCATCAAACACAAACTCCTCGGCATCGGCTTTAAAGGGCTCGATCAACTCCCCCCGCCTCCTACCTCACCTCGTTACTCTCCTACTACAGCCCAGCCCGCCCACTTCGTTCCTCTAATACCAACCTACTCACCGTACCTCGATCTCTTCTCCCTCACCGCCGACCTCTCGCCCACATCCTGTTTCTGGCCTAGAATACCCTCCCTTTCATATCTGACAGACAATTACTCTCCCCTCCTTCAAAACCTCAGTGAAGGCACACCTCTTCCAAGAAACCCTCCCTGACTAGGCCCTCCTTTCCTCTTCTCCCACTCCCTCTTGCCTTGACTTGTTCCTTTTATTCTTCCATCTTCCAGCCCCACGGCACTTATGTGCGTATTTGAAATTTTATTGATTTACATCGTTATCTGTCTCCTCCTCTAGACCGTAAACTCTTTGTGGGCAGGGACTGTGTCTGTTATATGGTTATATCATACTCTCCCAAGTGTTTAGTACAGTGCATACAGTAAGCACTCAGTAAATACAATAGATTGAGTCAGAGGATCAGCGTTCTAATCCTGTCCCTTGTCTACTGTGAGCCCTCAGGCAAATCACTTCACTTCTCCGTGCCTCAGTTCCCTCATCTGTAAAATGGGGATTAATGTGGGACGTGGACTGTGTCGAACTTTTACTCAGCCCTTATTTCAGGACCTGGCATAAAGTTAAGCGCTTAACAAATGCCATTAAAAAAAATCTTTAGTAGAATAATGTTTCCAATTATTAACGTGCCCAATTAACAATATCACCAAATTAAGGATCCACTGTGGTTTGCTCCTTGTTGAGCTTCACTGGATCCTCTCTGCTCTTTATTCATTCGGTTCAATCGTATTTAGTGAGCCCTTACTGTGTGCAAAGCACTGTAGTAAGCGCTATGTCTCTGTGGTTCTGTATCTCTGAGATTTAGTGGAAAGAGCCCGGGATTGGGAGTCAGAGGATGTGGGTTCTAATCCCGGCTCCACCACTTGTCTGCTGTGTGACCTGAGGCAAGTCACTTCACCTCGCTGTGCCTCAGTTACCTCTTCTGGAAAATGGGGTTTAAGACCGTGAGCCCCACGTGGCTATTTAGTTGCCATTGTTTTTACGAGATGTTCTTCCCCTTGACGCTGTTTAGTGCCATTGTTCTCGTCTGTCCGTCTCCCCCGATTAGACCGTGAGCCCGTCAAACGGCAGGGACCGTCTCTATCTGTTGCCGACTTGTTCATTCCAATCGCTTAGTACAGTGCTCTGCACATAGTAAGCGCTCAATAGATACTATTGAATGAATGTGGGATTACTCTGTATCTACCTGGCACATAGTAAACACTTAACAAATACCATCATTTTTATTAACTTCTCCTGCTCTTTCGCTCTCAGTGCCTCTCTCGATCTCTTGGCGAAGCCTCACCATCTGGAGTGGAATCAATTACTCAATCACCTCGCTCCTTTCTACCTTACCTCACTGATTTCCTACTACAAGTCATCCCAGTCACTTTGCTCCCCTAACACCTACCTGCGCCCTGCACCTTGATCTCCTCTATCACACCGCCAACCCCTCGCCCACATCCCGCCTCTGACCTGGAGCTCCCTTCCTTTTCATAGCCGGCGGATCATCGCCCTCCCTGCCTTCGAAGCCTTATTAAAATCCCATCTCCTCCAAGAGACTTTCCCCAACTAAGCCCTCGTTTCTTCTTCTCCCACTCCCTTCTGCATCCCCCTTGCACTTGCACCCTTTATTCACCCCGCCCTCAGCCCCACGGCAGCCTGGCTTAGTGGAAAGAGCCCGGGCTTGGGAGTCAGAAGGTGTGGGTTCTAATCCGGCTCTGCCACTTGTCAGCTGTGTGACTTTGGGCAAGTCACTTCACTTCTCTGGGCCTCATTTACCTCATCTGGAAAATGGGAATTAAGATTGTGAATCCCATATGGGACAACCTGATTACCTTGTATCTACCCTAGTGCTTAGAACAATGCTTGGCACATAGTAAGGGCTTAATAATAATGTTGGTATTTGTTAAGCGCTTACTCTGTGCAGAGCACCGTTCTAAGCGCTGGGGGAGATACAGGGTAATCAGGTTGTCCCACGTGAGGCTCACAGTCAATCCCCATTTTACAGATGAGGGAACTGAGGCACAGAGAAGTGAAGTGACTCGCCCACAGTCACACAGTTGACAAGTGGCAGAACCGGGAGTCGAACCCATGACCCCTGACTCCGAAGCCCAGGCTCTTTCCACCGAGCCACGCTGCTTCCCCCATACAAATACCATCGTTAGTATTATTGTGTACATTGCCAGAATTTATTTATTCATATCAATGTCTGTCTCCCCTTCTAGACTGTAAGCTTCTCTTGGGCAGAGAAGGAGTTATACTGTCATAATAATAATAATCAGGGTATTCGTTAAGTGCTTACTATCTGCCAAACACTGTAGTAAGCACTGGGGTAGATACAAGACAATTAGGTCCCACATGGGGCTCCCAGTCTTAGAAGGAAAGGGAACAGGTATTGAATCCCCCGTTCTGCTGATGAGGAAACTGAAGCACCGAGAAGTGAATTGACTTGCCCAAGGTCAGACAGCAGATAGGTGGCGGAGCTAGGATTAGAACCCAGGTCCTCTGCCTCCCAGGCCACTGCTCTTTCCACTAAGCCACACTGTTTCTCTCCTAAGTTCTTAGTACAGCGATGTGGGTGTTCGATAAATGCGACTGATCGATTGATCGGTTCACGTGGCTAGCAGTTGTTAATGTTTCTAGACAGCCCTGGGTGCTTGAAGATAAGTACTGAGTCGTGTGTCAATCTTTACTCATCTGTAGTTTTGATAACATTGAACTCTTAGTATCTGTGTTGATAGGGGACGTGGCTCAGTGGGTAGAGCCCGGGCTTGGGAGTCAGAGCTCATGGGTTCTACTCCCGGCTCCGCCACTTGTCAGCTATTTGCCTTTGGGCACGTCACTCAATTTCTCTGTGCCTCAGTCCCTTCATCTGTAAAATGGGGATTAAGACTCTGAGCCCCATGTGGGACAACCTGATTTCCTTGTATCCTCCCCCCAGCTTTTAGAACAGTGCTTGGCACAGAGTAAGGACTTAACAAATACCATTATTATTATTGTTATTATTACTAAGGACATAATAATAATAATGTTGGTATTTGTTAAGCCCTTACTACGTGCAGAGCACTGTTCTGAGCGCTGGGGTAGATACAGGGTAATGAGGTTGTCCCACGTGAGGCTCACAGTTAATCTCCATTTTACAGATGAGGTAACTGAGGCCCTGAGAAGTGAAGTGACTTGCCCACAGTCACACAGCTGACAAGGGGCAGAGCCGGGATTCGAACCCATGACCTCTGACTCCAAAACCCGGGCTCTTTCCTCTGAGCCATGCTGCTTCTCTAATCCCCAATTAACCCCCAAATCTCATCCATCCCTTCCTATGCTTCCTCCTCTACCTTTAACCAGAGACACAAACTGGTGGAAAAACAGACTGGTAATCTCGTTGTGGGCAGGAAATGTGTCTGCTTATTGTTATACTGTACTCTCCCAAGTGCTTAGTTCAGTGTTCTGCGCCCAGTAAGCGCTCAGTAAATCCTGGCTCCGCCTCTTGTCTGCTGTGTGCTGTGTGAAATCACTTTACTTCTCCGAGCCTCAGTTCCCTCAACTGTAAAATGGGGATTAAGACCGCGAGCCCCATGTCAGACAGGGACTGTCCAACTCGATTTGTTTGTATCCACCCCGGCGCTTAGTACAGTGCCTGGCACATAGTAAGCACTTAACAAATACAACAATAGTAATAATAATAATAAATGCAATTGAATGAATGAATGAACGGTGTGAGTTTTCTCTCTCCTCCTTTTCTCTGCCTTTCTTCTAGTAAAGGGGTTAATGACCGATGGAATGAGGAGGGAGGAGAAAGAAGGGGGCCTGCAGAAACTTAGAGAAATGCCACCCCCTAAAAAATATGTCGGTGTTGACACTATGTATGAATGAGAAGCAGCGCGGCTCAGTGGAAAGAGCCCGGGCTTGGGAATCAGAGGTGATGGGTTCGACTCCCGGCTCTGCCACTTGTCAGCTGTGTGACTGTGGGCAAGTCACTTCACTTCTCGGGGCTTCAGGTACCTCATCTGTAAAATGGGGATTAACTGTGAGCCTCACGTGGGACAACCTGATTACCCTGTATCTACCCCGGCGCTTAGAACAGAACAGTGCTCCGCACATAGTAAGCGCTTAACAAATACCAACATTATTATTATTATTATTATGCATCAGACACTCACAGAGAAGTAGCGTTTAGACTGTGAGCCCGTCACTGGGCCGGGATTGTCTCTATCTGTTGCTGAATTGTACATCCCAAGCTCTTGGTACAGTGCTCTGCACATAGTCAGCGCTCAATAAATACTAATGAATGAATGAATAGTGGATAGAGCACAGGTCTGGGAGTCAGAAGGACCTGGATTCTAATCCCAGCTCCTCCACTTGTCTGCCGTGTGACCCTGGGAGAGTCCCCAAACTTCTCTGTGCCTCAGTTATCTCATCTGTAAAGAGGGACTCTGTTCAACCTGGCTATTGTGTATCTTCTCCAGGGCTTAGTATAGTGCCTGGAGCATAGTAAGCACCTAACAAATACCAGAAACAAATCAAATAAAATCTCTGCTCCGCCACTTGTCTGCCGTGCGACCTTAGGCCTCTGTTAACTTCCCTGTGCTTCAGTTACTGTCAAAAAGGGATGAAGACTCTGAGGCCTTAGTGGGACAGGGACCGTGTCCAACCTGATGATCTTTAATCTACCTGAATGCTTAGTACTGTGCCTAGCACATAGTAAGAGCTTAAGGAAAGTGGCGTGGCGTAGTGGATAGGGCACAGGCCTGGGAGTCAGAAGGTCATGGGTTCCAGTGCTGCTGTGTAACCTTAGGCAAGTCACTTCCCTTTCTCTGGACCTCCGTTAACTCATCTGTAAAATGGGGATCGAGACTGAGCCCCACATGGGACAGGAAGTTTGTCCCACCCCATTTCCTTGAATCCACCCCAGCGCTTAGTACAGTGCCTGGCACAGCAAAAGCACTCAACGAATACCTCAATTACTATTGTTATTATCAGTACTAATAGTAAATAGTTCAGAGTAAGTGCACAGCAGATGGGAAGTGACAGAAATCCTGAAACTTCCTCGGGGTGTGACTTTCAACCTTTACCGTCCTGTTCTCCAGCTTCGCCTGGCCCTTCTGGTCAGGGTCCTGCCAAAGGTCCAGCTCGGCGCACTGACTTCTGAGTGCCCCCCCACCCAGATCTTGGGAGAGAGATTCGAAGCCGTGTCCTCAGGCACGTAGGCTTCATCTGTGGTGTAAAGCCAAGCTGAGGCCGAAGCGACAACCACAGAACACAACTACGTGTTATCTCACTGGGAGCCTAATCAGAACCTTTCCGACTGAAGGGAGAGAAATAAGCCCAGCAAGTGTTGAATCGGGCCCCGGGAAGTACAGAGGGCACGGTCTAAATCACAATGGCATTCGTGAAGTGTCCACTGTGTGCCAAGCACTGTACTAGGCACTGGGGTCTCTACAAGATCATCAGGCTAGACACAGTTCCTGTCCCACGTGGAGCTCACAATCGAAAAATAATCACAATTATGCTACTCGTTTAGCACTTACTATGGTGCCAAGCACTGTCCTAAGTCCTGGGGTGGATACAAGTTAGTTTGGACACAGTTCCTGTCCCACATGGGGCTCAAAGTCTAAGGAGAGAGTAGGATTTATTCCCCATTTTACAGATGAGGGAACTGAGGTGCAGATGAATTAATAATTTGCCCAAGCTCAAACAGAAGGTAAGTGGCAGGGTGGGGATTAGAACCACTGTTTAAAAAAAAGCAGTATGGCCTATTGGGAAGAGCTTGCGCCATTGAGTCAGAGGACATGGGTTCTAATCCAGGCCCTACCACTGATCTGCTTTGTGGCCCCGGGCAAGTCTCTTCACTTCTCTGGGCCTCAATCTGCTTATTTTCCAAATGGGGATTCAATACCTGTCCTCCTTCCTCCTTAGACTGTGAACCCATGTGGGACGGGGACTGCGTCCCATCTGATGGTCTTGTATCCGATAGGAAGTGCTTGACGGATACTATTAATATTAGTATTATTCATGGAAGGTTTCTGATCGAAAAACTCACACCTCTAGGCCATTCAGCACATCAGCCCAAGAAACGTCTAATACTAAGAATTAAATTCAACCTCTGCAAGCGGTCGCACTCTGGGACTTCATAGAAATCAGGAAATGAGCTCGAGAGAAACCAGGCATAAAGGCAACAAAACAGACTCCACCTCCCGGTTCTCTGTGGCTCTGGATCTGTGGGACCCGGAGCCGCAGGGAAGAATATGGGAATGGTAAGCACCAGCGAGGTGCTTGCGCTCTTGTACCTAAAGGACAGGGAGCAAGAGGGAGGAAGAGGAGGAGTGGGAGCCGGGAGAGGGAGAGTGGCGAAGATCGTGTGCAGTCGTCCGTACGCAGTGAGCGCTCAATAAATGCCACTGACTATGTGATCGACTGAAGCGGGGCATTCTGGTTAGAAAATTGGTGTGACTGGCGACCGCTACAGAAGACGTTCTACAGGGTCTGTGGACCACCCCAGGAGTGAGTCAGCATTTGCACCTCATTATTCATTCAGTCATCTTTACTGAGCGCTTCCTGCGGCAGAGGACTGTACTGAGTGCTCCGGAGAGTGTGACATAACAGTAAACACATTCCCTGCCCACAACGAGCTTATGACCAAGAGCGACCAACGAAAGGAGGCCTTCCCCGGCGGGGGTCGAGCACATGGAATTCATTCCCGCAGGAAGTCATGCTGCTTCTCAGGCCTCCATGAAACAACCCACCCTCCCTGTCCTCGGCGCTTGGTTCCCATTATTTGCGGTATCTGTTAAGCGCTTAAGGCACATGGGGCAGTTACAGGCAAATCAGGTGGGACACAGTCCCTGTCCCACATGGGGCTCACAGTCTCGATCCCCATTTTACAGATGAGGGAACTGAGGCCCAGAGAAGTGAAGTGACTTGCCCATGGTCACACAGCAGACAAGGGGCAGAGCTGGGATTAGAACCTTTGACCTCCTGACGTCCAGGCCCGGGCTCTATCCATTCTGCCATGCTGCTTCTCAGGCCTCCATGAAACAACCCACCCTCCCTGTCCTCGGCGCTTGGTTCCCATTATTTGCGGTATTTGTTAAGCGCTTACTATGTGCCAGGCACTGTACACTTGTCTACTGTGTGACCTCGGGCAAGTCACTTGGCTTCTCTGTGCCTCGGTTATTTCATCTGTAAAATGGGGGTCGAGACTGTGAGTCCCATGTGGGACAGGGACTGTGTCCAGTTGGATTACCTTGTATCTACCCCTGCCTCTCTGAGGAGACCAGCCAGGTTTGATGACAGGATGCAGCATCAGATCTCCCATCTAGGCTCTCTCCGCGGTGCTTGGCACACAGTAAGCGCTTAACAAATACCTCAGTTATCATTATTATGATTATTATTTAAACGCCGGGGTGGATACGAGCAAATTAGGCTGGACGCAGTCCCTGTCCCACATGGGGCTCAAAGTCTAAACCCCCATTTTACAGATGAGACCCAGAGAAGAAAAGTGACTTGACCAAGGTCACGCAACGGACAAGCGGCAGAGCCAGAATTAGAACTCAGGTCCTTCTGACTCCCAGGCTCATGCTCTATCCATTAGGCCACGCTGCTTCTCTAGACTCCTGTGTTCAGTCCTGAACTCTGCAACCTTGGAGAACGTAAGGAGAACAGGGTGAGAAAAAGTGCTAAAGAAATGACATTTGGCTTGGAAAGTGAAGGTAGAAGAGTAACCTCATAACATTTTCCTTTGACAGCCTGGGGGGAGATCGGAGATAGGAACCTGGGGGCGTGCGGGGGATCTTCAGCTGACTGGCCCAAGTTTGAGAGTCAAGGAGCATTTCCAGCGCCAGAAAACAGCACCTCTCCCCAGCTAACCCCCGCCCCTCTGAGGAGACGGACCAGATTTTACGACAGGATGCGTCTCGGCATCCCATCTCGACAGACACCGAACTGCAATCTGATCATCTGTCCAAATCGGGGGGAAGAAACGGGTGGATTCTTGGTCTCCTGAGGGCCTCGGTACCTCCGGCCTCAGAGAAGATCTTAATGGCCAGATACCTCCGTAGGAGGATCCAACCTCAGAGGTCTAAATGAAGCAGCGTGGTCTGGCGGAAAGAGCAAGGGCCTGGGAGTCAGAGGACCTGGGTTCTAATCACAGCCCTGCCACTGCCTGCTGCTTGGCCTCGGGCAAGTCACCTTGCTTCTCTGTCCCTCAGTTTCCTTCTCTGTGAAAATGGGGAGCGAGACCCCTGTTCTTCCTCCCTCTTAAAATGTGATCTCCATGCGGGTCAGAGACCGCATCCCGCTCATCTTGTACCTATCACAGTTTTCAGTACAGTACTTGGCACATAGTAAGCACTCTTGCTGTTATTTTCCTTTCACGAGCTTTTTCCTCCGACAGAAAGTTCCTTATCCATCAGGGTGATCTCTATAACCTCAGGGTTACCAGCAAGGTCTGAGACGAGTTTAACTTTAACAAGGTGCCTCAAGGCAGACAGTCATTTTAACCGGTTGGTTCAAAATAAAATAGTTCAGATGATCTGACTCATCTGTGACGTCAGCGAACGACAAGAAAAACGAAAATTTTGCATCACCCTTGAGGCTGGAAATATTTTCGGGAAAATGTGTGCTCCTATGTAAATTAATCACTAATTTCATGGGCAGAAATGAAAGTGTTCTACTTCGAAAGTTTCCCCGAAAGAATAAAATGAAATACTGATCACGTCTCAGGAAGGAAAAAATCTCTAGTCCTCTGAAGTCGTGCTGGCTAGGCACTAGATCTCCATGCCGGCGAGGACTCAATTCGAGAGCTACCGTTTGGTAAGAAAGTTTGTGACTTTGTACCAAGAGCTCGAATGACTCAAAAGGAGAAACCTGATGAGTGAGCATCCTATGGAAATGATAGCAAATGGGAGGCAGACTACTGCCTTCATCAGTCAATCGATCATTCGGTGGTATTAGAGAAGGAGCCAGGCTTAGTGGCAAGAGCCCGGGCTTGGGAGTCAGAGGTCACGGGTTCTAATCCCGGCTCCGCCACTCGTTGGCTGTGTGACTTTGGGCAAGTCGCTTCACTTCTCTGGGCCTCGGTTGCCTCGTCTGTAAAATAGGGATTAAGACTGGGAGCCCCACGTGAGACAATCTGATTACCTTGTGTCTACCCCAGCGCTCAGAACGGTGCTTGGCGCATAGTAAGGGCTTAACAAATACCATTCTTATTATTATTATTACTATTAATTCATTCAGCAGTATTTATTGAGCGCTTACTATCTGCAGAGCACCATTCTAAGCGACTGGGAGAATAAAATCCAACAGAATTAGTGGACACGTTCCCTGCCCATAATGAGCTTCTGTTCTAGGGGCCCCGATGGGAAGTAAGCTCGTTGTGGGTAGGGAATGTGTCTATCGACTGCTATTTTGTACTCTCCTAAGCGCTTAGTACATAGGAAGTGCTCAATAAATACGAGTGAATGAAAGAATGAATGAATGAAGAGCTTGGAACCAGGAGCCCTTTTTCTGCCAACGCTGAGTCTCAGAGATTCAAGGGTCTCAGTTTCCTCTTCTGTGAAATGAGGATAATAATAATAATAATGATGGTGGTATTTGTTAAATCCTTACTATGTGCAAAGCACCGTTCCAAGCGCTGTTAAGATGTGGGATAGGTAGGAATGGAGCCTTTCTCAGGTCTGCTCATTTTCTTCCTATCCTAAGGTTTAACCCAGTTCTTTGGCCCTTAGTAAGTGCTGACCAAATGACATATTTATTTGTTCCCACCCTCAGCGCTTATGTACAAATGTATGATCAACTGACCAGTCGATTTGTGTATCCTAATCATCTCCCACTTTGTAAATCCTTTTTCTTTTTTGCCTTTCTTTTTGATAGAGTGTAAGACCCCTTTGGGTAGGGAATGTGAATCGCGCTTCTGTTTAGCTTTCCCAAGAGCTCAGTACAGTACATTGCCCTCAGAGGGTGTCCAATAAATACCTCTGCTTCTACTATTACTACTGTGGTCATTATCATCGTGATCAGATTACAAGGAAAGGAGACAGGAGTGAAGAGAGAAAAGGAGAAGAACGAACTTGGGAGACGGTAACAAAGGATAGGAGGGTGTGGAGAGAAGCAACGTGGCGTAGTGGTTAGAGCACGGGCCTGGGAGTCAGAAGGACCTGGGTTCTAATCCCGGCCCCACCACAAGTCACTTCACTTCTCTGGGCCTCAGTTACCTCACTTGTAAAAAGGGGGAATTAAAAGTGTGAGCCCAAAGTGGGACAGGAACTGTGTCCGACCTGATTAGCTTCTATCTACCCAGGGCTTAGAACAGTGGTTGGCACATAGTAAGTGCTTAACATGTAGCATGATTAAGATTATTATTAATACATTTCAGCTGAACAATCAGGGGAGGATAGTGGCTGGTGGACTGGATAAGAGGTCCCTGAAGAGGAGACAATGAAAACTCTGCCTTCTTGCATCACATTACCCGTTCTTTAATCAATCAATGGTATTTATTGAGCCCTTACTCTGTGAAGAGCTCTGTAATATTAATAGTAATAATGGTACTTGTTAAGCGCTTACTCTGTGCCAAGCGCTATTCTAAGCCCTGAGGTAGATACGAGTTAATCAGGTTGGACACAGTCCCTGTCCCACGTGGGACTCACACTCGTAATCTCCATTTTCCAGATGAGGGAACTGAGGCCCGGAGGAGTGAAGTGACTTGCTCAAGGTCACAGAGCAGACACGTGGCGGAGCGGGGATTAGAACCCAGGTCCTTCTGACTCCTAGGCCTGCGGTCTATCCCTAGGCCATGCTGCTTCGTGTATTAAGAACTTGGGAGAGTATAATATAACAGAGTTGGTAGATATTTTCCCTGCTCACAGTGAGCTTACAGTCTAGAGACTTACACAAGAACCTATTGTACTCTCCCAAGTGCTTAGTACGGTACTCTGTACACGGTAAGCGTTCAGTAAATACCATTGATTGATTACCATACTCTGTGTCCTACCTGATCCAGCCCCACAGAGGACATGCCTGTACCTGACCTATAAACACCAACTCCCTAAAGCAGCGTGGCTTAGTGGAACGAGCATGGGCTTGGGAGTCAGAGGTCATGGGTTCGAATCCCAGCTCTGCCACTTGTCAGCTGTGTGACTGTGGGCAAGTCACTTAACTTCTCTGTGCCTCAGTTCCCTCATCCGTAAAATGGGGATTAAGACTGGGAGCCTCACGTGGGACCACCTGATGACCCTGTATCTACCCCAGCGCTTAGAACGGTGCTCTGCACATAGTAAACGCTTAACAAATGCCAACATCAGTATTATTATTATCACGCTCTGCATACGGTAAGAACCTACCCCGACTCCGGCCCCCGCCCCCCGAGCCGGGACTGCCGGTCACCCACCCCAACCGGAGACCCTCCCGGCCTTCCCCGGGCCCCACCAACCTCAGAGAGGGAATGCCACCTCCACTCCGTCCTCTGGAAGCCGGAGCTCGGAATCGTCGATTTCCTTTCCAGTCAGATGAGTGGTGTCTCTCCTGACGGAAAAGTCTCCCCAGTTAAGCTTTCTTGCCGTCGAACTACCTTCCCTTCCAGCGGCCAGTGGCTCTGCCGTTTCTCCACCCCCGGTCGCTCTGCTTCTCCCGCCTTCACTCGTTACCATCCCACGCATCTCTCCCGTCACAGAGCCTGGCCGCCCACCCAGGGACCCCCCTCCCACACCTCCTCTTCCCTCCTCTGCTTCTCCTTCTAGTCCCTCTCATTCTCCTCCTGGAGGGACTTCCCCAGTCAAGCTTCCAGGACCATCCCGGATCCCCAAGCCCACAGACCTCCCCGGAATGCTTCTCCTCTGAGCCTCGGTGTCCCTTCTCGGCCTCTGAGAATCACTGCCCTCCCAAGGGAGCCCGGCGGCGCTCAGCATCGACTGACTTCAAGCCTCCTGGAGCTGGCCTTGCCTGGAGCTGAGCTCAGCTTTGGGGGAGGAGAAGAAAATCCCTGAGCCGGAGCCTGTCTGGAAGCAGGAAAGAGATGTACTTACCCCCCGGGCGGGCTGCTCTGCCTCCTCCTCTTCGTGCGGGCTTTTCCTCGAGTCGGTTATGTGGCAGGAAGTAGCTAATTCGAATCTGGCAGCATGAGATCTGTAGCTAAGCTGGAGCTTTAAGCTAAACTGAGAGAGGATGGAAATAATAAAAATGATGGTATTTAAGCGCTTACTCTGTGCCAAGCACTCTTCTAAGCGCTGGGGTAGATACACGGTCATCAGGTTGGACACTGTCCCCGTCCCGCGTGAGGATCACGCTCTTAATCCGCATTTTACAGATGAGGGAACTGAGGCCCAGAGAAGCGAAGTGACTCGCCCAAGGTCACAAAGCAGACAAGTGGCAGAGCCGGGATTGGAACCCACGACCTCTGACTCCCAAGCGCGGGCTCTTGCCGAAGAGGCTGTAATAATGAGCATCATATTAATAATTACTATTAGGATGGTTAGGATTGTTATTATTCATATGATGATTATTATGTGCTCCCTGATAATCATCATTAATAATTACGGTTTTTGTTAAGCGCTGACTATGTGCCAAGCACCGTTCTCACTAGGTAACAAGAGCTGGGGTAGATTGGAGATAATCAGGTCGGACATAACCCCTCTCCCGCTTGGGCCTCACAGTTTGCCAAAGAGGGAATACAGTGCTCTGCACAAAGTAAGTGCTCAATAATTACGAATGAATGAATGAATGAATGAATGAATGAATGGGAGAACAGGTACTGTTTCCTCATTGTATTATTAGGAATAGTAATAATAATAATGTAATAATGAAGATCATAACAATAATAATGGTACTCCCCCTTTAGACTGTGAGTCTGTGGGCAGGAATGTATCGTTCGTTATTATAGTGTACTCTCCCAAGGGCTTAGTACAGTGCTTTGCACACAGTAAACACTCAATAAACAAATATGAATGAATGAATGAATACTTGTTAAGCGCTTACTATGTGCCAAGCATTGTTCTAAACGCTGGGGTAGATACGAGTTAATCAGGTTGGACACAGTCCCTCTCCCGCATGGGGCTCGCATTCTTAATCCCCACTTTACAGATGAGGGAATTGAGGCCCAGAGAAGTGAAGTGGCTTGCCCAAGGACACACAGCGGACAAGTGGCAGAGCCAGAATTAGAGCCCAGGGTCCTTCTGACTCCCAGGCCTGTGCTCTATTTTACAGATGGGGAAATCGAGGCGTGGAGAATCATAATGATTGTGGCATTTGTTAAGCACTTACTACATGCCAAGACTGTAATAATAATAACAATAATAATAATAATAATAATCACTGTGGCATTTGTTAAGCAGTGACTACATGCCAAGCACTGTACTAACCACTGAGGGAGATACAAGATCATCGGTTCCCACATGGGGCACATAGTCTAAGTAGGAGGGAGAAGAGGGATCGAATCCCCGTTTTGCAGATGAAGAAACTGAGGCACAGAGAAGCAAAGTGACTTACCCAAGGTCCACACAGCAGGAACGCGGCAGAGCCGGGATTAGAACCCAGGTGTCGCGGCTCTCAGTGCCCTGCTCTTTCTCTGCGGCACTCCCAGGCAGAAGATCGCAAGCAGATGTTTGCTTGTTGGTTTGCTTGTTGTTTGCCTGCTGGTTTCAGGCGAAGAGAGATTGCCTCCTTCACTCAGCCCGGTCGAGTCTGTGCTCCCGGGGCCTTCAGTGACACTGTAACAGGGGAAGCAGCGTGGCCTGGTGGAAAGAGCCCGGGCCTGGGAGTCAGAGGCCCTGGGTTCTAATCCCCGCTCCGCCGCTTGCCCCCTGGGTGACCTCCAGCGAGTCGCTTCACTGCTCTGTGTTTCCTCGACTAGAAAACGGGGCTGCAATCCCCGTTCTCCCTCTTACTTAGACCGTGAGTCCCGTGTGGGACAGGCACGGAATCCAGTCTGATGAACCTGTATCTCCCCCAGCGCTTAGGAAGGTGTTTGACACATAGTCAGGGTCATGGGTTCGAATATCGGCTCTGCCACTTGTCAGCTGTGTGACTGTGGGCAAGTCGCTTTACTTCTCTGTACCTCAGTTACCTCATCTGTAAAATGGGGATGAAGACTGTGAGCCCCACGTGGGACAACCTGATTACCCTGTATCTACCCCAGCGCTTAGAACACTGCTCTGCACATAGTAAGCGCTTAACAAATACCAACATTATTATCATTATTATTATAGTAAGCGCCGAACAAATACCGCAATTATCATTCTTCTGGAAGATGAAAAGGTCGTTACGGATGCTCCCCCGGGGGTTGGTTCAAGGAGGGGGATCGTGTCTGTTTATTGTCTCACTGTACTCTCCCCAGCGCTTAGTACCGTCCTCGGGACACAGTAAGCGCTCAATAAATACCACTGAATGAATGCAGGAACGTTAACATCAATTCCTTTTCCACAGGCACCCCGTCCTAAAATCTCGAGGTGAGTCTCACCTGTCGTCCCCGGTGACACATTCCACTGTAGAACACTGTATTAAGTACCTACCATGTGCAGGACACTGTACTGTACACCTGTTTTGTAAAGAGCACTGTACTGAGTACCTACAGTGAGCCGAGTTCTGTACTGGATGTCTTCTGTGTGCAGAGCGCTGTTCTGACCATTTACTAATTCAGAGCACTGTCCTCGGTGCCCATCGTGTGCAGAGCACTGTCCTGAGCACTTTGGGAAAAGAGAGAAGCAAGAGGTGTGATTGAAATTTAATAATTGTGAGTTGGTTAAGCACTGTGTCAAGTCCTGGGGTAGATACCAAGATAACCAGATCAGGCACAATCCCTGTCCCGGATGGGGATCGCAGTCCAAGAAGACCGTCCAATCCGATTATCTTGGATCTCCCCCAGCGATCAGTACACTGCCTGACACATAGTAGTAATTTAACAAATCCTGCTAAAAAAGAATAAAGAAACTCCCGGTCTCCCTAACTACTCCTTTGCTTCTCCCCTGCCCCATTCCCCGAAGCCTTCCGCAGGATGGGGAAAGGGGAATTTCTGTGTAAATTCCTCATTTCTGCTTTTTCATCTTCGGTTTTTAACTCGCAAAGATTCGACAGCCCCGTTTCTATCTCGTCTCCAAACCGGGGTGATAATCAGCAAACAATGAGAGCTGGGTTTTTTTTTTTTTTAATCCTAGTTCCTCTGTGGGGGTCAGTCCACATTCAAGCAATGTGTCTGCATATTATACTCTCCCAAGCGCTTAGTACAGTGCTCTGCACACATTAAGCGCTCGATTAAATGCGATTGGATGAATGAATGAAAAGAGATAGAAGAAGATGGCACAGGGTTATCTAGGTCGAGGGAGAAGACACGCAGACGTTCAGACAATATTCGAGCTTGAGTCCAGGTAGATACGATGAGGATGGGAATAAACTGAGAGGGAGATTCATTCACGCATTCAATAGTATTTACTGAGCGCTTACTATGTGCAGAGCATTGTACTAAGCGCTTGGAATATACAATTAGGCAACAGATAGAGACCCTCCCTGCCCAGTGACGGGCTCACAGTCTAATCGGGGGAGACGGACGGACAAAAACAGGACAACTTAATCACGATAAATAGAATCAAGGGGATGGACACCTCATTAGGCCGCCGATTGTGTTGGCGGGATTAATGAGGGAAGGCCTCCCGGAGGAAGTGGCCAGAGCTGTGATTTAAAGCAGGGAAAGAGGGGAAGTAGCACTCGGGAGCCAGAAGTCAATTCCGGGAATCAGGGACACCTCGGGCTGAGGTGCAAAAGCAGCACGGCTCAGTGCATAGAGCAGGGGCCTGAGAGTCAGAAGGACCTGGGTTCTAATCCCCTCCCTGCCACGAGTCTGCTGTGTGACCTTGGACAACTCACTTCACTTCTCTGGGCCTCAGTTCCCTCATCCGGAAAATGAGGATTAAGAGTGTGAGCCCCATGTGGATCCGTGTCCAACCTGATTGATTCGTAGCTACCCCAGTGCTTAGAACAGGGCTTGGCACATAGTAAGAGCTTAACAAGTACCGTAATCATAATAATCATTATTATTGTTAGGAATCAATCAATCAGTCATATCCATTGAGCGTTTACTGTGTGCAGAGCACTGTCCTAAACACTTGGAAGAGTATACTACCACAGAGTGGTTAGATGCTTTCCCTGCCCACAGTGAGCTTACAGTCTAGAGGGGGAGGCAGACGTTAACATAAACAAATAATCAATCAGTGGTATTTATTGAACACTTTATTTATTGAGCAGGAAGGGGAGGTCTGAGTGCATGGTGGATGGGAAGATGATCTGGACCGAATGGAAGATATGAGTTCAGGGAAAGGCAGGGTTGGGAGGGGGGCGACTGTGGAGAAGCATCTTAATTTCAACCCAAAATGCTCTGTCCTGAGGGCTTCAGTTGTCTCCTCTTTAAAATGCTGATTCATTTCCTGTTCTCCTTCCCACTAAGATTGTAAACCCCAAGTGGCACAGGGACCGCGTCTGATCTAATTATCCCACGTCTACCCCAGCGCTTAGAAGCGGCGCGGCCTAGTGACGAGAGCCCGGACTTGGGATGTGACTTCTAATCCTGGCTCTGCCACTTGTCTGCTGTGTGACCTTGGGCAAGTCGTTTACTTCTCTGTCCCTCCGTTACCTCATCTGGAAAATGGGAATGAGACCGTGAGCCCCTTGTGGGACAGGGACTGTGTCCAACCCGACTACCCTGTATCTTACCCCGGCGCTTAGAACTGTGCTTGGCACACAGTCGGTGCCTAATACCGTGACTATTATTATAATTATTATTGCTACACTGCTTGACACACAGTGAGCACATTAAAAAATCCAATGATTATGATTATTGATTAAGATTAAAATGATTATTACTGGTAATTGATAATAATAATGAGCATCATCCCAAGAGTCAATGACTGTTCTCACAGAGGGACTGTAGTGGCCAGCAGACAGAGTGAAGTTTCTTTATTCGATAAAACCCACAGTTTCCTCTCAGATTCATGAACCTTGCCCAAGGCATTTAGCTCTTTCTAGGTAAGAAACAAACACATCATAGTAAGTCAAGCGTACATGCTGAGCGTCACTCTGTTCGGTCTTGTGGTGGAGCTCGGTGGAGGTTAAGAGAACCCCAACATCTCACAGCCTGGAATCCCCAACTTCCCAAAACATCCCCTCCGCAGCCCCCACCCCAAACTGTGATATCCCAATAAAGAGAGTGCGCATATGTAAGCAAGCACAAGTTTTTAATGTCTTTTTTTTTTTAAAAAAAAAAAGGTGTTTTTGTTAACTCTTACTATGAGCAAAGACACTGTACTAAGCGCTGAAGTAGATATGAGCTAATGGGGTTGGCCACAGTCCCTGTCCCACACGGGGCTCACGGTCTTAACCCAGCTTTTACCGATGAGGGAATTGAAGCACAGAGAAGTGAGGTGACTTGCCCAAGGCCACACAGCAGATGAGGGGCAGAGCCAGGATTGGAACCCAAATCCTTCTGTCTCCCAGGCCCGTGTTCGTTTTCAGGGGCAATCTGTAGGGAGACTCCTCTCCACCCTGGCCTCCAAGGTTGTCGCTTCCTCGGTGAGGGGTTTTGGGCTTGTCAAGACGAGGACTGGAGAGATTTTACCTCATGGGAGCCGTGGCTGTCGGGTGGTGGTTCGCAGCCAGACAGTGGCCAAGATCTGGCTTTCCTCATCTAATAATAATAATGTTGGTATTTGTTAAGCGCTTACTATGTGCCAAGCACTGTTCTAAGCGCTGGAGTAGATACAAAGTAATCGGTTTGTCCCACGTAGGGCTCGCAGTCTTCATCCCCATTTTACAGATGAGGTAACTGAGGCACAGAGGCAGTGAAGTGACTTGTCCAAGGTCACACAGCTGACGAGCGGCGGAGCCGGGATTAGAACCCATGACCTCTGACTCCCAAGCCCGGCCTCTTTCCACTGAGCCACGCTGCTTCTCTAATCTAATCTAACCTAACCCCAGTTTCACCGCGGGTCTGCAATGTGACCTTGGGCAAGTCACTTCACTCCTCTGGGCCTCAGTTCCCTCATCTGGAAAATTGGGATTCAATCCTCTTTCAATCTATCGATCATATTTATGGAGTGCGTACTACGTGCAGAGCGCTGAATTAAGTGCTTGGGAGAGTGCAGGATTGGATTTATTGTACACTACAGTATCATTCAACAGATGATCATTATATATATTTATAGTTTATTAATAAATGTTGCACTGATATATCGATCTATAATCTATATATAGTATAATATACTTCCTCCTACTTAAGACTGTGAGCCCCAAGTGGGATCGGACTGTGTCCAGACTCATTTTCTTGTATCTACCCCAGTGCTTAGTGCATAGTCATAATAACTGATGGTTTTATTTAAGCACTTACTATGTGCCCAGCACCGTACTAAGCACTGGGGCAAATTCAAGATCATTAGGCCTCTCATGAGGGGCGGGGGGAACACAGATTAAGTAATAGGGAACACACGTATTGAATCCCCACTAGGCAGAGCAGGGTTTAGAACTCAAGTCCTCCGATCCTCAGGCCCGTGGTCTTTCTGCGGTCAGGCTATGCTGCCTTTCTCTTCTCAGTCTCTCTCGCGGGCTGCTCCTCCGCTTCCCACCCCCTAACTGAGGAGGTCCCTCAAGGCTCAGTCCCCTTCTATTCTCCATCTACCCCCACTCCCGTGGAAAACTCATTCGCTCCTATAGCTTCGGCTCCCATCCCCAAGCAGACGACTCCCAGCTCTACCTCTCCTAGCCCCGACCTCCCTCCTTCTCCGCACTCTCGCATTTCCTCCTGCCTTCCGGACTCTCTGCTTGAATGTCCCGCCGACACCCCAAGCTGAAAACGTCCACAACAGAGCTCCTCACCTTCTCCCCCAGCCCCCGTCCTCTCTGTGACTTTTCACTGCCTTTCCTCTGAGCAGCTTGAAGAGCCCGGGTGGAGGGGGAGAAAGAGGAGCAGGAAGCCATTGAAAGGACCGATTCTCTGCTTGAAGCAGAGGTCATTCGGAGAGTGCCACACTACTCTTAATTAGGATTATGAAGTAGCCTTAATTTCAACCCAAAGTGCTCTGATACCAAACTCTCTCTGCCCTCCTCCATTCCAGATATCACCACCCCTTACTGTCACGAAACCCTGGCCCCTCAAATCCTCTTTTCCTTTCCTTCCACTCCCTTCTGCGTCATCCTGACTTGCTCCCTTTATTCATCCCCCTTCCCAGCCCCTTATGTCCATGTTTTTCATTTATTTATTGCTATTAACGTCTGTCTCCCCCTCTAGACTGTAAACTTCTTGTGGGCAGGGAACGTATCTGTTTATTGCTGTATTGTACTCCCCCAAGCGCTTAGTACGGTACTCTGCACACAGTAAGCGCTCAATAAATATGATTGACTGACTGACCGTCATCAGTATTTAATGAACGCTTCCTATAGGAAGAGCTCTGCAGCAGGCAGTGTGAAGCAGGGTGGCCTAGTGGAAAGAGCATGGGCCTGGAAGTTAAAGACTGCGGGTTCTAATCCCGGTTCTGCCACATATAATAAGTAATAATAATAATAATAATGGTATCTGTTAAGCACTTAACTATTTGCCAAGTACTATACGAAGTGCTGGGGTGGATACAAGCAAAGCAGGTTGGACACGGTCCCTGTCCCACTTAGGGCTCCCAGTCTCAATCCCCATTTTACAGATGAGGTCACTGAGGCCCAGAGAAGTGAAGTGACTTGCCCAAGGTCACCCAGCAGACAAGTAGCAGAGCCGGAATTAGAACGCATGACCTTCTCCTCCCAAGCCTCCGCTGCATCCATTAGGCTATGCACACGTTTCTGCTGTGTGTGCTTGGTTAAATTACTGAACTTCTCTGTGCCTCAGTTATCTCATCTGTAAAATGAGGATTAAGACAGTGAACCCCATGGGGGCAGGGGACCATGTCTGGCCCGACTACCTTGTTTCTATCTCAGCGCTTAGAACAGTGCCTGGCACATAGTAAGCGCTTTACAAACACCGCTTATTATTACAGTGGAAAACGGGGCAGAGCTTGGTGAGTGAGTGAGTTTGGCCAGTAATCCCAGAAAGTTTCTGAGAAGCCTTACACGGGGAAGGGCTTCCAGAATATGGCTTCTGAGGCTTTCTAAAGTCCTGTATGATATATTTAGAGGTTGGGTAGAGAGACTCCTGCTTCTGTTTCCTGCTCCCAAAACAGTATAAGACTGTGGCATTTCTTAAACATTTACTACATGCCAAGCACTGTACTAAGCACTGGGGTAGATTCGAGATCGTCAGATCTCGCACGGGGCTCTCATTCTAAGTAGGGGGAAGCGCGGGTGTCGAATCCCCATTTTGCAGACGAGGGAACTGAGGCTCAGAGAAGCGAAGCGACTTAAGATGGGATTATCTCCCCGCAGGCCGAAGGACAGGTGCCCGAACGTTAGCCGAAGTAGCCCACCCCGGCCTGCTTAGCGGGGCCGGAGGAGCAGCGTGGCCTGGACTCCCCGTAAGTAAATGCGGGCTCCAGCCCTGACTCTGCCATTTACCTGCTGTGAAACCTTGAGTTACTTCACCTCTTTGGGCTTCAGTTTTCTCATCTCTAAAGGGATAAGATACCTATTCTTCCTCCTCCTTGGACTCCTTTCCATTGGCTTTAAAGCACTCAATCATCTGACCTCACCTCACTAATCTCCTCCTACAGTCCGGCCCGTACACTCCGCTCCTCTAGTGCTAAACACACTCGCAATGTCCCGATCTCATCTATCTTTCCGCCGACCCCTTTCCCAAGTCCTCCCCCAGTCTGGAACTCCTTCCCCCTCTATATATGCCAGACCACCGCTCTCTCCACCTTCAAACGACTGTTGAAGTCACCCCTCCTCCAAGAGGCCTTCCCCAATTAAACCCTCTTTTCCCCAGCTTGCTCTCCCTTCTGCGTCGTTTTTGCACTCGTGCCCGTGACCTTTGGATATCTGCTATTCACTCCACCCCCAAACCCACACCACTTACATACATATCTTTAAGTTATATATTTACTCATACTAATGTCCGTCACCCCCTCTAGATTCGTCATGGGCAGGGAACGTGTCTGCTAATACCGTTAGATTGTGCTCTCCCAAGCGCTTAGTACAGCGCTCTGCACATGGTAAGCCCTCCATAAATATCACTGATTGACTGACTGATCGATGGGACTGCACTGTGAGCCCCATGTGAGACAGGGATCAGGTCTCAATCTGATTACCTGGACTCTACCACGGTGCCTGATACATGGTAAACACGTGGCTCAGTGGAAAGAGCACGGGCCTGGGAGTCAGAGGTCATGGGTTCTAATCCTGGCTCCGCCACTTGTCTTCTGTGTGACTTTGGGCGAATCACTTAACTTCTCTGGGCCTCAGTTCCCTCATCTGTAAAATGGAGATTGTGACTGTGAGCCGCACGTGGGACGACCTGATTACCTTGTATCTATCCCAGCGCTTAGATCAGTGCTTGGCATATGTAAGTGCTTAACAAGTGCCATCGTTATGATTATCATTCTTTCTATAATTGCCAATAGGAAAAAACAACAACTGGCCAAGGGAGTTGCCTACTGTGAGACTGAACTGTTTTAGTTTCCCGTCCCAGAGCATTTTGGTGTTGGGGAGATGACCCTGACAGCCAGTACTACATGGCTTGAGCCTCCCTCTCCTACTCCAGGCCTCGTTTTCCCTCCTCGCCACAGCCGGTCGGCCACGCCAGTTTGACCACGGCGGTGGCCGTTTTGGCCGAAGCGGAGGAAGTGTTGGGAAAGTTTTACTTCACTAGGTATATCATCCTTTCCCAAGTGCTTAGTAAGGTGCTCTGCCCACACTAAGTGCTCATTAAATACCAGCGATCGACTGATCGATTGGGTATCTATACCTACTGTGTACAGAGGCCTAAAGTAGACCCTTTGGAGAGTGGGCTCGATCTTGTCCTGAGGATCCCCGCCTCAGCTCATTACCCTTCTCAGTTGGTTTCAATGCCTGGGCGTGCTGGAAAGAAAAAAGTTCTCCTCTCACATCTGGTGTGGGCAAGTACGTGTGGTTAGGTAACCGTTGGCGGGTGGCAGGGTGACCTGACAGACCGGGGGATTGATGGGTCCCTGCAGTGGCTCGATTGACTAAGAGGTGAAGGGAGTGTGGGGAGAACAGGCCCGGAGCCTCTCCGTGACAGCGGGGTTGGCCAGGGAACTAAGAATAAGCCCTAAAACCGTCCACAAAACTCCCCCTTCCAGGCTCTGTGCATTCTGTCCCTCACCTCTTCTCCACACTCCCTGGCCCCCTTTTTTTTTAATGGTATTTGTTAAGCACTTACTATGTTCCAGGCACTGTACTAAGGTGCGAGTTAATGAAGTTGGACACAGTCCAGGTCTCACATGTCCCTCATGAAAAACCAGTCAAACTCGAAATCTTAGAACGCGCGTGTTTTATAACTAGAGGAAGAAGCCATACGCCTCTTTCAATAGCTACAGCCAGAGAGGAAACATCAGAAAGATCATTATGTTCCTTGATGTGGCAGGTTAGGTGAAAATAATTCTAATCAGCTCCCCTTCTCCTGTTCAGTTTGCATCTTATAATTCTACATCAAGGTTCTCTAACGCCCCGCCTCAGTAACACCCTTCTTCTTTCTCGTCCTTGTCATCACTGGAGTCATTGCGTTGCTGAAATTCCCCCAAGCACATCCAAAATAGATCAGACTCCATCCTTACTCTCTGAAGGTCTTGTGATGTAGTTCTTTTTTAGAAGCCATTTTTTAAAAATTATATTTGTTAAGGGCTTACTGTGTGCCAGGTGCTGCACTAAACATTGAGACAGATACAAGGTGAGCAGGTTGGACCCAAACCACGTCCCACTTGGGATGCACAGTCTCCATGTTACACTTGAGGTAACTGAAGTGAAGTGACTCATCCAAGGTCACACAGCAGACAATTGGCGGAGTCAGGATTAGAACCCATGACCTTCTGACTCCCAGGCCGGGCTCTGTCCACTTTCCCGTGCTGCTTTGTCCTCCCCTTTGTATTTCCCTATGGATTGGATTTCCATGAGTCTTAGAGTCTGAGGGATATCTGCTGCTGGGAGATGCTAGTATCAGGAAGGCAGAAAGAGATGGAATATCCTGAATCTTTGGGCAGGAATAATAATAATAATAATTATGGTGCTTGTTAAGCGCTTACTATGTGCCAGCCACTGTTGTAAGAGCTGGGGCAGATACAAGTTAATCGGGTTGGACACAGTCCCTGTCCCACATGGGGTTTACTGTCTTAATCCCTATTTTACAGATGAGGTAACTGAGGCAGAGGTAAGTTAAGTGACTTACCCAAGGTCACACAGCAGACAGGTGGAGGGGTCAGGATTAGAACCCGGGTCTTTCTTACTGAAGGGCCCCGAAACATCATTCTGCCCTGCAGAAAGATCACTCCTAAATCATCCCAGACTCCTCGGTGAACAAACGCACATCCAGTGTGGATCGAATTAGAAGAACTAGGATGGACTAGCAGCATGAGGGATTCAGAGAAGAATGCTTTGATAGTGAGCAGAGTTGGGCATCAGACAGTGGTCACTTGTATTTACTGAGCACTTACCGTGTGAAGAGCACTGTACTGAGTGCTTGGAAGAGTGCAATAAACCGATAAAGAGACATATTTCCTTCCCACAATGAGCTTACAGTCTAGAGGGGGAGACTATCATTAATAGAGATCAATAAATTGCAGATATATATAGAAGTGCTGTGGGGCTGGAAAAGGGGTGAATAAAGGGTGATGCAGAAGAGGGTGGGAGAAGAGAAAAGGAGGGCTTATCCAGGGAAGGCCTCTTGGAGGAGATGTGCCTTGTGTGTAGGCATGTGTGTACTGTTGTGTTGTGTGCCTTGTTGTGTAGCTATGTAGTGTACTGAAGAAGGGACGGGGAGAATTGTTGTTGTTATAATTTTATTTGTTAAGTACTTACTATGTGCCGAGGACTGGAGTTGATACTAGTAAACCAGGCTGGACACAGTCCCTGTCCCACATGGGCTCAAAGTCAAAGTAGGAGGGAGAACGGGTATCGAATCCCCATTTCACAGTAGAGGAAACTGAGGCCCAGAGAAGTGAAGTGAGTTGCCCAAGGTCACACAGCAGACAAGTGGCAGAGCCCATATTAGAACCCAGGTCCTCTAACTCCCAGGCCCATCTTCTAACCACTAGACCACACTGCTTCTCTGCTAAGGAGGTCCTCCCGGGGTCTGTATACAGAATGGACCTCAGTCAATCAATCAGTGGTATTTATTGAGCACTTACTAGGTGCAGAACACTGTACTAGGCCCTTGGGAGAGCACAGTACAACAGAATTAGCAGACACGTTCCCTGTCCCCAACGAGCCTACAGTCCAGAGGGGGACAGCACCCGTATGACAGTGTCTTGAACCTTGAAATAATCCAGCCACTTTAGGGGCTTCAAATTCACTGTGGGCAGGGAGTGTTACACTGAACTCTCCTAAATGTTCAGTAGAATACTCTGCACCCAGTAAGCCCTCAATAAATACAATTGATTGATCAATTTCGTGCAGCAACGTAGCCTGCGCGGAATAATCGTAATCAATAATTATGGTATTCGTGAAGAGCTTACTGTGTTTCCGGCACACTACTAAGCGCCGAAGGGAGATACAAGGAATCGGGTGGGATAGAGTCCCTGTCCCACATGGGGCTCACAGTCTAAGATAGAAATTGGATTTAATCCCCATTTTAGGAAGATGATACTGTTTTAACAAAACTTTTTTGGCCACCCAGCGATCGTTAGGCCCTCCTGAACAGAGATAGTACTTCCTGTGGCTTCCAGGTTGAACATTTTATACTTTCTTCTCACACATATCTTCTGTGTTCCTCTGCAGCCATTTAGGTGAGAACCTTGGCCCGGTGTCAACTTCCTCAGTGTTTAGTCAGTTCAGTCACACTCAGGCCCAAGTTTAAGGCACTTATTTGTTTCCCCAGGGTTCTCTGATCTCCCCACCCCACCCCACCCGCCCTCAGAGTTTGCACTTTAATGAAGGAAACAAACATAAAAATAATAACAGCTAGAGTGGTTAAGGTGGAGTTAAGCCTCTTCAAGAGCGTAGACATTGGGGAGTGCTTCGTGGATGAGCGGCATGGCCTAGTGGATAGAGCCCGGGCCTGGAAGTCAGAGGGTCACGGGTTCTAGTCCCAGATCGGCCACTTGTCTGCTGTGTGACCTTGGGCGAGTCACTTATCTCCTCTTTGCCTCGGTTACCCCATCTGTAAAATGGAGATTGAGACTGTGAGCCCCACGTGGGACAGGGACTGTGTCCAACCTGATTTGCTTGTATCTACCCCGGGGTTTAGTACAGTGCCTGGCACAAAATAAGCGCTTAACAAATACCATCGCTATTATTTCACCTAACTGTGAGCCCCCGATCCATTTTCCAAAATCGTCTCTAATCTTCCTCAACCACTCAACTGCCTTCAGCGCCGTGGATTCGCTCCACTCCTATAGTGCCAACCTGCTCGCCGTACCGCGATCTCACCTATCTCGTCACCGACCCCTCACCCACCTTCTGGATCTCCATCCCCCTTCATATCCGACAGACCACCCCTTTCCCCACCTTTAAAGCCGTATTTAAAGTACGTCTCCTCCAAGAGGCCTTCCCCTCGTTTCCCTTACTCTGTCTCCCTTCTGCATCGCCCTTGTCCTTGGATTTGTACCCGTCATTCACCCCGCCTTCACTCCCACAACTCTTATGTGCATATCGGTCATGTATTTTAATGTCTGCTCTGCATCTAGACTATAATAAGCTCCTTGTGGACATGGAACGTGTCTGTCATCTCCGTTCTATTGTACTCTCCCAAGGGTTCGAGAGACTTGATTGTTTGATTGGACTCCTTTTCCTGGAAGCACCATCCTTGATTTTACTGAGTTTTCTCCCGGTTCCCCTCTTACTTTTCCGGCTGATCCTTCTCCGTCTCTTTCACTAGCTCTTCCTCCGTCTTCCACCCTTAAATGTGGGTGACCCTCAAGGTTCTGTTCCGGATTCCCTTCTCTTCTCATTCTCCATTCTCTCCCTTGGGGAATTCACCCACTTGGACAGCTTTAACTATCCCCTCTATGTGGATGATTCCCAAATCCACCTCACTAGCCCCGATCTCCTTCTCTGCAATCACACATTTCCTCCCGCCTCCATAGATACGGCTCTGAAGGTGGGGAGAGTGATTGTCTGTCAGATATGGAAGGGGATATCAGAGTTGCAGGACAGAAGGAGGATGTGGGCAAGGGGAGGTGGCGAGGTAGATGTGATCGAGGTTCAGTGAGTAGGTTGGCATTGGAGGAGCAAAGCAAAGCTGGCTGGGTTGTAGTAGAAAATCGGTGAGATGAGTTAGGAGGGGGCGAGCTGATTGAGCGCTTTCAAGCCGCTCGTGAGGAGTTTCTGTTGGATGTGGAGGTGGATGGGCAACCACTGGAGGTTCTTGAGAAGAGAGGAAACATGGACTGAATGCTTCTGTCGAAATATGGATCCGGGCAGCAAAGTATGGACTGGAGTGGGGAGAGACAGGAGGCAGGGAGGTCAGCGAGGAGACATGCAAAATATCAAGCAAAATAAGACATGTGCTTGACGTGATAGCAATTCAGGTAGATAGAAAAGGACAGATTTTAGCGATGTGGCCAAGGTAAAATCAACAGGACTCCGTGACAGATCGAATATGTGGGTCGAACGAGAGAGTTGAGTCGAGGAGGAGGCCGAGGTTATGGACTTGTGAGTTAGGGAGGATGGTGGTGCTGTTTATAGTGATGGGAAAGTCACGGGGAGGACAGGGTTTGGGGGAGGAGATGAAAAGTTCCATTTTGGACATGTGGAGTTTGAGGTATCGGTGGCACATCCAGGTAGGGAAGTCCTATAAGCAGGAGAAAATGCGAGACTGCAGAGAAGGAGACAGGTCAGGGCGGGAGAGGTCGATTTGGGAATCATCCATGTAGAGATGGGAGATGTGTTACTTGGGGAGCAAAGAGTTCTCCGAGGCAGTGGGTGGAGATGGAGAGGAGAAGGGGACCTTGAGGGAGTTGGCTCTGCCCCTTTATCAATCAATCGATGGTATTTCTCGAGTGCTTACTCTGTTTTGAGCACGGTACTGAGTGCTTAGGAGAGTCCAGTACAGTACAATTGCTATATATAATCCCTGTCCACAAGGAGACCTCCTGTGTGACCAAATGACAATAAAGGTGGTATTCGTTAAGGCTTACTATGTGCAGAGCACTGTTCTAAGCGCTGGGGGGATACAAGGTGATCAGGTTGTCCCACGTGGTGCTAAATGATGATGATGATGATGGTATTTGTTAAATGCTTACTATGTGCCAAGCACTGTTCTAAATGCTGGGGTAGATCCTAAGTGAGCAGGTTGTCCCACGTGGGGCTCATTTTACCGACGAGGTATTTTACCATTTTACCATTTTACCGATGAGGTAACTGAGGCACAGAGAAGTGAAGTGACTCGCCCAAAGTCACAAAGCCGATAAGTGGCGGAGCCGGAATTAGAACCCACAGCCTCTGACTTCCAAGCCCGGGCTCTTTCCACTAAGCCACGCTGCTTCTCAAATCACTTAACTTCTCTGTGCCTGAGTTTCCTCATCCGTAAAATACGGATGAAATCCCTGTTCTCCCTCTCCCTCAGACTGCGAGCCCCATGTGGGACAGGGACCGTGTCTGACCTAACTTGCATCTGCCCCGGCGCTTAGTACGTGCCTGGCACATAATAATAATGTTTGTTCAGATAATAATAATAGTTAAGAGTTTACTATGCACAACAAGCACCGTACTAAATGCTGGGGTAGATACAAGATAATCAGGTCCCACAGCAAGCTCACATTCCTAAGTAGCAGGAAAACAGGCTTTTTTAAAATGGTATTTGTATTGCCAGGCACTATACTAAGCGCTGGGATACATATTTAATAAATACCACAGATACTGCTCGTATTTTCCATGCAGCAAGGGCTCAGGGGTGGGAGGGGTTCTCCGAAACGTTGGGTGAGGACACGACTTTCTGAAAAGGCAAGTTTCAACGACGGTTTGGGGGAGGGTGGAGCAACCGGACAGCAAGGTCGGTGAAGAAAAAAAATGACTTTACCTAACAGTAAGAAGGGGTATCCTCGGGAGTGACTATTGAGTTGAGGATGGACCAGTCTGCCCGTCTGGAAGTTCTCCTTTCTTTTTTACGGTTTTTGTTGAGCGCCGAGTGCATGCCAGGCACCTTTCTAAGTGTGGGGATACAAGCTAATCAAATAGGACCCAATCCCTGTCCCCCTTAGGGCTCACCAACCTAATCCCCATTTTACAGATGAGGAAACAGAGAAGTGAAGTGACTTACCCAGGGTCACGCAGCAGATGAGGGGCGGAGGCGGAATTAGAACCCAGGTACCGGGGCTCTTTCCGTTAAGCCTCACTGCCTCTCACCTGCACCGTGTTCGGGAATCTCAAGGCCGGTCCGGTACTGGATTTGGCAGCCTCCGGGTTAAGGAGAAACCTTGCTGAATAGGAGGCGTTTTCACACCTTTCTAAATTAATTTAGAAACAGCCGTACCGCAAAGCCGGTCAGGCTCACCACAGGAAGGTTTGCTGCCTCCAGATCAAAACACAACCTTGGCTTCCTTCGGCTCTAGCAGGCCCTTGGGAGCAGGCCGTTTCTCCGCTGAAATCCAAAAGGGCTGACGAGATTCGTTCCTTCATTCAATCGTATTTACTGAGCGCTGACTCTGTGTAGGCCACTGTACTAAGCGCTTGAAAAGTACAATTCGACAACAGATAGAGACAATCCCTACCCAACAACAGGCTCAGGGTCTAGAAGGGGATGTGAACTCGTCCCCAGGGACTGGGGAGCTGAAATAACCGTGAGATTTGCTAAATAACTGTGGTATTTGTTCAGCGCTTACTATGAGCCAGGCACTGTACTGAACCCAGGGGTAGATACAAGTTTATCAGGATGGACACGGTCCCTGTCCCACATGGGGCTCACAGTCTTCATTTAATAGTATTTATTGAGCGCTTACTATGTGCAGAGCACTGTACTAAGCGCTTGGAATGTGCAAATCGGTAACAGATGGAGACAGATAGAGGCAGTCCCTGCCCTTTGATTAATCTCCATCTTATTCATTCGATCGGACTTACTGAGCGCTTACTGTGTGTAAAACACCCTACTAAGCACTTGGGAGAGTACAATTTAACAATAAAGAGACACCTTCCCTGCCCACAACGAGCTTACAGATGAAGGACCTGAGGCACAGAGAAGTGAAGTGACTTGCCCGAGGTCACACAGCAGGAAAGTGGCAGAGACAGCATTAGAACCCAGGTCCATAGTAGTAGTAGTTATATCTATTTATTTATTCATTTTAAATGGTATTTGTTAAAGCACTTACTACGCGCCAGGCAGTGAGCTGAACACTGAGGTAGATATTAGGTTGGACACAGTCCACGTCCCATGTGAAGCTCACAGTCTTAATCTCCATTTTACAGATGAGGGAACTGAGGCACAGAGAAGTGAAATGACTTGCCCCAGGTCACCCAGCAGACCAGTAGCAGAGGCAGAAATCAGGTCCTTCTGACTCCCAGGCCTGTGCTCTTTCCGCTAGGCCACGCTGCATCTTTATTAAGTGCTTACTCTACGCAGAGCACTGTACTAAGCACTGGGAAAGAATATTCAGGAGGAAATTGGGCACGAACTCTGTCCCTCTTGGGACTCCCAACGTTGATCACTTACTATGTTCCAAGCACTGGGATAGACACCATATAGGCAGCTTGGACCCAGTCCCTGCCCCACGTGGGGCTCACCGCCCAAAGGAGAGGGGAAACTGGCATTTAATCCCCATTTTACAGATGAGGAAACTGAGGCGGGAGACCTAAAGTGACTTGCCCAAGGTCCCGTAGCAGGCGCGCGTCTTCAGGTTCCTAGTCTTGTGCTCTTTGCACTAGGCCCCACTCTCCTCCCCTTGCTGGATCAGGGCAGGGAACGTCTCTGCTAATTTCTCTTTCATTGTACTCTCCCAAGCGTTTAGAACAGTGCCTTGTGCTTAGTAAGCGCTCCCCAAATACCACTGATTGCCCCCGACTCTCGTTCCGCCAGGGACCGGGTCGATGGAGTGGTTGTTGATGATTTGGGGCAGGAGGCAGCTGTATTCCTCCCTGGCCCCAGATGCTCCGGGGAAGACCATAACTGGGTCCGGGATGTGGGGAAGAAGCCAACGGGGCCGCGCCGCGTTGAGCCACCCTGTCTACCACGCTGTGTCATTCGTTTCTCCGGGCCAAAGCTACCGCAAGCCACACGGTTGCCCGATACCTCCGGAAGATGTACTGATGACCACCAAGCGCTCAGTACAGTCCTTGGCACCCAGTAAGCACTCAATAAATACGATAAATAACGAATAAATAAATAAAATCTGGGGGATTAGGGACAGAAACAGAGTGGCCTAGTGGACCCTGGGAGTCAGAGGACCTGGGTTCTCATCCCGGCTCCGTCCCTCGTCTGCTGTGTGACCTTGGGCAAGTCACTCACTCCTCTGTAAAACCGGTAGAATGGGGATTAAATCCTCCTGCCTCCGACTTAAACTGTGAGCTCTCTGTGGGGCAGGGACTTTGTCCAACCTGATCAATCGATTGTAGTTACTGAGCTCTTACTGTGTGCAGACCTCTGTACTAAATGCTCTGGGGAGTACAGTCTAACAAAGTTGGTGGTCACGTTCCCTGTCCACGGCGAGCTTACGGGCAAGAGGGGGAGACAGACTTTAATATAGATAAATTACTTTACGGAAGTTCTCAGTGCATCGGTCTTTTAAAAGTGTATTAGGTTACCAAGGAGCTCTCCTGTTGGCCTGGGGGAGAGAGCCTGGCTGCGGGGATCGATCGATATATTTATTTCAATCATATTTATTGAGCGTTCACCCTGTCAAAGCACCGTACTAAGCACTTGGCAGAGTACAATACAACACGTGGACACGTTCCCTGCCACTCCCTGCCCACGTCGATCTTACAGTTTAGAAGGGGAGACAGAAATTAATGGAAAAAATTCATTCGGATTATGCATGTCAGTGCTGAGGGGCTGAGGGAGGGATGAGTAAAGATTGAAATCCAAGTGCTAGGGTTGTAATCCGATTATCTCGTATCTACTCCAGCATCTTAGAACAGTGCTTGATACGTAATAAGTACCTCCCAGAAACCACAAAAACAAGTGCTTACGATCTAGACCGTAAGCTCTTGTGGGCAGGGAATGTGATTCTTCTATTGTTCTATTGTACTCCCCAAGCGGAAGGCGCTTTGCTCACCGTAAGCGCTCGATAAATCTGATTGACTGGGAAACAGACAATAAAATAAGTTACAGATAGGGGAAGCAGGAGAATATAGGGATGGATATATACAAAAAAAAAAAATCGTGGGGCTGACGGTGGGGTGAGCATCAGAGTGTTTTAGGGGTGCAGATCCAAGAGCTTAGGGTCAGCATAGAGAAGCAGCGTGGCTTAGTGGCAAGAGCCCGGGCTTGGGAGTCAGAGGAGGTGGGTTCTAATCCCGGCTCCGTCACTTGTCTGCTGTGTGACCTTGAGCGAGTCACTTCACTTCTCTCGGCCTCAGTTCCCTCATCCGTAAAATGGGGGTTAAGACTGTGAGCCCCACATGGGACGACCTGATTAGCTTGTGTCTACCCCAGTGCTTAGAACAGTGCTCGGCACATAGTAAGCACTTAAATGCCATAATTATTATTATTATAGGCTACTCAGAGGGAAGGGTGATGAAGGTGAGGAGATGAAGGGTCAGTCAGGGAAGTACTAGTTATAAGGCTTAGCGCAGTGCTCTGCATTAATAATAATAATTGTGGTATTTCCTAAGCACTTACCAAGTGCCAGGCACTGTGCTAAGCACTGGGGTGGATACAAGCAAATCAGGTTGGACGCAGTCCCTTTCCCACATAGGGCTCACAGTCTCTATCCCCATTTTACTGTTGAGGAAACTGAGGCGCAGAGAAGCAAAGTGACTTGCCCAAGGTCACGCAGCAGACAAGTGGCGGAGCAGGGATTAGAAACCCGATCCTCCTGACTCCCAGGCCCGGGCTTTATCCCCTAGGTCATGCTGCTTCCCAGTGCGCACAGTGAGCTCTCAAGAAATATCACTGGTGAGGGAAGGCCTCCGTCAAAGGGCCTCATTACAGTCTACAAGGGGAAGGACAGGCACGTGGACGGTGAAAATGCGATGAGAAAAACAAGGAAACCGGTGCGAAGGCAATAAGTGAAAAATATCAAAGGGAGAGAACATCAAGGCCAGCCTTTGGGCACCTCACCGCTTCCGGCAAAAAGCACCGGGGGAGGGGGGATGAGGCTGTCACAATCTCCCCCTCCTCCCCCCGACAACATCCTAAACGCTGAGGAAGCAGCTTCTCCAGACTGGGCTCTGGAGGTGGTGTCACACAGGAAACGGTTTGTCTTCTCCCCATCCTTCCCTATTACCGCTGCCGTGGCTTCTCTTGAGCCTCTTGATTTATTTTAATGTCTTCCTCCCTCTCCCCTGTTTCGTATCATCTGGTAATTCGCGTTATCCCACCTTCTTGGTAGGCATAATTGAGAGCGGGCCCCGTTTGCTTTCGTACCCTTGTGGCGTAAATGTCATTCCGCTTCTTACCCGTACACACGGGATCCAGTTTTCTTCCATCCTGTGAAAGGCCAACCCCACTTGTCCAGGGTGAAACGCATCCCCGGGGGTCAGGGAATTACCCCGGCTGCATCTAGCGGTCAGTCGATCGTATTTACTGAGCGCTTACTGTGTGCGGAGCTCTGTACGAAGCGCTTGGGAGAGGACACCATAGCAATACAACAGACACATTCCCTGCCCACAGCGAGTTTACAGTCTAGAGGGGGAGGCAGACATTACTAGAAATGACAGAGGGGATGAAGAAAGGGAACAAATCAGGGCGAATCGTGATGTCTGTTAGGCGCTTACTATGTGCCAGACACTAAGCGTAGGGGTCGATACAAGCCAATCGGGTTGGACACAGTCCCTGTCCCACTTGGGGCTCACATTCTTAATCCCCATTTTACAGATGAGGTCAAATAACTGTTCTCCCTCCTACTTAGACCGTGAGCCCCGTGTGGGACAGGGGCTGTGTCTGATCTGATTACCTCACATCTACCTCGACGCTTAATACGGTGCTCGGCACATAATGAGCGCTTAACAAATATCATAATTACTACTCGAAGCCGAGCTGACTCACCGATAATCCCCTACCTCGGGGATTCACAGATCACTGCCCGGACCCGTCCCGGTGTCCCGGACGTTTGCCAGATAAGCAAATATCTGCACGGGGAGATAAAGCTCGGTAGGAAGAACAGCAGGTCGGCCATGTGCAAACCCAAGACCAGTGGTACAACCGCCCCAGGAAAAGGAAAGAGGAAAGGAAAGCTGGGTCTGGGCTGCAATTAGATGGGCCTAGGGGAGGGAAGGTTGGGGTCGGGGGGGGGGGGGGGGGAAGGGACGTGAAATCTGCTTCAAGAAGCAGCGTGGCTGAGTGGATAAGTCGAAGTAAGTTGGTAGACGCGAGGGACCCATAGGTCCTGACTCCCAGAACCACCAGGTCCTTGTGCCTCCCGAATTTGGGGGCCTACATTAATTGGGCTTCTTGTCGTGGGCAGGGAATGTCATTGTTTATTGTTGGGTTGTACTTTTCCAAGGGCTTAGTACAGTGCTCTGCACAAAGTAAGAGCTCAGTAAATATGATTGAATGAATGAATGAATGTTCCCTGCCCACAGCGAGCTGGCAGTCTAGAGACAAACACGTTCTATTCCATTTGGTGGGCTTGTGATGGGGGCCGGAGACTGCCAGCTGAAGAGAATTCACACTCCACAGAGACGTGGAGGAAAGAAAGGGCGCGGGCCTGGGAGTCGGAGGACCTGGGTTCTCATCCTGGCTCCGCTACTTGTCTGCCGGGTGACCTTGGGCAAGTCGCTTTGCCTCTCTGGGCCTCAGTCACCTCATCTGTAAAATGAGGATTAAGAGTGGGAGTCAACCTGATTAACTTGCATTTATCCCTAAGTGCTGGCACATAGTAAGCGCTTCCCAGGGACCGTAATCATTATTATCACTTCCCCATGGAGGCTCAAGGACCAGCGAACTCAGGGGACCTGTCCCTTCTCGGTCTCATTTCCCAAGAGTCCGGCCAAAGTATCACCTTCCCGCTACAGGAAGTGAGTGCAGTGGACTCTACCAACTCCACCCCTTGTGGAAGACTAAAGAATATGGACCAGATTAAACCCAGAGCAACGTGAACAGGGAATGTGTCTATTTATTGTTATATTATATCGTCCCACACCCTGTCAGGATGGCAGCTGGAGAGTTTCCAGTTCTCTACCGGTCTCGGCTACGGGAGGGAAAGTCAAGCAGAGGCCTGTCCGTTCCATTCCTAGCGTGGGCAGTGGCTAGCGAGTGGGCGGCAATCTGCTACGAGTCAAAACCCGTGCTGGGCAGCAGCGGCACGGGAGAGAGCCGAGGGGGGAGACTCAAGTTGACCGCGTGGAAGGAGGGAATGGTAAACCACTTCCATATTTTTACCCAGAAACCTCTGTGGATCACTACCAGAACGATAGCAGATGCAGGCGGGGCGTTCTGGGCGAGATGTGTCCCTGGAGTCGCTATGGGTCGGAAACGACTCGACAGCATGAGACAAATGTAATCTCCCAGATGTTAGTACGGTGCTCTGCATACGGTAAGCATGCTGGGTTTGATACAAGTTAGTCAGGTTTCCCACAGAAAGAGCCCGGGTCTGGGAGTCGAAGGATCCGGGTTCTAATCCCAGCACTGCCACTTGTCGCTGCTGGGGGACCATGGGCCGGTCCCTTCTCTTCTCCAGGCCTCAGTGACCTCAGATGAAGAAAGAGGATTAAGACTGTGAGTCCACATGAGACATGGATTGTGTCCAGCCTGATTAGCTTGTATCTATCCTAGTTCTTAGTACAGTGCCTGGTGTATAGTATTCAATAGTATTTATTGAGTGCTTACTATGTGCAGAGCACAGTACTAAGCTCTTGGAATGTACAAATCGGAAACGGATAGAGACAGTCCCTGCCCTTTGACGGGCTTACGGTCTAATCGGAGGAGACGGACAGACGAGAACGATGGCAATAAATAGAATCGAGGGGAAGTACATCTCGTTAAAACAATAGCGAATAAATAGAATCAGGTTGATGCACATCTCATTAACAAAATAAATAGGGTGATGAAGATATATACAGGTGAGCGGACGAGTACGGTGCTGAGGGGATGGTACGGGAGAGGGGGAGAAACAGAGGGAAAGGGGGGAGAAGAGGGTTTAGCCGCGGAGAGGTGAAGGGGGGGTAGAGGGAGCAGAGGGAGAAGGGGAGCTCAGTCTCTTGGAGGAGGTGAGCTTTAAGTAGGGTTCTGAAGAGGGGAAGAGAATCAGTTTGGCGGAGGTGAGGAGGGAGGGCGTTCCGGGACCGCGGGAGGACGCGACCCGGGGGTCGACGGCGGGACGGGCGAGAACGGGGGACGGCGAGGAGGTGGGCGGCGGAGGAGCGGAGCGTGCTGGGTGGGCGGTAGAAAGAGAGGAGGGAGTAGAGGTAGGAAGGGGCAAGGTGATGGAGAGCCTCCAAGCCTAGAGTGAGAAGTTTTTGTTTCGTACGGAGGTCGACAGGCAACCACTGGAGGTTTTTAAGAAGGGGAGTGACAGGCCCAGAGCGTTTCTGCAGGAAGATGAGCCGGGCAGCAGAGTGAAGAATAGACCGGAGCGGGGAGAGAGAGGAGGAAGGGAGATCAGAGAGAAGGCCGACACGGTAGTCTAGCCGGGATATTACGAGAGCCCGTAGCAGTAAGGTAGCCGTTTGGGTGGAGAGGAAAGGGCGGATCTTGGCGGTATTAACAAGTATAGTAACAAGTACTAAAAAAAAAAAAGTAATCACCAGAAAAACACCGGTTGAGATTTTGAAAACTAAACCTCTCCCTCTCACGCTGTGACAGTTTAGGGGCCTCTCGACCTGAAATTTAGGCTAAAGCAGCCTCCTTGTCTTTATTTCTCTTCCTCTGCATCACACAGGAGATCATGGACACCAGTAGAATCTCCTGAGCCCTGTAGCTCTCCTGTTTGTTCCTTCCTAGGACACTTTAAGCGCTCTATAATCACCCTCCCTCATGCCCCAGCACTGATGTACATATCCACTATTTCTTTATTTATCTTTTGATATGTCCCCCCCCCCCCTTAGACTGTCACTTTGCTATGGGCAGGGAACGTATCTACCAAATCCGTTGTACTGAACTCTCCCAGGAGCTATGCACACAACAAGCACTCAATAAATGCCACTGACTGAGAGTCACACAGGATTGGGGCTCCTTGCCTAGAGAATTCCTGAACCCCTTATGCCACTGTCTCCACCTGCCCCGTCTTTCAAATTCTCCTCCGATAGCAAGAGGACCGCTCAGTGTCTGCCCTACCATCCCCCCTCCCGGGGGTTGGCTTCAGAAAGCTCGGGAGAAGAAAGTTTCCTTCCAGTCACGGGTTGGACTTCCTGTGTTAGAACCACAGGCAGACACGAAGGTTAGGGATATGGTTGTGTTTATAATAGATGCTTTGTAAGTGTTATTAGCAAGTTTAATCGGATAACCATTAGAACCAATTCCAATCCAAACTGCTTTTCCCTTTCTCCAAAGTGCCCTTTCTCATCTCCCATAGACATCCTGGTGTAACACGCCCTTCTGGTCCTTTCCCGTCATTTCTCTTCCCTCAGGCTCCCCCGACGTCGGGATGAATCTCCCATCGATCCTCACGTTAGTTTCTCCCCATCGGGGGAAGGAGTCAGGAGTCGTAATCCCTGGAACCCAAAACATCTGGTGTCCTGACTCCCCGGGATCACCTCACCTTAACCCGAACCCTAATTAGGGATCTAATCTTCTGTCCCCAGATGAGTGAGGGGCATCTCCCCAATTCACTAGATCCCCTTCTTCCTTTTCCTGTGATTTTCCAGTCCTGTGATTGGTGATGTCCCAGGTAAAGGCACCTGATATTTAATTCTGATACTTAGTCTTTCTTCAGGGAGGAGGTCCTTTGGAGTGAATCCCCTCCATTTCCAGCAACTTCCAGAAATTCTCCTGCTCCTTGGAATGTAGGCTAGTTTGAGTGACAGCCATCTTCCCCAATCATCACTTTCATCTTGCTCTTTTTCCATCACAGTTATTTTTTTTTAATGGTATTTGTTGTGTGCTTACTATGTGCCAGGTACCGAACTAAGCGATGGGTTAGACTCAAGATAATCAGGTAGGACACGCTCCATGTCCCACGTGGGGCTCACAGCATTTAACGAACGAGAGAACCGAGGCACAGAGAAGTGAAGTGACTCGCCCGGGGTCACACAGCAGACAAGTGGCAGAGCAGAGATTAGAACCCAGATCTTTCTGACTGCCGGACCCACGCCGTATCCACAGTTGTCGTTGCCTTATGCTGTCGCGACGTGTCCGACCCGTAGCGATGTCATAGACCCATCTCTCCCAGAACGTCCCACTTCCATCTGCAGTCATTCTGGTAGCGAATCCAGAGAGTTTTCTTGGTAAAAATACGGAGGTGGTTTACCATCGACTCGTTCCGCTCAGTAAACGAGTCTCCGCCCTCGACTCTGTGCCGCTGCTGACCAGCACAGGTGAGTTTTGACTCGTAGCAGACGGCCTTCCCCTCGCTAGCCACTGCCCAAGCTAGGAATGGAATGGACGGGACTCTGCTTGATTCCTCCTCCCCTAGTCGTGACTGGTAGAGGACTGGAAACTCTCCAGCTGCGACCCTGAGAGGGGACTCTAGCCACTAGGCCATGCTATTGTACTTTCCCTGGCCCTCAGTCTCTGCCCATAGTAGATGCTCAATACATAATACTGTCTAACAGATCGCCATGCCTCTATAACGGCCGCCATCAGATCTTTTGCCTTTCTTCTTGAAGATGGTGATGACGGGAGAAAGAACCACCATCCTCCCCGCCTCACAACCCCTAACCCAACTGAAGTGGGTACAGGCTGACTGACGGAGTAGAATAAATGATTTAAAGACAAAGCGAGGCCCAGCTTCGAATAATACCACATGGCGGTGGGATGTTCAAAGAACAGTCGCGTGACCTAGTGGAAAGATCAGAGGCCCGGGAGTCAGGGGACCTGGGTTCTTATCCCGTCTCTGTCGTCTGCCTGCTCTGTGACCTCGGGCAAGTCACCGACCTCCTCGGTTTCCTCTTCTGTAAAATGGGGATTAGAGAAGCAACGTGGCCCGGTGGAAAGAGCCCGGGCTTGGGAGTCAGAGGTCACGGGATCTAATCCGTCACAGCAGTGTGACTGTGGACAAGTCACTTCACTTCTCTGTGCCTCAGTTCCCTCATCTGTAACATGGGATTAAAAACCGTGAGCCCCACGTGGGCCGACCTGATCACCTTGTATCCCCCCAGCGCTTAGAACAGTGCTTGGCACATAGTAAGCGCTTAACAAATACCACCATTATTAATGCCCGTTCTCCTACTTAGGGCTGAGTTGTAGTAGGAAACCAGTGAGGGAAGCTAGGAGCGGGCGATTGAGTGATTTAAAGCCAATAATAAGGAGTTTCTGTTTGATGCGGAGGTAGACGGGCAACCACCGGAGGTTCGTGGGGAAGCGTGGACTGAAGATTTTTGTAGAAAAATCATCCGGGCAACGGGGTGAAGTCTGGACTGGAGTGGAGAGAGACAAGAGGCAGGGAGGTCAGCGAGAAGCTGAAGCAGTTAATCAAGGTGGGATAGGATAAGTGCTTGGATCAATGTGGTAACAGCTTGAATGGAAAGGAAAAGTCACATTTTAGCGACGTGGTAAGAAAGTTGAACCGACAGGTTTTGGTGACAGTCCATGTGAGACGGGGACTGTGTCTAACCTGATTTTCTTGTCCCTACCCCAGGGCTCAGGACAGTTCTTGTCACGAAATAAGCGTTTAACAAATACCGCAATTATAATTGTTATCTTCCCACCTGTCGCGCGAGTTCCTTGATTTGATTTCCTTAATTTGATTTTGGGGGAGTGATGCTGGTTTCTGAAATCTTCCCTCCTGAGAAGGACGGTAAAGTCCGGTCATCTCCCAGACAGTCAGTGTTTCGTGGCCAGCAGACGTCTTATCTCTGATGCATTTGCGTCAGATCAATCTTGGATGTGGTGAGTATTTAAATACCCTGAGCGGGATCTGGCTTGTTGTCGTCTAGCTTGCGGTTCAAGGCGAGACAAAGATTTCAAGCACCTGTGAGAAAATAATGATAGTACGGTGGATCTGAAGATCGTTGAGCCCCTTTCTTCCTCAGTGGTTTGGAGTACCCTCTTTCCCAGTGGTCGGGGGTGAACGAGCAGTCTGAGTAGAGAAACCTGTCCTGTTTTGGGAGAGTTTAGCCAGGACCTGGACATTTTCCATGACCCTCGGAGAATGACATAACTGACGCCTTCTCAAATCACTTATGACTCTGTAACCAAACCTCACACTCTATTTTTTATGGATAGTATTTTTCTGCTAACTCCACCCCTCGTGGGGAACTAAGTAACCTGGACCATTTTGGACCCAGACCAGTTCAGATATGGTTTTCCTTCTTATCAGCATCTTTATTGTTATTATCATTATCGTGATTATATTTGTTGCACGCTTACCATGTGTTAAGTGGTGTTCGGAGAAGTGAAGCGACTTGGCCAAAGTCACACAGCAGACAAGTGGCAGAGCCAGGATTAGAACCCAGGTCCTCTGACTCCCAAGCCCGTGCTCTTTCTACAAGGCCGCAGTGCTTTCCTAACCCATCCTCCCATATAAACTGTGAGCCCCATGCGAGACAGGGACTGTGTTTGCACCGTTTATCTTGTATTGTGGAGCATCATGGCGAGGTGGATAGATACCACAGTTAACAAAGACCATAATTATCATTATTATTATTACCTTGGTGCTGTGTTGGAGGAGATCAATCAATCAATAAATTGTATTCATTGAGAACTCACTGTAAACAGAGCTCTGTATTAAGCTCTTGGGAAAGTACAATATAAGAGAGTTGGTAGACATTAGCCGCCCACAAAGAGGGGACAGATTAGAGGGAGAGACAGATATTAATATAAATAAATAAATTAGAGGCGTGTACGTAAGTCCTGTGGGACTAAGATGGGGGGAGAACAAAGCGAGCGAATCAGGGCGACACAGAAGGGAGCGGGAGAAGAGGAAATGAGGGTTTAGTCAGGAAAGGCCTCTTGGAGGAGATGTGCTTTTAATAAGGTTTTGAAGGTGGGGAGAGTGATCATCTGTCAGATATAAAGAGGAAGGGTGTTCCAGGCCAGAGGCGGGACGTGGGCGAGAGGTCGGAGGCGAGGTAGACGAGATCAAGATAGAGGAGTAGGTTGGCATTAGAGGAGCGAAGTGCGCGGGCTGAGTTGTGGTAGGAAAGCAGTGAGGTAAGCTAGGGTCGGGGCAAAGTGATTGAGTGCTTTCAAGCCAGTGATGAGGAATTTCTGTTTAATGCGGAGGTAGATGGGCAACCGCTGGAGGTTCTTGAAGGGCGGAGAGACGCGGACCGAACGTTTCTGTAGAAAAATGATCCGAGCAGCGGAGTGAAGTATGGACTGGAGTGAGGAGAGACAGGAGGCGGGGAAGTCAGGGAGGAAGCTGATGCGGTAATCAAGGTGAGATAAGTTAAAGTGCTCGGACCGAAGGGATCGGCGGTTTGGAAGAAAAGGAAAGGGCACATTTTAGCAGTGTGGTTAAACCGACAGGATTTGGTGACAGATCGAACATGTGGGTTGAATAAGAGAGATGAGTCAAGAGAAGGGCCCGTGAGACCGAGAGGATGGTGGGGCTGACTACAGTGATGAGAAAGTCTGGGGAAGGCAGAGTTTGGGTGAGAAATGAGGAGTTCCATTTTGGACATGTTAAGTCTGAGGCGAAGGCAAGACATGCAAGTAGAGGTGTCCCGAAGGCAGGAGGAGTTGGGAGATTGCAGAGAAGGAAAGCGATCGGGGCTGGAGATGTAGATCTGGGAACCGTCTGTGAAGGGATGGTAGTTGAAGTCATAGGAGGCAATGAGTTGTCCATGAGAGCGGATGGAGATGGAGAAGAGAAGGGAATCCAGAACTGAAGCCGACTCCCACATTTAGGGGGTGGGAGGCAGAAGGGGACCCTGGAAAAGAGAAGAAGCAGCCAGAGAGGTAGGAGGAGATCCAGGAGGAGGACAGTGTCAGTGAAGCCGAGGTTGGGTTATGTTTCCAGGAGAAGGGGGCGGTCCACGGTGTCAAAGGCAGCTGAGAGGTCGAGGAGGATTGGGATGGCGTAAAGAATGGTGGATTTGGCAAGAAGGAGGGCACCGGTGACCTTTGAGAGGGTGGTTTCCGTGGAGCGAAGAGGACGGAAGCCAGCTTGGAGGGGGTCAAGGAGAGACCCGGAGGAGAGGAAGCGGAGAGAGCGGTGTAGACGACTCCCTCTAGGAGTTTGGAGAGGAAAGGAAGGAGGGAGATGGGGTGATGACCGGAGGGAGCAGTGGCATCAAGGGAGGGTTCTTTTAGGATAGGAGAGGGAACTGGGCGCATCTTTGAAAGCGGGTGGGGAGAAGCCACTGGAGAGCAAACAGTTGAAGATGGCAGTCAGCGGGGGAAGAAAGGAGGGACCGAGTTCTTCGGTAAGGTGGGAAGGGATGGGGTCGGACGCGCAGGTGGAGGGGGTGGATTTTGAGAGGAGGCAGGAGATCTCCTCTGGAGATACTGCCGGGAAAGACGGGAGAATTGAAGAAGCGGCAGGAAGAGGGAGGAACCGGAGAGGAGCAGGGGAGTTTTTATGGAGATTATACCTGATGGTTTCAGTTTTCTCAATAAAGGACGTGGCCAAGTCATTAGGGGCAAGAGATGGGGCCGCTGGGGGAATCGGGGGGTTGAGGAGGGAGTTAAACGTCTGAAACCACTGGAGAGGGCAACGGGCGTGGGAATCGGTAAGGATGAAGAAATAATGTTGCTGGGAAGAAGAGAAGGCAGCGTTTAAAGCGGGCAAGGATGAAGTTGAGGTGGATGGGGTCGAGCTGACATCTGGACTTCCGTCAGCAGCTCTCTGCAGCTCGTGCAAGGGAGCGAAGGAAATAGGGAAGACGAGCATTTAGACAAATAGTCGGTCGATGGTATTCTTTGAGCGTCTACTGTATGCAGAGCTCTGTACTAAGCGCTTGGCAGAGTGCAATGCAGAAGAGTCGGTCGACACACCCCCTGCCCTCAAGGAGCTTAACAAATACCACAGTTATTCTCACCGGTACACTTTCCGGGGTCCCCCAAGAAGCGTCGAACTAACCACTTGGCCTCACCTCACAGGTGTGAACGTCACAACAGCCTTGCCGACTTTCCAGGCTTCATTGCTCGTTGTGGTCAGGGAGCGCGTCTACCAACTCGGTACAGCGTGGCTTAGCGGCAAGAGCCCGGGCTTGGGAGTCGGAGGTCGTGGGTTCTCATCCCGGCTCCGCCACTTATCAGCTGTGTGACTTTGGGCAAATCACTTCACTTCTCTGTGCCTCAGTTACCTCATCTGTAAAATGGGGATTAAAACTGTGAGCACCAAGTGGGTCAACCTGATTACCTTGTATCAACCCCAGTGCTTAGAACAGTGCTCGGCACACAGTAAGCGCTTAATGAATACCATTATTATTATTATTACTCTCCCAAGTGCGTACTTAGTACAGTGCTCTGCACACAGTGAGCGCTTGACAAATGCCATTGATTGATAGATATTGAGCTCAGGGACTCTCTTGGCAGTGGCCAGAGTAATAGTAATAATTGCGGCATTTGGTAAGCGCTCAATAAATACGCTTGAATGAGCTTACTCGGTGCCAGGCCCTGTGCTAAGCGCTGGGGTGGATACAGGCAAATCGAGTTGGACACGGACCCCGTCCCACGTGAGGCTCGCAGACTCAATCCCCATTTTGCAGATGAGGTAACTGAGGCCCAGAGAAGCGAAGTGACTTCCCTAAGGCCGCACAGCAGACGAGTAGTGAGCCTTGGAGCAGATAGAAGATAATAGGGTTGGACACGGTCCCTGTCCGCCACGGGGCTCTCAGTTTAAGCAGGAGGAAGCACGGGGATTGAATCGCCATTTAACAGATGAGGAAACTGAGGCACAGAGAAAAATTAAATGGTTTGCCCAATCATTTCACACAGCCGGGCAAGCGGCGGGATGGGGACGAGAACCCAGGACCTCCGACTCCCAGGCCTGTGCTCTTTCCAGTGGACACTGCCAACGACAGCTCCATCTACAAAGCTGCCCTGGGCGGACTTGGAGGAGCCGGCTTAACGTCTTGACTGAAACAGCGTAAGAAAGGGAAATCCACACAGTACACACACTGAACACGCACTGAACACGCACTGGACACGCATAAGCACACACATGCACTGTTTCCGTGGAGAGAGAGAGACGAGGAGGCAAAGAACAGTTAATTGACTCTCTGAACCTGAGCTCCTTGTGGGCAGGGAATGTCACTGTTTACTGCTGTATTGTACTCTCCCCAGCGCTTAGTAGAGTGCTCTGCACCCAGTAAGCGCTTAATGAAGGCGACTGAATGAATGAATAAGTAAACGAACGAAAGGCGATGATTTGAAAACCCAAAACGCGGCGAGAAGTAGTGTGACCCGGGAGTCAGAGGATGTGGGCACGCGTCCTGGCTCCTCCGCACGTCTGCCACGGGACCTCGAGCAAGTCACTTAACTTACCCGTGCCTCAGTTACCTCGTCTGTAAAATGGGGATTAAGACGGTGAGCCCCCAGGTGGGACAGGGACTGTGTCCAACCCGATTATCTTGTGCTTGGTACAGTGCCTGGCACCTCTCGAGTCCTTAGCAAATTCCATTATTACTGTTAGAGTACGAGCGGGTCAGCTGGCTAGGTGGAATGCCTGCCTAAGTAGAATAACGACGATTATTAGGATGGTATTTGTTTAGCCATTGCTACCGTGCCAAGCTCTGTTCTGAGCCCGGGGGTAGATAGAAGGTAATCAGGTTGGACACAGATTTGTAGATCTGGAATCAGATTTGTGGTGAAAGCTCTAAGGAAGTGAAAGAGAGTTTGGTCTGGATGTCCCGTGTCACTGTTCAGAGACTTCCAGTGGACGGTTCCTCTTTACAGATCTGGTTTCGAGCAAAAGCTCTAATTCGGATCCCTCATTAGAAGAAGAAATGTCCCCCTGCCTGGCCCCCGGGGTCCGCCTCTTCCTCCTCTCCTCACCTGCCAGACCCCCAGGTGGAAGAAGTCAAGCTGGAGGGGAGTCCTGAGGTGTCCTGGGGCGACCCGGAGATCTAGGCTTCGATTTACCTTGATGGCATTGACGCCAGACTACTTAATAAAAATAATAATAATGTTGATATTTGTTAAGCGCTTACTACGTGCAGAGCACTGTTCTAAGCGCTGGGGTAAATACAGGGCAGTGAGGTTGTCCCACTTGGGGCCCACAGTTAATCCCCATTTTGCAGATGAGGGAACCGAGGCCCAGAGAAGTGAAGTGACTCGTCCACAGTCACACAGCTGACAAGTGGCAGAGCCGGGATTCGAACCCATGACCTCTGACTCCCAAGCCCGGGCTCTTTCCGCTGAGCCACCCTGCTTCTCTAGACTACTTGTTTCGTTTTGTTGTCTGTCTCCCCGTTTAGACTGGGAGCCCGTTGCTGGGCGGGGATGGTCTCCATCTGTTGCCGAATTGTTCATTCCCAGCGCTTAGTCCGGTGCTCTGCACCCAGTAAGCGCTCAATAAGTACGACTGGATGGATGAACGAATGAACTTATCTGCTGCGTGGCCTAGGGGAAGTCACTTCCCTTCTCTGTGCCTCTAGTGACCTCATCTGTAAAATGGGGATGAAGACTGGGAGCCCCACGAGGGATAGGAACTGTGTCCAAACCCGTTCGGCTTGTATCCACCCCAGCGCTTAGTACAGTGCCTGGCCCACCGTAAGCGCTTGAGAAATACCGCACCGCATTCAGACGCATTTATCAAGCGCTTACTGCGTGCAGAGCAGCGCTTAGAACAGTGCTCGGCACGTGGTAAGCGTTTAACAGATACCGTCATTATTATTATTATTATTATTATTATTATTGGGCATTTGGGAGAGTACGGTTACTACTCGCAGCCTGGGCCTGGCTCTGGTTCTGGTGTGGGATGGCCGGGAACGGGTCTGTTACCTCCTTCTATTGTACTTCCCACAGTAAGCGCTCAATAAATACGCAGGATCGATCGACCGATCGGACGGGAGTCACCGCCCTGCCCCTCTAGGTCGTAACCTCGCCGTGGGCAAGGAACGTGTCCGTTTACTGTTGTAGCGCGCTCTCCCAGGCCTTTAGTCCGGTGCTCTGCACACAGTAAGCGCTCCATAAACACGAGCGAGCGCATGAACCCCCGTCTCCCCGGGCGGGATGCCGCGGAGGACGCGGGGCGGAATAGACGTCCCGTTCCCCCCGTCCCGGCTCCGTGGCTCTGTGTGGGAAATGGGGCGGGGAGGGAATTTCCTGCGAGCCCGTGGAAGGCCCCGGGCCGAGTGATGGGAAGCTTCAGGCGTGAACGGCTCAGAGCCGGGCCTGTGGTTCCCCTCCCGTGATTTGGGCCGTTTTTTTCATCACCTACGGGTTGGGCCTCTTCCCCTTCTCGAGGACAAGTCATACGTTTCACCGAAAAAGGAACTCAAAGGCCCTTTCATCTCCTTGGCCTTGTTTCGGTGGAAATCCCCACCGCTCCGCCCCTCCCGCCCCCAGATGTCACCCAAAATTAACCAAGGAGAGGGAGGAATGGATCCTTAACGGGGCTGCCCCGGGGTCCGGAGAGATCGTCCGCCGTTCGACGAAGGCCCGGCCGGGGCGCGCGTGGCTGGGATGGCGGGACGGGGGCCGAGCCGCGGAAACGGCTTGGCTTGGCACCGCGGGACCCGGGGCAGAAACCCAAACGAGCCGGCCACCCGCGGGACCGTCTTCTGATTTCCGAGCCCGATCGCTTCCATCCGCTCATTCAGTCGTATTCATCCGTTCATTCAGTGGCATGCACTGAGCGCTGACCGTGTGCAAAGCGCTGCACTAAGCGCTTGGGAGAGGACAACAGAGCAACAAACAGACACGTTGACAAGCAGCGTGGCTCGGTGGAAAGAGCCCGGACGTGGGAGTCAGTGGTCGTGGGTTCTAATCTCCGCTCCGCCACTTCTCAGCTGTGTGACTCTGGGCAAGTCACGTCACTTCTCTGCGCCTCAGTGACCTAATCTGGAAAGTGGGGATGAAGACTGTGAGCCCCACGTGGGACGACCTGATCACCCTGTAGCTGCCCCAGTGCTTAGAACAGTGCCTGGCACATAGTAAGCGCTTAACAAATACCCAAATTATTATTATTCATTATATTCCCTGACCACAGCGAGCTCACAGTCTAGAGGGGGGGATGGACATCAATACACATAAATAAATCACTTCTACATATATAAGTATGTGTGTGCGCGTGTATACACGTACACACCGTTCAGACCGTGAACAGGAATTGTCTCTATCTGTTGCCGAATTGCACATTCCAAGCGCTTAGTACAGTGCTCTGCACATAGTAAGCGCTCAATAAATTCTATTGAGTGAATGAATATATATTTTTATATATATACAATGTGCTGCGGGGCTGGGAGGGAGAATTAGGGAAGCAGCTTGGCTCAGTGGAAAGAGCCCGGGCTTTGGAGTCAGAGGTCATGGGTTCGAATGCCGGCTCTGCCCCTTGTCAGCTGTGTGACCGTGGGCGAGTCACTTCACTTCTCTGGGCCTCAGTGACCTCATCTGTAAAACGGGGATGAAGACCGTGAGCCCCACGTGGGACATCCTGATTCCCCCGTGTCTCCCCCAGCGCTTAGAACGGTGCTCGGCACATAGTGAGCGCTTAACCAATACCGACGTTATTATTGTGAATGAAGGGAACGTGTCAGGGCCACGCAGGAGGGAGTGGGAGAAGAGGAGGGCTCAGTCAGGGAAGGCTTCTTGGAGGAGATGGGCCTCCAATAAGGCTTTGAAGTGGGGGAGAGCAATCATCTGTGTGATAGGAGGAGGGAGGGCGTCCCAGGATAGAGGTAGGACGCGGGCGAGAGGTCGGTGGCGAGGTAGACGAGATGGAGGTGCAGCGAGAAGGTTGGCATTAGAGGGACGAAGTGTGCGGGCTGGGTTGGAGTAGGAGAGTAGCGAGGCGAGGTAGGAGGGGGCGAGGGGATGGACGGCTTTTAAAGCCGACGGTGAGGAGTTTTTGTTTGATGCGGAGGTGGACGGGCAACCACCGGAGGTTCTCGAGCGGTGAGGGGGCCTGATCTGAACGTTTCTGATGGAAAATGATCCGGGCAGCAGAGTGAGGTGTGGACTGGACGGGGGAGAGACAGGAGGCGGGGAGGTCGGCCAGGCGGCTGATACAGTAATAATAATGTTGGTATCTGTGAAGCGCTTACTAGGTGCAGAGCACTCTTCTAAGCGCTGGGGGAGATGCAGGGTCGTCAGCCTGTCCCACGTGAGGCTCACGGTCTTAAACGCCTTTTACAGATGAGGTAACTGAGGGCCCAGAGAAGTTAAGTGGCTCGCCCGCAGTCACCCAGCTGACAAGTGGCAGAGCCGGGATTCGAAGCCGTGACCTCGGACTCCCAAGCCCGGGCTCTTTCCAGTAATCAAGGCGGGAGAGGATTAGGGCTCGCATCAGTGGCGCAGCGGTTTGGATGGAGAGAAAAGGGGTGGAGTTTAGCGATGGTGCGAAGGTAGAACTGACAGGATTTAGGAGTGGCTTGAATATGTGGGTTGAATATGAGAGAGAGGAGTCGGGGATCACGCCAAGGCGTCGGGCTTGTGAGACAGGAGGGATGCTGGTGCCGTCAGTTCACTCGATCGCATTTATTGAGCGCTGAATGGGAAGAGCACTGCGCTAAGCGCTTGGGAGAGGACGCCATAAAAATAGACAGACACGTTCCCTGCCTGCCACGAGCTGTACCCAGTCTCTCTGGAGAACACAGTTTGTTTTGTCGCCGGTCTCCCCCGTTTAGACGGCGAGCCCGTCGTCGGGCGGGGATTGTCTCTATCTATTGCCGAATTGTCCATTCCAAGCGCTTAGGACAGTGCTCTGCACGTAGTAAGCGCTCAATAAATACGATTGAATGAATGAACACAGTTGATTTCTCCCCGTCACCCCCAGCGAGATTAGTTTTTTGTTGTTGTTTTTACTGGTAATTGTTTAGCACTTTACCATGTGCCAGGAACTGTACTGGCATGGAGACCGTGTCCAATCTCATTATTCTGCGTCTACCCCAGAGCTTAGTACAGTGCTCGGCACATAGTAAGCGCTTAACGAATGCCGTCGTCATCATCATCCTCATCGTTACTAAGGACCGGGGTAAATAAAAGATAATAATAATAATAATGATGTTGGTACTTGTTAAGCGCTTACTATGCGCAGAGCACCGTTCTAAGCGCCGGGGGAGATACGGGGTCATCAGGTCGTCCCACGGGGGGGCTCACGGTTAATCCCCATTTTCCAGATGAGGTCGCTGAGGCCCAGAGAAGTGAAGTGACTTGCCCACGGTCCCCCAGCCGACAAGTGGCGGAGCCGGGAGTCGAACCCATGACCTCTGACTCTCGAGCCCGTGCTCTTTCCACTGAGCCGCACTGCTGGTCGGACCCGGACCCTGTCCCACCTGGGGCTCACGGTCTTCATCCCCATTTTACAGATGAGGTCGCTGAGGCGCCAAGTGACTTGCCGCACGCAGCGGAGAAGCGGCGGAGCAGGATCAGAATCCAGGCCCTTCTCACTCCCGGGCCCGGGTTCTAGCCATTAGGCCACGCTGCTTCCAGGCTTCCTCCCGGGGTCTCTCTCTGTTCTCTCACCTTAACCCCCAGCAATATCTTCGTGTTGTTGCTGTTGTGGTTTTTTAACGCTATTTGGTAAGCGCTTACTACGTCCCAGGCACCGTACGCTTCCCCACTGGGGCGAATCAACCGAACGGTCTTCGCGTAAAGTCCTGTGAAACCCACACTTGCGGGCGTTTTTACAGACGTAACTCTATCGCCTTCGGTGGTAAAGATTAATACAGTGTTCTGCGCACGGGAAGCAGGGTGAGAGGCGGCGTAGCCTAGTGGATGGAGCACGGGCCCGGGAGCTGCGAAGTCGTGGGTTCTAATCCCGGCCCCGCCACTCGTCTGCTGTGTGATTTGGGGCCAGTCACTTCACTTCTCTGGGCCTCAGTTTCCTCATCTGGAAAATGAGGATGAAGGTCGTGAGCCCCGCGTGGGACAGGGACTGGGCCCCACCTGATTTTGTTCGTATCCGTCCCTGCTCTTTGGACGGTGCCTGGCACTTAATAAATACCGCAATTATCGTTATTATTACCATTATTATTATTATTAAATGGCAACGTAGGATAGTCAAGCGGGAGATCCCGACATATCCCCAGCCTACAGCGCCGGAGGTTGGAATGCAGCCGCCCTGGTCGGTTATGGGCAGAGAATGGTTCATTCGGTCGTGTTTCCTGAGACTGGCTCTGTGCTAAGCACTGTACTAAGCGCTTAACACCGGTTGACTCTCCGTCCCTTCAGAGACCTGCTAAAATGACACCTCCTCCAGGAAATCTCTCCGGATGAATTCCTCCCCTCTCTCCCCTCGTGCCGTCTCAATCACCACCTCAGTTCTAACTCCGCTGCGTTCGTTCATTCGTTCATTCAGTCGTATTTATTGAGCGCTTACTGTGTGCAGAGCGCTGGACTAAGCGCTCGGAAAGTACAATTCGCCATCAGATGGAGACGATCCCCGTCCGGCGTAGATTTAAATCTTCCACGATGCCTAACGGACTTGCAAAACACGAGAAGCAGCGTGGCCTAGTGGGAAGAGCAAGGGCCTGAATTCTGCCTCCACCGCTTGTCTGCCGTGTGACCTTGAGCAAGTCACTTCACTTCTCTGGGCCTCGGTTACCGCGTCTGTAAAACGGGGATCAAGACCGTGAGCCCCGTGTGGGACAGGGACTGGGTCTAACCGGATTACTACTGAAGCAGCGTGGCTCAGTGGAAAGGGCCCGAGCTTAGGAGTCAGAGGTCACGGGTTCGTATCCCGGCTCCGCCAGCTGTGTGACTCTGGGCGAGTCACTTCACTTCTCTGGGCCTCGGTTCCCTCATCTGTAAAATGGGGATGAAGACTGAGCCCCACGTGGGACGACCTGATTATCCTGTATCTGCCCCAGCGCTTAGAACAGTGCTCGGCACGTAGTAAGCGCTTAACAAATACCGACGTTATTTTTTTATTATTATTATCCTTCGATCGAAATTTATTGAGCGCTTATGGGGTGCAAAGCGCTGTACTAAGCGCTCGATTATCTTGCATTTAGTCCCTAGTCTGTGGGCATGGAATGGGTCCTCCAACCCTGTTCTATTGTAACAATAATAATAATAATAATAATGTTGGTATTTGTTAAGCGCTTACTCTGTGCCGAGCACCGTTCTAAGCGCTGGGGTAGACACAGGGGAATCGGGTTGTCCCACGTGGGGCTCACGGTCTTAATCCCCATTTTACAGATGAGGGAACTGAGGCACCGAGAAGTTAAGTGACTTGCCCAAAGTCACACGGCTGACAAATGGCCGAGCCGGGATTTGAACCCATACTCTCCCAAGTGTCTAGTACAGTGCTCTCTACTCAGTAAGTGATTTATCCCAGTGCCGAGTACAGTGTCTGGCCCCAGGTAAACTCACTGTGGTCAGGGAACAGGTCTGCTGACTCTCCCAGGCGCTTAGTAGAGTGTTCTGCACATAGGAAGTGCTCAATAGATGTTTAGTGGAAAGAGCCCGGGCTTGGGAGTCAGGGGTCGTGAGTTCTAATCCCCGCCCTGTCACCTGTCAGCTGTGTGACTTTGGGCAAGTCACTTCACTTCTCTGGGCCTCAGTGACCTCATCTGGAAAGTCAGCGTGGCTCAGTGGAAAGAGCCTGGCTTGGGAATCAGAGGTCATGGGTTCTAATCCCGGCTCCGCCGCTTGCCAGCTGTGTGACTTTGGGCGAGTCACTTAATTTCTCTGTGCCTCAATTGCCTCCTCTGGAAAATGGGGATTAAAACGGTGAGCCCCAGGTGGGACAACCTGATCACCTTGGATCTCCCCCAGTGCTTAGAACAGTGCTTGGCACCTAATAAGCACTTGACAAATACCGCCATTATTGTTATTATTTTCTGTGCCCCAGTGACCTCATCTGCCAAATGGGGATGAAGACTGAGCCCCACGTGGGACAACCTGATGACCTTGGATCTCCCCCAGCGCTTAGAACGGTGCTTGGCACCTAATAAGCGCTTAACAAATACCATTATTATTATTATTATCATTATTCTCTGTGCCTCCGTGCCCTCATCTGTCAAATGGGGATGAAGACTGTGAGCCCCACGTGGGTCCACCTGATGACCTTGGATCTCCCCCAGTGCTTAGAACAGTGCTTGGCACCTAATAAGCGCTTAACAAATACCATCATGACTATCATTATTATTATTATTCTCTGTGCCTCCCTGACCTCATCTATCAAATGGGGATAATAATGTTGGTATTTGTTAAGCGCTTACTATGTGCAGAGCACTGTTCTAAGCACTGGGGGAGATACAGGGTCATCAGGTTGTCCCACGTGGGGTTCCCGGTCTTCATCCCCATTTGACAGATGAGGGAACTGAGGCCCAGAGAAGTGAAGTGACTCGCCCACGGTCACCCAGCTGACAAGTGACAGATCCGGGAGTCGAACCCATGACCTCTGACTCCGAAGCCCAGGCTCTTTCCACTGAGCCGTGCTGCTTTTGTGAGCCTCACCTGTGTCCACCTGATGACCTTGGATCTCTCCCAGCGCTTAGAACAGTGCTTGGCACCTAATAAGAGCTTAACAAATACCATCATGATTATTATTATTATTATTATTATTCTCTGTGCCTCCCTGACCTCATCTGTCAAATGGGGATGAAGACTGTGAGCCCCACGTGGGGCCACCTGATGACCTTGGATCTCCCCCAGCGCTTAGAACAGTGCTTGGCACCTAGTGAGCGTTTAACAAATACCAAAACATTATTCTTCTTGTTGTTATTATTATTTTTATTATAAAGTAAGCGCTTAACAAGTAGCATAAAAAAAGGCTGGTCCAAGGCCGTGATTCCGTCCGCTTTTCTTGCATGTCCCCCTAGCGGCCATTCCGGGGTCTGCACCCAGGAGGCCTCCACTGCCTGGGCGTCAGGAGGATCTGGGTTCTAATCCCGCCTCTGCCGCCTGTTCATTCATTCATTCATTCAATAGTATTTATTGAGCGCTTAAGCAGCGTGGCTCAGTGGAAAGAGCACGGGCTTTGGAGTCAGGGCTCATGAGTTCGAATCCCGGCTCTGCCACTTGTCGGCTGTGTGACTGTGGGCGAGTCACTTCACTTCTCCGTGCCTCAATTCCCTCATCTGTAAAATGGGGATGAAGACTGTGAGCCCCACGTGGGACAACCTGATTCCCCTGGGTCTACCCCGGCGCTTAGAACAGTGCGCGGCACATAGTAAGCGCTTAACAAATACCAACGTTATGTGCAGAACACTGGACTATGCGCTTGGAACGGACAATTCGGCAACAGGTAGAGACCATCGCTGCCCAATGACGGGCTCGCAGTGGCTCAGCGGAAAGAGCCCAGGCTTGGGAGTCAGAGGTCGTGGGTTCGAATCCCGGCTCGGCCACTTGTCAGCCGCGTGACTGTGGGCGAGTCACTTCACTTCTCTGGACCTCATCTGTAAAATGGGGGTGAAGACCGTGAGCCCCACGCGGGACCACCTGAATCCCCTGTGTCTCCCCCAGCGCTTAGAACAGTGCTCGGCCCATAGTAAGCGCTTAACAAATACCAACATTATTAGTGGGGGGAGACAGACGGACAAAAACAACATCAGCACGATAAATAGAATCAAGGGGATGTGCACCTCATTAACAAAATAAATACGGTCATAAAAATATAGACAAATGAGCACGGTGCTGAGGGGAAGGAGAGGGGGAGGAGCAGAGGGGGAGCAGAGACGGAGCAGAGGGAAAAAGGGGGAGCTCAGTCTGTCTGCTGCGTGACCTTGAGCAAGTCGTTTCACTTCCTCTAGGCCTCGGTTCCCTCAACGGGAAAATAGATTCCGTTACCGATCTGTCCATTCCAAGCGCTTAGTACAGTGCTCGGCACATAGTAAGCGCTCAATAAATACAATCGAATGAATAAAGACCGTGAGCCTCATGTGGGACAGGGAGACTGCGTCCAGCCATTCATTCGATCGTATTTATGGAGCACTGACCGGGTGCGAAGCACCGTACTAAGCGCTTGGGAAAGGGCGATATAATAATAACAATGATAACAATGGAATCTGTGAAACGCTTCCTATGCGGCAAGCACTGTTCTAAGCGCCGGGGGAGATCCAAGGTCATCGGGTGGTCCCACGTGGGGTTCACAGGCTTTGTCCTCATTTTACAGATGAGGGAACTGAGGCTCAGAGAAGTGGCTTGTCCAAGGTCACACTGCAGACAAGCGGCAGAGCCGGGATTAGAACTCGGGACCTCTGACGCCCAAGCCCGGGCTCTTTCCACTGAGCCCCGCCGCTTCTAAAGACGAGATTAACTTGTATCTGCCCCCAGGGCTTAGGACAGTGCTTGGCACATAGTAAGGGTTTCACAGGCACCCTCATCTGCAGTGTTTAGAACAGTGCTTGGCACATAGTAAGCGCTTCACAGATACCCTCATCACCAGCGCTTAGAACAGTGCTTGGCCCCCAGTGAACGAGCGCCATCACGACCCTTCTAGACGGTGAGCCCGTTGTGGGGCAGGGATGGCCGCTATCTGTAGCCCAACTGCGCATTCCGCGCGCTTAGTCCAGTGTTCTGCACCCAGTAAGTGCTCAATAAATTTGGTTGAACGAATGAATGGATGAGTAAATGAATGAGTGAGTGAACGAATGAGTGAATATGCGAATGAATGAATGAATGAGTGAATACGGGAATGAGTGAACGATGAGTGAGTGGATGAATGCATGCGACTCAATGAATGAATGAGTGAATGAGTGAGGGAATGAATGGGAGGGAATGAGTGAACGAGAAAATGAATGAATGAGTGAATGAATGAATGAATGGGAGTGAATGAGAAAATGAATGACTGGACGAATGAATGAATGAGAGTGAATGAGTGAATGAGCGACTGAAAGAATGAATGAGCGAAGGAATGAGAGTGAATAGATGAATGAATGAACAGGAGTGAATAAGTGGGAATGAGCGTGAATAAGTGAGAATGAGTGTGAATAACTGAATGAGTGAATGAGCGAATTAATCAATGAACGAATGAATGAGTGAATGAACGAATGAGCGAATGAATGAATGAATGACCGAATGAATGAGTGAATGAGTGAATGAACGAATGAGCGAATGGATGAATGAATGAACGAATGAATGAGTGAATGAGCGAATGAATGAGCGAATGAATGAGTGAATGAGCGATGCAGGCATGAACGAATGAATGAACGAACGAACGAATGAATGACTGAATGGGAGTGAATAAGGGAACGCACGAGGGGTGGCGTGTGTCGGCAGGGGGCGTTGCGCCCGGGGGGGCCTCACGTCACTTCCGGCGCGCGCGCGGCGGGGGGCGCAGGCGCAGTACGGCGGGGACGGGGGGGCGCAGGCGCAGTGCGGCGGGGGGGGGGGCCGGGCGGCGCAGGCGCAGTGCGGCGGCGGGGCGGGGGGGCGCAGGCGCAGTGGGGCGGTGACGTGTCCCGGGGCGGCCGGTGGCGCCTCAGCCCGGCCCTTGTCCCTTGTCCCTTGTCCCTTGTTCCTTGGCGGCCGGCGGAGGATGAGGAGGACGAGGAGGACGAGGAGGCCGGAGGGAGGACGAGGATCCGGGGGCGGCCGAGGCCCGGCCCGCTGAGCCCCGCCCCCGCCCCCGCCATGGAGCCGCAGCTCGGGCGGCCCGCGGGCCTCGGCCCCGTCGACGCGCCCCCGCCTCGGTAACCCTAGCGACCGCCCCCCCCCTCCCCCCCCATCGATCACCCTCATCCATCGCCCCCGCGCCGGGGACGCCGAGGGACCCGCCCGCCCCCACCCACACGGCCGGCGGGGAGGGTCCTCATGATAATAGCAATAATAATAATAATGTTGGTCTTGGTGAAGCGCTTCCTCTGTGCAGAGCACTGTGCTAAGCGCTGGGGGAGAGGCAGGGTCATCAGGTGGTCCCACGTGGGGCTCCCAGTCTGCATCCCCATTTGACAGAGGAGGTCACTGAGGCCCAGAGAAGTGAATAACAATAATAATGTTGGTCTTGGTGAAGCGCTTACTCTGTGCAGAGCACTGTGCTAAGCGCTGGGGGAGAGGCAGGGTCATCAGGTGGTCCCACGTGGGGCTCCCAGTCTGCATCCCCATTTGACAGAGGAGGGCACTGAGGCCCAGAGAAGTGAATAAGAATAATAATGTTGGTCTTGGTGAAGCGCTTACTCTGTGCCGAGCGCTGTGCTAAGCGCTGGGGGAGATGGAGGGCCATCAGGGGGTCCCACGTGAGGCTCCCAGTCTGCATCCCCATTTTCATAGTACTAATGTTGGTCGTTGTGAAGCGACTTGGCCAAAGCCACCCCGCTGACAAGTGGCTGATCCGGATTGGAACCCACACCCTCTGACTCCCAAGCTGTTCCAAGCGCTGGGGGAGATACAGGGTTCGAATCCCGGCTCCGCCGCTGGTCAGCGGGGTGACTTCGGCCAAGTCGCTTCACTGCCCTGGGCCTCAGTGACCTCATCTGTAAAATGGGGATGAAGACCGGGAGCCCCACGTGGGACAACCTGATGACCCTGCATCCCCCCCAGCGCTTAGAACAGTGCTTGGCACATAGGAAGCGCTTAAATACCGTCGTTAATTAATTCGTTAAGTGCCTAACAGTGACTAGTATAAGAGGAAAGAGAGAAGGAGGTGAGGTCCCGGGGCAGAGCGTCACATCCCCGGCCGGTTGGTTTTCCATGTTTTCCCTGGTGATAATGTGCAGCAGGGTGGCCTGGCGGCTAGAGCACAGGCCCGGGAGTCCGAAGGACCTGGGTTCTAATCCCGGCGCCGTCACTCATCTGCTGTGTGACCTTTCTCCGTCTCTCAGTGACATCACCTGTAAAACAAGGAATAAAACTGGGAGCTCCAGGTGGTTCTGGGACCGTGTCTAACCCAATCACCGGGTATGGACACCCGTCTACTTCAGTTGTTAGCACAGTGCCCGGCGCGTAGTAAGCGCTTAACAAATCCCACAGTTATTATTGTTGTTGTTATTGTTGTTGTCATCCCGAAGGACCTCTGGAAGGCAGAGGGCGGGGGCCGGATTCCCGGAGTCGGTTCGGCCGGCGTGACCGGCAACACCCTTTAGGCGAAGCTCGTACTCTCGTCCCAGGGGAAAACGGAAGTTTTAGAAAGTCAACGCGGTCGTCTGTCACCGGCCCAAACGGAGACCCGACCTGCCAACTCCTTGTGCTCCTCGGTCCCACCGTTTAATTCGTTATTCGGGGCCGTTAACAGATTTTTGTGGCTGTCCGTTATATTGCGTACAGCACGGCGGTCGCCTTCCCTTATTGCCCAACCTCTCTGTGACTTTTCCTTTCGGATGCAAACCAAGAAAGGAAGCTCGTGGCGGGCAGGGAAGGCGTCCTCCAACTCTCTTATTTTTGTAATCTTGCCTGTGCTTCGCGCAGCGCTCCGCCGCTTGTCTGCTGCGTGACCTTGGGCGGGTCACTTGGCTTCTCTGGGCCTCAGTTCTGTAAAACGGGGGGTTAAATCCTCCTCCCTCCGATTTAGACCGCGAACCCCGCGTGGGAGGGACTGCGTCTCAGCTTGTAGTAAAAGTCCCGAGCACGTAGCCCTTGAGAAGTACCCCCCGAAAACCCTGAAAAACAATGAAAGAGGACCCTGCCCACAACAGGCTTCCGGGCGAGAGGATCTGTGGAAAGATTTGCTCTAAAAGTGTTCACTGCGTATCTTTTAATAGAACCAGCGTTCTAGATCGAAAGCTCATTAGAGGCGGGGAACGTATCTCGGAAATCTGTCGTTCCCTCCGCAGTGCTTAGTAGAGGGCTCTGCACGTAGGGAGCGGTGATTAAATGCTATCGATCGGCCGACTGATTAGATTGTTTATGCGTAGCGTCCTCTGTTACTGCCAGTTCCACGGAGGGGAGGGGTAACGGTGCATTGGCCAGCGTGTGCGAGATGAGAGGGAGAGGACGGGTAGGGAAGGCCCGAGTAAACAGAAGAGAGAAGCCCCGGGTTGCGGAGGAGGCTGGCGTGACCGGGAAGGGTCCATCAGGGAAGACCCTCAGGAGCTAAACTCTCTCCAAAGACTTCCTCCCCGCTTTAAACTGTGGATTTCCCGCTCTGATCATTTTTTTTCTTCGTTTTAATCGTTAGGAAGCCGCGTGGCCCGGCGGAAAAAAAGTGGACGTCGGGGAGTCAGATGATATCCCCCGCTCTGTTACTTGCCGGCTCTGTAATCTTGGGCGAATCACTTAACGTTGATTCAGTCGTATCGACTGAGCGCTTAACTGTGTGCGGAGGACTGTACCGAGCGCTCGGGAAAGTTCGGAACTGCAGTAGAGACGATCCCTGCCCACAACGAGCTCACAGTCTAGGGGGGAGGCAGACATCGGTGCAAGTAAACAGACATTAATATAAGTAAAAGGAATATTATATATATATATATAAGTGCCGTGGGCGTGAAGAAGGGGAAGGAGTAATAATAATGTTGGTATTTGTTAAGCGCGTACTATGTGCAGAGCACTGTTCTAAGCGCCGGGGTAGACACAGGGGAATCAGGTGGTCCCACGTGGGGCTCACGGTCTTCATCCCCATTTTACAGATGAGGGAACTGAGGCACAGAGAAGTGAAGTGACTCGCCCACAGTCACCCAGCTGACAAGTGGCAGAGCTGGGATTCGAACTCATGAGCCCTGACTCCAAAGCCCGTGCTCTTTCCACTGCGCCACGCTGCTTCTCTAAAGGGAGTAAAGGGAGCGAGTCGGGGAGATGCGGAAGGGAGTGGGAGATGAGGCGAAGGGGGGCTTAATCTGGGAAGGCCTCCTGGAGGAGGTGGGCCCTCAGGAAGGCTTTGAAGGGAAGGGGAGGAATCGTCCGTGGGATTTGAGGAGGAGGGACGGCGATCCGGGCCAGAGGTGGGACGTGGGCCAGGGGTCAGCGGTGAGAAGCAGCTTGGCCTAGAGGGTGGAGCCCCGAGCTCAGAGTCGGGAGGACCTGGGTTCTAGTCCCGGCTCCGCCGCTTGTCTTCTGGGTAACCTGGGGCGAGTCGCTTCCCTTTGACTTCATCTGTGAAATGGGGATTAAAACCGAGCCTCACGTGGGACATGGACTGTGTCCAACCTAACTACTTCTATGTACTTTCACGCTTGATACCATGTCTGGCACTTAGTAAGCGCTTAACAAATGCCACTTAAAAAAAACAAAGAACTTCTGTGCCTCAGGTCCCTCATCTGCAAAACAGGGGTTCAATACCCGTTTTTCCCTCCCACTTAGAACGTGAGCCCCGTGGGGAACCTGATCATTCATTCATTCAACAGTATTTATTGAGCGCTTCCTGTGTGCAGAGCACTGTACTAAACGCTTGGAATGGACAATTTGGCAACAGATAGAGACCATCCCTGCCCAGTGACGGGCTCACGGTCTAATCGGGGGAGGCAGACGGACAAAAACGAGACACCGTCGTCACGATAAGTAGAATCAAGGGGATGGACACCTCATTAACAAAATAAATAGGGTCATAAAAATATAGACGGTGCTGAGGGGAGGGGAGAGGAGCAGAGGGAAAGGGGGGAAAGGAGACTTAGCTGAGGGGAGGTGAAGGGGGAGCAGAGGGAAAAGGGGAAGCTCAGTGTGGGAAGGCCTCCCGGAGGAGGTGAGCCCTCAGTAGGGCTTTGAAGAGGGGAAGAGAGTCGGTTTGGCGGAGGTGAGGAGGGAGGGCCTTCCGGGACTGCGGTCCTGTGCCTCCCCCAGTGCTTAGTACAGTGCTCGCCACACAGAAAGTGCTTTAACAGTTATTAGATCAGTGACCCAGGGCCAAGAGGTCACCGGAGCTTTTTGATCTTTAGTCCCTGACCAAGAACTAACCCGCGGCTCTGCCGACCCTCAGTTCCCTGGTGCCCGTCTGTAAAAATCGGGAGCATTTTTGATGGTGGATTTTGAGAATTCACGCCCCGATCACTTCCCCAGAAGCCGTAGAGCGACGACCGCACATCGGCAGATAAACCGCGACGCGGGGTTGCCGTTCGCCCGCGCCCGATTTAAACCGGGCCCCGCTGAAAGAGGACTCTGCTGATCTGCGCCGATTTTCCACCCCTACATCTAAATCTCAGCTAGCGATAAATCTCGGTCTCCGAGCTGGAAGCGAGCGCGTCGATTTTCCTTTCTTTTTTCCCCTCTTGCAGGCTGACAAAGTACATAGTGTTGCTGTGTTTCTCGAAGTTTCTAAAAGCCTTGGGCCTCTTCGAATCCTACGATCTCCTCAAAATAGTCCACATTGTACAGTTTGTCTTCATACTGAAACTGGGGTAAGTCCGTTCCGCAGCTCCCCGCTGCCCTTTCAGATCTGGTTTTTTGCCTCCTTATTGCACCCTCGCTTTTATCTGTCCTCTGCAGGGAGGGCTTGGGTGACCCGGGGGAAGGGTGTTTTGAACGCCAGGCGCAGTTCTGGAGTTTGCCCTCTTGGTCACGCGGTCAGAGACTCGCCGGGGTAGACCGAGCGCGGAGGGCTGGGAGGAGACTCCGGTCCGAATTTGCGAAACGTAGGAAATGTGGGAAGGCCCATCTGCAGTGCGGTTTTTTAGTGCGTGCGGAACTTGAACTCGGCGTCCCGGCGCCGGGGCCGGTCCGAGTCTCCCCTGCCCCTTCGGAGAGCAAGAGGACGGCTCCCTCCCTTCTCCTCGCTGCCCCGCGTCCCCATCTCCGTCTGCCGTTTAACCCCAGGACCCAGCACTGCCCTCCTAATAATAATAATGATCACGGCATCTCTTAAGCCCTTACTTGGTACTGAGCGCGGGGGGGGGCGGATACAAGCAGATCGGGTTGGACCCAGCCCCCGTCCCACGACGGGCTCCCGGGCTCAATCCCCGTTTTCCAGATGAGGTCACCGAGGCCCAGAGCAGTGAAGTGACTTGGCCGAGGTCACCCAGCGGGCGCGTGGCGGAGCCGGGATTAGAACTCACGACCTTCTGACTGCCAGGCCCGTGCTCGGTCCACTACGCCGCGCTGCTGCTCACGGTGCTCTCCTTGAGAGCGGTGGAGAAGGCCAAGGGCGGGGAGTCGGGGGACCTGGGTTCTGATCCCGGCTCTGCCGCTTGCCTCCCGGGTGACCTCGGGCAAGCGAGGCAACAGAGAAGCGGCGTGGTGCGGAGGACCGGCCACGGGCCTGGGAGTCGGAAGGTCGTGGGTTCCGATCCCGGCTCCTCCACTTGTCTGCTGTGTGACCCTGGGCAAGTCACTTCACTTTTCCGGGCCGCAGTTAGCTCATCTGTTAAAGGGGGATCGAGACCGCGAGCACCTCGTGGGACGGGGACCGTGTCCAACCTGATTTGCTTCTATCCACCCCAGCGCTTAGTACAGTGGCTGGCACATAGTAAGAGCTTAACGAATACCTTTTTTTTTTTTCTGGGCCTCAGTTTCCTTGTCTGAAAAATGGGAATTCAGTACCTGTTCTCCCTCCTTCTTCTCGTCTCTGAGTTCCCTGTGTAATCTAGTCGTCCTGTGTCTACCGTAGCGTGCAGCCCAGTGCTCGGCATATAGGCGTTTAACAGCTTCCGCCGCTCTTCGGGATTGTGTGATCCAAACGGACGAGGCTTATTTGTGAATCCAAGGACGTGTGCGCGATATCGACGGCAGCCAGACCAGGATTGCTACTTTCAATGTTTGGCATGAACCTTTCCTTTAAAATCGACCGAAATAATCCTGCGTTATCTGCCAACAGGTCTGCACTTTTCATGGTTTTGTTTCAAAAGCCGTTCTCTTCCGGAAAAGCGATAACCAGGCACCAGGTGCGTCCCTCGCCAAATCACGGCTCCGCCGGCTCGTTGGGGGAAGGTGGGCGTCCTCTCCGAGGAGCCTAGGGAGGTCGGGGCAGATGGATGAATTCTCTGGCTCACTACTAGTTAATGGGAAAACAGAAGAATGTAGGGCACGTCGGGAATTTTCCTTGGAAAGGTGTCAGAGCGGGATGGCCCGAGATCTGGATCTTTTGGGAGGACTGAGGATGGGCTGGAAATCAGTTGGAAATCAATCTTGTCCTAAGAATTAACGGTCATTGTTTAGGAGGGTGGAGGGTGTTTGTGGGGAGATGGGGGGAGGCGGCAGGGTGGTACGTGGGGAGAAATTGAGAAGCAGCGTGGCTCAGTGGAAAGAGCCCGGGCTTGGGAGTCAGAGGTCGTGGGTTCTAATCCCGCCTCCGCCACTCGTCAGCCGTGTGACCTTGGGCAAGTCGCTTCACTTCTCTGGGCCTCAGGCACCTCATCTGGAAAATGGGGATGAAGATCGTGAGCCCAACCTGGGACAACCTGATCACCTTGTATCTCCCCCAGCGCTTAGGACAGTGCTTGGCACATAGGAAGCGCTTAACAAACACCACCATTAAAATACCACCATTAGAAATCCATCTTGCCCCAGCGGCTAAATGGGGCTTGTGAGAATCACAAGGACGTGGGTTCTAATCCCGGCTGTGTCGCTTGTCTGCTGGGTCACCTTGGGCAAGCCACTTCACTTCTCTGTGCCTCAGTTACCTCATCTGTAAAATAATAATTATGGTATTTGTTAAGTGCTTACCACGTGCCAGGTACTGTGCTCAGCGCCGGGGTAGATACAAGTAAACTGGGCTGGACACAGTCCCTGTCCCTTATGGGGCTCACAGTCTCAATCCCCATTTTCCAGATGAGGTAACTGAGGCCCAGAGAAGTGTGAAGTGACTTACCCAAGGTCACGTAGTAGACAAGTGGCGGAGATGGGATTGGTACCCATGACCTTCCGACTCCCGAGCCCGGATTAAGACTGTGAGCCCTGTGCGGGACAGGGACCGCGTCCAACCTGGTGATCTCGTATCTACCCCGGCACTTGGAACGGTGCTTGATACTCAAGAAGGGCTTAACAGATACCACCATCGTCATTATTGGTATGATCCACCCCGAAAAACTGTTTTTCCAAAGTTCCCAGGCCACCGATCTCCAGAAACGTTGGGGTGGGGGGAAAGGGGGTTCGAGCAACTTTCCCCCATAGCCCTCGGATTCAGGTCTTTAACCCGGCGAAACTGGCCGGGAACTGGGGGGGGGGGGCATTCCCCGTCCCGGGATGGAAGCTGGCAGGGGGTGCGCGGTGGCGTTCAGAAATTGGGGGTGCCCCGGGGCGAAGCCCGAGTGAAGGGCAAAATATCTTTTTTCCCCGACATGCAGCAGTCCACTTTTGCAACCAGGGTTTGCCTCGAGTCCAGAGGCAAGTCCCCTTTTAAGTTCCATACATTCCCTCATCCTGCCGCCTTCGCTGGGAATCTCTACCTTCCGGGGACTCCCCCACACGGAGCAACTCTCCCCCGGAAGGGCTTCCCCAAATAGTTCACTTCCCGCTCCTCCCCGCCGCCCGCGGTCCTTCCAGATTCCTGCTGATCCAAGGACTGAAGCTCGCCAGGGAAAAGCCGCCTCCAAAGGCGAGAGGAAATGGAGGAGGAGTTGTCCGGGGAGATGAGGAGAGGATGCTTAGGCGGGAGACCCCCTCCCCTCCCGTTTCCCCCCTTTCTAGACTGCGAGCCTGTTGTCCAGGTAGGGATTGTCTCTATCTGTTGCCGAATTGTACTTTCCGAACGCTTAGGACAGCGCCCCGCACCCAGTAAGCGCTCAATAAATCCAGCCGCGTGAATGACTGAATGGTTAGCGGAATAAGGCGTGAGGAAATAACCCTTCACTTTTGATCTCTTTCCCCAGTGGATCAAGATTGTTAAGCACGCCGTCGCCGGCTGCGTGATCACGCTCCTCTGGTTTTTTGGCCTCACCCTTTGCGGACCACTGAGGTAAATCGACTTATTTTTTGTTTGTTTTTTGGTGGTGCTTAAGCGCTTCTTGGGTGCCGGGCGCTGTACTAGAGCTCTGGGGTAGAGACCAGCTAATCAGATGAGACACAGACTTCGAAAGCCTACGAGGATAGAACAAACCCCACTCGTCGGGGTGTGGGCATGTCTAACCGCAACTTGACCGAATTCCGTTTTAAATTGAGGGTCTAAAGCTCCAGAGTTAAATCCAGGGTTTCTCCAGCTCGGGCTCCCAGAGGGTGCCCAAGGGGAGAACTGCGATGGGAATGATGATAAAAAAGAAGAACTGGTTTTCGAGGGATGAGGAGGGCAGATGGAAGGGCTTCCAGAGTCATTCATTCATTCAGTAGTGTTTATTGAGTGCTTACTCTGTGCAGAGCACCGTGCTAAGCGCTTGGAATGGATAAAACGGTCATTGTCCCGGGGCGCGAGAGCTGGGGAACCACCGTCCGTTAGTAACGGGGCACCGAAAAGGCTCGCCGTATTCCCCGACCGCCCAAAGACCCCACTTAAGTCTCTCTCCTCCCCTCCCCGCACCCCCCCCCCCCCCCCCCCCGAAGGATCTCTGGGGGGCTGGACTTGGGAGTCAGAGGTCATGGGTTCTAATCCCGGTTCCACCACTTGTCAACTGTGTGACCTTGGGCAAGTCACTTAACTTCCCTGCGCCTCAGTTACCTCATCTGTCCAATGAGGATGAAGACTGCGAGCCCTCCGTGGGTCAACCTGATCACCTCGTATCCACCCGAGTGCTTAGAACGGTGCTTGGCACATAGTAAGCGCTTAAATACCAACATCGTTATTATCATCTCGGGACTCGGATCTCAGATCCGAGTGATCTCCTCGGCCGATGAAGTTCCCTTGCCGCCCCGGGGGCTTTCGGAGGCTCGAGCGGAAGGGGGTGGCGAGAGACCCTCTAATGAGGGTAAGGGACGGTCAGCAGTCAGGGCCGTTAAATCAGAATAAACGATGGACCGTAAATTGGAATGCGCGCTCCTACCTAGATCCGGGGTGAGCGTCGGGGGTTACCCCTGCCCTTTCAGGCACCTAAGCCGAAGCGGCGTGGCTCGGTGGAAAGAGCCCGGGCTTTGGAGTCAGAGGTCGTGGGTTCGAATCCCGGCCCTGCCACGTGTCAGCCGTGGGACTGGGGGCGAGTCACTTCACTTCTCTGGGCCTCAGTTACCTCATCTGTAAAATGGGGATTAACTGGGAGCCTCACGTGGGACAACCTGATTCCCCTGTGTCTCCCCCAGCGCTTAGAACAGTGCTCTGCACATAGTGAGCGCTTAACAGATCCCAACATTACATTATCATTCCCCCGGGCTACTCCCCGCCACCACGCGCGAGCGAGGCCGGCCTCTTGACCGCCGCCGTCGGGCCCGGGAGAGCAGGAGAGGTGCCGGGAGGGGTCGGTTACCAAAGGAAGAGGATTGAATCCCACGCTCGTGTTGGTCTGTAGGACCCTGCTGCTGTTCGAACACAGTGATATCGTCGTCATCTCATTCCTCAGTGTTTGGTTCACTGGCTCCGGAGGAGGACCGACGAAGGTAAGGGAGACGCGCACGCCCGCTCACTCGCTTTCTCCCCCGCCCCAGACCTCTAAAGGGATTTCTGCAGACTTGGAGGGGGGCTGTTAATTAGGCAGATATTTATCCCTGGGGATGCTTTTCCCCCCACTCTACCCTGTCCGTTGGAATACCGACCGTGCCACCCAGACGGCGCTAACGTTGCGATCGGCGAAGCAGTGTGGCCTAGTGGATGGAGCACGGGCCCGGGAGTCAGAAGGCCCCAGGTTCCAATCCCGGCTCCGCCGCTTGCCTGCCGGGTGACTCTGGGCGAGCTCACTGTGGGAGCGGGGAATGCGTCGGTTCTGTCGTGCTCTCCCAAGCTGCTCTGCCCAGAGTAAGCGCTCAATAAATACGAATGACTGACTGCCGACTTCACTTCTCTGCCCCAGTGACCTCATCTGTAAAATGGGGATTAAAACTGTGAGACCTACGTGGGACAGGGATTAGCTTGTATCTGCCCCGGCGCCTGATATCGTTCCTGGCACGTAACAAGGGCTTGCCGTAAACCTAAAAGATAAAAAATGAAGCCGTCTGAGGCTCAGCCAGAGATGTGGAGGCTGCCACCGGGATGGATCTGATTTTCCCTCCTCCTCCTACGAGTTTTTCGCTCACTCCAGCTGCAGAAAACGGTTAGATTCCCTCGTCCTTGCTTTTCAAGAGCATTTACTGCCCAAGCCTGGTCTCGTGGCCATCCTAAGTGGTCTCAAAACGACGAGGCCCAGGGCCTCCCGCACTTACCTCAGTCACTCGATCGGTCGTATTTATTGAGCGCTTACCGGATGCGGAGAACTCTCCTAAGCACTTGGGAGAGAAGATGACGAGCGCATTCCCTGCCCACCGCTACTGTCTGAGCACCGCAGCGCACCTCGCCCCGGGAGCCAGGAGGAGAGCGGGGCGAGCCCCGAGTTGCTGATAATCCTTCCTAAACGCTGTGCTTCTTTCCAGACGAGAGGAGCCGCTTTTTTCATCATCGCTGTCGTCTGCCTGTTGCTCTTCGATAATGACGATCTTATGGCGAAAATCGCCGAGCACCGTATCCTTTTTGTGAAAAGTGCGTCCGAAAGCATTAGGGGGTCGCGTTCGCGTGGGTTATGCTTAGACCAATCAGCGAGTTCCTCCGAGAAGCAGCCTGGCGAGTGGGAAGAGCCCGGGCCTGGGAGCCAAGAGGACCTGGGTTTGAATCCCGGCTCACGTCACTCGTCTGCTGGGAGATGACGCGGGCCAGTCACTTCTCTCAGTTACCTCGTCTGTAAAATGGAGATGAAGACTGTGAGCCCCGTGTGGGTTAGGGACCGCGTCCTGCCCGATTATCTAGTATGTTCCCAGGCGCTTAATACAGTTCTTGGCACGTAGTAAGCGCCTAACAAATGCCACGATTATTATATGGCAACGGTTTGATCTCCTCAGCCTGGACACTTCATTAAAGGCTTGCAGATGTTTTCAGGCCCAGCGTTGAGAGAGAGAGAGAGAGGTGGCCATCAACAAAAAAGGAATGAGTTCCTATCAACGGGCTGAATCCTGGAATCGACGTCGTCCTCCACGCACACGCACAAATTTCCCAGCTGGAGTTCTGTCCTCTCCCTTCGTTGGCACTTGGGAAGAGGGGAATAGGAAAAATTAGGAGCCCCTTAAAAATATCTGTGGGATAGACTCTTTCTGACAACATCCCTGCCTATAATACTCTAGAAAGAGATGGAATGCTAAAAAAAAAATAATAATTCGGAAGTCACACCCACTTGATTAATTCTAGGAACATATGAGGCTTTTTACCAGCGCTGAGAATATTGGTTCCGCTCCATTTTATATAGTCCAGTCGGTCTTCAGATCAGTCCTCTAGACTCTAAGGGCCTGGTGGGCAGGGATCGCGCATATACCGACTCCGTCGTATCGGACTCTCCCGAGCCCGTGCTTAATCCGGGGCTCCCTGCTCGTGAAAGCGCTCAATAAATTCCATCGATAGAACTGATTCCGAATTGCTCCTCTGCGGGACTTGCAGTCATCCTAGCAGCGTCGTCTCCGGCGGTGGTATTTACCGAGCGTTTACGAGGAGCGGGGCACGGTACTAAAGGCTTCGGAGAGCTCAGTGCAACAGAGTCGGTAGACGGGTTTCCCTGCCCACAGTGGGCTTCAGCTGGATCCCTGGGCCTCTGGTGTGGGGGGCGGGTGTCCCCTTACTCAGTTTTCCTGGCCCTGGCTTGCCAAGCGGGCACCGAAGTGGCCACCTCTGGCTCGGTCAGAGGTGTCTGAGCTGAGGTGAGGCCGGAAGGCTCGGCGCACCCTCCGTCCGACACGGGAGCGGAGAGGGGGAGGTCGGTGACCCCCTCCTGAGAGGTTACCCCACCTCAGACCCCCGGCGCCATCCCCGCCGCCGTCTTGTCCGTCGCACCCTCGGAGGGCTTCGAGTGAAGCGAGGAGGAAACCCCGCTCCGGCCCGATGGCTGGTTTTCGGGAATGCCGTCCCCTCTCCCTTCCGAGCGGCCCCGGGAAACGGGAATCCCACGAGATTCCGAGGGGGTCCCCGCTTCGAGTCAGCGAACCCCGTTGGCCAGTCAGAGAGTCGGCCGTCCGCGCAGAGAAGCGGCGCGGCTCAGTGGAAGGAGCCCGGGCTTAGGAGTCAGAGGTCATGGGTCCCAGTCCCGGCTCCGCCACTTGTCAGCCGGGTGACTCTGGGCGAGTCACTTCACTTCTCGGTGCCTCAGTGACCTCATCTGTAAAGTGGAGATTAAGACCGTGAGCCTCGGGCGGGGGGGGGGGTACCCTGTAGCCATCCCAGCGCTGAGAGCGGTGCTCGGCACATAGTAAGCGCCTAACAGATGCTAACGTTATCTTTGTCATCATTCTTACTCCCGCCCATCTGGATGGGGAGGCCTCTCCGGCGTTGAAAGCAGGGGACGTAAATAGTACCGTAAGCGCGGGGCGGAGGCCGGAGTCCCAGAACGAGGGATCTTCCCGGGCGGGGCTGGCCGCGGGGGAGAGGCGCCGAGGTGGCCGGGTCCCCCGTTGCATTTTCCTTCACTCCTCTGCCCCAGCCGAAGGACACCACGACAGCGCCCTCACCCACCTTCTCTACACGGTCATCGCTTTCCTGGGCGTCGCGGACCACAAGGTACGTGCCCCTCCTTCGTCATTAGAGGAGCAGCGTGGCCTAGTGGGGAGAGCCCGGGCCCGGGAGGCAGAAGGACATGGGTTCTATTCCCGGCTCTACCACTCGTCCGCTGTGGGACCTCGAGTGAGGCGCCTCCCCTCTCTGGGCCTCAGTAACCTCATCTGGGGATTGAGACCGTGAACCCCCCGCTCTGCCACTTGTCAGCTGTGTGACTTTGGGCAAGTCACTTCACTTCTCTGGGCCTCAGTGACCTCATCTGGAAAATGGGGATGAAGATCGGGAGCCTCACGTGGGACAACCTGATGTCCCCGTATCTACCCCAGCGCTTAGAACGGTGCTCTGCACCTAGTAAGCGCTTAACAAATACCAGCGTTATTATTATTATTACTATGGGGAGCGTGTCCAACCCGATTTGCTTGTATCCCCACCCCCCCACAGCGCTCAGTACAGTGCCTGGCACGTAGTAAGTCCTTAACAGATACCACTGTTGTTATCATCATTGTCATCATCTCCCCTGCCTCTCTATCCCCAAAGTCGTGGGTCCCGAACCCCACCTTTTGAGGAAGCCCTGCACCCCACTCGCTGCCTTGGCAAGAAATAGTGGGAGGCCTCTGATCATCGGGCTGATTTTTTTTTTTTTTCTTCTTATGGTATTTAAGCGCTTACTGTGTGCCGGGCACCGTAGCGAGCGCTGGGGTAGGTACAAGCTAACCAGGTTGGGCACGGTGTCCCACGTGGGGCTCACCGTCTTAATCCCCAATTTATAGATGAGGGAACTGAGGCCCAGAGAAGTGACCTGCCCGGGATCACGCAGCAGACAAGCGGCAGAGCCCTGATGAGAGCCCAGGCCCCCTGCTCTTTCCACCGGGCCACGCTGCTTCTCTAAATGCTGGTTGCTTTTTGTTCTTTATCAGAATAAAGGCGTATTCATTCTGGGGCGTTATTTTTCAAGGAACGTATTGGTAGTCTGAGGACAGATTTACGTCCACATAAGCAGCCCAGGCATTGCATGAGTTGGAAATGCCGGTTCGAAAGAGAGGGTCCGCCTCCCTCCACGTGACGCCGAGCCCGACGGGTGATTTCCTCTCGAGCCCGTCTTCCTGGCCGCTTGCCGAGCGGCTGGGGGCGTAGGGTGGTCTTCTCCTTTTCTCTCATCGCTCGGGTCTCGGTCGCGTTCTTCAGCGGCTGTTGAAAACGGTAAAGGGAAGACGGGCGTCGAAGGAAGGCCTTTCCGTTGAGTCACAGGCCAGAAAGTCCTAGCTTAAGGACTCGAGCGCCTCATCCAGAAAAGGGGCCCAGGTCCGTCAGAGGAAATGCAGCGGGGATGGGGCGGCGCCCGTTCGATCGTGAGCGGAAGGAGCCCTTTCCACCAAACAAAAATCCCCCCTCCGGTTCCACCTGCCCGGGTGGGATTTGTCTTCGGAATGGCAGGCGGTGACGTCAGTCAGTCAGTGCGTGCAGAGCACTGTACTAAGCGCTTGGGCGGGTACAGTACAGCAGACGGATTTCCCGACCGCGACGAGCTTACAGTCTAGAGGGGGAGGCAGACGTTAATAGGAATAAAGTAAGGACGTAAGCGTTGTGGGACCGGGACGGGGGCATGAATAAAGGGTGAATAAAAGGGTGACGCAGAAGGGAGTGGGAAAAGAGGAAAGGGGGGCTTAGCAGGGAAGGCCTCTCGGAGGAGATGGGCCTTGGATAAGGCTCCGAAGGGAGGGGAATCGTCTGTCGGACATGAGGAGGGAGGGCGTGCGCGGAGGAGGGTGAGGGAGACCGTCCGTTTGCCGCGTCCCACTTCCCTCGTCCCTCCCCTCCAGCCGCCCGTTGGGTCCCCTCCGGTGAAGGCCTTGTCTCCTTTCTGTCTCAGGGCGGGGTCCTGCTGCTCGTGCTGGCCCTGGGGCTGAAGGTGGGCTTCCACGCGGCCTCCCGGAAGCTCTCCGTCGACGTCGGGGGAGCCAAGCGCCTCCAGGCCTTGTCCCACCTGGTTTCCGCGCTCCTCCTCTGCCCCTGGGTCGTCGTGCTTTCGGCCACCACCGAGGTAACCGCCGGCGTCCGCCGGTCGGCCGCTCAGTCGGTATTTATCGAGTGCTTGCCGTGCGTAGAGCGCCGCACTGAGCGCTTGGGGGGATACGGTATAACAGCAGACACAGTCCTTGCCCGTAAGGAGCTCGCGGTCTAGTGGGGGAGACAGTAATCGAAATAAATAAATCACAGGTGTGTCCGTAAAGGGGTGTGGGGCCGGGAGGGGAGAATGAATAAAGGGAGCAAGTCGGGGCGAGGCAGAAGGGAGTGGGAGAAGAGGAAAGGAGGGCTTAGCAGGGAAGGCCGCTTGGAGGAGGACTCTAAAGGCGGGGAGAGTAATCCTTGGTCAAATACGAAGAGGGAGGGCGTTCCGGGCCAGAGGGCCGGGACGTGGGCGAGAAGTCGGGAGTGAGATGGACAAGTGAGAAGGTCGGCATTAGAGGAGCGAAGAGCGCGGGCTGGGCGGAGGGAGCGAGGTGAGTTTAGGAGTTTATCGGGAGTATTTTAGCAGAGGGTGGGGGCGGGAGTTGCAGATGACCCGGCAGCACCCCGAGAAATTGATCGAAGCCTCTCGTTCGAACCCCGAGGGTATCTGAGTGCCTTGTTCGTAGATCGGTCAGCAGCACTCGCTGAGCGCCGTATTAAGCACTTGGAAGAGTGCGCTAGAGTTAGCAGGTATAATCCGTGCCCCCCAGGAGTTTAGTATTTAGAGGGGAGGACGGGCCTTTAAATTCCAGGTAGGAGGTGCGAGAACTTACAGTCACCGTGCTAGTATTAACCGAGGGCTAGGTCGGCGTCAGGCTCGCCGTCTCCTTTCCCACTTGAGGCTCGCGTTCCAAAAGGGCGGGACAACGGGCATCTTATCCCCATTTTACAAATGAGAAAACCGAGGCACCGATTCGACCCTGACGACGGGCGAGGGGCAGAGGCGGTTCTCTCCGACTGCCAGCCCCGGGCCCCTCCCACCAGGCCACACTGCCTCCCCGGTTCTGCACGCCAACCCTACGGGGGTCGTGAGCGGCGGCGGGCGGGCGGTCTTCCCTCCGTGCCGACCCACGACCCCGCCACGCTGTGGTGCGTGTCCTCTTCCGCAGAGCAAAGTGGAATCGTGGTTGGCGCTCACCGTGCCCTTCGCGACGGCCATCTTCTCGGTGGCGATCCTGGATTTCTACGTGGACTCCCTGTGCTCGGCGAAAATGGAGGCGTCCAAGTGCGCCCGCTACGGCTCCTTCCTGGCGGTCCTCAGCGCCCTGCTCTTCGGGAACCTCTGGACCCACCCGATCGCGGACCAGCTCCGTGCGATCGACAGGCCGGCCCACCGGGAGAGCACGGAGCACGTGCCGTCCGGGGGGGTGGTGGTCAGTGCCGTGTTCTTCACGCTGGGTAAGCCCGCGACTCGCCCGAGTCCCGGGGGCCCGGACCCGAAGACCAGCCGGGTCGGGTCTTCGAGCCGCGGTCAGCCCGGCGGGGGCCCCCGGGTTACTGATCCCGGCGCCGCCACCCGTCCCCCTGGGTCACCTCGGCCGAGTCGCTGCGCTTCTCTGGGCCTCGGTCCCCTCGTCTGTAAAACGGGGATCGAGACGGTGAATCGTACGTGGGCCGGGGACTGGGTCCGACCCTGTTTGCTCTTATCCACCCCGGCGCTTAGTACGGTGCCGGGCGTATAGTCAGCGCTTAACGAATGCCACGGTTATTACGTAGAGCACGGGCCTGGGAGTCAGCGGGGCCTGGGTTCCGACCCCGCCTCCGCCACTTGTCCCCTGGGTGACCTCGGGCCGGTCACTTCACTTCTCCGGCCCTCTGTCTCTTCCTCTGTACAATGGGGAGCGAGCCTGGGAGCCCCAGGTGGGACGGGGACCGTGTCCCCCCTCAGTGGCTCGTAGCTACCCAGCGCCTGGGACAGCGTTTGACCCACAGTGAGCGCTTAACGAACACCGACCGTCGTCGAGACCCGTGGCCCCTGCCCTCCGGGAGCTCCCGATCAAGCGGTCGGAGGGGGGACTGACAGAACTTTCCCCCAGAGAGCGTGGAAGGAGGAGGAAGAACAAGGAAGTATCCCGGATGGGTCGGGACGACCCGCTCGTTTCCTAAGCCGTATCGTTCAGCGGCGTAGAAGCCGGGGGGGGGGGGGGGGGGGTCGAGCTCCGGCCGCTGTGGCCGGTGGCTTCCGTCAGACCGTCCGTCCCACGCTGCCGCTTCTCTCCTCGGCAGCGGCCAACATCCTCTCCTCCCCGTCCAAGAAGGGGCAGAAGGGCACCCTGGTGGGCTACTCCCCCGAAGGGACGCCGCTCTACAGCTTCATGGGGGACGCCCTGCAGCACGGCTCCCACTCCGTCCCCCGCTTCATCAAGGAGTCCCTGAAACAGATCCTGGAAGAGAGCGACTCCAGGCACATCTTCTACTTCCTCTGCCTCAACCTGGTAAGGCCGCCAACGCCGGGGGGCCCGGCCGCCGCCTCCGGTCTTAGCGGGACTTCCGGGGGGGGCGCGGGGGGGGGGGGCTCGGAGGAGAGGACGTGGAGGGACGAAGGAGTACGACGGACTCAAGCGTCCGGCGGGTGCGTGCCCCGTGGCAGACGCTCGTAAGAGACCCGTGGCACCGGCCCGAAGGAGGCCGAGACTGTGATGGCAATAGTCGTGGTGCTTGTTGAGCGCTTTCTATGTACCAAGCACCGTTGTGAGCGCTAGGGTGATGATGATGATGATGATGATGATGATGATGGCATTCGTTAAGCGCTTACTATGTGCAAAGCACTGTCCTAAGCGCCGGGGAGGATACAAGGTGATCAGGTTGTCCCACGTGGGCTCACGGTCTTCATCCCCATCTTACAGATGGGGTAACTGAGGCACAGAGAAGTGAAGTGACTCGCCCGAAGTCACACCGCTGACGAGCGGCCGGGGCGGGATTCGAACCCGCGGCCCCTGACTCCCAAGCCCGGGCTCTTTCCGCCGAGCCACGCCGCTTCTCTAGATTCAAGCCGCTCAGGCGGACCCAGTCCCCGTCCCACACGGGGCTCACGCTCTTCATCCCCATTTTACGGATGAGGGGACTGGGGCCCAGCGAAGTAAAGCGATTCGCCCAAGGTCAGGCGGCGGACGCGACGCAGCCGAGATTAGAACCCAAGTCCACCTGACTGGCGGGCCCGGGCTCCGCCAAGGCTCGCTGTAGCCAGGAGGTCCGGCGTATGTTCTCTGTCCCAATGCGTCTCCCCGTCCGCACCGCTGGTCTACGTTACCCCGAATTTGTGCACGTACCGACAGGTGCTCTTGAGAGGCAGTTTGATCCTTATTATCGTCGCTAATAATAATAACAACGGTAATGGTATTTGTTTAGCACGCGCTATGTGCCGAGCACTGTACTAAATGCCGGGGCGGAGAGAGCACCGTTGGGTCCCCTTGGGGCACGCAGTCTAAGTAAGAGGGAGAACCGGGATCGAGAGTCCCCATTTTGCCGCTGAGGAAACCGAGGCCCAGAGGAGCGAAGCGACCCGCGGGCAGGCACGTGGCAGAGGCCGGGATTAGGACCCGGGTCCTCTGCCGCCCGGGCCCGGGCTCTTTCCGCTCGGCCGAGCGGCTTCCCTGACTCAGGCCCCTGTATCTCGAGGTCCGTCCTCCCCTCCGCCCCCAGAGAAGACCCGGGAGAATCAGTGAGGGAAACGAAAGCCGGGAAGCGGCACCTCGCCTGGGTGGCAGGAAGACGGGGAGAAGAGGTGGGCAGACGCCACCTGTCCCACCGGCGGCCGCCATTTCTCACGGGACCAGGTTCAGGGGGCACGCGTTGCCAGGCCGAACTTCAGTTCGGTCAGAGAGTCGTTCACTCAGTCGTATTTATCGAGCGCTCACCGCGTGCGGGGCGCCGCACTGAGCGCTGGGAGCGACGCCGACGAACTTGAGGGGGCCGCGTCGCCAGCCCGGGCACCTCCGTGCCCGTCTCCCCGCCGGTTCCGGGGCCGGCGGGGACCCGGACGGCGGAGGCGGAGGACGCGACACCGCCCCGAGGCCCCGTTCCCGTAACCTCCGCGTCGGCAGGTGGGACCCCCGCGTACGTCCAGGCGGGGTGGTCAGTTGAGATTCGATTCGAGGGATTCGTTGAGTGCTTACTGTGTGCGGAGCACTGTTCCGACCCCCTCGGAGAGTACGGTTCGGTTGATTTCTGCCCCCGAGGAGCTTACGGTCCAGAGGACACGGGTGTCAAGACAGAGGAGGATTCAGGGGGAAAGGCAGGTGGGTTTTTCCCGTCTTAGGCCGTCTCGAGTCGGCCCCGACCCGTAGCGACGCCGTGGACGCGTCTCTCCCGGGACGCTCCGCCTCCGTCTGCGATCGTTCTGGTAGTGGATCCGGAGAGTTTTCTTGGGAATCCGGAAGTGGTCTGCCGTCGCCGCCTTCCAGGCGGTAAATTTGGGTCTCCACCCTCGACTCCCTCCCGTGCCGCCGCTGCCCGGCGCGGGAGAGTCTTGCGGCGGGCGGCCTCCCGCTCGCTGGCCACCGCCCCAGCTGGGAACGGACCGGACCGGACAGGACAGGCCTCTGCTTGACTCCCCCTCCCGTAGTCGAGACCGGGAGAGGACTGGAAACTCTCCAGGTGCGACCCTGAGATCGGGGGGGGGGGGGGTGGATCTTTAGTGGGGTAAAAACAAAAAAAGTCAGCGTCACTCTGGTGAACCCCGGCGGGGGGACGGTCCTTCTCGTCAAACCTTGGGATTTTCAGTACGGAGAGGTTTAAGGCGAAAACCTCAAGGCCGCCACCAAATGGAGCCGCCCACCCCCCGCGAGCAGAGCCGGGCCGTCGGCGTGAGCGGATTCGAGGGTCGGGGCTCGGGTTTCGGCCGGGGGCGGCCGCGTCCCCCTCGCCCGCCCCCCCAGTAAAAGTCGGATGGATGTGTCCCGCTCAGGTTTTCACCTTTGTGGAGCTCTTCTACGGGGTCCTGACCAATAGCCTGGGCCTCATCTCGGACGGCTTCCACATGCTCTTCGACTGCTCGGCGCTGGTCATGGGGCTCTTCGCGGCCCTGATGAGCCGGTGGAAAGCCACGCGCATTTTCTCCTACGGGTGAGTGCACCGTCGGGCCCGTGGGACGATGGGGTCGACCGGCCCCGGGCCCCGCCGACCGGTCCGCCGCGGCGGAGGGAGGGCCTTCGGGTCGTCCGGCCGATCGGTCAGTCGGTCGCCCGTCTCCAGCACTCGCTGGGTGCAGAGCACGGTACTGAGCGCTTGGAAGAGCACGGTACAACAGCATAACAGACACGTTCCCCGCGCACGACCAGCTTATAGTCTAGTGGGGGAGACGGAAACTAATAGAAGGAAATAAGTGACGGGTATGGACGGAGCGGGATGAGTAAAGGAAGCGAGTCAGGGCGACGCAGAAGAGGAAAGGAGGGCTTAGTCAACCAAAGCACGGCCTCTAGACCCTAAGCTCGTCACGGGCGGGGAACGCGCCCGCCGAGGTCTCAGTGTGGTGCTCCGCCTATAGTAAGCGCTCAGTAAATATCCTTGATTGATTGAGCTAGGCACCTGGGAGACGACGATAGGCTTGAGCCCTCCCTGCCCTTAAGGAGCGTGTAATCTAGCTGGGGAGAGAGACGCTGACATAAAGTAGAGGTAAGCGGAAGGGATCGCGTGTGTGAATTAGCGCTTAGGTGATCGTCCATGGCAGTGGATCAGTGTCGTCGGACCGGGAACGATGATGATAACTGTGGTACTTGCTAAGCGCTCACTAGGCGCCGAGGACTGTACGAAGCGCCAGCTGAGATAATCAGGTCGGACAGAGTCCCCGTCCCACAGAGGGGGCTCAGCGTCGTCAATGGGAGAGAGGCCACGGATTGAATCCCCATTTTACGGATGAGGAAACCGGGGCACAGCTAAGCGGCGTGCCCGGGGTCACACCGAGGAGAAGCGGCGGAGCCGGTCCTAGCAAGCGGTTCTCGTGACTCCGGGCCCTTTGCCCTGTATTTCCCTTAATGTCCGTCTCCCCCTCTGGCCTGTAGGCGCGTGGTGGGCAGGGAACGTGTCCGTTCCCTTGGCCTTCGGGACGCTCCCAAGTGCTCTGCACGCAGTAAGCACTTAATAAATGCCATTGACCGACAGAGCGGACCCTTAGCAAGGACGTGGGGAGGGGAGGGTGGCTCTGGTTTTGAGGCTCTGTAAAGCGAGGGGCTAGGCCTGGGGAATCAGTACCGGCCTCCCTCTCTTTCAGGATGAGGCCGGTCGTCTTTGATCCAGAGCCCTCATCTCTAGGAATGAGTCTCTTGTGTCCGCTCCCCCTCCCCCCACCACTTAGCACGATGCTCGGCACCGAGGGGCTGCTTAGTACGCACGCGGAGGTGTTCTGGGTTGATGCGGGAACGGCCCCCCGCGATGGTGGCCAGAGAGAAGAACGAGCACCTCGGCCTCTCCAGAGTCCTTGGATTTATTTTTTTTTTTCCCCCCTGTTGTAAACCCTGCCGTATTTATACACCTTCCCACTCTAAAAAGCCCGGGTGACCGCGTTTCGCGATCCCCGTAAGCCGAAGTCCATTTCTCTTTCAGGTACGGCCGGATCGAAATTCTCTCTGGATTCATTAACGGCCTTTTTCTGATGGTGATCGCGTTTTTTGTGTTCGTGGAATCAGTGGCCCGATTGATCGACCCTCCGGAATTAGACACCCACATGTTAACGGTGAGCACCTCCCTTCCCGTCCGCCCGGGACCCCGGCTCTCCCTGCCGCGATCGCCGAGGTTGTCCTTTCCCGCTAGACTTAGGGCAGCTCTGGGTCCCGTGGGAACCTCGACTTCCTTGACTCGAGGTCGGGGGAGCGGCCCGGCCTTCTCGGCCCGCCCGAAAGTTGACCGGTAGAATCAGAGGGGAGTCCGGTCGGGCGTGTGTGGGCCGCGCCCGAGAGTCGGAGGAGAAATGGGGGATTCGGCCGGGCGACGGGATAACCGATCCCGAAGGACCCCCGATCACCTCCCTGGCGAGTTTAAAACTTTGGCACCCGGGTCTGTTGTCTCCGACCCGATCGGCCGTAAGCGCGTCTCGCACCCCCTCCCGTTAGTCCGCGGCCCCGTGTGGGCGGGGGGGTCACTTCTGGGCTGTACCGAGCGCTCGGGACGGCGCCCGGCGTCCGGGGGCCCGGTGAACCCCCTCGACGAGGACGTGGATTTTAAAAAGAGGTTAGCGTCCTCCCCCCCGGTCGGCGGGAGGTGGGACTAGGGACGCCGAGGGGGGCCGGTCTAGGCAGACCGTCCCCCGGCTCTGCGTTAGCCCTCCCCCCCCCCCCGGGACGGGCCACGGGCAGCCCGGGGGCAGAGGGGAGGGTGCCGTCTCCCGTGCCCCCGAGGTCGTCGGAGGCGACCCCGACCGAAACGCCGACTGACCCGTGCGGTGGTCCCCTAGCGAGCCTAGAAGGCTCAGACCTAGCCCGGAGGCCTCCGACCGCGCCGCACTGCGCTCGGCCGACCTCGTGAAGATGCGGTCCGGGGGCCCGAAAGCGGGTCGGCGGCTCCCCTCGCCCGGCGAGAGACCGTCGCCCGAGGGGCGAGCCGGGCGGAGGCGAGGGAGACCGCCGGCCGACCAGAGCGTGGTGGTGTTTTGCCGGGGGGGGGGGGGGGGGGGGGGGCGTTGCGGTTGGCGGAGTATCTGGGGCGCGGGCTCTTCTGACCGGGGGTGCCTCGAGCTCCCCGGGAGGGCGGCGGAGGTGGGCTCTCCGGATCTCTCGGCGCCAGCCGAGGGCTAGCCGCGGTTGGAAAGCCGGGTGCGTCCGAAAGCCGTCGACGGGAGACGTCGTAGGAGCTCACGAGTGACAGGTGGATGGCCGCCCGCTGGGAAACGGTAGTTAAAGATGTTCTTTTCTCCTTTTAATAGCCAGTGTCAGTTGGCGGACTGATAGTAAACCTTGTTGGTATCTGTGCCTTTAGCCACGCCCATGCCCACGTCCATGGGGCATCTCAAGGAGGCTGTCACGGCCACGATCACGGCCATTCCCACCACGGACACGGACACGGTCACGGCCTCAGCCACTCCCACGGCGATCACGGGCACGGCCACGGCCACGCCCACGGGGCCACGGGAGGCATGAATGCCAACATGAGGGGTAGGTCCTGCCTCTGGATGTCCAGCCCCTTCCGCGCGGCGGCGGCGGCGGCGGGGCCCGCCGGCCTGCCTCCCGGTCCGGGGGGTCTGCGGGACGAGGTGGCGAGGTGCGGGGGGGACTCATCCCACCCCACGGGGCTCCGGAGACGCCGGACCGGCCCCCGCGACTCCCCAGAGGGGACCCCAGCGGCCCAGTCTCCGGCTCCTAGTTTCGTACCCGTCCGACGGACACGCCCCGGCCCCATCCTTTCCCTCCCTGAGTTCTGCTTCCTTTTTTTTTTTTTTTTTTTAATAGTATTCGATGAGAGCCGGGCACCGTTCCAAGCACTGGGGTAGATGCGAGTGATCAGGTCGGGCACAGTCCGTATCCCACATGGGGCTCACGGTCTTAATCCCCGTTTTACAGTTGAGGGAACCGAGGCCCAGAGAAGTGAAGGGACTCGTCCGGGGTCACACGGCAGACGAACGGTGGGGCCGGGATTAGACTCCGGAACCCTCCGGCTCCCGGGCCCGGGCTCCGTCAAGCAGGCCGCGTGGCTTCTCGCCCCGTGAAGCTCCAGAGATGCTGAACCGGCCTCCCCTAACCCTCCCAGAGGGGATCCCGTCAGCCTGGTCTGCAGCTCACGGTTTTGTATCAGACAGAAAGACATCCGGCCCCATCCCTACCCTCCCCGGTTTCTGCTCCTTTTTCTTTTTTTATGGCATTGAAGCGCTTACTACGTGTCAGGCACCGTACTGTGCGCTGGGATGGACATAAACCTACAGTCCCTGTCCCTCACGGGGCTCCCAGTGTTAATCTCCATTTTCCAGAAGAGGGAACCGAGACCCAGTGACTTGCCCGAGGGCAGTCACCTGGATTAGAACCCGGGTCCTTCGGACTCCCAGGCCCGTGTGCTCCCTACTGATAAAGGTCGGTGTACGTGGAGCGCTTACTTTGTGGCAGGCACCGTCCTAAGCGCCGGGGGAGGTCCGAGGTCATCACGTTGTCCCCCGTGGGGCTCACGGGCCCCATCCCCCATTCGTCAGATGAGGAAACTGAGGCACAGAGAAGTCGAGCGACCGGCCCGGAGTCACTGTCCACTGGGCGCCGTAGCCCGTAAGCCCGGGCCTTTTAGGTGAAAGCTTGACCGAGAGAGGTGCGTTTCAACTACCTGCTCGCTCGCCGGATGCGTCCCTTAATACTGCTGTACTCCCCCGAAGAGCAGGCTCATCCTCACGCCGGGTGTGCCGTTGGCGATCAGTAAATATGAGACCGGCCGGCTGACTGACCCACTGCAAAGCTACTGGGGAATCGATCATTAGATCGTACGTATTGAGCGCTTCCCGTGCGCCGAGCACCGCGGAGGGAGAAATAACCCCTGCCGTCAAGGAGCTCACGGTCTGGGGAGGATGTTTCTGCCGCCCCACGCGTGCCCGGGCAGACCGCGTGGCCTAGTGGCTAGAGCACGGGCTGGGAGCCGGAGGGACCCGGGTTCTAATGCCCGCGTCGGCCGGGTGACCTCGGGTAAGTCACTTCGCTCTCGGGGCCTCGGCTACTTCACCCGGAAAAGGGGGATTGAGCCCGGGACCCCTCACGGGACCGGGACTGCGTCCAGCTCGGCTGGCTTGTTATCCACCCCAGCGGTCGGTACGGCGTCTGGCACGTGGTGAGCGCTTAACGAATGGCACGGTTCCTATCGGTTTTTTTTTTTTGCGTCCTTGCTCTGTGCCGAGCATCCGGGGAGAGTACGATACGACGGACCGGGCAGAAACGTTCCCCGCCCGTAATCGGTTTGAATTTGGAAGCCACAGTTTTTAAAATTGTCTGCGTTGATGATGATAGCGGTATTTACGGCGAGGGCATTGGAATCTTGCCCCCAAGAGGGTCGGCGCAGGGAACCCTGTAGAGCCCGTCCTCCGTCCCCTCTGGCTCGCCCCTAGGCCGTGGGGGAAGGGCTGGCCCCAAGTGAGCCCGTGTCTCCCGGTCCGAGGGAGACTGCACCGCAAGGGCCCTTCTGCCTGGAAACCCCTCCCGCAGCGGCAAGAAATCCAGGCTCGCCGAGGGGCCGAGGCACGGGAGCTCCCTGCGGGACCGCAAGGTCGGAGGATCGGGTCTGCCGACTCCACCGTTCGCTCCCCGGCACTTAGAACGGGGCTCCGTCGGCGGTATTTGCCGAGCACCTGCTGCGTGCAGGGCAGCGTACTGAGCGTTTGGGAGAAGACGGTATCACAGAGTCGGTAGACCCGTTCCCGGCCGGCGAGGAGCTTAGAGTCCAGAGGGGGTTACGGACGTCGGCGGGAATGACAGAATGACGGACGTGTGCGTCGGGGCCGTGGGGCCGAGGGAGCGGGGAATGAGGGGGAAGGGCCAAGAGCGAAAGCGACGCGGAAGAGAGCGGGAGAAGAGGAAATGAGGGCTTGGGGAAGGCCCCTCGGAGGAGACGGGATTTTAATCGGGCTGTCGGTTCCACCGACGGTCACTCCCGCGGATGCTTTCCGCCCGCCCGGGGGAGAAGGGCTTTAATCCGGCCCCTTCCCGGTGGCCGCGGGCTGTCGGGCCCCGGTTCCGGACCCGAGGGTGAGGAGGCAGCCGGCAAACCGGTCTGGGGATTTCCGAGCACCTCTGCCTCCACGAAGCAGGCAGGCGGCGGTATTTATTGAGCGCGTACCGTGTGCGGGGCGGCGTATTAAGCGCTTGGGAGAGTGCGGTATAACAGGGTAACAGACACGTTCCCCCGCCCGCAAGGGGATGCCGTCCCCCGGCGGATGGGCGGGAGCCCTCGCGACGCCGGAGAAGCCCGGTGGTCCGGGTCCGGGGGAGAGAGCCCGGCCCCGAGAGTCGGGAGAGTCCCCGAACCCACCCCTCGTGACGGCGCCGGCCGATGGAAACCCCGGAGCCGCGGGCCGAGCGGCGCCACTCCAGAGGAGGGGACGGCTGAGCGGGCGGTGGGGTGACGGGCTCGGATTCAACTCCGAATTAAAGTGGGCCGCGCGTGGGGTGAGGAGGTCCCGGCGGGACCCTATCTATCCCGCCACCCCCCTCTCGCCCGTGTCCTGCCTCTGGCCCCGATTGCCCTCCCTCCTCGTATCCCCCAGAAGATTCCTCTCCCCTTCTTATCGAAGGCCCGTCTCCTCCAAGAGGCCTTCCCCGACCGAGCCCCTCCTCCTCTCCTCCCACTCCCTCCCGCGTCGCCCCGACTTGCTCCCTTTATTCCTTCCCCCTCCCCAGCCCCACAGCACTCACCTCCATACCCGCAACTCATTTATCTCTACCGACGTCCGTCTCCCCGGCTTCTAAACCTTCGTCTCGCCGCGGGCGGGGAGTATCGCCGTGTCACGCTCTCCCGAGCGCTTAGAGCAGCGCCCCGCGCCCCGTCGGCGGGGCTCGGTAAATACGACCGGGGGGGGGGGGGGGGGGTCCGGTGGCGGGGCCCCGTCCGCTGACGCGACGTCCCGTGTGGCCGTGACAGGCGTGTTCCTGCACGTGCTGGCCGACACGCTGGGCAGCGTCGGCGTCATCGTGTCCACCGTCCTCATCGAGCAGTTCGGGTGGTTCATCGCCGACCCGCTGTGCTCCCTCTTCATCGCCGGGCTGATCTTCCTCAGCGTCATCCCGCTCATTAAAGACGCTTGCCAGGTGCTCCTCCTGCGCCTGCCCGCCGAGCAGGAGAAGGAGCTGAACGGCGCCCTGGACAAGGTGAGCCCGGCACGCCCTCCCTCGGGCACACGCCTCCGAGCGAAGGGGCGCCGGGGAGAGGTCCTACCGAGCCGCGGTCAGGCCGGGGCTCCTCCGGCCCCAAGGGGTGGGCGGCGGGAGCCACGGCGGAGAGAGCGGGGGCCCCGGGGCGCCCGGGGAGGGGTCTCGGCCGCTACGGCCGGCGCGAGATCCGGCTCATAAACTCTCCCGGTTGCCGGTCTGCCCCTCCCTCCCGTCCGCGTCCTTCCCCCGACTTCTTCTTTTGAATTAGTCAGGGAGTAGTGAGTTGGGGGTGGGGGGACCGGGGAAGGGGGCTCCCCCGGGACCGCGGCCGGACCCCGGCGTCGCGGCCCCCGCCCCCCCCCAAGCCGGCGCTGACCGTCTCCTCCTCGGCGGCAGATTCAGAAGATCGAAGGCTTGATATCCTACCGGGACCCCCACTTCTGGCGCCATTCGGCGAGCGTGGTGGCCGGCACCATCCACGTGCAGGTGATGTCGGACGTGACGGAGCAGAGGATCGTCCAGCAGGTCGTCACCGTTATCGTCTTTACTACCGGGAGGGTGTCCTGTGTAGCGCCCAGCGCGTGTCGAGCACCGTTCCGAGCCCCCGGGTAGATCCCTGCCATTCAGGTCGGACGCGGCCCCCATCCCGCACGGGGCTCGCGGTCTAAGTACGAGGGAGGACGGGTACCGAGTCCCCCGTTCTAGTCATTCATATTTATCGAGCGCTTCCGTGCGCAGAGCGCTGTACTCGGCCCTTACGTTGTACGGATGAGGTGACCGAGGCACGGAGAAGTGAAGCGAGCTCCTTGCGGGCAGGGAACGTGCCTGCTAATTCCTTGGCGCTGTGCTCTCCCGAGCGCTTAGTACAGCGCTCTGCACAGAGTAAGCGCGCGATAAAAACGGTTGATGGAAGTGACTTGCCCGAGGTCGCCCGGCAGTCAGGCGGCAGGGCCCGGACGAGAATCCGGCTCCTCCGACTCCCAGGCCTGGGCTTTTCTCACTAGGCCCCGCCGCCTCAGTCAGTCGATCGGGGGAATTCATCGAGCGCGTACTCTACGCGCGGCACCGTTCTCGGCACCCGGGAGAGTACAGAACGACAGCATTGGCTTCCCCCGTAACCGGCGAGCGTCCCGCTCCGTTCGGAATAGGAAGTGGTCGGCGGGCCCCGTGCCCCTCCCCAGCCGGTGCCCGCTAATTCCTCCCGGTCGGGGCTATCTCCGTGCCCGTCTGCCCCCGCCAGACTGCAGGCGAGCGCCGTGAGGGCCGAGATCGCGCCTCTTAATTCTGTGGTACTCGCCCGAGTGCCCGCAGCAGTGCTCCACGCGCCGTAACCGATCGAATTACGCATCCCAGTCAGAGGTCCTCGATGAAATCAGTCGCGGCTCCCGGGCTTCCCGGTTACTGGACCGCCCCCGCTCCCACCTTCAAAGCCAAGCGGGGGGAGGTCCTACCGAGTCACGGTCAGGCCGGGGCTCCTCCGGCCCCAACGGGTGAGCAGCGGGAGCCGAGGTGGAGACAGCGGAGGGCCCCGCGGCGCCCGGGGAGGCGCCTCGGCCACTTCGGCGAGACTCAGATTTAGGCTTACAAGCTGTCCCGGTTTACGGACGGCGGCGGGTCTCGACGGCGGCGGGCCGTCCCTTCCTCCCGTCCGCTTCCTTCCCCGACCTGTTTTAAATTAGGGAGTGTGTTTTCCCAGCACCCGGTGCCGGGCACCGTGCCCGGGAAGCCACGGGAGAATCGGACGATAACGATGGCGGTGGTATCGGATAAGCGTTTACTCTGTGCCGAGCGCTGTTCTAAGCCCTGGGGTAGATTACGAGCTTATCGGGTCGTCCCACACGGGGCTCACGGTCTTCATCCCCGTTTGACAGCTGAGGTAACTGAGGCAGGGAGAAGTGAAGTGGCGGTGCCTGGATCAGGACCCACAGCCTCTGACGCCCGAGCCCGCGCTCTCTCCGCTGAGCCACGCTGCCTCTCCTCCCACGGAATAGTGGCGGAGACAGAGAATGGGAAACGGCAGTGAACTGCCAACGGGGTTGACAGAACAGTAAATGGTCTTCCCCCCGCTCCGGTCCAACGTCCCCACCCCTGTTATCCAGGCGGTGGAAGTGGAGGAACGTGGGGGACCCCCAAAGCCCAAGCCGTCGTTCCCACCTGCAGAACCACCACGGCGTGGAAAAGGTCATCTGGGCGCCGCCTCCCCCGGCCCGTTAGGTCTCGGAAGAGCGATAATTGTATCCGTTGAAGCGCTTACTGTGTGCCGGGCCCGGTACTAAGCGCAGGGACGGATCCGGGCAAGTCGAGTTGGACCCGATCCCCGTCCCACATGGGGCTCACAGTCTTCATCCCCGTTTCACTGACGGGGTAACCGAGGCCCGGAATAATGAAACGACAGACAGCAGACGGGTGGCAGAGTCGGAATTAGAGCCCGGGTCCTCCCGAGTCCCGGGCCCGTGCGCTCCCTACTACATCCGCATCTCTAGCTGCTAGGCCGACTGCCACGACGGCAGTTAATCGGTCAGTAGCCTTACCGAGCACCTGCTAGATGCAGAACGCCCTCCCAAACCCCGGCTTACCCGAGAGCGTAAAATGGAGTTAGAAGGCGTGGTGACTCCCTGCCCTCGAGGAGCTTTCACTCCGGCAGGAATGGAAGGGACAGTTTTAAACTCCTAGATGGTTTTTCCGTCTTACGCCGTCGGGTCGTCTCCGACCGTAGCGACTCCACGGACAGATCTGCCCCGGAACGCCCCGCCTCCGCCTGCAGTCGTTCCGGTAGTGGATCCAGAGAGTTTTCTGGGTAAGATTACGGAAGCGGTTTACCACGGCCTCCTTCGGCACGGTAAACTCGGGTCTCTCCGCCCTCGACTCTCTCCCGGGCCGCCGCCGCCCGGCACGGGTGAGTTTTGACCTGTAGCGGGGTGGCCTTCCCCTCGCCAGCCGCCGCCCGAGCTAGGAACGGAGCGGACGGGCCTCCGCTTGACTCTCCCTCCCCGTAGCCGAGGCCGGTAGAGGACCGGAAACTCTCCAGGTGCGGCCCTGAGAGGGGACCTGGATAATGTAGATAAGCTTAAATCGGAACCAGGGGAAAGAGCCTTGAGTCTTCTCTTCTCCAGGTCGGCGGAGTCCTCAAAGACGCCGGAGTGAGCAATCTGACCATCCAAGTGGAAAAGGAGGCGTATTTCCAACATATGTCCGGCCTGAGTACGGGATTCCATGACGTCCTGGCGATGACGAAGCAGATGGAATCTCTGAAATACTATAAGGACGGCACGTACATCATGTGAGGTGGAGCGCGATCCCCCCCCCAGAGGGTCTGATCGGTGAGGACCGGACGCCGAATTCGGAGCGTCGTCCGGAGAGAAGACTCGCGCAGAAGCGTACGGAGACGATGGACTCGATTTGAATTTTTTTTTTTTAAAAAAAAAAAAAAAAAAAAAAAGCTCAAGCCCATCAGATCAGGGTGTTTTTCTAAAGGAAAATCGAAAACGGACCAGAACGCTGTAAGTGTGGAAATAATGACCACTCGAATTACTGTACTTGGAGTTGATTAAAAAAAAAAAAAGGAATCTTGCTACGTGTGTGGGTGAGCACAATGAATACCCGGGGCCGGGATGAAATAGAAAATGTCTCGTTAAACGGAGAGGGGAAAGACGAATCTGAGGAGAAGATTCTCCTGTTGCTAATATGTATTTACACGTCTCTCGGGAAGAGAGACAGACGAAAAACTGAAGTTTTTTTGCTGTCTGAGGACCTACCAGTAAGAATGAAAAGTTCTTATATTTATGAATTTTCTGTATATAAAGCAGGTTTCTAATATACTTTTATTACGCTCAAAGTTTGTGTTACCATTAGGATTTTTACATTTTGATTTGCGGGGAAGGGGCTAGCTGGGGCAAATCTCGGGATGCGAGGGATGGGGACGCAAGCCGCCAGGAGCGGAAAGTGGCCCCAGGGCAGAATCTGCGCTCGGCCGGTTGGTCAACCACTACGATAAATGAACGTTTTTATACTTTTGCTACCCGTGGCCGACGACCCGGCTGATTCTCGGTGAAGGTAGAGAGCCCGTCCCCTCCGGGCTTGCCGCGCCCTTGCCTGGTTTCCCCCGCCCTCTCCGGGGCGCGGCTGTCCGGGGACTGGTGGTGTCCGGTCAAGTGACCGGGCGGGGGCTCGACTGAGGTGATCCGGGCGACGGGATGGTGGAAATCTCGCTCCCGGCGTCGTCTCGGACGCCCCTCGCAGAGGGAACCGCCTCGAAGGCCACCGTTGGGGCAGTTCTGCGCTCAGTCGGTCGGTCCGTTGTGTTCACCGCGCGCTAAATATCCGCAGAGCGCCGTACCGAGCGGCTGGGAGAGTACGATGCAACAGACACGTTCCCTGCCCGCAGCGGGCTTACGGTCCGGCCCTCGACCCTCATTACTCCCCCCGTGTCCCCGCTCAGGCCGCGGGCGAGACCCCGGGACCCCGGGGCCGGGTCGGATCAGTCGATCCACGGTCAGTCGGTGCCGACCACGGGACCGAGTGCTTGGATTGAGTCGGAGGGGACGGTCCCTGCCCACAAGAAGCCGACAACCTAGGGAACGAAGGGGAATGGGAGCGGCGGCTTCGATGTCGTCTCCCCGTGGGGGCCTTCCCCGTATCCCCGACCCCAGGCGTACGGAACCGCTCCTCCGGAAGCGGCTAGAAACTTGCTACGAAGGCCCGGGCGGCGCCCTGTTGGCCGGCAACTTCACAGGCCTCCAGCGGCACGTCTCGGGCCCCTCGGGACCCCGCAGGTCACCGCCGACTACGGGGAGAGATGAAGAAAGGCCGAACCACCACTGCGCGTTTCACCCGGCGGACTCCGATTAAGGGCCGTCCCCGCCCAAGGGCTCGAACAGCGTTCTTCCGGACCGTCTCGCGCCACCCTTGGCCCGGCCGCCCTCTCGTTCCGGAAAACCGGACGGTCGCCGTTCGGCGTCGCGTGGGACCATTTCAGGCGGGATCGGACCGGTGGAGCGGTTGCTATTCGTCGAGCGTCCTCGGCCGCCAGCCGCTGTACTGAGTGCTTGGGAAAGTACGACAGAAGCGCGCCACGCCTTCCACGCATTCCCCGCCCGCAGGGCGCCGCCGACGGCGGAGGGAGGTTTAAAGACGATCTACGATCGGTGCGGATGTTTTTCTTCCGTCGACGCCTCGGTTTGGCGACTGCCCGTTGTGTCTGCCTGAAATTAAGGCGAGTGAAACTGAAATTTCTGTTCGTGTGCAGGCTGAGCTCTTTGGAAGACGTGACGTGGTAAGTAGGATCCGTTACTAACTCGTTCGTGTGCAGGTCGAGCTTTTTAAAAGATGCGACGCGGGAAGTAGGATCCGTTAGCAACTTGGCCGGCCCCTCACGTCCGCTCTCGGACTCGCGGGATGAAATGAAGTCGATGGTTTTTTTCCTCCCCTCCGCTTCTCGGGTCAACCCCAGCCGGGCTCACTTGCCAGACTCCACGTTACCAGGACCTGGGAAGCCCCTCTTTTTCAAAGGACTTGGGATTTTATAATCAGAGAACGCGGGGCGGAAATCTAATAAACTGCAAGAAATGGACCGATACCTAGAGGCCGGCCTGAAAAACTCCTCGAGGACGGGGACGGCGTCTTCTCACGGTACTCTACTCTCCCCAGGACTCACTGCAGGGCTCCACACCTAGCAGACGCTCGCCAACCCAGCGCTTAGAACGGTGCTTTGCACGGAGCGCTTAACAGATACCGTTGTTATTTTTATCAATACCACCGATCGATTCACTCGCGGTCCCTCTGCCCCTCAAACCACCCCCCTCGGCCGAATCGAATCCTGTAAAATGGGGGAAACGTCGACGTCGGGGCCGGTGAGGTTGGTCCGCTTTTCTCACGGCGTCCTACTGCCGGATTTTAAACGGGGAGGTCTACCCCCTTCCCGACAGTATTTACCGAGCGCCTGCCGGGTGCGAAACACTGTACTGAGTGCTCGGGAGAGGACGGCGGAGCTAGGGGCTTACGGCCCCGCGGAGGCAACGGCGCCGTAAAGAACGAGTGGCTTCGGAAACGAGGTGAACTTTTACCCCCGCCAAGACAGGTGGTGCCTTCCCGCGATTTGCCTCCCTGGCGGTAACGAGTGTGCAAACGCAGTCGTTGGGGAGGGATCGTCTCTATCTCTTGCCGAATTGTACTTCTCAAGCGCTTGGGACAGTGCTCCGCACGCAGTAAGCGCTCAGTACGTTCGATTGAACGACCGGTCCTCGAACAGCGTGTCGGGCCTGATTAAAATCGCTACCCTCCGGCTCGTTGGTTTAAATTTTCCCCACTGCAGTTTTTCAGTCGGCGCTATGTAACTGCGTTTAAAAGGTAATAAAATGCGGGTTTATTTTTTCATCCGATCATTGCCGTTTCAAGCGAAGTGATTTCTTGTGTGGGTGACTTTTGGTTTTTAATCTTCCTGAGGAGCCGGGATTCTGGCTAGGACAGTCCCTCGGACGTCCCGTGAAGCGCCGCATCCCGCGCTCGCCTTTCTGGGTTTCGATTTCAGCGGTTTGGTATTAAGATATCGGGGCCCAGCCTCATCTGTCATTCGCAGGGGGAGATTCCATCGTGGAATTAAGTACGGGGGTAGGTGCGGGGAGAATCGGAGGGACTCGGCCCCCCGTCCCATCCAGTGTGGATGGATCAAATAATAATAATAATAATAATAACGTTGGTCTTTGTTAAGCGCTTACTGTGTGCAGAGCACTGTTCTAAGCGCTGGGGTAGACATAGGGGAATCTGGTTGTCGCACGTGGGGCTCACGGTCTTCATCCCCATTTTAAGAGAGCCACGTGGGGGACAGGGATTGGGTCCAGCCTGATTAGTAAGCGCTCAATAAATACTATTGAATGAACTCTCAGGAACTGCACCTTCTAACTCGATCGACCTCTCCCGAGCATTCATTCATTCAATCAGTCGTATTTATCGAACGCTTACTGTGTGCGGGGCAGCGTGTCAGGTACTTGGGAGAGTACAGTTTAACAAGAGACACGTTCCCCGACCACCCCCGCTTATTTGAGAAGCAGCCTGGCTCAGGGGAAAGAGCACGGGCTTTGGAGTCACGGGTCATGGGTTCGAATGCCGGTTCTGCCACTTGGCTGGGTGACTGTGGGCAAGTCCGTTCACTTCTCGGGGCCTCAGTGACCTCATCTGGAAAACGGGGATGAAGACCGGGAGCCTCCCGTGGGACGACCCGACGACCCTGTATCTCCCCCGGCGCTCAGAGCGGTGCCCCGCACAGAGTAAGCGCTTAAATACCAACGTTATTATTATCGTAGACACCCCCCAACACCCCACCTCCAGCTCTTAGCTCCTCCCGAACTCACCCTCTCGCCCCACCTAAATCTCCACTCAGCCGCCTCCCCTGCTCAGACCATGGCTCACCTGGGTTCCTCAACAAGGAACTCCCTCCTGAATCCCTCAGTCGTTGGTATTTGCATTTATCCATTCAGTCAGTCCTATTTATTGAGCGCTTAGTGTGCGGAGAGCACATTGCAACAATAAACAGACGCGTTAGGGTCTAGACCGTAAGCCCGTCAGAGGGCAGGGACCCGTCTCTGGCAGCGATTTGTCCGTTCCAAGCGCTTAGCACGGTGCTCTGCGCGTAGTAAGCGCTCGGCAGATACTACCGAATGAATAGAGCGGGGGAGACGGACGTCAGATACATTTGCAGAGACGTACACCAACGCGGTGGGGCTGGGAGGGGATTGAACAGAGGGAGCGAGTCGGGGCGACGCCGACGGGAGTGGGAGAGGAGGGAAGGGGGGCCTCGTTCCTTCGATGGTATTTATTGAGCGCTCACTGTGTGCAGAGCACTGTACCGAGCGCTCGGAATGGACAGTCGGGCAACAGATAGAGACGGTCCCTGCCCGACGACGGGCCCGCGGTCTAACCGTCTTAATCGGGGAAGGCCTCTTGGAGGAGGTGGGCCTTCCGTGAGGCTTTGAGGCAGGGGAGGGGAACGTACAGCGCGCAGCGTCCCGTGCTGAGCCCTTGGGAGAGAACAACCGGTAGAGCACTTGCGGACCCCAGGAGTTGTGACAAGCCGTCGGGGGAGACGGTTACCAAGCCCCCCCCCCCCCCCAACCCCATCTCCGATTCTCGGTGATCGCCCCTCTAACGATAAGGTTGGTATTCGTTAAGCGCCTGCCGTGTGCCGGGCACCGTTCTGAGCGCTGGGGGAGATACGGGGTGATCGGGTGGTCCCACGGGAGGCTCGCGGTTAATCCCCATTTTCCAGACGGGGTCACCGAGGCCCGCCACAGTCACACAGCTGACAGGCGGCACAGTGGGGATTGGAACCCACGACCTCCGACTCCCAAGCCCGGGCCCTTCCCGCGGAGCCGCGCTGCCCTCTCCCCCCCTCCACCTTGCCCTGCAGGGTCCCTCACCTGGCTCCTGGTTCTTCTTTTTCACCCAGGCCCCCCCGGGAGGAAGGGAAGAACGAGAGGGGCCGCGAGAAGCGGGGCCGGCGTCCCGTGAAAAGCCGGCGGAACGGCGGAGACGGTTCAGGCGGGCCCGGCCGACCGCTGCCGACGCCTCCGCCCGGAGCCGGTCCGGGGAAACTGAGGCCCGGGGAGGTCAGGAGACTCCCCCGAGGCCCCGCAACGGACCGGCGGACGTGTCGCCGAGACCGGCGCCCCGATCCTCGGGCCCCCGGCCCCCACCACGCCGAGCGTCACTGGAGCAAGCGGCCGGCAGTCGTTCGGTACGGTGCCAGGCACGTAGTAAGCGCTGGAGAAATACCGTGATCGTTCCTACTTGTTTACTGAGCGTTTAAGCGCTGTAAAATAGCGCTTGGGAGGGTACGACCTAACAGGGGGCGCGTTGATGATAATGTTGGGATCGGTTAAGCGCTTGCCACGTGCAGAGCGCCGCTCTGAGCGCCGGGGGAGATCCGGGGGCATCGGGTCGTCCCACGGGAGGCTCCCGGTTAATCCCCGTTTTCCAGATGAGGGAACTGAGGCCCAGAGAAGCGAAGGGACTCGCCCACGGTCACCCAGCTGACGAGGGGCGGAGCCGGGATTCGAACCCGTGACCTCCGACTCCCAAGCCCGGGCTCTTTCCGCCCAGCCACGCTGTGGTACTACCCCAACGCTTCGGGGCCCGCCCTAGGCTGCGAAATGGCCACCCGGACCCTGAGCTCTCAGGAAGCGGCGTGGCCTAGCGAAAGAAGCCGCCCAGGCCTGGCAGTCTAAGGGCCCCGAGTTCTAATCTCCCCTCTGCTTCCCGTGTGACCTGAGGGAAGGCAGCGCACCTCTCCGTGCCTCGGTCTCTTCAACCGCGAAACGCGTCCTTTAGTGAAGAGAGCGAAGGCTTGGGAGGCGGAGGGCGTGGGTTCCAATCCCGGCTCCGTGACCTCGGGCGAGACGCTTAGCTTCTCTGCGACTCATCTGTGAAATGGGCGTGAAGACCGCGAGCCCCGGGTAGGACAACCCCGTCGCCTTCCTATCTACCCTCATCCGTCAAATGGGGATTCAGACTGTGAGCCTCCCGTGGGACCACCTGATGACCCCGCCTCTCCCCCGGCGCTTGGAACGGCGCTCGGCACATAGTGGGCGCTTAATAAACACCAACATCGTTATTCTTATTACCCCAGCGCTTAGAACAGTGCGCATAAACTGCTTAACCACTATCACTGTTATTAGAGAAGCACCACGGCCTAGAGGAAAGAGCCCGGGCCTGGGAGTCACGGGTCACGGGTTCTGATCCCGGCTCCGCCGCCCGTCAGCTGTGTGACCTTGGGCAAGTCACTTCACCTCTCTGGGCCTCAGTTCCCTCATCTGTAAAATGGGCATTAATAACGACGTCGGTGTTTGTTAAGCGCCTACTCTGTGCGGAGCACCGTTCTAAGCGCCGGGGGAGATACAGGGTAATAACTGTGTTGGTGTTTGTGAAGCGCTCACTCCGTTAGAGAAGCCGCGCGGCTCGGTGGAAAGAGCCCGGGCTTTGGAGTCGGAGGTCACGGGTTCGAACCCCGGCCCTGCCGCTCGTCCGCCGTGTGACTTCGGGTAAGTCGCTTCGCTTCTCGGTGCCTCGGTTCCCTCATCTGTAAAATGGGGGATGCAGACCGCGAGCCCCACGTGGGACCACCTGATTCCCCCGCGTCTCCCCCGGCGCTTAGAACAGGGCTCCGCACGGAGTAAATAGCTTAGCAAACACCGACGTTATTACTGTCCTAAGCGCCGGGGGAGATACGGGGTCATCAGGTTGACCCATGTGAGGCTCCCAGTTAATCCCCATTTTACAGATGAGGTCACTGAGGCCCAGAGAAGTTAAGAGTGTGACCCCCCCCCCCCCCGTGGGACCACCTGCAGCGTGGCGCAGTGGAAAGAGCCCGGGTTTTGGAGTCAGGGCTCATGGGTTCGAATCCCAGCCCCGCCACCTGTCGGCTGCGTGACGGTGGGCGAGTCACTTCGCTTCCCTGGGCCTCAGTTCCCTCATCTGCCAAATGGGGATAAAGACCGGGAGCCCCACGGGGGACCACCTGATTCCCCTGTGTCTCCCCCAGCGCTTAGAACAGGGCTCCGCACGGAGTAAGCGCTTAACAAATAGCAACCTTAGGATTATTATTTATCACCTCGTATGCTCCCAGCGCTTAGAGCAGGGCTTGGCACCGAGTAAGCGCTTAACAAAATGGCACTGGGGGTATGATTATTAGACTGTAAGGCCCATGAGGGACGGGAGGTGGGTTCAACCTCGCTGTCTTGTGCCCAGCGCTCAGAACAGCGTTTGACCCCCCCCCAAGTAATCGCTTAACACACCCCATTTTAAAAAGAAAAGAAAAAGGCAGGGTGGGGGAGGGGGAAACCGGAAGTCTCGCGACCCCTTTTCGAAAGGCAACAGGGCGCAGGCCCGCACTTCCGGCCGCGCCGCCCGCACTTCCGCCCTCCCCTCCGCCCACAGCGAGCTCATTGGCCGCCGCCGCCCCACGTGACCCCCCCGCCCGCCCCCACGTGACCCCGCCGGGGGGGGGCCCCCCTCCTCCACGTGACCCCGCGGCGGTCGCCAGGGAAACGCATCCTCGCCGCGGGCCAATAGGAAGGCAGAGAACGCGACGAACCGACCAATGAGCGGAGGGCGGCGCGGGGTTTAAACCTGGGGCGGAGGCGGCCCGGCTGGCAGCGTGCGGAGGAGGCTCGGCGGTGGCGGCTACTCCACCTCCCTGCGGGCGGCTACTTGCTGGCCTCCCTGCTTTTTGTTTGAGTCGCCTGCGGCTCTCCATTTCTTTTCTCGTTTGCAGCCCGGCGGGGAGAAGAAGAGGACCATGGCGCTCCGAGTTAGCCGGGTGAGATGGCCCGGCCCTGCTGCGAACACCCTTTCATTCATTCGGGGCTACTTATTGAGCGCCTACTAGGTGCGCAGCACTGGACCAAGCGCTTGCAATGGACAAGTCGGCAACGAAGGGCTCACGGTCTAGTCGGGGGGAGGCGGGACAGAAGCAAAACACAATCACCGTAAATAGATTGAAGCCTCTCCTGCCCTTGGTGGGGGTGGGGGGGTGAGCAGGTTCATTCACTCGGTGGTACTTATTGAACGCCTACGGGGTGCAGAGCACTGTCCTAAACGCTGGGAATGAAAAATTAGGCCACGGAGAGAGGCCAGGCCTGCCCAGCAAGGGGTTCACGGTCTAAAAAGGGCGGGGGAGAGAGACAGCAAAACAAGTAGAGTAGGTAATAATAATCATATCTGGTAAGCGCTGAGCTATGTGCCGGGCACTGTACTGAGCGCTTGGATGGTATTCATTCAGTAGTATCTATGCAGCGCTTCCTATGTGCCAGGCACTGTACTGAGCGCTGGGGTGATTACGAGCGATTAGATCCCGATTAGACCGTAAGCCCGTCAAAGGGCAGGGACCGTCTCTATCTGCTGCCGACTTGTTCATTCCGAGCGCTCGGTCCAGTGCTCTGCACGTAGGAAGCGCTCAATAGATGCTATTGAATACCATCCGAGCGCTCGGTCCAGTGCTCTGCACGTAGGAAGCGCTCAATAGATACTATTGAATACAATCCGAGCGCTCAGTACAGTGCTCTGCACATAGGAAGCGCTCAATAGATACTATCGAATGAATACAATCCAAGCGCTCGGTCCAGTGCTCTGCACATAGGAAGCGCTCAATAGATGCTATTGAATACAATCCGAGCGCTCGGTCCAGTGCTCTGCACGTAGGAAGCGCTCAATAGATGCTATTGAATACAATCCGAGCGCTCGGTCCAGTGCTCTGCACGTAGGAAGCGCTCAATAGATGCTATTGAATACAATCCGAGCGCTCGGTCCAGTGCTCTGCACGTAGGAAACGCTCAATAGATGCTATTGAATACAATCCGAGCGCTCGGTCCAGTGCTCTGCACGTAGGAAGCGCTCAATAGATGCTATTGAATACAATCCGAGCGCTCGGTCCAGTGCTCTGCACGTAGGAAACGCTCAATAGATAAATACTATTGAATACAAGCAAATCCCCCAGGGGAGCTGGGGGAGGGTGTTAGTTCTAGATTGAGCCCCTTGTTAGGGATGGTCTCTCTCTGTTTGCCCAGTTGTACTTTCCGAGCACCCAGAAAGCGCTCAATAAATTCCTTCAATCCTACTTCTGGAGCGCTTCCTGGGTGCAGAGCACGGGACCGAGCGCTCGGAAAGCACAACTGGGCAACAGAGAGAGGCCAGCCCTGCCCGACAACTGGCCCGCCGTCTAGAAATACGATTGAGTGAATGGATTGTTATTGTTAGTCGTGGTTAATTGAGCGCTCGCTATGTGCAAAGCACTGTGCTGAGCGCTTGGGAGAGCCCCCTAGAACATCAAACTCCCTGCCCCCAACGGGGGAATGTGGGGCTGCGGGATGGAGGAGGTAAAAAGGGGGTGACGGGGGGGGGGCGCTTGGGAGGGGAGAGGTCGATTTGAGATTGATGTCCGTCTCCCCCTCGAATAATTAGGATATTTGTTGAGCGCCCAGTAGGTGCCGGGCACTGTCCTGAGCGCCGGGGTAGACGGAAGATAATCGGGCTGGATTAAGCGCTCAATAAATACTATTGAATGAAGCGATTAAACTAGGCCGCGAGCTCGCTGTGGGCAGGGGTTCTGTTTAATGTTCCGTTGTACTCTCCCGAGCGGTCAGTACGGTGCTCTGCGCACTATAAGCGCTCAATAGATAGGATTGACACGGCGGGCCTTGTCGGGCGAAGAAAGGGTGGCCACTGGGCTAGTCGGGGGCCGCAAAGTGGGCCTCGGTCTCCGCGGGGGCCGCGTTTTGTCAAGGGGTGGGCTTCTTTAGGGGCTCCTTCGGTCGTCTTTATTGAGCCCTAACTGTACTGAGCGCTTGGGAAAGTACAGTCTAACAGTAGGCGGGCACGCTCCCGGCCCGCAACTAGTCTAGCGCTGTCGGCCGGGGGGGAGATTAGGGGGCGACGGACCTTGAGGGAAACGTTTGCAGTTGGAAAGCACAAGGGGGGACCCAAAGCGGGACCCTCCTGGGGAGGGAAGGGTATTCATTCATTCATTCATTCAATAGTATTTATTGAGCGCTTACTATGTGCAGAGCACTGTACTAAGCGCTTGGGACGCACAAGTCGGCAACAGATAGAGACGGTCCCTGCCGTTTGACGGGCTCACGGTCCGATCGGGGGAGACGGACGGACGAGAACGATGGCGATAAACAGAGTCGAGGGGAAGAAGGTCTCGTAAAAACCGATGGCGACTAAATAGAATCGAGGCGATGTACAATTCATTAACAAAATAAATAGGGTAACGAAAATATAGACAGTCGAGCGGACGAGTACGGTGCTGTGGGGATGGGAAGGGTAGATCTTGTTGCCCCCTGAGCTGAGCTCTCGGGGCGGGGGGGGGGGGACGGGGACGGGGACTTGAGCCAGAGCCCTCGTTAAAGGGCTGCTAGAGATTGCTATTATTATTATTGTAGCATTAATAACCTCTGGGTGTCCTTGGGCGCCGACCCACCCGCGATGTCTCCCGCAGAACGCGAAGATCAATGGGGAGAACAAGGTGAAGACCAGCGTGGCGGCCACCAAAAGAGCGCCGGGCCCCTCGGCCGCCGCCAAGCAGGCCCCGAGGCCGCGGAACGCCCTCGGGGACATCGGCAACAAGGTGGCGGAGCAACCCCAGTCCAAGATGCCCGTGAAAAAGGTAAGCGCCGGTTCCGCCTCGCCCCTCGAGGCGGGCGCCTCCGCCCGGGATAACCCCCCCCCCCGCCGACCGACCTCCTTTCCCCGCCCGTCCCAGGAAACCAAGGCTGCCGTGGTCGGAAAAGTCATCCCCAGGAAGTTGCCGAAGCCCGCGGTCAAGGGGCCGGAGCCCGTTAAGGAGAAGAAGCCGGAGCCCGTGAAGGTAACCCAAAATCTGCTCTCCCCGGACGAAGAGGGCCGAGCGGGTGGAGAGGCGGGGCCTCCGGCCCTTCCCTCCGAAATCCTGGTCCGTCCCACCTTGTTCTCACTGACTCCGTCGCACTGTCCTCGCTTAATACGGCCCTTTGCACGTAGTAGGTGCTCACTGAGCACCTCGCTTAAAGAAATGAGGCCTTCTCTGATTACCGTCAGTCACAAAATCCCGGGCCTGATCTTGGTCTGGGGTGGAGGAGAGCAATCTCGGCTCCGCCGCCTGTCGGCTGCGTGACCGTGGGCGGGTCGCGTCGCTTCTCTGGGCCTCGGTGACCTCATCTGGAAAATGGGGATGAAGACGGGGAGCCTCACGTGGGACCACCTGATGACCCTGTATCTACTCCAGCGCTTAGAACAGCGCTCGGCACATAGTAAGCGCTTAACGAATACCGACATTGGGTTAGACTGTAAGCCCGTCGTGGGGCAGGGATGGTCTCTGTCTGCGGCCAGATTGTACCTTCCAAGCGCTTAGTACGGTGCTCTGCACATAGTAAGCGCTCAAATACCATCGAATTGAATAAATACTGTTGAATATTGGAATTCAGAAGAGAGCGATCCTTGCAAGTCCTCAAAAAAGCAGCCCTCGCGTGGGCACAAGAGGTCTCTTGCCCACTGTCTTTGAAAAGCGGTGCGGCCTGGTAGAAAGAGCGTCCGGAGTGAGTTCTGGCTTTTAATCCTACCTCTGCTGTGTACCTGCCGGCTGACCCGGGGAAAGGCACTTAACTTCTTTGCCTTAGATCCTTTACCTGAGGTAATCGTGTGAGAGGCGGCGTGGCCTAGTGGATAGGGGCCAGGAAGTCAGAAGGACCTGGGTTCTAATCGCGGCTCCGGCCCTTGGCGGCTGGGTGACTTTGGCCAAGTCACTGCTCTGTGCCTCGATTTCCTCATCTATAAAATAGGTTTTAAGCCCGTGAGCCCAGTGGAGGACAGGGACTCTGTTCAATCGGGTGATTTTTGTATCTTCCCCAGAGCTAAGTAGAGTCTGGCACATAGAAGATACAAAACACAGAACACTTTAAAGAAAAAAAAATAAATAAGGATTCATTGCCCTAAACCAGGAACCCCATGTGGGACCCGATTGTCTTGTATCTACCCCGGTGCTCAGTACAGTGCTTGCCAAATAGCGAGCACTTACCGAGTATTATTATTATTATTATTATTATTTAAATACTTAGCTTAGAGAAGCAGCGTGGCTCAGTGGAAAGAGCACGGGCTTTGGAGTCAGAGGTCATGAGTTCGAATCCCAGCCCTGCCACTTGTCAGCTGTGTGACTGTGGGCGAGTCACTTCGCTTCTCTGGGCCTCAGTTACCCCATCTGTAAAATGGGGATGAAGACTGTGAGCCCCATGAGGGACAGCCTGATCACCTTGTATCCCCCCCCAGCGCTTAGAACAGTGCTCTGCACATAGTAAGCGCTTAACAAATACCAACATTAGCTTGCCTTAACGTCAACCGACACCTTGATGATGATGATGCACTCAGTCGGTGGTACTTATGGAGCGAGCGCTTACTACGTGCAGGGCACTGTATCAAGTGCCTGGGAGAGTATGATGAAATAGAATTAGCGGACGCATTCCCTGGCCGTAACAAGCTGACAGCCTATTATTAAGCATTTGTGCTGGGGTAGATAGGAGGGTGAGCTCTCCGAAGAGGAATGATTTGTCAAAGACTAGAAACTTAGTCTCCCTCACCTCTTTGCACTCATGATGGTATTTAAGCACTTACTACGTGCTAAGCACTGGGCTAGATACAAGGTAATCAGATTGACCCACGTAATAATAATGTAGGTATTTGTTAAGCGCTTACTATGTGCAGAGCACTGTTCTAAGCACTGGGGTAGACACAGGAGAATCAGGTTGTCCCACGTGGGGCTCACCGTCTTCGTCCCCGTTTGACAGATGAGGTCACTGAGGCCCAGAGAAGTGAAGTGACTCGCCCACGGTCACACAGCTGACAAGTGGCCGAGCGGGGATTCGAACCCAAAGCCCGGGCCCTTTCCACTGAGCCACGCTGCTTCACGCGGGGCTCACCGTCTTCGTCCCCGTTTGACACGTGAGGGAACTGAGGCACGGAGAAGTCAACCGACTGACCCGAGGTCACGCAGCAGACATGTGGCAGAGCGGGGATTCGAACCCGTGACCTCTGACTCCCAGGTCCGTGGTCTCGCCCGCTCCGGGAGGGCCCACCTCCCAGAGGAGCGGGGAATCCCCCGCGTCCCCCTCCCGCGACGGGCCCCCCCCCCCCCGACCCTGCGCCGCGCCGTCTGCCGCTCCCCAGGCAGAGCCTCCGTCCCCGAGCCCCATGGAAACGTCGGGCTGCGAGGTGTCGGGCCGCGCCCCGGCCGAGGACGTCCTGTGCCAGGCCTTCTCGGACGTCATCCTGGCCGTGAAGGACGTGGACGCCGCCGACGCCTCGGACCCCAACCTCTGCAGTGAATACGTGAAGGACATCTACAGCTACCTGCGGCAGCTGGAGGTCGGGACCCGCGGGGAGACTCCGGCTCCTGACGGAGAGCCGCTGGACGCTGGGCTCGGTGGCGCCGGGGATCGGTGGGGCTTCTGCCCGGGGAAACGCGGGGAATCGAGGCCCTGCCCGCTCTAATCAGTCGGTCGCATTTACCGAGCGCTTGCTGTGTGCAGAGCACCGTACTAAGCGCTTGAGTACCGTGGAACAGACAGACACCTTCCTGCCCACGGCGAGCTTACGGTCTAGAGGAGGGTCGATTTTATCGCCAAACGGCGATGGGTAAATGAATAATGGGTGAAGATTTTGCCGTGCTCGATCGATTAATCCCGAGCATCACGCTAAATGCTCAAGAGAATACGACGACGGCAAGAGACGTGATCCTTGCCCTCGGGGAGCTTCTGACCTCGGGGTTGACTTTTTTTGCCTAGGATCTTGGTTCTTTGGAGGCTGGTATGATAGTCTATCAATAACTACCCACCCCCGACTCATTTTCTCACCACCCCCCGCCCCGTTCTCACACAGGAAGAGCAAGCTGTCCGACCCAAATATCTGGTGGGTCAAGAAGTCACCGGAAACATGAGAGCGATTCTGATCGACTGGCTGGTCCAGGTTCAGATGAAATTTAGGCTCTTGCAAGAGACCATGTATATGACGGTGGCCATCATCGACCGTTTCCTGCAGGTGAGTGGGTTTTGCGTGCGCGCGCGCTCTCTTCCCACCCTCCTGAGTGAGGATGGCACTCTCGAACGCTCGACCCCCCCTCCGAGCACGGCAGCAGCCGTGCGGGTGCCCAAGGAAGGCGGGGAAAACGCAGTGAAAGTGAGACCCTCGACCCCGGGACCCCCCCCCCCCCCAAGCTAGATCTCTAACCAGGCCAGAGCGACGGAGAGACTGGAGCTCGGTCCAACCGGCCTTAGGTCAAAAGCTTTTGAACGCTGCTAACTCACTGAGGGCAAAAGGGGGAGTTAACCGAGCTCCCACTTTGGGTCTTTTCAACCCCCGCTTGGAAACCCAGGGCTGGTAGGAGCCGGGTTGAGCGAGGTTGAATCCAGTCCTCCAGCTCTGTGGGACGATCGTTCCGCGGAGAGGGCACCGGTGACCACCGGACCCTTTTTTTTTTTTCCCGCCTACCTGATACTTCAGAACCAGGAATGGCTTTTAAATTTCTAGCGGATGGGCAGTAATAGCCCTCAGAGAGGCTGAAGGGAGAACCTTTTTTTTTTAACTGAGGAGATGCGGACGGGGGGACGTCGGGTGGGCGGGACGCGAGGTTACGAGGCTCGTCGGCTTCGGCAGGACAACGGCGTGCCCAAGAAGATGCTGCAGCTGGTCGGGGTCACGGCCATGTTCATCGCCAGCAAGTACGAGGAGATGTACCCGCCCGAGATCGGGGACTTCGCCTTCGTGACCGACCACACGTACACCAAGCACCAGATCCGGCAGATGGAAACGAGGATCCTCAGGGCCTTGGATTTCGGGCTGGGCCGCCCCCTGCCTCTGCACTTCCTCCGCCGGGCGTCCAAGATCGGAGAGGTGACCCTCCCCGCCGGCTCGTTGACCACCCGGCCCGCGTTGCTCGGGGGCAGAACTCTGCCGTCGGGGTGGGGGGACGGGGGAGGCAGTCTCACCAGAGACCCTGTGGCCTAGCGGAAAGAGCACGAGGCAGACACCCACCCAAATTCTAATCCCGATCTGCCGCTGGTCGGCAGCGGGATCTTAAATGCGTCCGTCGACCTCTCACGGCTTTGATCTTTCTCCTCTATGAAAGAAGAGAGGAGAAGCTTGCTCTCCTTCTACACCCGGGAGCTCCAAGTGGGACAGGGATTGTCTCCAATCGTTTTGTCTTGCATTTATCCCAGTGTTTAGGGCCCAGTAAATGCTGAATCTAATATTCTCATTCCTGGCTAGGTGACGTAGCTACCGTGGCTTGTAGCTAAAGCAGCACCACCTCTGTCTATGGGTCTAGGATGTATGTGGGGGGATGTCTCTGGTTCTGCTTCCAGATTGGATGTCTCTTTTGGGCAGGCGCGGGTGAAGGGAATATAAAATGTGTCAAATCACTGGGGTAGGTATAAATCAATCAGGTTGGACACTGTCCCTGCCCACACAGGGCTCACAGTCTAGGAGGCAGTAGGATTTCATCTTTTGAAGTTGAAGAAACTGAAGCACGGAAGAAAAGTGACTTACCCAAGGTCACGTAGCAAGCAGTTGTTAGAGCCGGGATTAGAACCCAAGTTCTCTGATTCCCAAGCCTGCTCTTTCCACTAGGCCTCGCTACAGCAGCTCCTGGGGACCCCAGGACTTTCAGGGGAGCTCTGTGGAGACAGAACCTGGACACAAAGAGAATTTTGCAGATGTCCAAAGTCTCTCCCTCCACCCCCCAGCCCATCACCCAGTTTCCTTTCACTGGACTTGAAACAAATCAGTCAGATGAGACTTAGTCCCTGCCCGGAGTGGGACTGTCGAGGGAGATCAGGTATTTTATCCCCATTTTACAGGGGAGATGAGGGCCTGGACACTTTTTTTTTCTCTTTCTTGATTGCTATTTACTAAGCATTTACTCTGTGTCAAGCACTGGGGTAGACACAAGTTAATCCGGCCAGTTTAGGTTTTACAGCCTAAACAGGAGAACAGATATCGAATCCCCATTTTAGTTGCGGAAACAGGCACGGGGGAGCGAAGGGAGTTGCCCAAGGTCACGCAGCAGCCAAATGGCAGAACCGGGATTAGACCCCCGGACCTTCCGGCTCCCAGGCCCGGGCTCTTCCCGTTAGGCCACGTTAAAACTTCCATTGCCCGTGGCCGCACGACAGGCCCGCGACTGTAGGTGGAACGAGAAGTCGGAAGTCCTGTTTCTTGGGAACGCTAGGCCGCGCCGTAGGGGAAACGTGGATGGGCCACCTGTGGATTGAGCCGGGGATCTGTGAGGGCGGGCGGGTGGACCGCTGTTCTCGCCCTGCCCCAGGTGGACCTGGAACAACACATGTTGGCCAAATACCTGATGGAGCTGACCATGGTGGACTACGAGATGGTGCACTTCCCGCCTTCCCAGGTGGCGGCCGCCGCCTTCTGCTTGGCCCTCAAAGTCCTCGATGGGGGCGAATGGGTAAGATGAAGTGGGTCCCGTGAGGGAGGGGCTGGGACGTCTCTGTGGGCTCACGTTTATGGTATTTAAGCGCTTACTAGGTGCCAGGCACAGGACAAGCTAATAACCAGCTAGATAATAGCTAATTCATTCATTCGATAGTAATTGAGCGGTTACTATGTGCAGAGCACTGTACTAAGCGCTTGGAATGGACAATTCAGCAACAGATAGACAATCCCTGCCCACTGACAGGCTCACCGTCTAATCGGGGGAGACAGACGGACAAAAACAATAGCAATAAATAGAATCGAGGGGATGGACATCTCATTAAAATGGGGCAATAAAAATATATACAAATGATTTAGTGAGCGCTTACTATGTGCAGAGCACTGTACTAAGCGCTCGGAATGGACAGTTCAGCGACAGACAGAGACGATCCCTGCCCACTCATCAGGACGCGGTCCATGTCCCGAATGGGAATCACAGTCTTAATCCCCACTTGACGGATGAGGTTCGGTCACAAGGCAGACGAGGGTGGGGTGCCGCCGTGGGCTTCGGGAGGGGCGGGGGGTGGACCATCTTGGATCTGGAAACCCTGAGAATGCCCTTGGACTGATTCTTGGTTATTAATCAGTCAGTCAACTTACTGAGTGCTTATTGCGTGCAGAGCACTGTACTGAACGCTCGGGAGAATACAATAAGAGACGCACTCCCCGTTCACAGCGAGCTTGCCGTCTAGAGGACGTAGTAAGCGCTTAAACTAGACCGTAAGCACCTCGAGGGCAGGCCTGCTGTCTACTAACTCCATTAGACTCTCCCAAGCACGCGATAGAGTGCTCTGCACTCGAATACACTTAACTGATCCTAACAAGCCTTCTCTAGAATGACGACAATTGAATTATTCCTCAAGTGCAGTCAGCTCTGCCATTAATATAGGTCTTGAGCATACGGGTCTTGGCTCAAACCCTATTAAGAAGCGAGGAACGGCTCTCCCAGTGATATGAGCAGATCTAGCGGTGTTGGGGGAAAAACCGTCTCCCCACACGTTTGCACATATACAACCTCAGAAAAGGCAGGTCCAACAGAAGTTTCCTTAGCATCGAGTTCTGCAGTGCCTCAGAAGCCCCTGTGTTCCAGGAGGAGTGGAATGGGAGGGTGTAAGGAGCCACACCCAACTCTCCTTCCCTTCCTCTTTGACCCCCTTCCCTTCCGTGAGTCTCCAAAACACTCCCAAACTCCAGCCATTTTGTCCTGGCAGGTTTGTCTGTTTTAAATGGCATCTGTTAAGCTCTCACTGTGTGCCGGTCACTGGACTAAGCACCGGGGCAGAGGCACGCCGATCCGGCCGGTCGCGTTCCTTGTCTCGCACGGGGCTCCCAGTCTTAATCCCCATTTTGCAGATGAGGGAACCGAGGCCCAGGGGAGTTGTCGCTTGCCCGAGGCCGCACGGCAGACGAGGCCACGCTGCTTCAAGGATTCTCACAGTCCTGGCACCTCTTTGCCCTCCTTCTCAAGAGTGGGAATTCTGTGCCTACTGTGGGCGGAGCACTGTAACCAGCCACTTGGGTCAGCACCCTAAGCGGCCTAAGGGTTAGAGCCCAGACCCGGGGGTCAGAAGGACCTGGTCTCTAACCCTGGTGACCTTAGGCAAGTCACTTCACCTCTCTGGGCCACAGTTACCTCATCTGTAAAATGGAGATTAAGACCGAGCCCCAGGTGGGACAGGGACGGCGTCCCATATATCTACCTCGGTGCTTAGAACGGTGGTCGGCACATAGGAAGCGCTTAACAAGTAACTAAAAAAAAAAACCTGGTCTACACACTCAAGGAATTTACAACCTGGTCATGTTTCCCTACCGATCGGGGTATGTGAGTGCATACTGGACTTTTGAGCTCGTTGTGGACGGGGATTGTCTCTATCTGTGCCAAACTGTACCTGCCAAGCGACAGTAAGCGCTCAATAAATATGACCGAGTGAATGAACACAGCGCTCTGCACCCAGCCCTTAATAAATACGATCGAATGAATACGGGAAGCACTTGGAAAAAGCACGAGAGGGTTGATCAACACGATCCCTGCGCCCTTGGAGGTGACAGTCTTGAGGATGGATGCTTAGGCGGGCATGAACGTGAATGCTTACGGAAGATATTGGGTGGGCATTAACTCCCTGGACGCGTTTAACTTCTCAGACGCCGCTCCTTCAACACTACCTGTCTTACACTGAGGAATCTCTCCTGTCCGTCATGCAACACATGGCCAAGAACGTTGTGATGGTGAATAAGGGACTGACCAAGCACGTGGTGAGTAGCCGAGGGGACGGTCGCGGGCCGGACCTCGCCCGGCCCGACCCTCCGGACCTCTGGGAGGTCGAGGAGGGGGAAGGGGACGGCGGGGATGGCCGGGCCTAACGGACGCTTGCCCCATTTTTCCATTTCAGACCATCAAGAACAAGTACGCCAGCAGTAAGCATGCGAGGATTAGCACTCTCGCACAGCTCAACTCGGCGGTCGTTCAGGACCTGGCCAAGGCTCTGACCAAGGCGTAAGCTTCTCGCCCGCGGACGGAAGCGGAACGTGACAGATTAAGGTTGGCACCATGTGCCTCTGTACATACTGTGCGTGTTAGATTCATTTTTAATAAAGCATTTGCCCCTTTTACCTCCTAAGGGGGAGTGCTTTCGACTTTTCGTTCAGCCGAGAGCTCGGCCTGAGCCTCGCGCCGGTTCTTTTTCCCCCCCTATTTCTTTCTGGGGTTGGTAACAAGGGGGTAATTTGGGGTTTTAGTACCCTGATCTGGTACTCTATGGCTGAAACTCTCTTCAAACATTAATTATTCACAATAACTTGATCGGGTTGCGTAGTACTTGTAGTAGACAGAGCCCTCACACACCCACACACGGTCTGTAACTTCACAAATAGACTCCAGGTCAGGAATCAGAATTAAATACAGACCAAAGCAGGGACTTGGAAGAAAAGATCCCTGCCCTCAAAGAACTTAGGGCCGAGTAGGGGGCCGACGGCCGTAAAACAAATGGAAAGGAAAATGGGGGATGGGGAGGAGTTGGTGTTGAATGAACAGTGCTAAAATGCGATAAACCTGTGAATCCATGGGCAGAGAAAGGTGGGGAAACGCTTTGCTTATTTTCCTCTCTGATTCCTTGCAAGAACCTTTTTTGTCTGTTTTCTGTCTTTCCCATGGGTTCTAAGGCACCGGAGCCAAGCAAGCGGTTTGGACTGGGGGGCCTGGAAAAGTAGCGGAAAATAACGTAATGACGTTGGTATTGAGCGCTTCCTAGGGGCCGAGCACTGTTCGAAGCGCTGGGGCAGAAAGAGGATAATCAGGCTGTCCCGCGTGAGGCTCACAGTCTTCATCCCCATTTTACAGATGAGGTAACTGGGGCTCCGAGAGGTAAAGTGACGATTAGAAACTGGTGCTTTTCGCGGCCGGTCTAGAGAAAGGGGCAAGTGCTCGGTCTACAAAAAGGTGTGCCCGGAGCAGTCATTTAACTGCTTTCACACCTGGACGATGTCTGGACCACCACCATCTTGTAGAGAGGAACTGGTCTTCTCCTCCAGCCTTCCAGACTGCGGACGTTAACTTCTTCAAGATTAAATAAATTGGGAATGCGTTACCTAAAAGGGTAGACACATCTCTGCCCTCAAGGAGCTTACGAGGGGATGCGGAGGGGGAGATGGACATTAACGTGAATTACAGATAGGAAGGGGAGAGGGAGAAGCGGTGTGGCTTAGCGGAAAGAGCGCGGGCCTGGGAATCCGGACTTTGGGGGGAGTCTATCTAAGCCCTGCTCTGCTGCCTCTCTGCGGTGTGACCTTGGGCAAGCCACTTCTCTGCCTCAGTTATATTAGCTTTAAGATGGGAATTAAATGCTCTCTCCAATGTAGGCTGAAGGCACGTCTTCGAGAAGCCGTCCCTGACTAAGCCCTCACTTCCTTATCTCCTACTCTCTTCTGTGTTGCCTTTTATTCAGCCCCACGGTATTTAATGTCCCTATCTGTAATTCATATTAAAGTCATTCTCCCCCTCCAGACTGTCAGCTTTTTCTGGACAGGGAACGTGCCTGTTTTAGCGTCGTTTGTACTCTCCCAAGCGCTCAGTACAGTACCCTGCACCTAGTAAGTGTTCAATAAATTTGATTTTTTTCCTCCTTTCTCTGTTGCCCTCATTTGCTCCCTTTCTTCTTGAGCCCCACAGCACTTAGGTCCATATTATCTCTCATTGATTCATATTCATGCCTGTCTCCCCCTCTAGGCTGTAAGCTTGTTTTGGTCAGGGAATGCGTCCTCTCCCAGGCGCTTAGTACAGTGGTCTGCACACAGTAAGCACCCAAATACGATTGCTGGACTGTGAGCCCCATGTGGGACAGAGACCATGTTCAACCCGATGAACTTGTATCTTCCCTAGCGCTTAGAACAGTGCTTGGCACACATTAAGCACTTAAATACCACCGTTATTATTACTCTTATTATTCTCTGGGCCTCAGTTCCCTCCTCTGTAAAATGGGGGTGAAGACTGTGAGCCCCACGTGGGACCACCCGATCATCCTGTATTTACCCCAGTGCTTAGAACAGGGCGTGGCACCTAGTAGGTGCTTAACAAAGACCGTCATTATTCTTATTTTTCTCTGGGCCTCAGTGACCTCATCTATAAAATGGGGGTGAAGCCTCTGAGCCCCACGAGGGCCAACCTGATGACCTTGGGCCTCCCCCAGTGCTTAGAAGAAGGCTTGGCACCTAGTAAGGGCTCTGCACACACTAAGGCCCCGGGAATACCACTGGGTGGATGAATAAATACGATGGAAGGAATGAATAAATATGATTGAATAAATGAGCAAATACGATTGATTGATTGAATGAATGAATGAATACGATTGAATGAACGAGTAAAGATGAATGCATATGATTGAATGAATGAGTAACTTCGAGTGAATGAATACGATTGAATGAATGAGTAAAGATGAATGCATATGATTGAATGAATGAGTAACTTCGAGTGAATGAATACGATTGAATGAATCAATACGAATGAATGAATTAGTCAATACGGTTGAATGAATGAATACGATTGAGTGAATGAGTAAATACGATTGAATGAATGAATACATACAACTGAATGAATGAGTATGCACGATTGAATGAATGAACGTGATCCAATGAATAAATACGATCTACTGAATGAATAAATAGGATGGAAGGAACGAATAAATAGCGATTGGCTGAATGAATAAATACGATTGAATGAATGGACAAATGTCATCATCATTATTATTATTATTAATAATTATTATTAGTATTAGTATCAACGGCCCTGGTCATCCCCCTTATCCTTGGCAAATGACATGGGGGAGGGGCGGAGGTCCCGGGCCAATGAGCGTCGAGGTCGCCTCAGGAGGTCCCGCCCCCGGGTCACGTGGCGGGGCGGGCGGCCAATGAGGGCCCGGAGCGCGACTCCACCCGGTGGCTTCGAGCGGCTTCCGGCGCCAAGGCGGGACCCCGCTCGCTCTAGTCGGTTCGGAGCAGTTCGGACAGGTTCGGAAGGCTTCGGGGCGGCTTCGGAGAGGTGCGGAGCGTTTCGGAGTGCTTCGGAGCGGCTCGGGCCGGTTCGGAGCGGTTCGGGGCGGCTCGGAGGCCATGGAGGCCGTGGAGGCGGCGCGGGAGGCCGCCCTTAGGCTGGGGGAGCTGCTGGCGGGCGGCGCGGAGGAGCCGCGGCCCGCGGACGGAGACGGCCATCACCCAGACGTGCTGCGGCTCCACAGGTTTGGACCCCGCGCCCCGCCCCGCCCCGCCCCGCCCCGGCCTCCGCCGCAGTGCTTGGCGCACAGTAGGCACCGGCGGATCCCAGCCCCGTCAGCCCCCTCGGCGCCCCTCTGACCTTTGACCTCTGGCCAACCCACCTCCCGGGGCCTCCCTCGGCCGCGTTCATTCATTCATTCATTCAGTCCTATTCGTTCATTCATTCAATCGTATTCATCCATGCAATCGTATTCATTCATTCATTCTCTCGTAGTTATTCATTCAGTCGTATTCATCCATGCAATCGTATTCATCCATGCAATCGTATTCATTCATTCTATCGTAGTTATTCATTCAATCGTATTCATCCATGCAATCGTATTCATTCATTCATTCTATCGTATTTATTCATTCAATCGTATTCATCCATGCAATCGTATTCATTCATTCATTCTCTCGTAGTTATTCATTCAATCGTATTCATCCATGCAGTCGTATTCATTCATTCATTCTATCGTAGTTATTCATTCAATCGGATTCATCCATGCAGTCGTATTCATCCATGCACTCGTATTCATTCATTCATTCATTCTATCGTAGTTATTCATTCAATCGTATTCATCCATGCAATCGTATTCATTCATTCATTCTCTCGTAGTTATTCATTCAATCGTATTCATCCATGCAATCGTATTCATTCATTCATTCTCTCGTAGTTATTCATTCAGTCGTATTCATCCATGCAGTCGTATTCATCCATGCAATCGTATTCATTCATTCATTCTATCGTATTTATTCATTCAATCGGATTCATCCATGCAATCGTATTCATTCATTCATTCTCTCGTAGTTATTCATTCAGTCGTATTCATCCATGCAATCGTATTCATCCATGCAATCGTATTCATCCATGCAATCGTATTCATTCATTCATTCTATCGTATTTATTCATTCAATCGTATTCATCCATGCAATCGTATTCATTCATTCATTCTATCGTAGTTATTCATTCAATCGTATTCATCCATGCAATCGTATTCATTCATTCTATCGTAGTTATTCATTCAATCGTATTCATCCATGCAATCGTATTCATTCATTCATTCAATCGTATTCATCCATGCAATCGTATTCATCCATGCAATCGTATTCATCCATGCAATCGTATTCATTCATTCATTCTATCGTAGTTATTCATTCAATCGTATTCATCCATGCAATCGTATTCATTCATTCTATCGTAGTTATTCATTCAATCGTATTCATCCATGCAATCGTATTCATTCATTCATTCAATCGTATTCATCCATGCAATCGTATTCATCCATGCAATCGTATTCATCCATGCAATCGTATTCATTCATTCATTCTATCGTATTTATTCATTCAATCGGATTTGTTCATTCATTCAATCGTATTCATCCATGCAATCGTAGTCATTCATCCATTCAATCGTATTCATTCATTCATTCAATCGTATTTATTCCTTCAATCGGATTTGTTCATTCAGTCGCATTCATTAATTCATTCCATCGTATTTATTCATTCAATCGGATTTGTTCATTCATTCAATCGGATTTATTCAATCGTATTCATTCATTCAATCGGATTCATTCATTCCATCGTACTTATTGAGCGCTTACTATGTGCAGAGCACTGGACTAAGCGCTTGGAATGGACAGTTCGGCAACTGAATGCCGGGGGCCTGACGGTAGGATTTTTATACCTCCTGTCAATAATCATAATCATGCTGGCATTTCTTAGGCACTTAGTATGTGCCAAGCACTGTGCTAAGCGCTGGGGGAGATCCAGGGTCATCAGGTGGTCCCACGTGGGGCTCACGGTCTTCATCCCCATTTGTCAGATGAGGAAACTGAGGCCCAGAGAAGAAGAAGAATGATAGTATTTGTTAAGCGCTCACTATGTGCCAAGCACTGTTCTAAGCGCTGGGGGGATTCAAGGTGATCAGGTGGCCCCACGTGGGGCTCACAGTCTTCATCCCCGTTTTACAGATGAGGGAACCGAGGCCCAGAGAATAATAATAATAATAATAACGATGGTATTTGTTAAGCACATACTATGTGCCAAGCGCTGTTCTAAGCGCTGGGGGAGATTTACAGGGTAATCACGTTGTCCCGTGTGAGGCTCCCAGTCTTCATCCCCATTTTACAGGTGAGGGAACTGAGGCCCAGAGAAGTGAAGTGACTTGCCCACAGTCACCCAGCTGACAAGTATGAGCTAAGGCTTAAGTAGTAGGGAACGTGAGCAAGAATAATAATAATAACCGCATTTGCTTAGCACTTAGTATGTGCCAGGCACTGTCCTAAGCACTGGAGGAGATACAAAGCCAGGAGGGTGGACAGGCTGCTTATCCGGTTACTAAGCACATAGTAAGGGCTTAACAAATACCAACATTATTATTTGTATTATCTTTTCCTCTTCCTTCTGTCTGTGAAATATTTGGGTGTCTCCCCCGCTTTGATACCCACCCTAACCCCACTTATGCACATGTCCTTATTCTCTACGATTATACTCATCATGTTATATATTATATTGATATTGTATGTATATCCTTATACGCTACTATTTCCCCTCTCTGTAATTTATTTTTAAAATAATGTTGGTATTTGTTAAGCACTTACTCTGTGCAGAGCACTGTTCTAAGCGCTGGGGGAGACACAAGGGAATCAGGTTGTCCCACGTGGGGCTCCCAGTCTTCATCCCCATTTGACAGATGAGGTAACTGAGGCCCAGAGAAGTGAAGTGACTTGCCCACAGTCACCCAGCTGAGGAGTGGCAGAGCGGGGGATAATTTTAATGCCTGTCTCCCATGCAGATTCTAAATTCCTCGAGGGCAGGGATCATGTCTGACACCTCTATTGGATTGCATTTTCCCAAGCACTTAATTCAGTCCTCTGCCCACAGAATACCATTGATTGATTGATTGTAATAAGATCTTTGAGGGGAGGGATTGTGTCTACCGGCTCAATTGAATTCCCTTCAACTGTGCCGCCCACTGGCAAAGGCCCAGTCCACTGTTGATTAAGTTATAATATGCACACTCGGACTGTTGTCCTATCTCAGCATGAAAACTAGTTCACCCTCATTGCTTTTTCTCTCTAGGTTAAGTGAGAAAATTAAGCAGCAACTCATGGAATGTAAAGTGATGATCGATAGGAGTAAGTATTTTATACCTTGAAAGGGAAGAGTTGGCTTCCTTTCTGTGTTGATTTCGGCGGGGGCTACTACACCGTCAGCGCTCGGCTCCGGGAACCGGGAACCAACTGTCCGGACACCTGTAAAACCCTGGCTTTAATCAACCTGCTGGAATTTTTCCCTCCCTCCCCCGTTTCTGTGAGAGGAAAAGCAAGTGGGTTTCTAAGAACCTCATTTTCTCCTCTTATCTACGGGAGGCACAGAGGACCAGCTGTTCTCTGAGGTAGAACAGGGCTTTGCACATAGTAAGCCCTTAACAGATGCCGTCGTTATTAATGGATGCCGTCGTTATGAATGGCGAAGGCAAGGATTTGGGAGAAGATAAAGCAGTGCGCATTTCGGTTAGGGGCAGGGGCTCAGTAATGCCTCAGGAGAGACTGTTCGAGCCGTCTCTGCGGAGCTGACTAAACCCCCCCTTAGTGCCAGAGACCGTGTCGGCCTAGTTCTTGCCGTCGGGCAGAAGCGGGTGTAGATTTATCGAGGCCCGGGCGAATACTTATATGACTGATCAAAGACTATAAGTCAGGTAGATGTGTTTAGGAGCACAGAGGAGGAGTCCTCATCTCCCAGGTGCCACAACAGTTGGCTCGATGGAGATTGGGGACCCCGGATTCATAATAATAATAATAATAATGTTGGTATTTGTTAAGCGCTTACTCTGTGCAGAGCGCCGTTCTAAGCGCTGGGGGAGATACAGGGTCATCAGGTGGTCCCACGCGAGGCTCACAGTCTTCATCCCCGTTTTACAGACGAGGGAACTGAGGCCCAGAGAAGTGAAGTGACTTGCCCACCCAGCTGATAAGTGGCAGAGCCGGGATTCGAACCCATGACCTCTGACTCCCAAGCCCGGGCTCTTGTCACTGGGCCACGCTGCTACTATTGTATACGTGGGTCCCTCTCCGTCTTCCTAAAATCCTGAAAGTGGCCCTCTAGCCCAGATATCGTCCTGCTCCCCCATAAGGAAAGCCTCCCGAGTTTCATTGGTTCAGTGAAACTAAATACTGTCATCCCTCTAAGGCTCTAAGCGCCCTGTGGGCAGGGAACGTGTCTGCCAACTCCCGAGCGCTTAGTACAGTGCTCTGCACAAAGTCAGCGCTCAATAAATACCATCGATTAATTATTGACCCCCCTCTCTAGGAGCCAATTGACGTTTATTGCCCGGTGGCCAGGTACCACGTGGGTGAGTCGTGGATCCGCTGCTGCCCTACAGCGGGAAGAGACAGACTCAGAACGTCACCTGCAACTAAACTTCCAAATTACAGATAAGAATAATAATTATGATATTTGTCAAACGCTTGTCCATGTGCCAAGCACTGCACTAAGCACTAGGGTAGAGATACGATCATCGTTAGGCACAGGCGCTCTCTCACCCGGGGCTCACAGTCTGAGGAGGAAGTTTTCTACCAGATCTCCGTTGTGCAGATGAAACCGGGGCCCAGAGAAGCCAGGTGACTTGCCCGAGATCACACAGCAGGCCACTGGACTGGAACCCAGGCCCCTGCTCTTTCCACTAGGCCACGCCGAGCAGACGGGAGAGTTAAGGGATCGCTCAAGTTGGGCAGAAAGGTGAGGTGGGGAAGAAGGGAGAGGGAGGGGTCGAAGAGGCAGGATGCGGAGAATAAGAGTAAAGGTCTGATTTGTGGCCCTACCTGGAGTCGGAAACCAAAGCGGGTGAGGGAAAGAGAAACGAGGAGGCGTTCCGAAAGAAAAAAGCCACCCGGATATCTTGTTTGCCTTTAATCAACTTGAAAACTCTCCCCATCTGCAGGTGAGGAAAGAACTCCTGATCAAATCATAGAAGAGAGATTAATCGAAAGGTAGGTTCGTTCTTTTGCCTTTTTTCCAAAGCTGTGGGTTCGGTCCCAAGTAATTGTTTAGTCTAAAAGTACAGAAGTTATCAACGCGTTTTAATGAAATGCCTATTTATTCAACCGGTGGTCTTCATGTAAATAATCTCTTTTGAGGTATGTGGTCTCTTTAACCCTCAAATTCCATCGGTCGTGATGGATTCGGCTGTTCTGTGCACTGAGAGTGGTTTGGAAAGGAGAGTAAATCAGGTGGGAATGTCTCCTCTCCGCCATTTCCCTTCCCTTTGTGAGTGTCTGTGTTTGTGTGTATATGTGAGAGAGAGCGTGTGTGTATGTGTATATGAGTGTGTGTGTACACCGACCCACCTATCGAAAGACGAGGTAACGGTGAGATCACAGTCCTTCAGGGGTGTCAGGGTTACGAAAGTAGAAGAAAAGGTGTGGGTTGCATGCTGTGCACGAGGAAGGTCCTCAGAAACCTTGTTGGGGTGGAGGGTCTCTGTTTGCTCAGCTGGTCGACATTTCTCAACACCCGCCCCGCTGCCCTCCCCTACTCCCCCAAACCCTCCATCAGAGGGAGCGACAGCTGACATGGCCTCTCCGGGGCTGGTGAGTCCCAGTTTTTCAAGACCGGACTCGGCCTGGTTTTCGTCCACTCTCTGTCGTACTCTTCCAAGCAGTCGGTACGGCGCTTCGCACGCAGCAGAATGCTCGATAAATGCGAATGAACGAATGCCGGGACCCCATGTCCGTTGGCCACGTGGCAGCTGCTCGGGTTACCCTGCCGTCAGCTCTTCCCCGCCCTCATCCAACCCCGCGACGAGTGAACCTTCCGGGGGTATCGTCTTGGCCGTCTGTTGGCGAGGACGGCCGCGGGTCCAGGCGCCTGGCGGAAACAGCCCCAAATCAGGTGGGCTCGCTCGTTTGCGGCCCGGTGGAGGTCGAACGTATCATCGCAGCTCTGACGCCCGTAGCCGGGCGCTTCCTTCAAGCCCCGTAGCGCTTTCTCCGTGATCCGTTTGCCGGGGGAAGACCCGTGCGATTGTCCCCGGGGGGGGGGGCTCGAAAGGTTTCGTCGAAAACACCATCGGATCTGAGCTCCTTCTTATGCTGCTGAGGCGGAGTGGAGGCCTCTCCGATTGGAGTGAAAGTTGTACTCGCCCATTTCTTCAGAAGCCCTTAGGGTGTAGAAGAGCCGGAGTCGTATGACCATCTCTGCAGCGGCGTTCCCTCCTCTCAGAGGGGGTCAGGAGGGTGAGAAAGCTGAAAGCCTCCTCCTTCCAACTCCCTACGGTCACCAGATAGTTCTTTTCCGGTTTCTAAGAGTCAGAGGAATTATCTTTCCAATTTTTATAAACATCATCGAAGCCACGGTTCCGAGAGAAACACATTTACAGTATTCTAGAAGGGTTTTTAAGTACTCCATTTGGGAGGTTGTCGTTTGAACTTCATTCCCCTCTGGTTTCTGATCGTTGCGATACCCACTGTTTTCTCACGTTAGCCAAGTTGAAGAGTTGGAAGGGGAAATCGAAGAGGCGAAGACTTCTTTCATGAACAAAACTCTGGCATTAAGAAGGTAACTCTGAAACTAACCAGTTGTATTCAGGGTGTCAAACGCCGTGATATCGGGGTTGCGGGGGAATCGCGAGTCCTGACAGGTTTCCGTGTTCGGAAAGAGAGCCCAAGGCGTGGCCGGGATATCCGTAATAATAATAATAATAATGATTATGGTACTTGTTAAGCACTTATTTGCCAAGCACTGTTCTAAGTGCCGAGGTAGATATAAGGTAATAGGTTGGACACAGTCCCTTTCCCTCAGGAGGCACAGTCTTAATCCCCTTTTTAAAGATGAGGTAACTGAGGCACTGAGAAGTTAAGTGACTTGCCGCAGGTCACCCGGCAGACATATGATGGTGCTGGGATTAGAACCCAGGACCTCTGACTGCCAGGCCCGTGCTCTTCTCACTAGGCCGTGCTGCTTCTGTTTCCCCCAGAGCCGGCTCATTTGACCCTCCTCCTCGGTACGTGCGAACGCAGCCAAATCCGTACCATCCCAGAGGCTTTCTCTCTTGAATCATTAAGTCAATCGCATTTATTGAGAGTTTCCTGTGTGCGGAGCGTTGGACTAAGCGCTTGGGAGAGCACAAAGTAACGGACACATTCCCTGCCCACGACGAGCTCAGAGTCTAGAGTTTACGGTCCTGGGTGTTAATAAGACACCAGAAGCTCCAAGCCAGGTGGGTCCTCATCCTATCGCTCGTGGATCACTGCATCATTCATTCATTCACGCAGTAGTATTTATTGAGCGCTTACTATGTGCAGAGCACTGGACTAAACGCTTGGAATGGACAATTGGGCAACAGATAGAGACAGTCCCTGCCCAGTGACGGGCTCAGGGTCTAATCGGGGGAGACGGACGGACAAAAACAAGACGACATCATCACGGTAAATAGAATCAAGGGGATGGACACCTCATCAGCCTCCTCGTCGACCTCCCCGCCTCCTGTTTCTCGCCACCCCAGTCCATGTTTCACTCTGCTGCCCCGATCATTTTTCTACAGAAACGCTCGGGCCGTGTTTCCCCGCTCCTCAGGAAACTCCGGTGCAAATCCATCCCCACCCACCAAGCTTTTCAGGCAGGAAGGGGAGACCATCAAAGAGGAAATCCGAGGGACCCAATTCCATCTTTCCCCATTCACCCAACTGGAGTTGGCTGTATTTGCTTTGCACAGTAAGGCATTTGGTTGGTGGTGGTGTGTGGGGTTTTATATATATATATATATATATATATACATACATACATATATATATATATGTATAAATATATATAAATGAGCTTATTTTTAACTTTGCCCTCGAGAGTCCTTTTGGCAGGAAAATAGCCCATCGAAAGCACGTTATTCTTGTGTGATACCTAACGAGCCCAATTAAATTCAAAGCACAATTAAGGTCGCATCTTCAGAGAAGCCGCATAAGGTAGTGGATAGAGCCCGGGCCTGGGAGACAGGAGGTCATGGGTTCTACTCCCGGCTCCGCCACTTGTCTGCTGTGTCACCTTGGGCAAGTCACCTGACTTCGCTGTGCCTCAGTTCCCTCGTCTGTAAAAACGGGGATTGAGACCGTGAGCCCCACGTGGGACAAGGACTGTGTCCAACCTGATTTTTAGAACCGACCCCAGCGCTCAGTTCAGTGCCTGGCACATAGTAAGTGCTTAACAAATACCATTATCATTATTATTTTTTCCATTAAACCTTCCCTGATTAAGCCTTCTTTTCCCTGGCTCACTCTCACTGTCGTGTCATCTACGCACTTGGATCTGTGACCGTTGGCCAGTGCCACTAGCCCCACTCCCAACCCCACAGCACCTGCGTACATATCGTTAAATTATATAAATTACCTATTCATATTAACGTCTGCCTTCCCCTCTAGACTCTAAGCTCATTACGGGCAGGGAACGTGACCCCTTATTCTCTTGAATCGTACTCTCCCAAGCTCTGAGAACAGGGCTCGGCACAGAGTAAGCGCTCGGCAAATACCATCGATTGATAACGACCGTTCCCATTTCGGTTTAAACGAGTAATATTCCTGCGGTCCAGGTGAGGTACAGGACAGACGCGTGATCGTAAGATTTCCAGCGAATTTACCACTTTTAAAAGTTTGTATATTTGTATATTTATATACAAATAAATCTGTTGTATATTCGAGGGGAAGTACAGGCTGTTGACCTCTTCCGCTTCTCTAAAAAAATTTGCCATGCGTGTGCTGCTTCTGTTTAAAAGAATATTTCTCCCCCCCCCCCCCCCCCCGCCTTTTGCATAGGTTGCAACTCGGCAACACCCTCGAAACCAAGCTGGTGAAAAACGACAGCGATTCTGGGTAAGAATTATTTTTTTCAATTTGATGAAGCTGAAGAAGTTTGCCCATCGCCCCTTTCAAGCGCTTAGGACGGTGCTGTGACGTAGAAAGCGCTCCATAAATGCCACTGATTGATTGATTTTCAGGTAGCTACTGCTGGCCGCTTCCTTCCGCAGATCTCTTGGGGGTCAAGGCTGGTTGAGGGCTACCCCGCGGGAGCTCTGATTGACCGAGGCAGCCCACCTAGGAGATCCACGTCCTCCAGGCTAAGCTGCTTGGGAGAAAACCTGGGGAGGACTGTGGTGGGGCGGCGGGCAAGTCACTTTTCTGTGCCTCAGTTTCCTCGTCTCTAAATTGGGGATTCAGTTCATTCATTCAGTCATATTTATTGAGCGCTAACTGTGTGCAGAGCGCCGTACTAAGTGCTTGGAAAGTACAATACAGCAATAGATAGAGACAATCCCTGCCCAACAAGGGGCTCACAGTCTAGAAGGGGGAGACAGACCGCAAAACAAGTAGACAGGCGTCAGTAGCATCGAAATAGATAAGTGGAATTGTATGCGTATCATTAATAAAATAAATAGGGCAATAAATATGGACAAATGTACACAAGTGTTCTGGGGAGGGGAAGGGGGTGGAGCAGAGGGAGGCAGTCCAGGCAATGGGGAGGGGAAGAGGGAAAGGGAGGCTCAGTCTGGGAAGGCCTCCCGGAGGAGGTGAGCTCTCAGTAGGGCTCTGAAGAGGGGAAAAGGTGAGGAGGGAGGGCGTGCCGGGACAGCGGGAGGACGCGGCCCGGGGGTCGACGGCGGGACGGGCGAGGACGGGGGACGGCGAGGAGGCGGGCGGCGGAGGAGCGGAGCGTGCGGGGTGGGCGGCGGAAAGAGGGAAGGGAGGAGAGGAAGGAGGGGGCAAGTTGCCGGACAGCCTTGAAGCCTAGAGTGAGAAGTTTTTGTTCCGCGCGGAGGTCGACAGGCAACCACTGGAGGTTTTTGAGGAGAAGAGTGACAGGCCCAGAGCGTTGCTGATGAAAGGTAATCTGGGCAGCAGTGTTTTAATGTCTGTCCTCCCTCCTGATAATAATAATAATATTTATGGTATTTGTTAAGAGCTTACTGTGAGCCAGGCACTCTACTAAGTGCTGGGGTGGATACAAGCAAATCGAATTGAACACAGTCCCTGTCCCACGGGGGGGCTCACGGTCTTCATCCCCGTTTTAAAGAGGAGGGAACTGAGGCCCAGAGAAGTTAAGTGACTTCACCACAGTCACACAGCAGACAGGCGGTGGAGCTAGGATTAATAATAATACTAATAATAATGATGGCATTTGTGAAGCGCTTACTCTGTGCAGAGCGCTGTTCTAAGGGCTGGGGGAGATACAGGGTCATCAGGTTGTCCCACGTGAAGCTCACAGTCTGCATCCCCATTTTCCAGTTGAGGCCCAGAGAAGTGAAGTGACTCTCCCACGGTCACAGAGCAGGCGGGCGGCGGAGCCGGGATTAGAACCCGTGACCTCTGCCTCCCAAGCCCGGCCTCTTTCCGCTAAGCCACGCTGCTTCTCTGTAGCCCAAAGGGGACAAATACCAACTGCAGGAACTTTATTTAGTGGGGCGAACCACCGTGGACACCGTGTTGAAAGCCCCTCTCCTCCAAGAGGCCTTCCCTGACTAAGCCCTCGTTTCCTCTTCTTCCCACTCCCTTCCGCGTCGCCCTGATTTCTTCCCTGCATCCACCCCTCCCTCAGCCTCACAGCACTTGCGGACCCATTTGTAATTTCTGTATTTTATAGTAATGTCCGCCTCCCCCCCGGACGGTGGTGAGCTTCTTGTGGTCGCAGACTGTGTCCCCAAACTCTGTTGCACTGAACTCTCCTAAGCGCTCCGTAGAGTGCTCTGCACACAGTAAGCACTCAAATACCACGGACTGATTGACTAAGGGAAGCAGCGTGGCTCAGTGGAAAGAGCCCGGGCTGGGGAGTCAGAGGTCATGGGTTCGAATCCCGGCTCTGCCCCTCGTCAGCCGGGTGACTGGGGGCAAGTCACTTCTCTGGGCCTCAGTGACCTCATCTGGAAAATGGCGATGGAGACCGTGAGCCCCACGTGGGACAACCTGATGACCCTGAATCCCCCCCCAGCGCTTAGAACAGTGCTCTGCACAGAGTAAGCGCTTAACGAGTACCAACGTTATTGTAAATAATCATGGGAATGTTGAGGGCCTGTCAACAGATGATGTTGGTATTTGTTAAGCGCTTACTCTGTGCAGAGCACTGTTCTAAGCGCTGGGGGAGATCCAGGTTAATCAGGTGGTCCCACGTGAGGCTTACAGTCTTAATCCCCATTTTCCAGAGGAGGTCACTGAGGCCCAGAGAAGTGAAGTGACTTGCCCACAGTCACACAGCTGACGAGGGGCAGAGCCGGGATTCGAACCCCCGACCTCTGACTCCCCAGCCCGGGCTCTTTCCACTGAGCCGCGCTGCTTCTCTAATGAAATTGGCATTTTTGGTGAGAGGTGCCGTAGCTTCAGAATGAAACGGGGAGTAGACTTGGGCTAAATATCATCCCTTCCCGACGAATCCTTCCGTTCGCCATCCCCTCTGTATCGGTCAGTCGCCTCCGTCGAGCGCTTATTATGTGCAGAGCGCTGTTCTAAGCCCTTGGGCGAGGACAGTAAAGCACTTGCATTTACCTCGCAAGGTTTAGACACTGTTGAATTCTTTTTCTGTGTTTATTTATCGGCCAGATTGATCTTGACGACCTTAAAGCACATATTAACGCTTAGTGGTGCCATCCTGAAAGCTCAGCAGGTAAGCCCCTCCCATCCCGGGTGTCGAGCAGATGTTAACATAAATTGAGTCGGAGAGAGATTCACCTGGAGCTCCCGGAGTTTTATACCTAATGGCGAATATTTTAGGCACCGTACGCGCGGGGATTTTTATTTGTAATGCGCATGCGTGTGAGCGGGCCGCAGAGTTGGCCCTACAGATACCAGCTTCCCACTTCATTTCCCCTCTAAGACTAAGCTCTCTGTGTCTACCAACTCTGTTGTACTCTCCCAAGCGCTTAGTACAGCGCTCTGCACACCGTAAGCGCTCAATGAAAAACGCGGGTTGATTCCCTCTCCGCCGGAAGCCTAGCGGAAACCTCCCTCCTTAGGGGCCCTGGGACTTTTCCCCTGTTTTCCCAGTTTTCCCAGCCCTTCCTCCTTGCCCAGATCCTCCCCTGTCATTGGCTGTGGTGCAGGTGAGTGACGTTAATTTTTTTCTCAAGCGCTTAGTACGGTGCTCTTCACACAGTGAGCGCTCAACAGATACGATCGAATGAATCCACGCCCCTGGGCAGACCAGCTTTCCCTCTGGGAGAAATCCCGTGGAGCGAGTAGCTTCCTGCAGAAACGATCCGGGCCTGTCGCTCCCCTTCTTAAACAACTCCAGTGGTTGCCCGTCGACCTCCGCTCCAAACAAAAACTCCTCACTCTAGGCTTCGAGGCTCTCCGTCACCTCGCCCCTTCCTACCTCTCCTCCCTTCTCTCTTTCCACCGCCCGCCCCGCACGCTCCGCTCCTCCGCCGCCCGCCTCCTCGCCGTCCCTCGGTCTCGCCCGTCCCGCCGTCGACCCCCGGGCCGCGTCCTCCCGCGGTCCCGGAACGCCCTCCCTCCTCACCTCCGCCAAACCGATTCTCTTTCCCTCTTCAGAACCCTACTTAAAAATCACCTCCTCCGGGAGGCGTTCCCAGACTGAGCTCCTCTTCCCCCTCTACTCCCTCTGCCATCCCCCCTTCACCTCTCCGCAGCTAAACCCTCTTTTTCCCCTTTTCCCTCCGCTCCTCCACCTCTCCCTTCCCATCCCCACGGCACCGTACTCGTCCGCTCGACTGTCTATATTTTCGTTACCCTCTTTATTTTGTTAATGAATTGTACATCGCCTCGATTCTATTTAGTCGCCATCGGTTTTTACGAGACGTTCTTCCCCTCGACGCTGTTTATCGCCATCGTTCTCGTCCGTCCGTCTCCCCCGATCGGACCGTGAGCCCGTCAAACGGCAGGGACCGTCTCTATCCGTTGCCGACTTGTTCGTCCCAAGCGCTTAGTACGGTGCTCTGCACATAGTGAGCGCTCAATAAATACTATTGAATGAATGAGTAGCGGGTCTGTTCCTGAAACTTGCGAAGCGGTGTGGCTCGCTGGATAGAGCACAGGCCTGGCAGTCAGAAGGATCTGGGTTCTAATCCCGTCCCCGTCACTTACTTGCTCTATAACCTCGGGCAAGTCACTTCTCTGGGCCGCGGTCCCGCCAGCTGTAAAAAGGAGCTTAAGAGTCCCGTGTGGGTCTGACTGGGTCCAACGTGGCTTGTGTCTACCTCAGCGCTTAGTACAGTGCTTAAATGCTTATTATTATTAATAATAATTGATTCCTTCACCGGAAGCTTGGCAGAAACCTCCCTCCTTGGGGTTCTGCTTTTCCCGCCCCTCCTCCTTGCCCAGAGCCTCCCCTGTCCTTGGCAGTCACACTCCCCCTCCCCTTCAAAGCCCTACTGAAGGCTCGCCTCCTCCAAGAGGCCTTCCCAGACTGACGCCCCTTTTCCTCAGTTCCCCCACACTCTCTCCCTTTGCTCTTCCCCCCCGCCCCACAGCAGTTGTGTATATCTCTGCGTATCTGTAATTCTGTTTATTTATATTAATGCCCGTTTTACCTGTTCTAGTACGTGTGTGTATATATATGTGATTCTAATTGTTAATATCGATGGCTGTTTACTTGTGGTGTTGTCTGTCTCCCCCCTTCTAGACTGTGAGCCCGTGGTGGGCAGGGATTGTCTCTCTCTGGTGCTGACTTGCCCTGTCCAGGCGCTCAGTGCAGTGCCGTGCACACGGTAAGCGCTCAATAGATACGAACGAATGAATGAATCGGCCGTGCTCCGGCTGAGTGGTTGACATCCGGCGCAGATGAGCTTCCTCGCTGAGAGGGGTCCTGAGGAGGAGGAGTTTGTCCCCGAAACTTGGGATGTTCTCCGGACCGCCGTGTCGAAGAGGCTCTAGGATCGCGGGGCAGTCGGGGAGGACACTGCGCTGAGCGCCTGGGAGAGAACGCTATGGCAAAATTAGAGGACACGTTCCCTGCCCCGATTGAGCTTACGGTGTAGAGGGTTAAATTCCCAATTCAAGTTCCTGGCATCGGGATCCATTAAGAATGGGTGCTCTGTGTCTCCTTTCTTAATAATAATAATAATAATAATTATGGTATTTGTTGAGTGCTTACTAGGTGCCGGGCACTAAGCACTGGGGTAATCACTTGGGGTAAGTGGGGTAAGCACTTGGAATGGACAGTTCAGCCACAGAGAGAGACCATCCCTGCCCAGCGACGGGCTCGCAGTCTAATCGGGGGAGACGGGATGATCGGGTTGGACACGGTCCCCGGCCCACATGGGGCTTACGGTCTTAATCCCCATTTTACAGGTGAGGGAACTTAAATTCCCAGTCCCAGTTAATACCGGCCAGGTGGAATTCCAAGGATGGCTGGCCCAAACTCACCCTTAACCGTGCCGGGCGAGAAGAGGGGATTCGCAGCTCTCTCTGAGGGTGGGCAGCTGTGGTTCGCTAAGAACGTCGTCGCCGCCGCAAGCTAAAGACACCGACCGGACCGTAAACTCGTCGTGGGCAAGCAGCGTGTGCCTCTTCTGTTCGTTCAGCGGTACACGGTGAACGCATACCGGGTGCACGGCACAGTATTAATCGCTGTTAGATCGTACCCTCCCGAGCTTCATTCGGTCGTATCTATCGAGCGCTTACTATGCGCAGAGCGCTGGACTAAGCGCTCGGGATGGACAGTTCGGCAACGGAGGGAGACCATCCCTGCCCAGTGACGGGCTCCCGGTCTAATCGGGGGAGGCGGACGGACAAAAACAAGTCGACATCGTGACGATAAATGACCCTCTCTTGAGGTTAAAAGAGGATGATGGCGTCTCGATCCGTTAAGGATGGGTGCTCTGCGTCTCCTCCTTTCTTAATAATAATAATTGCGGTATTTGTTAAGTGCTTACTAGGTGCCCGGCACGGTTCTAAGCACTGGGGCAGATCATCGGGTTGGACACAGTCCCTGTCCCACATGGGGCTCACAGTCTTCATCCCCGTTTTACAGGTGAGGGAACTGAAGTGGCTTGTCCAAGGTCACACGGCACACAGGTGTGAGAGCCGGGATTAGAATAATAATAATCATCGTAGTGGTATTTGTTAAGCACTTACTATGTGTCAGGCGCTGTACTAAGCGCTGGGGTGAACACAAGCCAATGGGGTTGGACACAGTCCTGTCCCGTATAGGGTTCACAGCCTTAATTCCCATTTTTCAGGCGAGGGAACGGAAGGGGCTGGCCCAAGGTCACACGGCACACAAGTGTGAGAGCCGGGATTAGAATAATCGTAATAATAATAGCACTTACCCTGTCTCAGGCACTGTACTAAGCACTGGGGTGAACACCAGCAAATCGGGTTGGACCCGGTCCCTGTCCCACGTGGGGCTCGCCGTCTCCATCCCCATTTTCCAGGTGAGGTGACTGAGGTCCAGCGAAGCGACTTGTCCGAGGTCACACAGGCAGACGAGCGGCAGAGCCGGGATTAGAACCCAGGTCCTTCTGACTCGTGTCCTGTCCACTAGGCCGTGCCGCTTCTCCCCACCGATGCTGCCCGTTGTCTTGCTAGGAATATGAAATACTACCCTCTCCGTGAGCCAGTGGATGCTGTGGGCGCTGGGGAAACGGTAAACCTGCCGTTGAGAGAAGAGCGCACGTGGAGGGATGCATTTCTGGACTCCCTCTCTTAACTTTAGTTCCTGATATGCGTTTGCCCCATTTTTTTAATTTCTTTTTTTTAAAAACAGGAAACTCGAGAGTTGGACGGAAGACTGCTTGAAGTTAGAAAGAAGAGGCTCGGTATGTATAACTGCAGCCCTTTACATTTCTTCTCTCTCCGCCTCTCGGTGGGAGAATCCCCACTGGGGCTCAGCGGAAAGAGCCCGGGCTTGGGAGTCAGAGGTCGTGGGTTCTAATCCCGGCTCCGCCGCCTGGCAGCTGTGTGACTTGGGGCAAGTCACTTCATTTCTCTGGGCCTCAGTGACCTCATCTGGAAAACGGGGATGAAAACTGTGAGCCCCACGTGGGACAACCTGATCTCCGTGTATCCCCCCCCCCCCAGGGCTTAGAACGGTGCTTGGCACATAGTAAGCGCTTCAATACCACCCTGATTATTAATTCTTGGGGGCCTCAGAAGTCTAGGGTGGCTGGGGAAGAGTTAAGTGGGGTTTTCAACAGCCCCTAACCGCCTCCCATCCCCCTCCCTCCCGGGCAGGTGGGTTACCGTTGCCGGGATTACCCCCAAATTGAGAAGATGGAAGGGACCCCACTGGGGTCCGCCCGAGAGAGAGAGAAGGGGGCCATCAGGGCACCCGGCTCAGGTCTGAGCTCCCAGACCGGGCACCGAAGAGTCTGTCCTGTCTCCAGCAGCGCCGAGCTCGGTCCCCGGATACCATCTAAATCGTCTCGACTGAAATCGGGCGGGAAAAAACGCCCACCCTCCCGGAGAGGGAGGGAGGAGAGCTGTGTAGGCGGGGCACGGGCCCCGAAGACAAGAATAATATGAGATGTTCTTCCCCTTGACCCTATTTATTGCCACTGTTCTCGTCTGCCCGTCTCCCCCGATTAGACCGTAAGCCCGTCAAAGGGCAGGGACCGTCTCTATCTGTTGCCGATTTGTCCCTTCCAAGCGCTTAGTCCAGTGCTCTGCACATGGTAAGCGCTCAATAGATACTATTGAATGAGTGAATAATAAAGATGTATTGTTAAGTGCCGATTCTGTGCCAAGCACTGGTCTGAGCGCCAGGGTAGATAGAGGATAATCAGGTTGTCCCACGTGGGGCTCGCAGTCTTCATCCCCATTTGACGGATGAGGTCACCGAGGCTCAGAGAAGTGACTGGCCCAGAGTCACACAGCTGATAAGTGGCGGATGGGGGGGGGATTAGAACCCGCGACCTCTGACTCCTAAGTGTGGGCTCTTTCCACCGAGCCAAGCTGCTTCTCTAGGACGGCCAAGATGCCACAGCCCTGGCAGGTGCGGCTCGGAAAGCCGATCTAACGGTTCTACCCCCCGACTGTTTTATTTCAATGTTTTATGGTAATAATAATAATAATCATGGTGGTATTTGTTAAGCGCTTACTATGTGCCAAGCACTCTTCTAAGCACAGGAGGAGATACAAGGTCGTCAAGCCATGGGGCTCAGAGCCTTTAATCCCCGTTTTACAGATGAGGTCACTGAGGCCCAGAGAAGTTCATTCATTCATTCAATAGTATTTATCGAGCGCTTACTATGTGCAGAGCACTCTACTAAGCGCTTGGAAGGGACAAATCAGTACCAGATAGAGACAGTCCCTGCCCTTTGACGGGCTTACGGTCTAATCGGGGGAGACGGGCAGACGAGAACGATAGCGATTAATAGAAGCGAAGCGACTTGCCCCAAGTCACCCAGCTGAGAAGCGGCGGAGCCGGGATTAGAACCCACGACCTCCGACTCCCGCACCCGGGCCCTTTCCACTAGAGCCGCACTGCTTCTCTTCTAGGGGTCGCCCGCTTCTCTCCCGGTCCCGGCTCACGCCCGGATGCAGTCGAGGTTTGAGTTTGGGCCGGCCGTCCTTGGGGTTCCGCTCGGCCGGAATTAACTGGGAATTTAACCCTCTAGACCGTAAGCTCATTATGGGAAGGGAACGTGTCCGCCAATTCTGCCGTAGCGTCCTGTCCCGGGCGCTTGGCGCAGTGTCCCGCACGTACTGAGTGTTCAGTAAACACCCGTTGGTCGACTGGATTTCACCCGCGCGCACCATCAAGTGCCCCCTCTCCCTAGGATCCCTCGCCTCGGTGTTTTCCGCCTTAAGGCGCCGCAAGACTGAGAGCCCCGTTCCCCGTTAATCCCACAGCCCTGAAGCAGACTGGAGAAGGCAAACTCGTAGACATCCAGACCCTAAAGAGGAAGAAAAAAGAGGAATTGGAGGGTATGGAAGCGAGCGACCTGTTAAAGAGGATCAAGGAGAACGTGCGAAAGGAAATTCAGATGACCGTTGTGATTCAGAACGTCTTCCAGGTAATCCGCGCGTCTGGGAGGAGGAGGAGGAGGTTTCGGGCCCACGACCGGCGGCTTTGGGACCTGATGCTCGGTTCTCTCTCTTGCTCCGCCATCCGTCGCCCCCGTTTAGACTGCAAGCCCGTCTCTGGGCGGGGATGGTCCCTCTCCGTTGCCCAACTGTCCATTCCAAGCGCTTAGCACAGGGCCCGGCACCTAGTAAGCGCTCAGTAAATACGACCGAATGAAGGAGTGAATGGATAATGCGGTCGGTGGCCTTTTTCGAACCGTTAGCCTTTGGGGCCGGGGAGGGTGGGTTCATCCTGGTTTGGCCTTAATCAAGTACACCTAGTCGGTACTCGTTGAGCGCTTACCGGGTGCCAGGCACCGTTCTAAGCGCCGGGGTCGACACGAGCTAATCGGGTCGGACACGGTCCCTGTCCCCCCACGGGGCTGACGCTCCTCCTCCCCGGGTTACAGACGAGGGAACTGAGAAGTGAAGTGACTTGCCCCTGGTCCCAGAGCAGACGAGTGGCGGAGTCGGGATTAGAACCCAGGTCCCTGGCTCCGTCCCCGAAGCCACAGTGCTCTCCTGTGTTGGTGTGATCCTAAAAGAGCTCTTCAGTAGCCAGTGGCCATTTGTAACCCTCAGGGGGAAATCGGGGGTTTCGGTCTGGCCACCAAACTCTCTGGTGTCCCCACAATTTACAAATAATACTCCTGAAAAGGTGGCCAGAAATCAGAAGGCTGGGGAAGACCAGAGTTCCTTCTAATAAATCTATAATCGATAAATTAATTTATTAATGATGTGTAGAGACCTACGATTCGATTTACATCGATGCGGTTGATGCCTGTTGTACCTGCTCTGTTGTCCGTCTGCCCCCTTCAACACTGTGAGCCCGTTGCGGGCAAGGGTCGTCTCCGTTGCCGAATCGTACTTTCCAAGCGCTTCGCGCAGTGCTGCGCGCGCAGTAATAATAAATACGATTGAATGAACAAATAAACAGTCAGTGGTGTTTATTGAGTACTTCCTGTGGGCAGAGCACTCTAGTAAACGCTTGGGAGAGTGCAGTCTAACCGAGTCGCTGATAAGATAATCCTGTAGGCTTTAAGCTTATCATGGGCAAGGAATGGGTCCGTTAATTGTCATAATGTACTCTCCCAAGCGCTTAGTACAGTGCTTTGCACACAGTCAGCGCTCTGAATAGGAGCGAGTGAATGAACGGAAGCGGAGAATACGTCCGAGTCCATTTGATTCAGGGCTGAGGAATAGGATGTGGTTCCTTTTCCTCGTCAGGACGCTTACAACGGGTTGGTTTTCTGTTGGGCTCTTCAAGTGAAGTCAATATTTTTTCGTTACAGAACATCATTATTGGGACCCAGGTCAACTGGGCTGAAGATCCGGCCTTAAAGAATATTGTTTTACAGCTGGAGAAAAGCCTAGTGTCTTGAGCAAGACGACCATATATCTTTTATGTAAATCGTTGTTCTTTCGGAGCTAACTTGAGAGCTTAGTCGTCCGGATGAATGTGACGTGATTCTGTCGGTCCTGCACGTCTTGAGGATGCGCCTCATGATTTTTAGATGGATTAAAGTTTCTGCAAGCGCCCTAATGCATTTCTGCTCCAGAGATTCCGATCTTTAAAACCTGCCCGTTAGGAACCTGCTAGGTATCGTGATCTTATCCCATTTTATAAACGATTTTTTTAAAAGCTCTTTTTTAATCTGGGAAGATACGGATTGCTCAGCGAATCCGTTCTGTGGTTACAACGACCGTTTCAGAGCGTCCTCCGGGAAAATGCCTTTCGATTGTTCCGTGGGGGTCACGCTAAAGAGATCCGTTGAGAAGAGCGGCACCGTGATATGCTCAAAATGACCTCTGATTTCATCGAGAACCTTTAAACCCGATGTTTAGGGTATAAAGTTTGTATTTACATCGAGTATTGGATTAAATTGTATGGCTTCCAATCGATGATTAGTATTTATTGCATGGCTTTTGAGGTCCAGGGCACTTGGGGGAGACTTCAGGAGGAGGGAAAACCTCTGCCCACAGGCCTAGCAGATTTCTAATGTCTGCGTATCCTTTGGGTCAAACACAGTTGTTCAGCGCTTACCGTGTGCCAAGCGCTGGGGTACATTCAAGATAAGCGGTTTGGACAGACCCAAACAGTCCCCTTCTACAGATGAGGAAAGTGAGGCACAGAGCCGTGACTCGCCCAAGGACAGCCAACAGAAAAGGGGCAGAGCGGAGATTAGAACTCAGCTCCTCTGACTCCCAGTCGCGTGATCTTTCCACCAGGCCGGGCCGCTCCTCCACGTACATAGAGAAGCAGCGTGGCTCAGTGGGAAGAGGCCGGGCTGGGGAGTCCAGAGGTCATGGGTTCGAATGCCGGCTCCGCCACTTGTCAGCTGGGTGACCGTGGGCAAGTCACTTCACTTCTCTGGGCCTCAGTGGCCTCATCGGTGAAAACGGGGATTAAAAAACGCGAGCCCCACGCGGGACCACCTGATGACCCTGTATCTACCCCAGCGCTTAGAACAGTGCTCGGCACGTAGTCAGCGCTTATCGGATACCATAATTATTAACCCAAGTTGCATGTATCCACCCCAGGGCTTACACGTCCTGGCGAGGTCCTAACAAATACTACGATTATTATTACTTTTTAGACCGTGAGCCCGTAGTCAGGCGGGGAGGGTCTCCCTCTTCGGCCGAGTGGTACCTTCCAAGCGCTTAGTACAGTGCGCCGCACAGGGTAAGTGCTTAATATGGATTAATGAATTAATTATCAAGGATGTGGATGAAACGTAGGCCTAGAACCCGGCCCCCACGGGGCTCACAACCTAAAAATTAGAAGGGGTGGGGTTGGCCGGAGAAACGTGGAAAGAAACAAAATGGTAAAAGCCGCGGAAGTCGGAGTGGCCAGGGAAAGGGGGAGGAGACCGGGAAGGGTTGGAATGGTCAGAGTCCAGATGAGGGAAGAGTCGATCCCGCAAAGCCCGACCAGGAAAAGAGAAGCGGCGCGGCGGAGTGGCCGCGGCCCGGCCCGGGACTCGGAAGGTCATGGGTTCAAGTTCCCGCTCCGCCACTTGTCCGCTGGGCGACCTTGCACAAGTCACTTCTCTGGGCCTCAGTTTCCTCATCTGTCAAATGGGGATCAAAGACCGTGAGGCCCACGGGGGACAGGGACTGGATGCGACCCGCTTTGCTCGTTTCCACCCCAGCGCTTAGTACGGTGCCCGGCACAGGGTCAGGGCACAACAGGTACCACAATTATTAGGAAAAGGCAGGGTGGCTCGGTGGAAAGAGTCCAGTCTTAGGAGTCAGCGGTTGTGAGTTCTGATCCCGCTTCCGCCCCGTGTCAGCTGGGTGACTTTGGGCCAGTCACTTCTCTGGGCCTCAGTTCCCTCCTCTAAAATGGGGATTTTAAGACCGTGAGCCTCACGTGGGACAACCTGAGGACCGTGTATCTCCCCCAGCGCTTAGAACAGTGCTTGGCACATAGTAAGCGCTTAACAAATACCATCATCATTATTCTCTGGGCCTCAGTTCCCTCCTCTGTAAAATGGGGATGAAGCCTGCGAGCCCCACGGGGGACAACCTCATTCCCCTGTATCTCCCCCAGCGCTTAGAACAGTGCTTGGCCCCCTAGTAAGCAGCGTGGCTCAGTGGAAGGAGCCCGGGCTTGGGAGTCAAAAGACCTGAGTTCTAATCCCACTTCTGCCACTTGTCTGCTGTGTGACCTTGGGCAAGTCACTTCACTTCTCTGGGCCTGTTTCCTCATCTGTAAAATGAGCCCCACGGGGGACCGTCTGATGATGCTGTATTTGCCCCCAGTGCTTAGAACAGTGCTCTGCACAGAGTAAGCGCTGAACAAATACCCACGTTGCTGTTATTCTCTGTGCCTCAGTGACCTCATCTGTAAAATGGGGATGAAGACCGGGAGCCCCACGTGGGACGACCTGATTCCCCTGTATCTCCCCCCAGCGCTTAGAACGGTGCTCTGCACAGATTGGCTCAGTGGAAAGAGCCTGGGTTTCGGCGTCAGAGGTCATGGGTTCGAATCCCGGCCCTGCCACTTAGCTGTGGGACTGTGGGCAAGTCACTTCACTTCTCTGTGCCTCAGTTCCCTCGTCTGTAAAATGGGGATGAAGACTGTGAGCCTCACGTGGGACCACCTGATGACCCTGCGTCTCCCCCAGCGCTCAGAACGGCGCTCTGCACAGAGTGAGCGCTTAACACAGACCAACATTATTATCATTATTCTCTGTGCCTCAGTTCCCTCATCTGTCAAATGGGGATGAAGACTGTGAGCCTCACGTGGGACAACCTGATGACCCTGTATCTCCCCCAGCGCTCAGAACGGCGCTCTGCCCAGAGTGAGCGCTTAGAACGGCGCTCTGCACAGAGTAAGCGCTTAACACATACCAACATTATTATCATTATTCTCTGTGCCTCAGTTCCCTCATCTGTCAAATGGGGATGAAGACCGTGAGCCTCACGTGGGACAACCTGATGACCCTGTGTCTCCCCCAGCGCTCAGAACGGCGCTCTGCACAGAGTGAGCGCTTAACAAAGACCAACATTATTATCATTATTCTCTGTGCCTCAGTGACCTCATCTGTAAAATGGGGATGAAGACCGTGAGCCCCACGTGGGACCACCTGATGACCCTGCGTCTCCCCCAGCGCTCAGAACGGCGCTCTGCACAGAGTGAGCGCTTAACACATACCAACATTATTATCATTATTCTATGTGCCTCAGTGACCTCATCTGTAAAATGGGGATGAAGACCGGGAGCCCCACGTGGGACCACCTGATGACCCTGCGTCTCCCCCAGCGCTCAGAACGGCGCTCTGCACAGAGTGAGCGCTTAACACATACCAACATTATTATCATTATTCTATGTGCCTCAGTGACCTCATCTGTAAAATGGGGATGAAGACCGGGAGCCCCACGTGGGACCACCTGATGACCCTGCGTCTCCCCCAGCGCTCAGAACGGCGCTCTGCACAGAGTGAGCGCTTAACACATACCAACATTATTATCATTATTCTATGTGCCTCAGTGACCTCATCTGTAAAATGGGGATGAAGACCGGGAGCCCCACGTGGGACCACCTGATGACCCTGCGTCTCCCCCAGCGCTCAGAACGGCGCTCTGCCCAGAGTAGGCGCTTCACAAAGACCGACATTATTATTCTGAAGAAAAGGGAGGGAGGCGGGCGATGACCTCAAGTAACCCCGCCGGCCACGTGACGGGGGGGCGGGGCCTGTCCTTTCCAGGGCTGTGATTGGCCGGCGGCGCCCGCCCCCTCGTGACGTCACAGCGCGGCGGCGGCGGCCGGGCAGGCGGGCCCCGGAAGGAGTTCGTCCGCGGGGGTCACCATGGGCAGCAAGATGGCGGCCGCCAGCAGGGTCGTTCAGGTACCGGATTTGGGGGCTTTTCGGCCGGACGGGGGGTCGGCCGCCCCCGGGGGGGCAGGGGGAAGCGGAGGGGCGGGCGGCGGGCAGGGCCGCGGGCAGGGCCGCGGGCAGGGCCGCGGTCGCCCCCGCCGTCCCCTCCTCCTCCCCCTCCCGCCCGGGAGGACTGGCCAATCGGCGGCCGCGCTGCCGGCCTCAGCCAATCGGGAGAGGCGAGAGGCGGGGCTTCGGGCGGCCAGGACGGAGCCCCCTCTAGGCTTCGGGGGGAACTGCAAGGGGGGCGGTCATTGAGGGCGGGCCGCCCGACGCCCCCCCCCCCCCCCCGGTACTCATTCATTCATTCACTCATTCACTCACTCAGTCATTCATTCAGAAGCAGCGGGGCTCAGCGGCAAGAGCCCGGGCTTGGGAGTCGGAGATCGTGGGTTCGAATCCCGGCTCCGCCACTTGTCAGCTGGGGGACCGTGGGCAGGGCACTTCCCTTCTCTGGGCCTCAGTGACCTCATCTGGAAAATGGGGATGAAGACTGGGAGCCCCACGTGGGACGACCTGATTCCCTTGTGTCTACCCCAGCGCTTAGAACGGTGCTCGGCACAGAGTAAGCGCTTAACAAATACCAACATTATTATTATTATTCGTTCACTCACTCAGTCATTCATTTGCTCATTCACTTATTCATTCATTCACTCATTCAGTCACTCATTTATTCACTCATTTATTCACTCATTCATTCACTCATTCATTCACTCATTCATTCTTTCATTCATTGACTCAGTCATTCATTCACTTATTCATTCTCATTCATTCACTCATTTATTCACTCATTTATTCACTCATTTAGTCAGTCAGTCATTCACTCATCCATTCATTCATTTATTCACTCATTCAGTCAGTCAGTCATTCACTCATTCAGTCACTCATTCACTTACTCATTCATTCGCTCATTTATTCACTCATTCAGTCATTCATTCACTTATTCATTCTCTCATTCATTCACTCATTTATTCACTCATTTAGTCAGTCAGTCATTCACTCATCCATTCATTCATTTATTCACTCATTCAGTCAGTCAGTCATTCACTCATTCAGTCACTCATTCTTCACTCACTTATTCACTCATTCATTCACTCACTCATTCACTCATTCATTCACTCAGTCAGTCCTATTTATTAATATCGTTGGTATTGATTAAGAACTTACTCTGTGCTGAGCACTGTTCGAAGCACTGGGGGAGATACAGGGTCATCAGGTTGTCCCACAGTGAGGCTCACAGTTCATCGGAGAAGCAGCGTGGCTCAGGGGAAAGAGACCGGGCTTGGGAGTCAGAGGTCGTACACCCAGAAAGCGCTCAATACCTGTGATCGATTAACTGGTTACTAAATCACGCTGGTTCTCTCTGGCTCCCCGTCTCTCTCCCCTCAGTGCTCTGCACATAATGAGCGCTCAATAAATACTATCGCCCTCTCTGCCCTTGACCACTCTCCTCCTTTATTCCGATCCCAGGCATCTCTCTCCGTACACGGTAAACGCTCAGTAAATACCATCGACTGATTGATTTCTCACAGCGCCCTAACTCATATCCCTCGGCTTTTGCCCCCCGAGGCCGTTCAGCGGGGTGTCCTGGGTGCCTGCTGGAAACCGAGCCCTGTAGGAGGTGACTGAGGGTAGAGCTATGAGAAACGGAAGAGATCTCCGACTCTGAGAAGCCTAAAGTCTAATAAAAATTACTCAGCAGCATCATCCTCAATATTTAGCGAGCGCTTACCGCGTGCACAGCACTGTACTGAGTGCTTGGGAGAGCGTAATAGGTGGAGGACACATCCCCTGCCCACAAAGAGCGAGAGGGGAAACAGACATTAATATGAATATAAATAAATTACAGGTATTAACACAAGTGCTGTGGCACTGAGGGTGGGGCGGAAGTCAAATAACCAAAGGTCGCAGATCCAAGTGCGTCGATGACACGGGAGGGAGAGGGAAGCCGGAGAGAAGAGGGTTTAATCAAGGAAGGCCTCTTGGAGGAGGCGTGACCTTAATAAGGCTCTGAGGGTGAGGTAAGATTGGTTTGGGGGTGCAGGTATCCCAACCTGGGAGCCAAGCCCTGGGCAACAGGTGGACACTGGCCCGATTTGAGCTCCTGTTGAGCTCATTGTGGGCAGGGACCGCTCACTGTTGTATTCTCCCAAGCACGGAGTACAGTGCTCTGCACATAGTCCGCGCTCATCACGTGCCGTTGCAAATGATGGCTGAATCGCTCTTGCCGCTAAGCCCCATCTTGCTCTCTCGAACCCTCCCAAGTGCTCAGTACTGTGCTCTGCACCCAGTAAGCGCTCGGTAAATACCACTGATGGATGGATTTCTCAATCTCCCACTCCTGACTCGTCAGTTGACACTCTCGATGGATTGTTCCTCCGGACCCGGGCAGCCAAACTATCTTGCCTGATCTGGACTCCCAAGAAGACTCCTCTGTTTCATTCAACCCACACAGTCCATCCCATCTCCTCCGAGAGGCCTTCCCAGACTGAGCTTCCCCTTTTCCCTCTGCTCCCCCTCCGCCCTCTGCTCTTCCCCGCCCCTCAGCGTTTGTGCGTATCTGTACGTATTTTTCTATTGATTTTATTAATAAGGTGTATATAGCTATCATTCTACTTATCTAGTTTGATGCCACCGATGCCTGTCCACTTGTTTCGTTGTCCGTCTCCCCGCTTGTAGACCGCGGGCCCGTTGTTGGGTAGGGAATGTCTCTATCTGTTGCCGAATTGTACTTTCCAAGCGCTCAGTGTAGTGCTCTGCACACAGTAAGCGCTCGATAAATCCGACTGGATGAATGAATGGCACGTAGTAAATGCTTAACAGATACCAAAATTATTCTCATGATTATCACCCCTCCGCTTGAACCCCTCTAGTCGTTGAAGCCTTTCCTACGGCCTGCGAATTGGGATTTTTACAGTGTTCTTACTGTCATTAACTTGTTAAGCGCTTCGTGTGTATCAAGCACCCTTCTAAGCGCCGGGGTAGATACAGGCTAATCAGGTCAGACACAGTCCCTGTCCCACGTTTTCAAGTTTTTCCCGAAAGGGAACAGATCCAGGCTTCGTCTGACCTGCGGTGAGCAGCGAAAGGGATCCTCCCTTCCGCTTCTTGGACCGCCTTTTGGGGGTGCCAAAACGAGAGCTGGGAAGGGGTCGTTGGAGTGCTCACTCGTTGCTGGTTTTCTCCTTCGGGGGTCACGGTGATCCATTTGCGAGTAACTTCTTCCCCGCGATGCCCTCTTTTCACTGATAATCCGAATTTACGGACCGGCCTCACCTCGCTCTCCTCTGTCCCTTTCAGGTAGTCAAGCCCCACACGCCATCGATTAAGTTCCCTGACAGAAAAAACAGCCCCAAACTCAACGGTAAGTGCCACCTGTTGAATGTAACATTTGCTCCGTTCAAGTCGACCGGTCGAGAAAGTCGTCTACTCCCAACCGCCTCCGCTGTCTCCCCTGCAATTCTCTCCTTGATCCCGTCCTCTCTGGCCTCCGCCCCCTTCATTCTTTAGAGACTGCCCTCTCTAAGGTCACCGACGATCTTTTTGCAAAATCCCGCTCCATCCTCAGCCTCCTCGATCTCCCAGCTGCACGCGATACTGTCAGCCACCCCTTCTCCTTGAAACGTCATCCAGCCTCGACTTTACCGAGTCCTGGTTCCCGTCCTCACTCTCTGGAGGCGCCTTCTCGGTCTCTTCCGCGGGCTCCTCCTCCGCCTCCCATCCCCTGACAGTGAGGGGCTGTCCCTCGAGACCCGGTTCTGGGTCTCCTCCTATTCTCCACCTCCACCCACTCCCTTGGAAAACCCATTGCCGCCCTCGGCTTCGACTGCCACCTCAAAACAGATGATTCCCGAATCTCCATCTGCAGCCCTGATCTCTCTCCTCCTCCGCCACCTCACTTTCCTCCCGCCTTCGGGACGTCTCTGCCTCGAGGTCCTGCCTTAGACTTAACATGTCGAAAACGGAGCTCCTCCTCTTCCCCCACAGACCCTGTCCTCCCTCTGACTTTCCCGTCGCTACCCTCCCTGTCTCACGAGCCCGTAACCTCGGCGTTACGCTGGGCTTATCTCCCTCATTCGACCTGCGTATTCAGTCCGTCGCTACAGTCTGTCAGTTCTGCCTTCTCAACACTGCTCCTACCCTCCCTTTATTCTCCATCTCAACTGCAACTACTCTGATCCGAGCACCCATCAACCTTGGCACGAAACGCAAACTCTTCGGTCTTGGCTTCAGAGCTGTCCATCCCCTCGCCCCCTCCTACCTCACCTCCCTTCCCTCTTTCCGCCGCCCACCCCGCACGCTCCGCTCCTCCGCCGCCCGCCTCCTCGCCGCCCCCCGTCCTCGCCCGTCCCGCCGTCGACCCCCGGCCCGCGTCCTCCCGCGGTCCCGGCACGCCCTCCCTCCTCACCTCCGCCAAACTGACTCTCTCCCCCTCTTCAAAACCCTGCTGAGGGCTCACCTCCTCCAAGAGACCTTCCCACACGGAGCTTCCCCTTTTCCCACACTGAGCTTCCCCTTTTCCCTCTGCTCCTCCCCCTTCTCCCTTCCTCTCCCTTCAGCACTGTGCTCATTTGTATATATTATCTATTACCCTATTTATTTTGTGAATGAGGTGTCCGGCCCCTTGATTCTATTCATCTTGTTGACGTCGTCTTGTTTTTGTTTCGTTCTCTTTTGCTTCGCCGTCTCCCCCGTTTGAGACTGTGAACCCGACAGTGGGCAGCGATGGTCTGTATCTGTTGCCGAACTGTCCGTTCCAAGCGCTCAGTCCAGTGCTCTGCACATAGTAAGCGCTCAATAGATACTTTTGAATGAATGAATATCCTGTCCCGCCTTGATTCCCGCATCAGCCGCCTCACGGACCTCCCTGCCTCCTGTCTCTCCCCACCCAAGCCCTTACTTCACTCTGCTGCCTGGGGCGATTTTCTCAAAATATACTCGGTCCACATTTCTCACTCTTCAGGCACCTCCAGCGGTTGCCCGTCCCCCTCTGGCTCCAACAGAAACTCCTCACCGTCAGCTTTAAAGCACGCAGTCAGCTCGCCCCCTCCTACTTTTTCTCCTCCGACCTGCTCTCTCGTCACGCCTGCTTCCTCCCTGTGCCTTGATTTCATCCATCTCCCCGCCGAGCCCTTTCCCACAGCCTCCCCCCGGCCTGGAGCTCCCTCCCCCTTCACAGCCAACGGATGATCACTCTCCCCGCCGTCATCGTCGCCTTATCGACATCACATCTCCTCTAAGAGGCCCTCCCCGACTCCACTTCCCTTTCTCCCTCTCCTTTCTGGATCCCTCATGTACTTGGATCCGTACCCTTCGAGCGCTTGGTATCCACCCCACCCTCAGCCCCACAGCACTTACGAACATCCCCCTGTTGTATTTTAATGTCCGTCTCCCCTTCTAAACCGTGAGCTCCCTGTGGGCAGCGAATGTGTCTGCCAATTCTGTCGTATTGTACTCTCCCGTACGCTTAGTTCGGTGCTTACCACACAGTAGGCACTCGGTAGATACTGTCGTTTGATTGGGAGAGTCCAATAAAGGCCCCGAGGCTTTTCCTCCCCCCTTTTATTACGGCATTTTTCACGGGCTTACTATGTGCCAGGCACTGTTCTAAGCGCTGGGGTAGATCCGGTTGGACGCGGTCCCTGTCTCACGTGGGGCTCACGGTCATAATCCCCATTTTACAGATGAGGGAACTGAGGCCCAGATAAATGAATGACTCGCCCAAGGTCACACAGCAGAACTCAAAGGGAACAAAGGCGAACGAGGGACGAAGGAGAAATCGGTGCCTGCCGTTGGTTCGGTCGGTCCATCGTATCCGTTGAGGATTTGCGGTGTGCAGAGCACTGTGCTAAGCGGGTTGGGAGAGTCCAACACGGTCGAGTTGGTAGACGGGTTCCCTGCCCACAAGGAGCGTGTATTCTAGTCGGGGAGACAGGCATCATTGAAAATCGGGGCTAAGTACACAAGTGCTGTGGGGCTGAGGGTGGGGTGAATGTCAAGTGCTTAGAGGGTACGAATCCAAGTGCGTGGGTCGATCATTCATTCATTCATTCATTCATTCAGTAGTATTTATTGAGCGCCTCCTATGTGCAGAGCACCGTACTAAGCGCTCGGAATGAACAAGTCGGCAACAGATAGAGACGGTCCCTGCCCTCTGACGGGCTTACGGTCTTGGAGGTTTGATTGCCGCGATGGGGTGGGGAGGTGTCCCCCACATACTAATCCCGGCTCCTGGGTTCTAATCCCGGCCCCCCGCAACATGTCCGCTCTGGGACCTTGGGCAAGTCGTTTAACTTCTCTGTGCCTCAGTTACCTCATCTGTTAAAAATGGGGATGAGAAGTGTGAACCCAATGTGGGCCATGGATCGGTCCAACCTGATTCACTTATAATAGTAATAATAATAATAATGACGGTATTAAGCGCTTACCATGTGCCAAGCACTCTTCTAAGCACTGGGGGAGGTACAAGGTAATCAGGTTGTCTCGCCTGGGGCTCACAGTCTTCATCCCCATTTTACAGATGAGGGAACTGAGGCACAGAGAAATAAAGTGACTTGCCCAAGGTCGTACAGCTAACACGTGGCGGAGCCGGGATGAGAACCCATGACCTCCAACTCCCAAGCCCGGGATCCTTCCACCAAGCCACGCTGCTTCTCTGTATCTACCCTAGTACTTAGAAGAGTGCTTGGCATATAGTAATAATAATAGTGGTATCTGTTAAGCGCTTACTATGTGCAAAGCACTGTTCTAAGCGCTGGGAGGATACAAGGTGATCAGGTTGTCCCACGTGGGGCTCACAGTTTTAACCCCCATTTTACGGATGAAGTAACTGAGGCCCAGAGAAGTGAAGTGACTTGCCCAAAGTCACACAGCTGACAAGCGGCGGGGCCGGGATTCGAACCCATGACCTCCGACTCCCAAGCCCGGGTTCTTTCCACTGAGCCACGCTGCTTTATGAGCACTTAACGAGTACCATGAGTATTAATCATTATTATTATCAGGTTGGGGGCGGGGGTTAAGGAGTCTATATTAGAGAAGCAGCGTGGCTCAGTGGAAAGAGCGTGGGCTTTGGAGGCAGAGGTCATGAGTTCGAATCCCAGCTCTGCCACTTGTCAGCTGTGTGACTGTGGGCGAGTCACTTCACTTCTCTGGGCCTCAGTTACCTCATCTGGAAAATGGGGATGAAGACCGTGAGCCCCACGTGGGACGACCTGATTCCCCTGTGTCTACCCCGGCGCTTACAACAGTGCTCTGTACATAGTAAGCGCTTAACAAATACCGACATAATTATTATTATTATTATTATTTTCCCTTCAAGAAAATGTGGAGAGTACTGCCGGGACACAGGATGTGGAGGATATTCGGGTGGGGGGGTAACCTCCATTGGCCGGCACCACTTTCTCCTTCCGGCCCTCGTTCGTCTTTGTTCCCTTGGAGTCCCCCATTCCTCCCATTTTTGTCCAATCTTCATTTATTCGTTCATTCAGTTGTATTAATTGAGCACTTACTGTGCGCAGAACACTGTGCTAAGCGCTCGGGAGAGTACAGTGCAACAATAAACGGACACGTTCCCTGCCCACAGTGAGCAGATCTACAGGGCTGCCCCCCCCCCACCCTCCTCAGCCCCCTCTGGTCCCCGCCCAAGGGACACGGGGGGGGCCTCAGACGATGTTAAAGAATTCCACGCCGAGTCCCTTTTATTTAAATAATAATCCCTTAAAAAACAGTATTAAGCGCTTACTATGTGCCAGGCACTGTTCCGAGCACTGGGATAAATAGAAGATGATCAGGTTAGACACAGTCCATGCCCCACACGGGGCTCACAATCTTAATTTTACAGATGAGGCAACCGAGGCACAGAGAAGTGAAGTGACTGGCCCAGGGCCACGCAGCAGACCAGCGGAGGAACCGGGATTAGAACTCAGGTCTTCTGACTTCCGGGCCCGCGCTCTATCCACCGGGCCACGGCGCTCCCCCAAAATATCACAGACGAAACCCAGTGTGCTTTTCCCCTAAGGGACTGGTATTTTTCTGGCTGGGCGCCGTCGTGTTTGCCGTCGTGTTCACCGCAAGCACGGCCGTAACGCCGGACGTGAGGGTCACGCGCAGTGAGGCTCTCGGGGGCAAGTCACGGAACCGATACCGTTTCTAGGCGTTTGAAAACCAAAATACGGGCCGTAAAGGCGTCCCGCTGCCCTGTCCGATCCGGACAGGTGGGGCCGACCGGCTGAAAATTGCGCCGTCCGGTATAAACCAGGACCATCGGCCACCCTAGAGGGAAGGGGGGCTTTCAGGCCCTTGGGCGCGCTCCTTCACCAGTCGATCGTCGGTCAGTCGTCTCTATTGAGCGCTGACCCGGTGCCGAGCACTGTACTGGCGCTTGGGAGAGTACAGTCGGACGAGAGAACGGACACGTTCCCTGCCCGCGACGAGTTCACAGTCCGGAGGGGGAGGCAGACGGGAATAGAAACGAATCCATGACAGCTACGGACATAAGCGCTGCGGGGCGGGGAGAGGGGAAGAAGAAGAAAGGGAGCGAGTCGGGGCGACGTAGAAGGGAGTGGGAGAGGAGGAAAGAGGCGATTTAGTCGGGGAAGGCCTCTCGGAGGAGGTGGGCCTTCGGTAAAGCTTTGAAGAAGCGGGGGGGGTCGTCTTCTGGCTTAGCGCCGGGGGACCCTGGGAACGCTCATCTGGGAGAGGTTTCTTTCCGCGCTCTCCTTTCCGTCCGACCTGCTGCCACGTTAATCCGGTCGTTTATCCCGTCCCGCCTGGATGACCGCGGCAGCCTCCCCGCCGCTCTCCCCGCCTCCTGCCTCTCCCGACTCCCGTCCGTACTTCCCTCTCAAATCCGGTGAGTTTCAACCCGGCGCGGAGGGGTTGGTTCACAGGTTCCCTCGAAACGACCTCAGCGACAGCGTTCGCCCCCGAACCCTCAAAGGCTCACGGAGGTCACACCTCCTCCAAGAGGCCTCCCTCTAGAGCCCCGAGTCCCCCGGCCGCCCGACAGACGTGGGCCCCGTGCGGCGTTTCCCCTGGACAGGCGGCCCTCTCGCTCGGCTCGCTGCGAAATGCCCAGAGAAGCAGCGTGGCTCGGTGGGAAGAGCCCGGGCTTGGGAGTCAGAGGTCTTGGGTTCTAATCCCGGCTCCGCCGCTCGTCAGCCGTGTGACCGTGGGCGAGTCACTTCACTTCCCTGGGCCTCAGTTACGTCATCTGTGAAATGGGGATGAAGACTATGATCCTCACGTGGGGCGACCCGATTGCCTTGTACCTTCCCCTCCGCTCAGAACGGTGCCCGGCACGTAGTAAGCGCTTAACGAATACCAACGTGGTTATTAATCCCGGCTCCGCCACCCGTCTGCTGCGCCGCCTAGGGGAGGTCGCTTCACTTCTCTGTGCCTCGGTTCCCTCGTCTGTAAAATGGGGAGATAGTCGGCGTCCGGCCTCGTGAGTACCTCGGCGCTTAGCACGGCGCCTGGCGCGTGGCGATCAGCACCATAAAGAAGAGAAAGGAACGCCAGCCGCGAGGGGCCGGGGTGACCTCTCCGATTCTTGGTTTCAGTCACCGATGCCCTTCGGGCGATGGCGTTGCCACCGCAGGCCACCGCCTCGTCCCAGCATTCCCCGGCAGGGAGACCGCCGGGCTTACCTGTCGGTCGGGGTCCGCCGGACACGGCCGAAATCGTAAAGACGCTACCTCGGAAATACAGGCGGAAAGCCGTGTCACCCGAAGAGATTGAGTTCATTACGGTGAGTCGTGTCCTCCCCTCCCTCTGCCCCAGCAGCTTCCGCACAATTCCAGTCCGTTTTTACCCCACGTTCCCAGATTTCCTCAAATGGTCCTCACGTTTTCTCCCGATCTCTGCCCACGTATCGGGGCGTGGGCAGGAGGGCGATATCCTCCCACCCCCCCTTTCCTCTCCTCCTATCGTCCCCCCGACCCTCCCGGAGAATATTTGTCCAGAGGAGCGCCGGGGACCAAGCTGTCAGAACCGAGACGACGGAGGTTTCCATCAGGAATGTCCGCCGGTCATTTTTAATCACGTATTTACTGAGCATTTTTTACCGAGTCGTATTTACGGAGCATTTATACCGAGACGTATTGACTGAGCATTCGTACCGGGTCGTATTTACTGAGCATTTTTACCGAGTCGTATTTCCTGAGCGTTTACTGCGTGCAGAGCGCTGGACCGAACGCTTTGGGAGAGTCCGGTGGATCGGAAGACAGGCACGTTCCCCGTCCGCGATGAGTTTACGGCCTCGGTCCTGCGATCTCATTGACCGTCACACCGCTCTCATCGCCGCGAACCTCTTCTCTTTCAGCGCGGAGGTCCCGAGTAATCCCTGAAGACCCCGTTCTCGGACAGAAAATCAGTTGTTGTCTTCACAATAAAGGCCTTCCCCCAAATCACGAATGTTAACTCTCTATGAGATCCTTTGAATAAAGACCCTGGAGCAATGGTAAGAAAAGACCAACGATTCAGAGACACCCTGCGCCTACGATGTTCACGCCGTCAGATCAGCTTTGCCGGGATGAACCAGCAGAGAGTTGAAAACTTCAGTCGATTTAAAATACGGGTTTTTTCCTCAGCTAGCCTCTCCGCTTACTTTGGATTTTCAGCTCTCGCCACAGCCGAGCCGCCGGGGAAAGTCCAGGTTTCGCTCCCCGTCACCTCTGTCGGTCAATCCGTCCGTCAGTGGTATTTATTGAGCGCTTACTGTGTGCGGAGCACTGTACCGAGCGCTGGGGAGAGGACAAGCTAAGAGAGTTGATAGGCGCGTTCCCTGCCTGTCCCTCCCCCGGACCGCGAGCTTGCCGTGGGCGGGGATTATCGCCCTTTTTTGGTCGTACCGTACTTTTCCAAGCGCTCAGTACAGGGCTCTGCACACAGTAAGCGCTTAATAAATAGGATCGAACGAACGAATGAATGCCCACGACGAGCTTACGGTCTAGAGGGGGATTTCCCGTGCTTTTGTTCACGTTTTTTACCGTTTCAATCAATTGCGGAAAATAGCGTACTGGGGCAGAAAATGCCAGAAAAACTTCCTGAGAGGGATCCTCGTCCTCGTCAACGGTGACCGTGGAGCGCTTACCACGCGCAGAGCACTGGACTGAGCGCTCGGAGGAGTACGGTACAACGAGAGTTGGCAGACACGTTCCCTGCCCGCAGCCAGCTTCCAGTCGGTCAATCGGTGGTATTTACTGAGCGTTTACTGTGTGCGCGGCACTGTAATAAGCACCTGGGAGGGTCCAATATAAGAGACGCGCCGCCCCCCCCGCCCGCGACGAGCTTCCGGTCTCGAGGGAATAAGGAGGCGGCTGCCTCCCCGGTTCGCTCAGCGTTAGAATCGTCTGCGAAAACGAGACGCTCGCCCAAGGTCCCGGCCGGTGGGACGGTCCTGCCGATCGCGACCCGGGTCGCGACGGGGACGGTCAAGGACCCGGCGCGTTCGTTCGCAGCCCCCGGCTCCCCACGGGATCCGGAGCGGGGACGGGGCACGTAGTAAGCGCTTAACGGATACCGCCGTCCCTATCGTGATTCTAATCACCGTCCGACGGCGCCGCGCCGCCGGGTAGCTTCGGGTCCGGCGGATCCGGAGCGAGGACGGGCTGTCGGGAGGCCTCCCCGTCTTAACGGAGCGGGCGACTCCGAAACCACCGCCGGCCTCCGCCCGTCGCCTTTCTGCGAGCCCCCGATTCTCTTTGTCGTCATGACGTTGTCTTGTCTCCGTCCGTCCGTCTCCCCCGATTAGACCGGGAGCCCGGCGTGGGGCAGGGACGGTCTCTACCTGTTCCCGAATTGTCCATTCCAAGCGCTTAGTACAGTGCTCTGCACATAGTAAGCGCTCAATAAATACGATTGGATGAATGTGTCCGGGCAGGGCCTGGCTTCTTCAACTGCCCCTTCCGCTTCTCCGAGACCCACCCGGCACGAGGCAGAGTTCACACCAGTTCGCCCCTGGCCCGCGTCTTCGCTTCTCTGCGCCTCAGTTACCTCATCTGTAAAATGGGCATTAAATCCTCCCGCCAACTTAGACCGTTAGAATGGGGTGACAGGGACTGTGTCTGACCTGATTAACTTGTATCTACCCCAGCGCTTACAACGGTGCGTGGTACATAGTAAGCGCTTCGCGAGAACCACAGACGACAACTCCCGCCCCAAAACCTGAGCGGCGCAGGCCGGCGGGGGTGGGGACCGGCAAGATGGACCGCCCCCAGAGCTCCCCTCACCAAGTCACGACGGTGGGTCGACGACCTCTGCGCCGGCAAATGGCGGCCGGGGCACCGGAACGAGAATTTAAAAACCGAACGGGAATCAAGAAAATCACCTGCGTGAGTGAAGGGTCCTCCTAATGGGTTCCGAGTCGTCGGAGCCGGGGGCGGGGGAGGATTTTTTGTTGTTTTTGCAGCTGGCGACACAGCCGACCAACGCCCGCTCTGCCGGCGGCCTTCTGAGCAGCCACGTGGCCTAGCGAGACGCAGGGTGGCCTGGAGGATAGAGCACGGGCCTGGGAGTCAGAAGGATCTGGGTTCTAGTCTCATCTCGGCCGCCCGTCTGCCGGGTGACCTTGCGCGGGTCATTTCGCTTCCTTGGGCCTCGGCGCCCTCATCTGTAAAATGGGGATTACGATTGGGAGCCCCACGTGGGACAGGGATCGTGCCCAACCCGACTGGCTTGTACCCACGGTGCCTGGCGCACAGTGAGCGCTTAACGAGTACCACAATTATTATTATTCCGGTCGCCGTCTCCGGCCCTGACCCCTCTCTGCCTTCCCCACACAGCCTACTGGCCCTTAAACGCAGCAGAGCTGACTCAGAGATCATTTCCCGGCCGTGCCCTGGGCTCCGCGGGGGCCCGGAGAAGCCAAGTGACTTGCCCAAGGTCACAAGCACAACCCCGGTCCCCCAACCAGGCGACTCGCCACCGGACAGAAACGGCAGAGAAAAGGCGGGTGCGTCTTTCGGGAGCCAGGTCGAGCTTTCACGCGTCGGGCCGGGGTAACGACGTCCGCAGGAAGGAAGGCTTCTGGGGAAAAGCCGAGACATCCTCCCGGGGTCTCCCGGGGATGCCGTGAATTCAAAATACGTGTCCGGGTCTTTTTTTTCGAGGGTGGGACCTGAGCCGGGAGTTTCGCGCGCCTTCCTTCAAATCCAAACGTACCGTGAAGGGAGGCATTCAGGCTTGTTTGCTCTGATAATTGCTGTGGAGGCTCTGGCCTCCCAACTGGTTTTAGAAAGCCCCGTCCATCCGTCTTTCTTTCCGATCCTCCTTTTTAGTTTCGGTTCCCTCGGCGACGGCAGATCAGAGCGAGGATGTGTGTAAGGGGTCAGTGGTGAGAGAGGGGAGGCCGAGAAAAAGCGGGGGGGGGGGGGGGTCGGGATTAGAGGAGCGATGTTTGGGTCGGGTCGACGTGGGAGTCGAGTGCGGTAAGATAGGAGGGGGAGAGCTGATCGAGGGGTTTGGGTAACACCCGCAACTAATTTACAGAGCCAGCATATGGGACTTCAACGACAGAAAATTCAGAAAAATAAGTGATGCTTCGCCTCAAAACGGTCCTTCGTTAACGTGAGATAATCGTGGTTTGGGGGTTCTTGAAAATAATGACTTTAAACACTATTTAAAAGCGTGAATGTTGTGAGTGTTCAGAGAGTGAATTTCCCCGCTTGGATTTTTCTAGGCCTCTAAAGACACGCTCGAAAAATCATCGGTCTAAACAGACAGCCAGAAGGTCCTGAATCAAGATAAATGATAATGTGCAGTCAAAGAAAAAGTTGAATAAAAACTTCCCCTTTTATAAAAGTGGAGTTTTTATGTTTGTTTCAGGAATGCCTGACGTGTACTCATCCTCTCTTTAAAAAGACCTCCCTTAATCGGGGGCATTTTACAAATAAAAATAGGGTCATCGCACAGCTCTGTTCACGAATACCGCGTCCATCTAACTGGATGCAGGTCGGAATTTATCTGAGAGACGTTCTCCTTTCGGTTTGCCGACAACATCAGATCTGTGAGAGATTCCGAGGGCCAGCTGACATTTTGCTACAGAAATGCAAAGACGTGGTGGGGGAAGTCTCCGTGGCTTGAATTCCTCCAGCCTAAAGGGTACTCATCAAACCGAGAATTGCACTTTCTAGGCAGAACTGTGGTTTAGTCCATCCCGGGGGATTTCCTAGATTCCAGCTTGGGTCACTTAAGACGACATCGCTCCGTGGCACGGGCAAGGGTCACTCATCTGGTTCCACACGACAGGGACGGCCCGTGTCCAGCCGGTGCGGCCTAGACGGAGCCCGCGCCCGGACGTCAGCGGAACCCGGGTTCTAATCCCGGCTCCGCCGCTTGTCCCCCGCGCGGTCTCGGGCGAGTCGCTTCCCCTCTGTGGGGCTCGGTTACCTCATCGGCCAAATGGGGATTAAAACCGACCCGATTTGCTCGTACCCGCCCCAGCGCTTGGTGCCTGGCCCCGTAGTAAACGCCGAACAAACACCGCGATTGTTATCATCGTCACGGTCCGACGGGGACGCGTCGGCGGGGGATCCTTCGTGGCTGGCGGTTGTGATCCGTCCTCTCCCACCGCCGGGTCCCGTGCTCGGAAGTAGCGCTCGTGGCCTCGGGAACGTGGAAGTGGAATCCGCAGCCGCTTTGAGGTCGGGACGGGGGGTGGCTCGTTCCCTCCCGTCACACCGTGCGCGTTTTCTGTCCTTCCCTTCCGGAAGCGGTGTGGTCCGGAGGATGTAGCACGGGCCTGGGAGCCAGAGGACCTGGGTTCTCGAGACTCTCAGCTCGCTTTGGGCGGGGAATGTGTCTTTCTATTCTTGTATCATACTCTCCCGAGCGCTTAGCGAGAAGCAGCGTGGCGCAGTGGAAAGAGCACGGGCTTCGGAGTCAGGGCTCATGGGTTCGAATCCCAGCTCTGCCACTTGTCGGCTGTGTGACTGTGGGCGAGTCACTTCACTTCTCTGTGCCTCAGTTCCCTCATCTGTAAAATGGGGATGAAGACCGTGAGCCCCACGTGGGACGACCCGATCCCCCTGTGTTTACCCCAGTGCTTAGAACGGGGCTCTGCACATAGTAAGCGCTTAACAAATACCGACATTATTATTATTCTTAGTAAAGTGCTGTGCACACAGCAAGCTCTCAGTAAGTGCGACTGAATGAATCTCTTGCCTGCTGTGTGATTTTGGACAGTAATAATCGTGGTTTTGTGTTAGACTCTTATTATGGACCAGGCTCTGTACTAAGCGCTGAGGTGGATACAGGCAAATTGGGTTGGACACGGCCTCTGTCCCACACGGGGAGTTACAAGTTAATGAGGCAGAATACAGTCCCACACGGGGCGCGCTGTCCAAGTAGGCGGGAGAACAGTTATCGAATCCCCATTTTGCAGTTGAGGAAACTGAGGCGTAGAGAAATGAAGTGATCTAGGGAAGCAGCACGGCCTAGTGGATAGAGCACAGGCCTGGGAGTCAGAAGGACCTGGGTTCTAAACTCAGCTTTGCCATCTGTCTTCCCTAGATCACTTGATTTCTCTTAATTTCTCTATGCCTCAGTTTCTTCAACTGCAAAATGGGGATTCGATAACTGTTCTCCCTCCTACTTACTGAGCCCGGTGTGGGACTGTGTTCCGCCTCATGAACTTGTAACTACCCCAGGGTTGAGAACAGTGCTTGACTCATAGGAAGTGCTTAACAAATGCCATTTAAATGATCAAAATGCTCCAGGCCCACCCAGAAATAGACATTCTGTAATACTCGGGATATAAACTCCCTCCCCTCCCACTAAGCGCGCCGGGAGAGCAAACTGTCCGGATGGACGCGAATCTTCATACAGAATCACACAATAGTAATCATCACCGGGGCATTCGTTGGGCGCTTCCCCTGTGTCAGTCACCGTACTAAGCGCCGGGGTGGGTACAGGGAAATCGGGTTGGACAGAGTTCCCGTCCCCCACCAGCCAGGTGCAAAATGGCAGCCAACCTCATTTATTGAGAGATGAAGAGGTTGGAGAAGCGGCGGGGCTTAGTAATAATAACGATGGCATTTGTTAAGCGCTGACTATGTGCAAAGCACTGTTCTAAGAGGAGCCTGGGCATCAGAGGACCCGGGTTCCAATCCTGACTCCACCAGTCGTCTGCAAATCACTCAGCTTCTCTGTGCCTCGGTTCCTGGATCTGTCAGGCGGGGATTAAGACCGCGAGCCCCACGTGGGACACGGACCGTGGCCAATCCGACGATTTCGTATCCACCCCAGCGCTTAGTATGGTGCCTGGCACAGAGTAACCACTTAATAAATACTATCAGAAATAAAATATGGGGTGGGGTGGGGTGGGGGAGAAAGTGGCAGTGGAAGCTGCCTGCGGTCCCATGGCACCCTGCTTTGGTGAGTTCCCCGAGCAGAAATCAACCCGCAACTAAGGACGTCGCCGATGCAGTTTCCTCTGGGCTGGGAAACCAGGGTCGGTCCTTTTGGCCTTTAATTTATTATTATTGATAATAATCGTGGTATTTGTTAAGCACTTACTACGTGCGAGGCACTGTACTAGACGCTGGGGTGGTGACCAGCAAATCGGTTTGGACGCGGTCCCTGCCCGACACGGGGGGCTCCCCGTCTTAATCCCCATTTTACAGATGAGGGAACTGAGGCACAGAGCAACGAAGCGGTCTGCCCAAGGTCACGCAGAAAGCCGGTGGAGTCCGGGATTGGAACCCAGGTCCGTCCGCCTGCCGGGCCCGCGCTCTATCCATTAGGCCTCGCTTTAAGTATGAGCGCGAGGTCTGGTGGGGAAAAGAAAACCAACACTGTGTGAGTGTTATGTGGGTATTTCTGCTCCCTTCTTAACTACCCCCAGATGGGGTTGATTATCTCATCTCTAATTAATTATCTTAATTCCCCTACCCCTGTTTCTGGAGCTTTAAGGACACACCTATATCATCCCCCCCTCCCCCCTCTCCCTAGCACTTTTGTACATATCTGTAATTTATTTATTAATGTCTGCCCCCTCCCTCTAGACTGTAATAATCATGTTGGTATTTGTTAAGCGCTTACTGTGTGCAGGGCACTGTTCTAAGGCTGGGGGGCGGGAATGCGGCGTGATCAGCTTGTCCCACGTGAGGCTCACGGTCTCAATCCCCATTTTACGGATCAGGGAACTGAGAGGCACAGCGAAGTGACTTGCCCACAGTCACACAGCTGACAAGTAGGCAGAACTGGGATTCGAACCCATGACCTCTGACTTCCAAGCCCGTGCTCAGCCGCCTCTCTATACTGTAAGCTCCTCGTGGGCAGGGAATGTGTCTTTTTATTGTATTGTAATAATAATAATGATATTTGTTAAACGCCTACTATGTGCCGAGCACTGTGCTTACTATGCGCAAGGCACTGTACTAGGCACTGGGGTGGATACGAGCAAATCGGGTTGGACCCAGTCCCTCTCCCACGTGGGGCTCGCCGTCTCTATCCCCATTTTACCGACGAGGGAACTGAGGCCCAGAGAAGTGAAGTGACTCGCCCGAGGTCACCCGGCGGACAAGTGGCGGAGTGGGAATCGGAACCCACGACCTTCCCACTCCCAGACCTGAGCTCTATCCGTTAAAGCTGCCTCTTTCCCAAGCGCTTAGTCCGGCGCTCCGCATGCAGCGAGCGCTCGATAAATACGATCGAATGGATGAATGGGACTTGTGTATATTTGTATACATTATTTATTACTCTTTTATTCATGATGGGTATACATCTATAATTCTATTCATCTTGATGGCATTGAGGCCTGACTACTTGTTTTGTTTTGCTGTCTGTCTCCCCCTTTTAGACCGTGAGCTCGTTGTTGGGCAGGGATCGTCTCTATCTGTTGCCAAATTGTCCATTCCAAGCGCTTAGTCCGGTGCTCTGCACACGGTAAGCCCTCAATAAATATGATGGAATAATAATGATAATAATGACATTTGCTAAGCGCTTCTTATGTACCAAGCATTGTTCTCAGCGCTGAGGTAGGTATAAAGTGATCGGGTGGTCCCACGTGAGGCTCACGGTCTTCATCCCCATTTTCCAGATGAGGTCACTGAGGCACAGAGAAGTGAAGTGACTTGCCCACGGTCACACAGCTGACAAGCTGCTGAGCCGGGATTTGAACCGATGATCTCTGACTCCCAAGCCCGGGCTCTTTCCACTGAGCCACCCTGCTTCTCTGGATGGATGGATGGATGGATGGATGGATGGATGGATGGATGGATGGATGGATGAACGAATGAATATAGATGGAAGGATGAATGAATGAATAAATGGATGGAAGGATGAATGCATAAAGTGATGGATGGATGGGTGGATGGATGGGTGGGTGGAAGGAAGGAAGGAAGGAAGGAAGGAAGGAAGGAAGGAAGGAAGGAAGGAAGGAAGGAAGGAAGGAAGGAAGGAAGGAAGGAAGGAAGGAAGGAAGGATGAATGAACAAATAAATGGTTGGATGGAAGGATGGATGGATGGATGAATGAATGCATATATGGATGGATGGATGAATGCATGACTGCACGAATGAATTTATAGATGGAAGGATGAATGAATGAATAAATGGATGGATGGATGGAAGGATGAATGATTAAAGTGATGGATGGATGGAAGGAAGGGTGAATGAATGAATAAATGGATGGATGGATGGATGGATGGAAGGAAGGATGAATGAACAAATAAATGGTTGGATGGAAGGATGGATGGATGGATGAATGAATGCATATATGGATGGATGGATGGATGGATGACTGAACGAATGAATTTATAGATGGAAGGATGAATGAATGAATGGATGGATGGAAGGATGAATGAATGAACGGATGAATGAACGGGTGGCTGGACGAATGCCGGGCTCCCTGGGGAGGGCGCAGGTGTCACGAGCCTCGGGGTCAGAGGGGCGCGCGGGGCGGGGCCCCCTCCCCCAGCCGCCGTTGGCGAGAAGGCCGGCAGGTGGCGGTGGCGGACGGGGGGGCGGGGCCCGGGGGCGGCGGCCAATCGGACGGCGGGAGGGGCGGGGCCCGGGCCGGCGACCAATCGGACGGCGGGAGGGGCGGGGCCCGGGGCGGCGGCGGCCAATCGGGCGGAGGGAGGGGCGGGCGGGGGCGGGGCCGCGCCCGAAGCACGGGGTGGCGGCGGCCGAAGCGGGGGAGAGGCTGGAGGGCGCGGACGCGGCGCGCGGACCGGCGGAGACCGGTTGGGTCCGGCCCGACGCCGTGAGGGAGGGAGCCGCCGACGCCGACGCCGCCATGTCCGGGCCCTGCTGCGCCGGCCAGGTGAGCGGCACGGGCCCCGCCCCGGGGGATGCCGGGAGGGGGGGCCGTTGGCCCGCCCCGGGGGATGTCGGGAGGGGGGAGGTTGGCCGGCCTGCCCCGGGGGATGCCGGGAGGGGGGGAAAAGGTGGCATAGTCAGGGAAGGCCTCCTGGAGGAGGGGGGCCTTCGATGAGGCTCTGACCTGCAGCTGAAAGTGGGCCTTAGGGAAGGCCTCCTGGAGGAGGGGGGCCTTGGGTTCAGTCAGGGAAGGCCTCCTGGAGGAGGGGGACCCTGGATTCAGTCAGGGAAGGCCTCCTGGAGGGGGGGGGGGGCCTTCGATTCAGTCAGGGAAGGCCCCCTGGAGGAAGGGGGGCCTTCGATGAGGCTCTGATCTGCGACATGAAAGTGGGCCTTAGGGAAGGCCTCCTGGAGGAGGGGGGCCCTGGATTCAGTCAGGGAAGGCCTCCTGGAGGAGGGGGGCCTTGGATTCAGTCAGGGAGGGCCCCCTGGAGGAGGGGGGGCCTTCGATGAGGCTCTGACCTGCAGCTGAAAGTGGGCCTTGGGTTCAGTCAGGGAAGGCCTCCTGGAGGAGGGGGCCTTGGGTTCAGTCAGGGAAGGCCCCCTGGAGGAGGTGGGCCTTCGATGAGGCTCTGACCTGCGACATGAAAGTGGGCCTTAGGGAAGGCCTCCTGGAGGAGGGGGGCCTTGGGTTCAGTCCGGGAAGGCCTCCTGGAGGAGGGGGGGGGCCTCCGATGAGGCTCCGACCTGGGAGAGGAGGGGAAAGTGAGGCGTCGTCGGGGAAGGCCTCCCGGAGGAGGTGGGGTGAACACGCCCCTCGGGCCCTGCTGGAGGGCTGCCCGGACGCAACCCAGCCCTCGGGTATCTATTGAGCGCCTACTACGTGCGGGGCGCCGGGGAGGGCGCCTCCGTCTCGCCTGTCTCGCCGCCGACCTCGGGTCCCCGGCTCCCACGGGCCGGGCTAATGATAATCGTGAGGGTGATGACGTTAGGCGCTTACTACGTGCCAAGCGCCGTCCTGAGCGCTGGGGGAGATCCAGGGGATCCACGTGGGGCCCCCGGGCTTCCTCCCCATTTCGCAGATGAGGGGAGTGAGGCCCAGAGAAGCGAAGCGACCCGGCCCGCGGGCACACGGCCTGACACGGGGCGGAGGCGGGATTAGAACCCACGACCTCCGACTCCCGAGCCCGGGCTCTTTCCGCCGGGTCAGGCTGCTTCGGCCTCCCTCCCCGCTTCAAAGCTTTCCCGGAGGCCCACCCCCTCCAGGAGGCCCACCCTGACTTAGCCCCACCGGTCCCTCATTTCCCCCTTGAGAGCCTTACATAAGCGCTCGATAAATACGATCGAACGGCTCCAAGTGCCACCTCCTCCAGGAGGCCCTCCCGGACGGAGCCCCACCGTTCCCTCATTTCCCGCTTCGGGACCTTATTGAAGCGCTCGATAAATACGACCGATTGATTGACTTGAAGTGCCACCTCCTCCAGGAGGCCTTCCCGGACTAAGCCCCCCTCTTCCCTCATTTCCTCCCTCAGAGCCTTATTGAAGCGCTCAGTAGATACGATTCAATGAATGAATCCAAGTGCCACCTCCTCCAGGAGGCCTCCCCGGACGGAGCCCCGCCGTTTCCCTCATGTCCCGCTTCGGGAACCTTATTGAAGCGCTCGATAAATAGGAATGAATGAATCGGAGGTCCGCCTCCTCCAGGAGGCCCTCCCGGACGGAGCCCCACCGTTCCCTCATTTCCCGCTTCGGGAACCTTATTGAAGCGCTCGATAAATACGATTGAATGAATGGGGGGGGCCCGCCTCCTCCAGGAGGTCTTCCCGGACTACGCCCCCCTTTTCCCTCATTTCCCACTTCGGGACCTTATTGAAACGCTCGATAAATAGGAGCGAATGAATTGAAGGCCCACCTCCTCCGGGAGGCCTTCCCTGACTAGCCCCCACTCTTCCTCATCCCACTCCCTTCTGCGTCACCCTGACTCGCTCCCTTTCTTCATATCCCCCCCCCCCCCCCAGCCCCACACCACTTATGTCCGCATCTGTAATTTATTTATATCAATGTCCGCCTCCCCTCCCTCCCTTTGACCGTAAATTCCTTCTGGACAGGAAACGTGTCTGTTATTTTGTTCTGTTCTACTGTGCCCTCCCCGGCGCTCAGGACGGTGCTCTGCGCCCAGTAAGCGCCCAGTACACGCGATTGGCTACGGGGCGGCGGGATCAGGGCCCACGCTGAGGTTACATTTAATTCACTCGGGCCGATCGGGAGCCGCGGCCCGTGCTGAGCCCCGTTTTTATTGGTGTCATCGTATTTGTGAAGCGCCCGCTGCGCGTCGAGCGCTGGGGCGGATAGAGGTGAATCAGGTCGGACGCGGTTCCCCCGTCCTCCGTGGGGCTCCCGGCCCAAGTCCGAGGGAGGCGGGTCGGATCCCCCTTCTACCGAGGAGGAGACGAGGCCCGGAAGCGACTTGCCCTTTGCCTTCCTTAGAATTAGGGTATTAAGCACTGGGTAGCGATCGCATCTGAGCGCTCACTACGTGCCGAGCGGCGGACTGAGCGCTCGGGAGAGCACGAGCCCGCAGATTGAGCAGGCGCGCTCTCTGCCCTCTGTGTGTACGTGTTTATTATCCTATTTATTTTATTAGCGGCGTGTTTATCTCTATAATCCCATTTATATCGATGCCGCTGACGCCTCCTTCCCTTTCTCTGATGCGCGTCTCCCCCTCTCTACACCGTGAGCCCGTCGCGGGCGGGGACCGTCCCTGTTTGTCGCCGAACCGTCCTCTCCGAGCGCCGAGGACGGTGCTGCTGCGCGCAGCGAGCGCCCAATACGTGCGGTTGAGCGAGTGAACGAGCGAACAAGCTGTACGCGCCTCGGCCCCTCCCAGACCGGGGCGGGGGGGGGGGGGCGTGGGATTGCGGCCCCATTTTACAGATGAGGTCAGCGGGATCCCAGAAGAAGCGAACTCGACCGAGATCTCACGACCGACAAGCGGCGGAGCTGGGATTTGACTCCCCGACTCTCAGGCTCGTGGTCTCTCCGCTTAGACCACGCTGCCTCACGTGGCTTAGGGTCAGCGGGTCCGTAGTTTTTACCGAGTCGAGTGCCCCGCACGGAGGAGATGCTCGCCAGAAGCCACCGGTCGATGGACGGATGGATTGATCAAGGGCTTCCTGGGTGCGGAGCCTGCGGTAAGCGCTTGGGAGAGCGCAGCGGAGTCGGTGGACAGGATTCCTGCCTGCAAGGAGATGAGTGATAATCTAGTGGGGGGAGACGGTTATTTAAATAAATTACGGAAGCAACACACTATAAGGATATCTACCTAAGTGCTGTCGGGTATCAAGGCGCTTGGGCTGTTCCATCTTAGGGCTTTCCCGGTGCTTTTAGAGCGCGGTTTCCTTGCTCCTCTGGGCCTGTTTCTGGGCCTTATCTTTTTAATAATAATAATTGTTAAGTACTTACCGTTAGCACTGGGGAGACACCAGGTTATCAGGTTGTCCCGGGTGGGGCTCACAGCTTTCGTCCCCATTTTACAGATGAGGTAACTGAGGCACAGAGAAGCTAAGCGCTCACGTGTCCCAGGCGCGGTACTGAGCGCTGGGGTGGGCGCAGGAAAATCCGGTTGGACCCAGTCCCTGTCCCACATGGGGCTCGCGCTCTTATCCCCATTTTACAGGTGAGGGAACGGAGGCCAGAGAAGGGAAGTGACTTAGCCAAGGTCCCACGGCGGAGCCGGGAGGGAAACCGAGGTCCTTCCGACTCCCAGGCCCGGGTTCTATCCGTTGATCGTTCACTGAGTCGAATTTATTGAAGTGCTTACCGCGTGTCCAGCACTGCACCAAGCGCTGGGGAAAGGGCAATACAGCAGTAGTGACGATCCCTGCCCCGCGGTGCCTTTCGCACAGTAAGCGTCGAGTCCCTTACCGTGTCTGGGCCTCAGTTTCCTCATCTTTAAAATGGAGCTGGTGCCCGCTCGCCCTCCCTCCCCCATCTGGAGCCCGCGGCGAAGGAGCAGGGTCTGCGTCCGATCTGATGAGCCGGTCTCCAACCCGGGGCTTTGCACACGGCGAGGGTTTAGTAAAGGTTCGAGGAGCGGCGCGGCTCAGGGGGAAAGAGCCCGGGCTCGGGGGGTCAGAGGTCGTGGGTTCTAATCCCGGCCCCGCCGCTTGGCAGCTGTGTCATCTGGGGCAAGTCATTCATTCGATCGAATCTATCGAGCGCTTACTACGTGCAGAGCACTCTACTAAGGGATGTACGATCCGGCGACGGAAGTCACTTCACTTCTCTGTACCTCGGTTACCTCATCCGTAAAATGGGGATGAAAGCTGTGATCCCCACCTGGGGCAACCTGGTGTCTCCCCGATGCTTCGCACGTAGTGAACGCTTACCAGATACCACCACTGTGGTCATTATCTAGTAAACGCCGCGGCGGTAACGACGGTTATCATCTCTCCGGACTTTCCAGAGCCAGTCACCGGCCTTCCGGGACCGCCGGCCGGTCGTGACCGTGACGGTGTCCTGTCGTGGTCTCCCGAGCGCTTAGGGCAGCGTTCTGCACGCAGCGAGCCGGGCCGCAGATGGCCTAAGCCTCTGCACCTCAGTGTCGTGGGACCTCCCCTCCTCCAGCCCCCCCCGCCCCGGGGTGCGGAGGAAGGCCGGCTCCTCGGGGCCCCGGTTTCGAAACGCGCATCCGGGGGGGGCGGGGGGGGCGCCCCGGGCCTCCGACTAGCCCCATTGTAGATGGGGGCAACCGAGGTCGTGGGCCGGAAGCCAAAGGACTGGCGGGAGCCAGGCGGGGAGAGCCGACTGCGGCTGCCTCCCGGGGTGACGACCCGTAAAGAACCCCGACCTCTGACGAGGCGCGGGTGCCCGTTTGAGTTTTTATTTTTCTTTTAAGGTATTTGTTGAGGGCTTACTATCTACTAAGCACTGGGGTAGATAGAAGCGAGTCGGACTGGACACGGCCCCTGTCCCACGTGGGGGCTCACAGTCTCCTCCAGATTCTAGACTCACCGAGGGCAGGGGACGGATCCGCTAATTCCGTTGTACGGCACCGTCCCCGAGTACCGCGCTCTGCTCGAACGGTCGATTGATTTTGCAGGTGAGGCCCAGAGAGGCGACGCGACTGGCCCGAGGTCACGCCGCCGAAAAGTGGCGGAGCCGGGATTAGAACCCGGGTCCTTCCGGACACCCCCCCCCCCCCTCGGGTCCACGGTCCATCCACTGGGACACACCGCTTTCCTCTCGGAGGAAAGCGTTAGGATATTTCTTTTTTCACCCAACGGGGTAGATGGGGAAATGGTTTTTTGGCGTTGTGGCCAAGTGAGTGTCTCTAGTATCTAAAAGTCTCCACTCCCGACCCTCTCCTCGGTAACTCTTTGGAGAGAACCCCCCCAGTCAATCTATCGGTGGTATTCATTGAGCGTTTATTTTGTGCAGAGCACCGTACTAAGCGCCCGGGAAGAGTACGACACGTCAGAATTGTACCCTCGTCCGAAGCAGTGGATGAGAAGCAGCGCGGCTCAGTGGAAGGAGCCCGGGCTTGGGAGTCGGAGGTCATGGGTTCGAGTCCCGGCTCCGCCACCTGTCCAGCTGTGTGGCTGTGGGCAAGTCACTTCGCTTCTCGGCGCCTCAGTTCCCTCATCTGGAAAATGGGGATCGAAACCGTGAGCCCCACGTGGGACGGCCGGATCGCCTTGTATCCCCCAGTGCTTTGCACATAGTAAGCGCTTAACAAATGCCACCATTTATTTTCTGTTTGCCGCCCCGAGCCGGGGCCGGATTTTGGTGGGTGTGAGAGTGTGTCCGTAGTCCTCGATCTTCGGGACCCATTCTTGTCTTCGTCAGATAAAGGGATGGCGACGGGGTTGCAGGCGAGAAAGACAGCTTGAATCGGACAGTCAGCGGTATTTATTGAGCGCTTACTATGTGCGGAGGTGTACTGATGTCTACACTAAACACTCAAGAGAGCGCAGTGCAACCCATTTAACCCGGAACGAGCTTTCCGTCCAGTGGAAATGCTCTCAAGGGAACACTCCTCCTCCGGGGGCCTCCACTTCGGCGTCTTCCCCCCCCCCCGGCCCACAACCAAAGAAAGACTTCCAGTGAACAATTATCGTATCAGACCGTTCCCGTGTCGGTCATTTTTGAATTACCCTCCCACACGCCGGGGACGCCTCCTGCAAACTATTGCGGTTTCTTGCGTAAACAGCCCAGAGAGAGGGAGTTGACTTGTGTCAGCATTTTTTTTCCCAACCCCATTTCTGAAAATGATCGATCAGGATTTCACCCTGTCGGACTGTGGTTCTCTCCCAAGAGCGTCATAGAAGTATTAAGCCCTTCGCCGTGTGCTGAGCGCTCTGCTAGGCGCAGGGAGAAGAATGCACAGGCGGGAAGTCAACACAGACCTTGCTCTGCACGCCGCAGGCGCTCGATAAATAGCACTGATAAATATTGGGGCAACTGGGCATTTGCAAAGACTGAGCATAGGGCCCCGGAGAGAGACGGCACGGGAAAAGGGGGTACAGTTTGCCAGGCGGTGGTGTTTACTGAGCCCTTACTGTGTGCAGAGCACTGTACTAAGCGCCTGGGAAAGCACAAGGGTAAATGGACACATTCCCCGCCCACAGTGAGCTTACAGTCTAGGGGGGAGACGGGCATTAATAGAAATTAATAAATCGTGGATATGGAGACATCAAGACGCAGCGTGGCCTAGTGGCAAGAGCTTGGGCTCGGGAGGCAGAGGCTGTGGGTTCCGGTCCCGGCTCTGCCACTCGTCTGCTGTGTGACCTTGGGCAGGTCACTTCACTTCTCTGGGCCTCGCTTCCCTCATCTGTAAGAGGGGGATGAAGACTGTGAGGCCCACGCGAGACAAGCCGATGACCCCGTATCCACCCCAGTGCTCAGAACGAGCCCGCGACCCATAGCGTGCACTTAAATACCGTCGTCATTGTTGTCGTGTGCCATGGGGCCGGGAGGGAGAGGTGAATAAGGGGAGCAAGTCAGGGCGGTCTGTGTTTCTCGGGTCGTCTCTCCCCAGAGGGATCGCGTTTACCAGATGGGTTTTGCGCTTCCTCAAACTGGATGCGGTTGATCACGGGCCTCATATCCGTTTGGTCCCGGCCGGTGGCCACGCGGTCGGTCGTGGATGGTGAAGGAGATAGTTTGGAGGATGGTGATTCTGCCCGGGGTATCTCATCGCCAAGTTATGCAGGGGGCCGGGAGGGTTGACAGCATGTTACTGGAATGTCTGAATTTCTCACCCCGGCCGGTTCTCGGCCCGGAGGCTCACGCCAGGGCCGAGCTCGGGGCAGGATCCGCTCACGGTTCTTTATCAGCTGGCCTATCTTGTAAGCTCTGGCTGTGCGCTAAGCGCTGGCCTCAGCACTGGGCCAGATGGAAGGTGGGCAGATCGAGCACCGGGTCGAGAGGAGAGACTGCGTAGCCCAGAAGCCGCATGGCCTAACGGGTGGAGCCACGGGCCCGGGAGTCGGAAGGACCCGGGTCCTGATCCCGGCTCCGCCACTCGGGCAAGTCGCCTCACTTCTCCGGGCCTCAGTCCCCCCCTCTGGAGAACGGAGATGGACACTGGGAGCCCCGCGTTGGACGGGGGCCGCGTCCAACCCGATGTGCTTTGCTCGTAGCCACTCCAGCGCTACGTTCAGCGCCTGGCACGTAACGGATCCCGTCATCCCTGCGTTAGAGAGGAGGAAACTGAGGCCCAGGCGGGTTCGTCCCCACGGCGGCCCGTCCTGCACCGGAGAGAAGCCTCCTTCGACTCAGGTTTTCCCTTTTCGGGCACCTTGAGTTCCCTCCCTTTTCCCACCCCAGCCTCTCCCCAACGGTCAACCCACCCCTAGTTACACAACCTCCCAGGGGAGGCAGCTCGACCCAGTGGAAAAAGCAAATGACGAGGAGTTGGGAGGCATGGGTTCGAATTCCCACCCCAGCCTGGCGTTGGGTAAAGTCAGCCTCTCTGGGCCTCATCTTCTTCATCTGTGAAACGGGGCGAAGAGAGCGGCACGGCCCGGGGGAAAGAGCGCGGGCTTGGGAGTCGGAGGTCATGGGTTCTAATCCCGGCTCTGCCGCCAGTCAGCTGTGTGACCTTGGGCGAGTCACTTAACTTCTCTGTGCCTCAGTTACCTCATCTGTCCAATGGGGATTAAAAAAACTGCGAGCCCCCCGTGGGACAGCCTGATCACCCGGCATCCCCCGGCGCTTAGAACAGTGCTTTGCGCATAGTAAGCGCTTAACAAATACCACGATTATTATTATTATCATCATTTAGCGGATAGAGCCCGGGCCCGGGAATCGGAAGGATCTGGGTTCCAGTCCCAGCTCTGCCACGCGTCTGCTCCGTGACTTCGGCTGAGTCACTTCACCGGGCCTCAGTTCCCTCATCTGAAAAATGGGGATTAAAACCGTGAGCCCGATGTGGGCCAGGGACTGTGTCCAACCCGCTAAAACTTCCAACTACCCCAGCACTTAGAACAGTGCCTGGCTCATAGTAAGCGCTTAGCAGCTCGTAATGATAATGGCATTCGTCAAGCGCCTACTGTGCGCAAAGCATCGTTCTGAGTGCTGGGGGCGGGGAACGAGGTGATCGGGTGGTCCCAGGTGGGGCTCACGGTCTTCACCCCCATTTTCCAGGTGAGGTAACTGAGGCTCAGTGGAGTGACTTGCCCAAAGTCACACGGCTGACAGGTGGAGGAGCCGGGGTTAGAACCCACGACCTCTGACTCCCAAGCCCGGGCTCTTTCCACTGAGCCACGCGGCTTCTCTACCGTCAGTATTAACAAAGGCCGTCGTTACCGGATGAGGTAGAAGCAGTACGGGTATTTCTTGAGCGCCCACCCAGGGTACCAACTCTGTACCAGGCGGTTGGGAAAGGACCCCGGGCACGGAGAAAGCTATTTACCGCTCACGGGGGAGCTTGCGATCTAGGGGGGCCCCTCCCTCTTAGACTTCGGGTTCCGGGGCCCTGAAAGTGCCCGACCCCGTCAGATGGTCCGTTGGAGCCCTTCGTAAACGTCGTCATGATAGCGTGTGGGATGAGAGAGAAAATCGCGGCGCAGTTTCTCCGTGGCCTCCCTCCCCGTTTGGGCCCCGAAGGAAGATCGTGGGCGGGCGTTACCTCAGCGGGGGCCGGCCTTGGCCTCGAAGCAGGAGACGGGCTTACCCCCTCAGCCGTCGGTGCTCCCCGTCCGTCCCCACCTCCCAACCTCCCCCGCCGGACCTCTGCGGGCCCCGGGGAGGGGTCCCGTACGGTAACGTATCGATCGCCCCCGTCCCGTCGGCTGCTCCGCGGATTCCCGACCGGCGGAATCCCGGACTCGCCGGCACACGTCCGCGAGCGCCTCGGTTGCCTTTCGCCGTGGCGACGGGCCGGCCCGTCTCGGCGGCGGGAACCCGGTGTGGTCGTTGGAGCCGGTCGGAGCGGTCGGAAATACGGGAGTCCGGGTCCGAGGCCCGCACGTTTCGATCTTAGCGAGGGGGCGGCGCCGGCCGCGCGTACGTGCGGGTGCGGAGTTGGCCGTCCATCCGAAGGTTCGTGTCCGTATACGGAGAAAGCGCGCAAACCCTTTCGTTCATTGGGCCGTATTTCCCGGGCGCTTATTATGCGCAGGGCGCCGGACCGAGCGCTTGGAACGGGCAGCCGGGCGACAGATAGACAATCCCTGCCCAGCGACGGGCTCGCGGTCTGAACGGCGATTCCGGTCACGTGGGTCAATACCAAGGAAGGACGGGATGGGAATGTGGGCCGACTGGGTGGTGCGTGTTAAGCCAGTAAAGACGGGTCTTAGCTGCCCGGACTGAAGTTGAGCCGGGCAGGGAGAGAGCCGGCCCGTTGGCTCCTCGAGGGCAAGGACTGTGTCCTCTGACTCTCCAGGACTCTCCCAAGCACTTAGCTCAGCGCTCTGCACCCGATAGCTGCCCAACAGTTACTAATGCTGGTATTCGTTAAACGCTTACTCTGTGCAGAGCGCCGTGCTAAGCGCCGGGGGAGATGCAGGGTCGTCGGGTCGTCCCACGGGAGGCTCCCGGTCTTCACCCCCGTCTTCCAGATGAGATCACTGAGGCCCAGAGAAGAGAAGCGACTCGCCCACGGTCACACAGCTGACACGTGGCAGAGCCGGGAGTCGAACCCGTGACCTCTGACTCCCAAGCCCGGGCTCTTTCCACTGAGCCTAATGCTGATAATTTTGGCATTCGTTAAGCGCTTACTCTGTGCAGAGCACCGTGCTAAGCGCCGGGGGAGATACAGGGTCGTCGGGTCGTCCCACGGGAGGCTCCCGGTCTTCATCCCCGTCTTCCAGGTGAGGTCACTGAGGCCCCGAGAAGTGAAGCGACTCGCCCACGGTCACACAGCTGACACGTGGCAGAGCCGGGAGTCGAACCCGTGACCTCTGACTCCCAAGCCCGGGCTCTTTCCACTGAGCCTAGTATTCGTTAAGCCCTTACTACGTGTCAGGCACGGTTCTGAATGCTGGGGTAGATCAAGTTGGACACAGTCCCCGTCCCACATGGGGCTCACAGTCTCAACGCCCGTTTTTACAGATGAGGGAACTGAGGCCCAGAGGAGTGAAGTGACTCGCCCAAGGTCACGCACCGGACGGGCGGCAGAGTCGGGCTTAGAACCCGGGTCCTTCCGACTCCCGGGTCCGGGCTCTGTTGACACAGCGGGGCCTGACGGAAAGAGCTTGGAAGTCAGAGGACGTGGGTTCCAATCCCGACGCCGCTACTCGTCTGCCGTGCGACCTCGGGCGAGCCGCTTCACTTCTCTGGGCCTGGGTTACCTCATCTGGAAAATGGGGATGAAGACCGCGAGCCCCACGTGGGGCGACCCGATGACCTGGTATCTACCCCAGCGCTTAGAACGGTGCTTGCCGCGTAGTAAGCGCTCAACAGATACCAGCATCGTCGTCGTCGTTATCGACGGGTGACGGAGCCCTCATTCCCTGGGTCTGCGGAAACACCCACCGACCCGAAAGCGGTTCGGGGAGACGGACCCCAGGTAGCTTTGCCGCTGGGAAGACGGGAGGCCGGAGAGACGGATCGGGGGAATGGCTAAGGTGGGGTGCCCCGGGTGCCTCTGATGGGGCGTTGATTTCATGCCCCAAAACGTCCGCTTGAGTCGTACGGGAAACGGGACTTTATATGCGACCGTTCTTCTGGAATTTGCCCCCGGAGACCGTCACGTAGCTTGCGTGAGGGAAAACAGCTGTTGTGGAAAAACTGAACTGCGGTGGGTTTTCTACCGGCCGTGTAAAACTGGCAGTTCGGAAGGGAGTCGACGGCCCGCTGTGCGTCAACGCCGCCGTTTTCTTAAGGCTTGCCTGATCGAGAGTGAGTTTTTCTCCCGACCGCCCCAGGCCAGTGGGGGGGGGGGGGAAGGAGATCAAATTTCTGCTCTCCCTACGCGTCTGAAACCCTCCCCATTTTGAGTCACAGACCCACACGGGTTTTCGTGGAATCGGAGTGGTCCGATCTGTCGTTCTGCCCTGCAGAACGGAGGAGCGCGCACGGGCTCTGGCTTCTCCTCCTCCGTTAAGCCGGGATATGGGACCACCTGTGTGGCCTAGTGGCAAGAGCGCGGCCTTGGGAGTCAGAGGACCTGGGTTCCGATCCCCCCCTATGTGCCGAGCACCGTTCTGAGCGCTGGGGTAGATACGGGGTAATCGGGTCGTCCCACGTGAGGCTCACGGTCTTCATCCCCACTTTACGGATGAGGTCACCGAGGCCCAGAGAAGTGAAGTGACTTGCCCACAGTCACACAGCTGACAGGTGGCAGAGCTGGAATTCGAACCCATGACCTCTGACTCCCAAGCCTGTGCTCTTTCCACTGAGCCTGTGACCCTGGGCAAGTCTCTTCGCTTCTCTGGGCCTCGGTGACCTCATCTTTAAAATGGGGATTAAGACCGGGAGCTGCACGTGGGTCAGGGATTGGGGCCAAGCCTTTGTATCGATCCCAGCGCCCAGAACAGTGTTAAGCGCTTAACAAATGCCATTATTATTATTATTATTGTTGTTGTTGTTCTCTTGAAGGGAGTGAAAACCTGGGTGACGCCCCGAGAGCAGGGCCTCCTCTTAAAAGGCTGCTGGTCTGTGACGAGCAGCTGTTGTGTATTGTGGTATAATAACGTTGGTATTTGTGAAGCGCTTGCTCTGTGCCGAGCACCGTTCCAAGCGCCGGGGGAGATGCAGGGTGATCGGGTTGTCCCACGTGAGGCTCCCGGTCTTCATCCCCATTTTCCAGATGGGGCCACTGAGGCCCAGAGAAGCGACGCGACTCGCCCACAGACACACAGCCGACAAGTGGCCGAGCTGGGATTCGAACTCATGACCCCTGACTCCCAAGCCCGGGCTCTTTCCACAGAGCCACGCCGCTCCTCTGAATCGGACAGGAGGAAGGACGGGGCGTAGGTGCGTGCGTTCTTCTCCGTTCTCTGCGCTTCGGCGAAGGGCGCGAACGGCAGGGGACGTGTCTCGCTTATTGTCGTAGGGCTCTCTCGCCAGCGCTCGGTACGGCGCCGCGCACCCGGTAAGCGCTCGGTAGATCCAGTCGAAGGGATGAGGGAATGAACGTCGGCCCTTAGGAGATGACGCGTCTGGTCCCCGTTTCCCAGGAGAGAGGGAGGGACAGCGTCCGTGGCCCTCCCCGGGGCCAGGTGACTCGGCCTTCATCTGGGGTTCCCCCGGGGGAGTCCCCACGGCCTCCCGAGGGCGGTCTGGACCCCCCAGATCCAGAGCCTTCCGAGAGCCTCACGAGGCCTCCCCCCCCCCCCCCCCGGGAGGATAGTTGGGGGGCACCTCTGGGAAGAGGGTCGGGCCGTCCGCCTTCCGGAGGAGGGCCGGGGCGGGGGGGGGGGGGGAGAGAAGGGGAACCGAGAGAAAAGTTGGTAACTTTACCCCAAGGTTGCGGTGAATCAGCTCGGTGCCGGGAACGGGCCCTGGGGCTCCTGATTCATCGTCCTGTGACGAGACGGACCACGAGCCCCTCCCCGCCTCCTCGGGGTTACGAGGAGGGGCCCGGGGTGGGCCTGTCTATTATTCTCTTAATAACGTTGGTATCGGTTAAGCGCTTACTATGTGCCCAGCGCCGTTCCGAGCGCCGGGGTGGACACAAGGGAATCAGGTCGCCCCACGTGGGGCTCCCGGTCCTAATCCCCGTTTTACGGATGAGGGAACTGAGGCACCGAGAAGCGAAGTGACTTGCCCGAAGTCACACGGCTGACAGGTGGCCGAGCCGGGATTCGAACCCATGACCGCTGACTCCCAAGCCCCGGCTCTTTCCACTGAGCCACGCTGCTTCTCTTAATATCGTCCTCTGCCAGGTTGGGTCAAGTGAGTGAATCTCCCACCCTCTTACGCCGCCCCTCACCACCACCACCGCCGCCCCCAGGGCGTTTCCCAGGACGCCCCTTCTCCCCCTCCCCGCCACCAAGAGCGGGGAGGCAGAGGGCCCCGGGTTCTAATCCCCCGTCGTGCCGCTTTGGATGGTGTTTATCCAGCACCTCCTGCTGGGCGGGGCACCCTCCCGGGCGCTCGGACCGGGCGGTACCGCGGATGAAGAGAGACGGTCCCCGCCCACCACGGGCTCCCGGTCTAGAGCGGGGGAGGCGGACGTGAGTACAAGTAAACGGGGAGTCCTCGGACAAGTCACTTCGTTTCTCTGGGCCTCGGTGACCTCATCTGCAAAGCGGGGATGAAAGACTGTGAGCCCCCACGCGGGACAGGGACTGATCAGCTTGTATCTACCCCGGCGCTTAGCACGGTGCCTGTTACGTAGTAAGCACTGAACGGATACCATTTAAAAGACAAAAAAAACCAAACCGCCGGGACAGATGCAAGAGAATCAGACCGAACCCATCCTCTCCCTCACCGTCGGAGGGAGCAGACGTCTCGACCCCGGTTTACAGATGAGGAGGCCGAGGCCCTCAGAGGTTCGTGACGTGCCCGAGGCCACCCGGCAGGCCTGCGATTCGAAGCTCGCCGCGGGCGGTCCGCGCGTCCGTTCGGCCGTATTTATCGAGCGCTTATTGGGTGCGAGGCGCTGTACTGAGCGCTTGGGAGACTGCAACAGAACAGTCAACGGGCGCATTTGCTGCCCGCAGTGAACTCGCCGTCTAGAGGGGGCAGGCAACATGTCAACCGACTGGGTTGTGTCGTCCTCTCCCAAGCGCTTAGCGCAGTGCTCGGCATAGACCGGGCGCGCGATTCATCAGTTCGTTCGGTCGTATTCATTGAGTACTTACTTAATGCTACATTTGAATTACCGAGCACTTGGGGGAGTACAAAATAACAAACCGATAGATTCCCTGCCCACGGCAAAGCTTTACAGTCTGGAGGGAGAGGCAGACATTAATATAAATAAATGAAATGACAGATATGTGCCTGAGCGCCGTGGGGCTGGGAGGAGGGGATGAAAAAAGGGAGCAAGTCAGGGCGACGCAGAAGGGAGTGGGAGAAGAGGAAAGAGGCGATTTAGTCAGGGAAGGCCTCTGGAGGAGACGGGCCTTCCTTAAGGCTTTGAAGCAGGGGAGAGTGATGGATTCGAGGAGAGGGCGTTCCAGGCCGGAGGAAGGACGTGGGCTATGGGGTCGGCGGCGAGATAGACGAGATCGAATCACAGCGAGACCCTCGGCCCTAGAGGAGCCGAGTCTGCCGGCCGGGTCGTGGTAAGGGGGGGACGAGGGGACCGAGTGCTTTCGAGCCGACCGGTGAGGCGTTCCCGTTCGATGTGCAGTGAGATGGGCATCTCCCGGAGTTGATGATGATGGCCGTCGACGACGTGGCAGAGCTGGGACGTGCTCACCGGGGCCACGCCGCCCTGTCGGCGTCGCTCTCGGATTCTCCCGACCCGACCGACCCGCCGTGGGAAGTTGGCTGTTGTCTAGGCGGGGTGTGTCGCCAGGTGGTGGAAGGGAGAGGGTGACGCACCGGGCCTCGCCACCCCCCACCAAGCCGAGGGCTCCAGGGCGGAGTCCTGAAGTCAGGGCTGAGAAGCAGCGTGGTCCGTGGCTAGACCGCGGGGCCGGGAGTCAGGAGGACCTGGGCCGTCATCCCGGCTCCCCCGCCGGTAGCTTCTCGGGATCTCGGTCACCTCATCCGTGAAATGGGGATTGAGATTGTGAGCCCCGTGCGGGACGGGGACCGGGTCCAACCCGATTTGCTTGTATCCACCCCGGCGCTTAGAACAGCGCCTGGCAAAGCGCTCACCCAACACCGGGACAAGAAAGGGGTCGGGTCAGCCAGAGCTGCGACCACCCTGCAAGAGCTAAACAAATGCCACAGTTTTATCGTCGTCGTCATCATCATCGCTACGCCGAGCCAGAGCATCCCGGCGGACGGGACGAGGATGGAGGTGAAACGAGAGGGGCGATTTCCTCCCCTTCATCATCACCAACGGACAAGGCCCCGGGAAAACAGCTCGGGCCCGAGTCGTAAAAGGTCCCGCGGAAACTCTTACGGAGCGTTTTACAACCCTGCGGTAACTTTAGGGGTGGAAATAGCTTTCGTTTATTTCCGAGGTATGGAAAGTCGGCCTCTGGGGGCTCTTTGTTCGGGTAAAAACAAGTGGATGAGGATGCTCTACTGCCATTATTTTTCCAGTGTCATCTGCCCCCTGAATCTCCTGGGAGAAAGGACACGGTTTTCCTGTTTTCGGGGCTCATCCGGAGCGGAGGCCTTGTGAGTCAGTAGTAATGATTTACGGCACCGAGGGCAGCCTCCCCTCCGAGCACAGGCGGTCAGATGGGACGCGATCCCTCCCCGCGCAGGGGCTCGCAGTCGACGGAGGGCGAGCGGGGATCGTGACCCCGTTTCCCAGAGAGGCACAGTGATTTGGCGTCGGTCGTTCAGCGGAGCCGGGATCAGCGCTCGGGCCTCCGGAATCCCAGTCCCGTCGGTCAGTCGAATTTGCGGAGCGTTTACCGTGTGCGGAGCCCCGTGCTAAACGCTTGGGAGGGTACAACACAACAGTGTAACAGACACCTTCCCCGCCTGCAGCGAGCTTAGCATCTAAAGCGGGGAGACGGGCATTATTAGAAATAAATGAATGACAGATAGGGACGTGAGCGCTGTGGCGTTGGCAGGGGAGATGAATAGAGGGAGCGAGTCAGGGCGACGCAGAAGGGAGCGGGGGAAGAGGAAAGGGGGCCTTGGCAGGGAAGGCCTCTTGGAGGAGATGGGCCTTCAATAAGGCTTTGAAGGGAGGGGAGAGAAGGTGGCCACAGTCCTGGGCTTTGGAGTGAACTGGTCAAGAGGGCTTGGGTTTTTCTCTCGTGCTGGCCCGCTGAGTAGCCAACGTGGGCAAGGCGCCCCGCGTGAGCTACCGAGGACCAGGAGACCCGACAGCCGTGAATCCCTCTATCTGCCGTGTGGGAGGCCCCTGAGAGCCCGAGCTCCTCCTTAGACCGGAAGCTCCTTGAAGGCAGGTGACGTGTCTTGCTCCTGCTGTCCCTGCCCGGGCACTCGTCATGCGCTAGGCGCTCAATAAATTATGATTGAAGGTTTGATGTATCCATTTTCTTTCATTTGAATGCCCTTCGTATCCCAAGTGATGGGGATCGAAGCGGCACTTTCGAAGTCACTCTTTCATTCAGTTGTGTTTACTGAGTGCTTACTGTGTGCAAAGAACTGTACTAAGCGCTTGGGAGAAGAAAATACAACCAAGTGGGAGGAAGAACAGAGTAGTCAGCACAAAGTAAGCGCTCAATAAATACGATTGAATGAATAATAGGAGCGCGGGCCTGCCTCCGGATTCTGTTCCCGGGTTCGCCATCTGTCTGCTGTGTGACCTCGGGCAGATCACTTAACTTGTCTGGACCTCGTTCCTTCATCTGTAAAATGGGGGTTAAGACTCAAAGCCCCGTGTGGGGCAGGGGCCGTCCAACCTGATTAACTTGCATCTACCCCGGCGCTCAGTTCAATGCCTGGCACGTGATAAGCGCTTAACGGATACCGTTAAAAAAAAAAAAAATCGGGCCGTCATCTGATCGATCGGTGGGGTTATTGAGTGTCTGCTACATGGAGAGCACTGTGCTAAGTGCTCGGGCCGACTTGCGATGTGAGCCGAACGTGGGAAGGGCTGGCTAGGGTAGGGTATGACACTAGACTCTTCTCAGTGTTGGGGACAGAGGTTCCTTTCAGAAATGATTCCCTACCCCCGTGGATGTGTACACTTTTCCAGAGCTCTCTCAGTCACTGGTCTTATTTTTTTCCCCCCACGCTGTCCTTGGGAGTTGAGGGAAGGTAGCTGTTAACCCCATTTTGCAGATGGCGAAACCGAGGTTCGGAGGAGTCGAGTGTTTGGCCTAGGGTCACGCGGCAAACCCGAGGCCGAGCCGGGACTAGAACTCAGATCTTTTCCCCTGGTCTCCCGGTCTCCGCTCTGCCCACCACACCACCCCTCATCGCTGATCCTTGGTGATTCATCCGTCGCTAAACACCTTGTCTTCGGGGACAGGTCGATGATTGGACGCAGCCCCTGTCCCACGTGGGTCTCGCACTCTTGACCCCCATTTTCCAGATGAGGGGACCGAGGCCCAGAGAGGTGGGGTGGCGCGGCCGGGGCCGCACAGCAGGCGCGTGGCGGAGCCGGGATGGGAGCCCGGGTCCTTCCGACTGACCGGGGCCGGGCTCCAGCCACTAGGCCACGCCGCTTCTGGCCGCCCTGCCCGAAAGGAAGCTCGTTAATTCGGTTGTCTCGTACTCTCCCAGGCGCTTAATCAGTGCCCCGCATCTCGGTAAATCCCATCGGTCGATGGATTGATTGATTGACATCTTAGCTCATACTAAACGGGGCGTCATCCTTGAGGAGATGGGAGGCTGGGAGCGGCAGACCATTTAAGCAGTGAAATGGTCGCCGGAGGGGAGCGTGAGCCTTTCTTCGGCGCTCCCGGGAGACCTGGATGAAGTCGCTTAGCACCGTGCCTGGCCTTTAATAAGCGCTTAACAAAGAAAAAAGGTGCCATTCCAGCCGGTCACTGAGATGCGTGCGCACTGAAACTATCCGCGCCTTATCCTGCGAGTCACTAATAATAATAATAATAATAATAACTGCGGTATTTTTTAAGCACATACTATGTGCTCAGCCTGAAGCTCTGAAGCTCCTGAGCTCTTGCAGACATCGGGGCACCGTAGGGAGAGGTGATTAAAGATGATTACAGAGCGGCCCGCCTCACCGCCTCGTTTGAAGGCGATGCCGGCGGTGGCCGAGTTTGACTCGGGGTTTGGGCGCGGTGGGCGAGGCTCACGTCTCCGGGGCCGGCTCTGTGGGTGGCCACCCCGGGCCCCGTCTGCAGCATCCCCCGCTCCCATCCCCGGCCTAGTGGAAAGAGCCCGGGCCCGGGAGGCAGGAGGACCCCGGGTTCTCTTTCCGGCTCCGCCGCTCGTCCGCCGCGTGACCCGGGGCAGGCCACTTCACTCCTCTGGGCCTCGGTTACCTTATCTGTGAAAGGGGGATGAAGACCGTATGGGGCGGGGACTGCGTCCGACCCGATCAGCCTCAGAGGTTCTACCCCAGTGCCGAGAACGGGGCTGGACGCTTAGCAGATACCGTCGCCATTATTATTATGGCGCCGCCCCCCCCCCCGGGACGCAGCGGCCTGGGTTTGTCCGTCCGCCGCCGTGGCCTCCCGGCCTCAGCCGCGGTGACGGATTCCCCGCAGCTTTGCTTCGCCGCCTCCGGCCACGTCCCGTCACCCGGGGCTAAATGGAGACGTCCGGGCGGAGCAACGTCCCGGCGTCCCGGTTCTGTCCGGCGGCGACGTCCCGGGCCCCGGGGGTCAGGGGGGCGGCCACCCTATCCCGGAGTGCTGTGAACGAGGATCCTGCCTCCCGCCAGGCCCCTACCGCTCGTAACCGCCCCCCGGGCTCCGAGGCAGCCGCCTCCTCCGTGTGCCGGCCACCCGGCCTTGCTTTCCGTGGTTTCTTTTCCGATCACCGCACGTAACTGGCCGGCTGCCTTACGGTGACCCTCTACACGCTTAGATATATACGCACGCACGCTCCGCCGCCCTCCTCGCCTGCACAGTTGTGGCGAGGTGAGGAGGAAGCAAGTTGACATCATCTCCAGACTCAATCGTTCGAGATCCCGTCTTGGCGTCCGACGAGGAGGGGAGACCCGGGAAGTAGTAATAATAATCGTCCCCAAGCGGCACTTATCGTGCGCCGGGCACCGTGCTGAGCGCTGGGGTGCTTACCAGAAAATCAAGTGGGACACGGTCCCCGTCCCACATGGGGCTCACAGTCTCCCCATTTTACAGATGAGGGAACCGAGGCACAAATGATACCGAAGGACCGCCTGAGGAGTCAGTCAATCGACAAGGAAAGATCAGAGAGCCCTTAAATGCTTTTGGCTTTGATATTTCTTTTTTTCGTTTCTGGTATTTGCTAAGCACTACGTGCCAGGCACTCTTTGGATGTAAGCTAATAGGTTGGACGGTGTCCGTGTCCCACACGGGGCTCACGGTCTTACTCCCCGTTTGACAGAGGAGGGAACCGAGGCCCAGAGAAGTGACTTGCCCGGGGTCACACAGCGGACGAGTGGCGCGGCCGGGCTGAGAGCCCAGGTCCTTCTGCCGCCCGGGCCCGGGCTCTGTCCGCTAGGTCCCGCGGCTTCTCTGCCACACTCTGAGTCTCCCGGGGCCCGTGCCGGCCAGGTCGAGTCGACTTCTCTCCCTCCCGTCGTAGAGCCACCCCCCCGCGCAGCAGAATGTTCTGAGCCGCCCCAGGAAATCTTCCACCGGGCCTAGGGTCTCCCAGCGCGTGGCTGCCGGCATTTCCTTAGCTCTCTTCGGGCTTACCGACCGTCGACAGCCCCGGGCTGATTCTGAAGAACGGGGCCCCGTCGTCGGCGTGTCGGGCTCGTCCCCTACAGCCCTCGGATGACCGTCTTGAGGGCTGTGGGAGATTGTCCCGGCCTCTCGGGATGGCCGGCAGGTCCCTCGCTCACCCGGTCGATCGATAATGGTGTCTGTTGAGCGTCAGAGAGGGCCCGGGACTGGGAATCGGAAGGACTTGGGTTCTAACCCCGGCTCTGCCGCTTGCCTGCTGAGTGACCTTGGGAAAGTCTCTTCATTTTCCCTGGGCCTCAGTGACCTCATCTGTAAAAGGGGGATTAAAACTGTAAGTCCCGTGTGGGACGGGGACAGTGTCCAGTCGGATTAATTTGTAGCCACCCAAGTGCCTGGCTTGCAGTAGACACTTTACAGATACCTTAAAATAAAAAGCCAAACATTTGGGCCGCAGGTGGGGGGGTGCGGTTAAACTGAGCGATCCGATCGAGGGCCAGCCCGGCAGTCTGAGCCCGGGTTCTTGGCCCGCTTAGCAGACAGCAAGCGCTCTCTGGAATGGGAGCCGAGGCGCCTTTGGAATCGTCGGAAAACTTGAAGCCAAAACTCAGCCCCGCGGGGAACCGACGAAGTTTCCAGATCTTTTCCCTCTCAGCGTTAGCCTTTCTGAGACGCGATCCCTCGAAGACACGGGTTTGAGGATTTTGGCTGGGTGCTGGGGCATTTTTATTCAAGAAGGCCTCTTTGCAAACGGCACCCCACCGCCGCCGAAACTGGGGCAAACGGTGATACGGAGATAAGGAACCGTCCTGCCGGAGCCTCACAGAGAAGGCCGGGGTCTATTTTAATAAGCTGGTTTCCACCCTGCTTTAATAATACCTCAGAAGAAGGCCAGGCGATGTGGTTGATGTGGTAAAACAAAGGCGACTGTCGGGTTAGCGAGGGGGGATGCTCGGCTCCAGTGAGGAGGAGGAGGAGGAGGAGAGAAGGACGTGAAAGTGTCCGAGAGCTCTCCTCGCGTGTTTTGGTCAGAACCTGTCACTGAGCTCTTCGGAAAGTCTAATTAGGAGCGGGGCTCCTCAGGGAGTCTACAGGGGTGAGGATTTGAAGTGGGGGTGGGGTGGGGGTCTGGGGTGACCACGAACGCAGTGTCTCCTCCCTTTTACTTACTCTGTAAATATTTTTATTCCCGTTTCCCGTTGGAGGAAGCTCCTTCTAGACGGGATGTGGGGTCTCTGGCTTGACCTTCCCAAGCACTTTAGCTCAGGGCACCGCACCCAGTGGGAGATCAGTAAGTGTTATTATTATTACCGTCACTACTACCGGTCCAAGTACTTCTGTTGCCCCCCCGATTTTCCCGTCACTGTAGACGGCACCGCCGTCCCTCCTATCTCCCGAGCCAGTGACCTCGGCAGCCCTCTCCGCTCCTCTCTCATTGCACCCGCACGTTCGGTCTTGCGCCGGATCCCGTCGGTTCCGCCTTCACGACATCACGAAGATCCACCCGTTCCTCTCCGTGCGAACTGCTACGTTAATCCAAGCACGTCTCCTGCCACGCCGTGATTACCGCATCGGTCTCCTCGTCGACCCCCCGCCTCCCGTCTCTCCGCACTCCGGTCCGCGCTTCGCTGGGTTGCCCGGGTCATTTCTCTACAGGGACGCTCAGTCCGTGTTTCCTCACTCCTCAAGGTTGCCCGTCCACCTCCGCATCAAACAAAAACTCCTCCCCATTGGCTTTAAAGCGCTCAATCAACTTGCCTCCTCCTACCTCACCTCGGCTGCTCTCCTCCTACGACCCTGCCCAGGCACGTCATTCATCCTTACATCAACCTACCCGCTCACTGTGCCTCCATCTCATCGATCTCACCGCCTATCCCTCGACCTGGAACCCCCTCCCCCTTCATCCTGAACCCTCAAAGTCTTATTAAAGGCCCATCTCCTCCAAGAAGCCTTCCCTGACTAAGCCCTCATTTCCTCTTCTCCCTCTCCCTCCCGCATCACCCTTGCATTTGCATTTGTAGCTCTTATTTACCCCTTCCTCACTAGACTCTAAGCTCATCAACTCTGTTATATTGTGCTCTCCCAAGTGCTTAGTACAGTGCTTAACACATACCATACTCAGTGATGTGCCACCGTGCGACTGAGGCAGCCTCTGAAACGAAGACCCCACCCCTGGGGCAGATGCAGTTAAAACTCCTAGCACCCTCGGGGAATCCCTCCCTAGATCCTTGCATCTTCCTCCTGTAGTGGGGATTTAAATTTCCTACACCCCTGCTCAAGTCAGGGAGGAGTTAAATGGCTGTACAGTCGGTCTCTTGATCCCATCTGTAAACATTTAATTGACTCTCTCCTCAGAGCGTAAGCTCCTCTGGGCAGGGAACAGGTCACACGCTTCTTTTGTCTGCTTCCAGAAAGTTTAAGACCGTGTTCTGAGCACAGTAAATACTGATGACTGGAAAGAAAAGTTAGAGGGTTTCCCTGGTGAGTATGGTGAGGAGCCTTTTTAATGGGACATTGGAGAGGGTTGAAACCCCGGGGGCGACTGAGAAATGGTTTTGCTGGGAACTTATGCTTCCTAAAATCTAGAGGAATTCCAGCAGTGGGGTTTGTTTTTCACTGTTAGTTTTTCCCCCACATTTGCTTCTCCCCGAAGCTCTGAGTGGACAATGGTGTGTGGGGAAGGGCCAGGTCGGTCTGTGCTTCCTCAGGGCAGAAGATTAAACTGACCACACGGGCCCCCTGCCACACAGGGGTCAAAAGGGAAGTTTTTTATCATCCTCTCGCACGCACGGGTTAGGTGTGAGTGCGCTGACTGGTCTCTCATCCTGTGTCAGTATTCTTAGCTCAGATGACCTCTGTGGCTAAATACTGCCGAGGCAGGATGTTAATCCCCAGATTGAAGAGGCTGGAAAGTCCTTTTTTTTTTTTTTTTTTTTAAGTGGTATTTGTTAAGCGCTTACTATGGGCTTACTGTGGATCCTCCCCCCTCTCCCCATCATGGGAAGTTTCCGTTCACCCTTGACCTGTTCCGGACCCATTCACTCCTCCTCCTCGCTATCACTGAAAACTGGCTGTCCCCAGATGACAGGGTCTCCCCGTTGCTCTCTCTAGAGGAGGGCTCATCTTCTCCCACTCCCCCAGGTTCTCAGAAAAGTTGGCTTCATTCTCCCTCCCCAGTGCACCATTCTACCTCCCCCATCTCTCTCTCTCCCCTCTTTTGAAGCCCATATCATCCACCTCTACCCGCTCCAGGTACTAGTCACGGTCATCTATCCCCTCAAAACTTTTTGAACCGTTTTGATCGATTTCTCACACTCCCCCTCTCTTCCTCCGTCCCTCGGGGACTTGGGTATCCACACGGAAGTTTCCGACGACCCTTCCGCTGCCCGCTTTCTGTCACTCCTCAACTCCGATCAACCGATCGTATTTATTGAGCACTTACTATGTGCAGAGCGCTGTACTGTCGTGCTCGGGAGAGGGCAGTACAACAGAATTAGCAAGACACGTGCCTGCCCATAATGAGCTTACAGTCTAGGAGGGGAGACAGACATGAATCCGAGTAAATGATTTATAAAGTAGCCGTCCCACCCACCAACTTGAGCACACACTTGAACGCGTCATCTCTAGTCACTGGGCAATCTCTACCCTCACCAACTCTGAAATCCCTCTATCTGTCCACAAGCGGCTCACCCACCTTCTCTCCCACACACCTCCTCACCACAAATTTGTCCTTTTCTCCCCCAGAATCCTCCGATCTTTTGACCCTCCCCCGTCGGATTTTCTCAAGTGATCGTGCCCCATCTATTCCCCATACCCGAACTATCTTCCCTTGATGACCGAATTGACACCCTCAACACCACCCTCTCTACTCAGCTCAACTCTCTGGCTCTCCTTCGTCGATCTCGTACCGGTAACCCACAGCCCGCCTCCTTCGCCCTTGTGCACGAGCCACGTACGCCGCTGGTGGAAATCTAGATATCAGGTCGACCTCGTCCACCTCAGGTTCTTCCTTGCGTGCTTTAACTCTGTCCTCTCCTCTGCCCGGCAGAATTATTTCTCCGTCTTTACTGACACCCGTGCCCATCGCCCTCGCCAGTTGTCCGGTGTTTAACTCCCTTCTCAAACCCCACGGCCTCCACCCCTTGCCCCAGTGACCCGGCTACATACTTTATTGGGAGAATTGAAACCATCAGGCGTGATCTCCCTAAAATCTCCCTAAAACCTCCCCTGCTCCTCTTCGGTTCCTCCCTGCTCCTGCCCCTTCTTCAGCTCTCCCATCCGTATCACAACAGGAGATCCCCTGCCTCCTCTCAAACTCCACCCCCTCCACCTGCGCATCCGCCCCCATTCCTTCTCACCTCATCAAAACACTCGCCCCCCCCCCTCCTTTCTTACCTCCCTAACCGTCATCTTCAACCGTTCTCTCTCCAGTGACTTCTTCCCCACTGCTTTCAAACATGCCCACAACTCCCATTTCCTATAAAAACCCTTCCCTCGACCCTACGACTCCCTCCAGTTATCACCCCGTCTCCCACCTACCGTTCCTCTGCCGACTCCTTGATCAGGTTGTCCGTACCCACTGTCTCAAGTTCCTCTCCTCCAATTCTCTCCCTGACCCCCTCCGATCTGGCTTCCGTCCCCTTCACTCCATAGAAACCGCTCTCTGAAAGGTCAGTGATTTCCTTTCCGCCATAACCGGCGTCCTCGACTCCATCCTAATCCTCCTCGACCACTCGGCTGCCTTCTACACTGTCGACCTCCCGCGTCTCCTGGAAACATTGTCCAACCTCAGCTTCGCTTGGCACTGTCCCTTCCTGGTTCTCCTCCTATCTCTCTGGCCGCTCATCCTCAGTCTTCTCTGCAGGCTCCTCCTCTGCCTCTCACCCTCTAACTGTGGGGGTCCCTCAAGGCTCAGTTCTGGGTTCCCTTCTATTCTCCATCTACACCCACTCCCTCGGAGAACTCATCTGCTCCCATGGCTTCGGCCACCACCTCTCTGCAGACGATTCCCAAATTTACATCTCCGACCATCATGCTTTCGGCAGTTTTGCATTTCCTCCCGTCTTGGAGCCATCTGCACTTGGGTGTCCCGCCATCGCCTCAGACTTAACGTGTCCAAGCAGAACTCCTTATCTTTCCACCAGAGCGCTGTCCTCCCCCTGACTTTTCCGTCACTGTAGACGGCACCGCCGTCCTTCCTGTCTCCGTGACGTTATCCTTGCCTCCTCTCTCTCATTCATCTGACATATGAATCCATCGCTACATCCCGTCCGGTTCCACCTCCACAGCATCTCTGAAATCCGCGCTTTCCTCTCCATCCAAACTGCTACCGGATTAATCCAGGCGCTTCTCCCGTCCCCCTTAATTACCGCATCAGCCTCCTTGCTGGCCTGCCTGCCTTCTGTCTCTTTTGACCTGGGTGCGTACTTCACTTCGTACTTCTCTTCGAACATGTTCAGTCCACGTTTTCCCACTCTTCAGCTACCGCCGGTGGTTGCCCGCACACCTCCGCGTCAGACAGAAACTTTAAAGCTCTCAATCACTCTGCTCCCCTCCTCTCTCGCCGTGCTACTCTCCTACTCTAACCCATCCCGCACACTTTGCTCCTCTAATGGCAGCCTTCTCACTACAGCGAGGTGCACCCAGGTACACCTCGATCTCATCTGTCTCACGGCCAACCTCTCACCTGCGTCCTGCCCCCGGCCTGGACCGCCTTCCCTCTTCATATCCCGCAGGCGGTTCCTCTTCCTACCTTCGAAGCCTCACTGAAGGCCCATCTCCTCCAAGAGGCCTTCCCTGACTGAGCCCTCATTTCCTTTTCTCTTACTCCCTTCTGCGTCTCCCTGACTTGCTCCCTTTATTCACCCCCTCGCCCTCACTCCTGCAGCACTTAGGGACAGATCCGTAATTTATGGATTTACATTAATGTCGGTCTCTCCTTCTAGACTGTAAGATCGTCGTGGGCGGGGAACGTGTCGTGTTGTACTCTCCCAAGTGCTTAGTACAGTGCTCTGCGCAAAGTAAGCACTCAATAAATATCATCGATTGCTTATTATTACTGATGATGATAATAATAATGATGGTTATGGTACTTGTTAAGCACTTAGAGTGCTTACACTGGGGTAGATTCAAGTAGAGGCCAGGCACTCTACTAAGCGGTGGCGTAGATACAAGCTAATCGGGTGAGACCCGGTCCGTGGCTTTATAGAAAAGGCACAAGAAAGTTAAATGACTCGCCCAAGATCACATAGCAGACACGTGGCAGAGCTGGGATTAGAACCCGGGTCCTTCTGACTCCCAGGCCCGGGCTCTGTCCACTAGGCCATCCTGCTTCTCGTGGGTTTTCTTGAAGACAGAAAGCCCTCCAACTCCTAAACCTTCCAGTGAAAAAGCTGGTCCCCCCCGCCAAGGACCCGCTCCCACTCCCCCCACTCCCACTCCCTTCTGCATCACCTTCGCACCTGGATTTCTTCCCCCTTCCTCCAGCCCCTCAACTTTCACGCACATAGCCCTAATTTATTTATTTAAATCTGTCTTCCCCCCTCTAGATTGTAAGCCCTTGGCAGGCAGGGAACGTTTCTGCCAAGTCTGTTATGTTATACTATGGCAATTGTTTAATACAGTGCTTTGCACACAGAGAGCGCTCAATAAATATGATTGATTAAGGCATTATTATACTATTACACATACCTGGAGCTTAAGTACGTCTTAAAAAAAAAAAAATGCCACCATCCAGGATTAGTTGCGACGGATGCTGTTTGTGCTCAGTGAGTTGATTTCTCTTCCACGGCAAAGCCAGAGTGAGCGGGTTGAGACAGATTTGGGGGTCTCCCCGGTTTCCTGTGACGACCCCTCCCCCCCAAATGTCAGTGGCATCCTGGAGTCTCCTCAACCAGGGGTGAACTGATCTGAGAAGCTGTCTGGTTCCCCAGATGCCCTGGGTTGCGTCCCAGGGACGGGGGAACGTAGGCATTCTCTTTTTTTAAATGGTATTTGTTTACTTACATAGCGCTTACTATGTGTCGGGCACCGTAGATACAAGATAATCAGGATGGACACAGTCCCTATCCTGCATGAGACTCACAGTCTTAATCCCCATCTGACCGGTGAGGGAACTGAGGCACAGAGAAGTGAAGTGACTCTCCCAGGGTCACACAGACAGGTGGCGGAGCTGGAGTTAGAACCCAGGTCCTTCTGCCTCCCGGGCGCTGTCCATTAGGCCGTGCCCCTCCCCCCCCAACAACCGGTCCTCCCTCCCACTGCACCCCCCCCACCCCAATTTCAGGTCTTTGGGTATAGGAAGATGGAAGTTTCTGATGGGCGTGGCTGTCTCCTGATTGATTTAGCGCTTACTGAGTGCCAACCGCTGTACTAAGCGCTAGGGAGAGTGCAATGCAACGGAGTGGGTAGACCCGTATCCTGCCCACAAGAAATTTACAGTCTAGAATAATGATAGTTGTAATGGCAGCACGCATTGAACGCTTTCTCTGTGCCAAGCACTGTGCCGAGTACTGGGGGCAAATAGCTCGAGGCCGGGGATTGTGGCATTTTTTTTTTTTAAGACGCACTTAAGCTCCGGGTAGGTGTAATAGTATAATAATGCCTCCTACTGAGGTAATCAGGTTGGACACAGTCCCCGTCCCACATGGGGCTCACAGTCTTAATCCCCATTTTAGAGATGAGGGAACGGAGGCCCAGAGAAGTGAAGTGACATGCCCACGTTGACACAGCGGGGCCGGGATTAGAACCCGGGCCTTCTGACGGACTCACGCCTTCTCTTCCGCTCTCCCAGGCGCTTAATACAGTGGTCTGCATGTAGAAGGTGCTCGATAAATACCACGGATCGATTGAAATCAGATGAGACCCATCCCCCACAGGGCTCCCGGTCCGAGAGGAAGGGAGAACGGGTAGCTTATCCCCGTCTTTACAGGTGAGGGGACTGGCCCAGAGAGGGTAGGCGACTTGCCTGAGGTCGCCCAGCCAGCCGGGGAGGACAACCCGGGGAGAATATCAGGACACGCTGCTTCCAGCTGTTGAGGAGAAGGGCAAAACGAAACACCGAAGGCCTTGACACGCACGCTGGGTGATCCCTCCCAACGAGCTCTGGATCCCCTCTCCGGCTGCAGCCTGCTTTAATCTCCCCCCCCGGCGGAGAATGAAGATTTCATTCCGCCTGCAAATGTGTTCGGTCGTGCCTCGAGAAAACCCGGGCGAGTGGGCGGAAGATCAGAATCGAAGAGCTCCGGGCCGGGTTACCCGGGGCCGATTAGGACACCCTCTTTTGCCTTGCTTGAACGAGAGTTCCACCATCCCATTGAGCTCATTAAGTGAGAGCTGTGTGGGGAGGGAGACCAAAAAGCCTGGAACTTTAAGGGGAAAAGGGATGTGTACGGTGGTCTTGGGCTTCAGGTGTAAGCGGAGTAGTCACCTGCAGGGAATATCCCGTCGAATCGTTTGAACCCTACAGTCCTAGAGGAGCAGTGCGGCCGAGCGGGTGGAGGACGGGCCCGGGAGTGAGAAGGATCTGGGTTCTAATCCCGGCTCTGCCGCTCGCCTGCTGGATGACCTCGGGCGAGTCACTCCGCCGGGCCTCGGTTCCCTCGCCTTAACAGATGGGGATGAAGGCTGTGAGCCCCATTGTGGCTTCTTCCCCATCAGCTTGTGTATCTACCCCAGTGCTTAGTAAGTCCCTGGCGTGTGTCAGGCACCTAAATGCCATAAAAACGAAAACAACCCACAACCCTTCCTGCCAGAGGCATCGTTTAAGGTGAGATTCCACCTAGAAGACCTCGGCGGAATGCGATGTTCGGGATTCAGCCTCTCCGGGTGCCTCCCGCCGCCACCTTGGCGACGGGCGTTCCTTCGTTCCGGCCGCGATCTCACCTTGGTCGCGAGGCCTCGAGGCTAGGGAACAGATCAGTCAATCCACCGTATTTATGGGGCGCTTTCTGCGTGCAGAGCACTCCGCTGAGTGTTCGGAAGAGTACAGCACAACAAACTTGGCAGACCCGTTCCCTGCCCGCAGCGCGCTGACAGTCTAGGGGGAGAGACAGACGTGAGTAGAGATAAATAAGTGACGGTTACGGACGTCAGGGCTGTGGGACTGAGGGAGGGGTGAGTAGAGGGGGCAAATCCAAGTGCGGGGGTGACGCGGAAGGGAGTGGGAGAAGAGGAAACCAGGGTTTGGTGGGAAAAGGCCCCCGGGAGGAGATGGGCCTTCCCTAAGGTCTCGAAGCGGCGTGGAGAGTAATCGTCGGTGGGATAAGGAGAGGGAGGGCGTCCCAGGGTGGAGGCGGGACGTGGACAAGAGGTCGGGGGCCAGGTACTTGAGATGGAGGTACAGTGCGAAGCTTGGCATTAGGGGAGCGGAGCGGGCGGGCTGGGTGGCGGAAGGAGAGCGGCGAGGTGAGGGAGGAGCGGACAAGCTTATGGTAACTGAGCATCCGTCGGGAGGATTCTCTCTGTCCATTTCTTCCCCCGGGCTGCTTCTCCCGCGGGGGCTGGGCCTGAGCCAGCCCGGGAATGCCTGGAATTTGGCCGTCAGGAATAATAATAACGATGGCATTTGTTAAGCGCTTACTATGCGCAGAGAAACACCGTTCTGAGCGCTGGAGAGGCTACAGGGTGATCGGGGTGTCCCACGTGCGGCTCACAGTCTTCATCCCCGTTTTCCAGGCGAGGTCACCGAGGTTCAGAAGTGAAGTGACTCGCCCAGAGTCACACAGCTGACAAGCGGCTGAGCCGGGATTTGAACCCACGACCTCCGACTCCCAAGCCCGGGCTCTTGTCACTGAGCCGCGCCGCTTCTCTGGGAAGAGCTGCTGACCTCCCTCCCTGCCCCGGAGGAGGGTGCCCGGCTGGGGAGACCACCGACCCCCACAGCCCTATCACCAGAGGTCTAAGAAGGAGATCAGGAGGGCCTTGTGGGGCGGGAGCGGTCGTGGGTAGGGAATATGTCTCTTACACTGTTAGGTCTCCCAAGCGCGTAGTACAGCGCTCTGCGCCCAGTACTCCCTCAGTAAATATGAATGAACGAGCAGAGGTTGGACGATTCCCGACTCTGATTTTGGTTCAGGTTTGGGTGTAGGGGCTCCCCCCTCACTGGGCCCAGAGGCCCCCCGCCTCTCCCCGTCGGCACAGCCGGGTCTCTCTCTGAGGAAGGCAGCGGATCCTCCACCCTTCCACGGCCGACCGCCGGGGCTCGGGAAGGGGCCGGGCCTGGCCTCTTTTTTCTTTTTTCCGGTGGTTTTCTTCAGTTGCCGGCCACGGGATTCAGCTCGCGGGGTTGGAAGGGGGGCAGCTTCCAAAACGAAAGAGAATTTTCAGAATCGGCGGGGTTCCAGCTGGAGCCCACCAAAGGGAAGACTCCAAACCGCACACAGTCCCCGGGGCCTTTGATCGCAGCGTTCCAACCAGATTAAATCAACTTGGTGCCCGCTTTCCACGTAGCTCCCCGTTGGCAGGCTCCCTGCCGCCGTCTGCCTGCCAGGAGCCAAATAGGTGCCCAGTCTGCGGATTGCGTGGGGGGGTGGGGAGCTGGCTCACGTGTGGAGGGATTGAAAGTATATTTTGGAGGACCCCTGCCCGGCCAGTGGCCGCCACGGCTGCCGAACACAGAAGTGCTTGTTCTGTTTTGCTTTTCCGGAGTTCTGACGGCTGTCGTTCCGATTTTGGTTCCGAAGCGCTTGCTCCTTGGGGTCGGAGCTGTGGAGATGCCGACAAGAAGCCGGCTGGGTTCCGCCAGAGCTTGGGCTCTCCATGAGAGCTCCCGCTGGATCACAGTTCGGGAATTTGGACGCGAGGTTTCCTGAGCGCTGTTTATTGTCATATGGTGACGATGGTATTTGTTAAGCGCTTACTATGTGCCAAGCACCGTTCTAAGCACTGGGGGGTTTACAAGGTAATTAGGTGGTCCCGCATGGGGCTCACAGTCTTAATCCCCGTTCTACAGATGAGGGAACTGAGGCGCAGAGACTTGTCCAGTGTCTCACAGCCGATAACCGGCAGAGCCGGGATTAGAACCCACGACCTCTGACTCCCAAGCCCGGGCTCTTTCCGCTAAGCCACGGTGCTTATAGGGCACTCTCCCAAACGCTTAAGACAGTGCTGTGCACACAGTAAGCGCTCAAGAAATATGACTGAATGAATAATGAATACTTTTGTCTGTCCCATTAAAGTCCTCTAGACGGTAAGCTCCTTGGGGGCGGGGAATGCGTCTGTTTATTGTATCATACTCTCCCAAGCGCTCAGTACAGTGCTAAGCACAGAGTAAGCCCTCAATAAATACAATTGATCGAATGAACGATTGCTGGAAGCTGGCCGTCACGCGGGGAAAAGGGGCACCCCTCTTGTATCAACTGCAGAGATCTTTTTCACTTTCTTTTATGGTTTTTGGTAAATGCTTACAATGTGCCTGCCAGGCACCGTACTAAGCGCTGGGGTTGACAGAGGCTAATCAGGTTGGACGTCCCTCGTGGGGCTCACGATCTCAATCCCCGTTTTACAGAGTAGGGAACTGAGGCCCAGAAGAGCGAAGCAATTTACCCAGGTCACCCAGCCGACAAGTGGTGCAGCCGGGATCAGAATACTTCACTCCGCTGCCCGGATTATCTCTACGGAAACATTCGGGGCACGTCCCTCCCCTCCTCAGAAATCTCCGGTGGTTGCCCGTCAACTCCCATGTCAAACAAAAACTCACTCTTGGCTTCAGAGCTCCTCATCCCCTTGCCCCCACCTACCTTCTCTCCTCCTCCAGCCCAGCCCGCACGCTCCGCTGCCCTGCCGCCGCTCACCTCCTCGCTGTCCCTCGTTCGTGGACCCCTCACCCACGTCCTACCTCTGTCCTGGAACACCCTCCCTCCTCAGATCCGCCGAACAATCACTCTTGCCCCATTCGAAGCCCTCCTGAGGGCTCACCTCCTCCAGGAGGCCCCCCCCTCCAGACCGAGCCTCCCTTTTCCTCAGCTCCCCCTCCCTTCCGCGTCACCTCGACTCGCTCCTTTTCTTTCCCCCCGCCCCGCAGCACTCATATATCTATTTATATTAATACCTGTTTACTTGTTTTATGTCTGTCTCCCCCCCCTCCCCCAGACTGTAAGCCTGGCGTGGGCAGGCTTTGTCTCTATTGCCGAATCGTCCTTTCCAAGCGCATAATACAGTGCGTGTGCGCACAGTGAACTCTCAATAAATACGATCGAATGAACGATTAGAACCCAGGTCCTTCCGGCTCCCAGGCCCGGAGTCTATCCGTTAGGCCGCGCTGCTTCTGGCCCCTGCTCTGGCCTTCGAGCAGGCCTGGGGGCCCAAGTGCTTCCATCCTCCCTCCTCCCGCCGCCGCGTTTGGGAAACTGATGGACGATGGTGGCCGTCGGGGGCTCGTGGGCCGCGGGCGGAAAATCCAAAGAGTCTCACCGCCTAAAGGGTCTTGAAGATCTGCACCTTGGTGAAATCTCACGAGCTGCGATCTGGAGAGCTGCCGCTGGCAGCTTGGCGCGTGGACCCGGGTGGGTAAAACGGCCTTTCGGTCAGTGAGTGGCATTTACCGAACGCTTACTGTGTGCCGGGCACTGTGCTGAGTGCCCGGGCGAATACACCGTAAACAGATCCGTTCCCCGCCCTCGAGGAACTTCCCGTCTAGAGGACAGCCATTGGCAGTCCTTCCCGGAGAGCTGACTGATGATGATAATGAGGATGGTGTCCGCTACGCGTTCAGCGCGTGCCGGGCACCGTTAAGCGCCGCAGCGGATCCGAGCGAATCAGGTTGGCCGCAGTCCGTGTCCCACGTGGGGCTCCCGGTCTCGATCCCCCTTTTACAGGCGGAGGTGACCGAGGCCCAGAGAAGCGAAGCGACCTTGCCCCAGGTCCCCCAGCGGGCAAGGAGGGGAGCCGGGATCAGAACCCGTGACTTGGTGACCCCCGGGCCCCGTCCGCTCGGCCGTGCCCTTCTCACTGGGGTCTGTGTCTTGCAGCTGGCGTGTTGCTGCGGGTCGGCCGGCTGCTCCCTGTGCTGGCAGATGCTGCCCCAAGATCAAGCAGTCGACCAGCACGCGCTTCATGTACGCCCTCTACTTCATCCTGGTCGCCCTCATCTGCTGCATCATGATGTCCAAGACCGTGGCCGCCAAGATGCAGGAGCACGTAAGTCCGGCTCTCAGCTGTGGGTTCCGGGGGGCCCGTCCGGAGGGGACGGCGGCGAGGCCTCGGGCTGGGTTAGGGGCTTAATCTGGACCCGTCGTGCCCGAGCGCTGGCGTGCGGGTGTCACCCGGCCCCCTTCACCCCCACAGACCGTCGTCTGGGGTGTCGGGAGAGGCGGCGGGGTCGAGGGAGGGAGCTCCGCCCTTGACGTGCCGCTGACCTTGGCTGATAATGTAGCTATTTGGTTAAGCGGTTACTATGTGCGGAGCACTGTCCTAAGCGCCGGGGTAGACACAGGGGAATCGGGTCGTCCCACCCGAGACTCACAGTTAATCCCCCTTTTACAGATGAGGGAACTGAGGCCCAGAGAAGTGAAGTGACTCGCCCACAGTCACCCAGCCGACAAGGGGCAGAGTCGGGATTCGAACCCATGAACTCCGACTCCCAAGCCCGGGCTCTTTCCACTGAGCCACGCTGCTTCTCCGTGGCTAAGTCACTTCACCCGTCTGGGACCCCATTTTCCCATCTGCAGAGCGGGGATCACAGCGCGGGCCTCGTAGACTCTGAGCTGGTCCAGGGACAGGGACCCTCAGCGCGGTGCTTAGTACGGAGGAAGCGCTGACTGAACAGCGCAACCTCTTAGCTTTCCGGGCCCTCCGTGGGAACCTCAACCTCTTTGAGGCGGGAAGTGAGAGCGGAAACGGCAGACCCGGGGGCCTCTCCTCGCGTCGGGATAGTCCCGGGATGTCTGGCCCGGCCACCTGAATCTCTGGCTCCTGGGGCTTCTGCTCCCCGAGGGAGGGGCAGTGGGACGGCCCGAGTAATTCGCAGCCGACGTCTTTACGACGCGCCCTCTCCGTGCCTTGCCGTGCGGTAACGCAGACGCAGGGGAATCAGACCGGATGCAATCCCTACCTCATGCGGGCCTCACGGTCCTCGCGCGAGGGATCTCGTCCCCATTTTACAGAAGAGGAAACGGAGGCCCAAAGGGGCCCAGTGACTTCTCTGAGGACCTACGACCGGCCCGGTCAGAGATCCAGCTCACTTCATTTTAAAACGGTATCTGGCCGACGCTTACTCTGTGCCAAGCAGCGTACTAAGTGCGGGGGTGGTTTGGGGGGGCCTTTTTTGATGGCATTTGTCAAGCGCCTACTATGTGCCGGTCACTGTACCGAGCACCGGGGTAGACGCGAGATAATCAGGTTGGACCCGCTCTCTGGCCCCACACGGGGCTCACAGTCTTGGTAGGATCTCACCCCCGTTTTACAGGCGAGGAAACGGAGGCCCAGGGCAGCGAAGCGACTTGCCCCAGGTCACCCGGCGGGGCAGCGGCAGAGCCGGGAGGCAGACCCGGGTCTTCCGACTCCCGGGCCCGGGTTCTTTCTCCGCACGGCCGTGGGTTTTCCTCTCGCCGGAGTTTCCTCCACACGGGCGTTTGCGAGGAACAGGGGTCGGCCCGCCGCCGCCCCTCCCCGTCCCGTCTGCCGGGGGAGCGGCGGCTCTCCCCGGCCCCGGGGGCGGGCACGCCGACCGACGAGCGCGTCTCACCGGCCGGTCCCCGGCCGACCTCACGGGCATCGCGGGTTTCAAGGTTCAGGGCGGGAGGGCGCGGCCAGTTGGACTTTCTCCGCCCCCGCCCCGTCCCGATCCCTCCGATCCGTGGACTTTTCCCTCTGCCGGTCACGAGGAAGCCAGAAGGGGAGCCTTCAACTTGGGTTGGGCCGTGCCCCGTCCCGTCGTCACCCCCGCCTTCCCGTTGCACGGGTGCCGGCTGCGGGCACGCACCGTTTCACGGAGGGGTTCGGCACGGGCAGGGACTGTGTCTGTTATATTGTTACACCGTGCTCTCCCGAGTGCTCAGTACAGTATTCTGCACACAGTAAGCACTCGATGGATTCGGCTGACTGGCCGAGCCGGGGCAGCTTCTACTCTGGGGCCGGGCTGCTGTTGTCAGTTATTGAAAGGAGATCCGGGGCGGGTTGCCCCTTTGGCTCCCCCTCTGAGGGGGCAGCCCCCCGCCCCTCCATCCTCCTCTTCCTGTGTCCCTCAGAGAAGGAGCCTTGTGAGAATTGGGGCGTGGGCGGGTCTTCTGCCCCCCCGGGACCTAGGAGCAGTTGTCCGGCCAGCGCGTGCTCCGGCGGGGTCCCGGCGCCTCCGAAACCCCAGGGCCGAGGGAGGGGATGGCGCGAGAGAGCCGACGGCCAGGTTCCGCCGGCGCCCGGCGGCGGAGCCGAGAGCATGACCTCCGAGCCCTCGTTTCGTTAAGGGCGTCCAGCCGGGTGATACCCCGGTTGGCCCTTGCCTCCCGCCCCCAAACCGGAGCCCGAAGTGGCCGAACCCCTTCCCCCTCTGCCCGCCCCCGCACTTCCACGCTCCCTCTGTGATCATCGTCCCCCGCCTCCTCCTCCCCGCCATCCCTGGTGCGCGGCGGTGAGTATTTATCGAGCGGCCGCTCTGGGCGGAGCACGGTACCGGGCACTCGGGGCGTTTACGGGAAGAGGTAAAAGCCACAGTTCCCGTCCCCGAGCGAGCAGAAGCCGCCTACCGTGCAATTAGCGGAGAGTTCACGAGCGTAGAGAGAAGGCCCAAGCCCAGGTGAAGAAATAAGGGAACGACGAGGTCGGGGGGGGGGGGTGTCTTGGGAGCGACCGGGGAAGCGGGTCAGTCGGGGAAGGCTCCCGGGAGGAGGTGGCCACTCCTGTCGGACGGAGAGCACGGGGCTTGCGGCGCGTTCGGCGGGAAGGGAGGTGATGGGGGTGAACGTTGCGGGAGAGGCAGGATTATCATTTTGTACTGTTATTTTGTACTCTCCCAAGCACCGAGAACAGCTCGGGACGTACCAGCGATGGCTTAGTTGACGGAGACGGTGTCCAACCTGATCAGCCTGTATCTACCCCAGTGCTTCGTCCGGTGCCCGGCGCGTAGCGAGCGCTTAACGGATAGCGTTAAGAAAAGGGAGGCAGCCTCCCATCGCTGTTTCGGAACGAAGGCCGGCGAGGCGAGAGGAAAGATGGGGTGGAGGCGGGGAGGCCAGCGAGGGGGCTGGCGGAAGGCGGAGGGCGTTTATTTTAGGGTAGAATGGTTAAAGAGCGGCGAGGAAGGGATATCCAAGAGCCTACCCTCTCATTTCTTTCCTAACGGGTATTTTTATTTTTTTTTTTTAATGGCGTTTAAGCGCTAACTCTGTGCCAGGCGCTGTACCGAGCGCTGGGGTAGATTCAAGATGATCGAGTGATACACAGTCCACGCCCCACACGGGGCTCACGGTCTGACTCCCCATTTTGCAGATGAGGAAACCGAGGCCCAGAGAAGCGAAGCGGCTTGCCCCCGGTCACACAGGGCGGACGAGCGGCAGAGCTGAGTTGAGAACCCAGGTCCTTCCGACCCCCGGGCCCGGGCTCTGACCGTTAGGCCGCTCCACTTCTCATCGCGCAAGTTGGTTAGCACACGACGGGAGAGTCAGGGAAGGGTCTCCACACACGACACGACTGTGTTCCGGATCGAACGCGACCCGCACGTTGGCCCCGGTAGATTCGGGGTGGGGATGGCATTTCTTCAGCGCCTATTTGGTGCTGAACACCGTGTTAAGCCCTGGGAAAGAATAGTAGATGGGGAATCGGATACGGCCCCCGTCCCCTGGGGGACTCGCAATCGAAAAAGTGGGAGGACGAGCCGGGCACGCCCTTCTGCGGGCTGTCAGCTAAGGGGCTTCGATGTCGCCTTGCTTCCCCGGCCTGACCGTCCCGTTCCGAACAGGAGTCTGTGCGTCTCGCTCCCTGTTTCGGCGGTAAAACGGCAGTGAGGCGCAGACTGCAAAACGCCCCTGCTAGCGTTGGAAGGAACAATAATAGAATTTGCACAGTTAAAAACGGTACTCTTGGTGGTATCGTCGAACCACCTCCCCCCCTTAACTGATTCATTCCCACTCGTCGATGGTGACTGGAATGTGACTGTTCCCGTAACGCGGCGTTCTTAAGGAACACGTGTGTAGGCGTCCGTGTGCGTGCGTGCGAGGGAGTTCTTTCCGAGTCAGAGGTGGGCCCCTCTGACGGTGAGGGAAAAGCCAAGACTGGATGGTCTCAGTCGCCTTTGCACACCCAAGGAGGGGAGAGCGTTTCGGAGGGAAGATGAATTCTGGGAGATGTTAATTGTCAAAGGTTTCAGTATTATTGAGCGCCGATTGTGTGCAGAACACTGCACTAAGCGCTTGGGAAAGCCCGACATGAACAGAGTTGCCGGGAGATGCCAGGTGGGAGTTCTGGGGTTACCTTAAAGCGATCCCGGCTCTGCCGCTTGTCAGCCGTGTGGCTGTGGGCAAGTCACTTCACTTCTCTGGGCCTCAGTGACCTCATCTGGAAAATGGGGATGAAGACTGGGAGCCTCAGGCGGGACAGCCTGATTCCCCTGTATCTCCCCCAGCGCTTAGAACAGTGCTCTGCACATAGTAAGCGCTTAACAAATACCAACATTATTATTATTACCATGTGCCAAGCACTGTTCTAAGCACTGGCGTAGATACAGGCTAATTCAGTTGGACATAGTCCCTGTCCCACACTCTTAATCCCCATTTGACAGATGAGGTAACTGAGGCACAGAGAAGTAAAGTGTCTCGCCCAAGGTCACACAGAAGACGTGGTGGAGCCGGGATTAGGACCCAGGTCCTTCCGACTCCCAGGCCTGGGCTTTATCCATGAAGCCATGCCGCTTTTACAGACTTAGGGGGATTTGAGAAGCAGCCCAAACTTCCCTTTTTTTTTAAAATGGTATTTGTTAAGCACCCACTATGTGTCCAACCCTCTTCTAAGCACTCGGGTAGGTACGAGTTACTTAGTTCAGACACCGTCCCTATCCTGCACGGGGCTCACAGTTGAAGTCGCGGGAAGAACAGGTGTTTAATCCCCATTTTACGGTCGAGGGAACTGAGGCCCAGAGAAGTAAAATGAATTGCCCAAGGTCACGCAGCAGGCAGTCGGCGTAACTGGGATCGGAACCCAGGCCCTCCGATTCCCAGACCTGTGCTCTTTCCATTAGGCCACGCGGCTTCTCCACCTTACCCTTCTGGGATATCCAGAAAAACCCGACGGAAACACTGAGTCAATAAATACCTATCAGTGGTATTTATTGAGCCCTTACTGTAGGCAGAGCACTGAGCGAAGCACCTGGGAGAGTATGACAGAGTTGGGAGCCACATTTCCTGCCCGCAAGGAGCTTACAATCTAGAGGGGAAGACAGACATTAAAATAAATTGCGGAGATGTGCATAAACGTGCCGTGGGGCTGAGGATGGAGTGAAAATCAAGTGCTCAAAGGGTACGGACCCAACGGCAAGGACGACGCAGAAGGGAGAGGGAAGTGAGGACTTCAGCGTTTAATAAATACCCTAATTATCATTATCGTACCGTAATTATTATTATTAATTAAGGAAGGTCTCTCGGAGAGGAGTTGGAGTTTTAATAAGGTTTCGAAGTCGGGGAGAGTGGCGGTCTGTCATATAGGGAGGGCGTTTCGGGTCAGAGGGAAGACGTGGGCAAGGGGTCGGCGGCGAGAGAGACGAGATGGAGGTCCAGCGAGTAGGTTGTCGTCAGAGGGATGAAGCGTCTGGCGTGTGGTAGGAAATGAACCTGATAAGCCTGTCTCTTCCCCAGCACGTAGAAGAGGGCTCGATGGTAGCGGGTGCTAAACAGGCACCCCCTCCTCCGCCCAAAAAAAAGGCAAGGGACACTAGGAGTCCAGGTGATCGAGTGCTTTAAAACCAATGACGAGGAGCTGGTTGGACGTGGAGGTGGATGAGCATTTACCGGAGGTTCTTGAGGAGAGGGGAAACGGGGACTGAACACTGAGGAGAAATGATCCAGGGAGCAGAGTGAAATAAGGCTTGGCGTGGGAGAGACAGGAGGCAGGGAGGTCAGCAAGGTCAGCAAGGAAGCTGATGCGCTAATCCAGGCAGGACGGGATAAAGGCTTAGACCAGCATGATAACTGTTTGGAAGGAGAGGAAAGGGCAGCGTTTAGGGAGGAGAAGGAAGATCCTAGGGGATTTGATGATAGATTGAACAGACGGGTTGAATGAGAGAGATGAGTCTAGGTTAATGGCAAAGTTACTAGCTTGTGGTTTGTGGAGGACGGCGGTGCTTGTCTGTAGCGACGGGAAAGTCACAGGGAGGACGGGCTTGGGACGCGAAGCCGAGGAGTCCTGTTTCGGAAGTGTTAGGTTCGAGGTGCCGGCAGAACATCCGAGAGTCGATCGGTCAGTTGCATTTATTGAGCACTTACCGTGTGCAGAGCCCCGTGCTGAGCGTCACGGCCCTCCTTTCCCCAGCTCGCCCTCCCTTCTGCGTCGTCTATGCCTGGAATCGGTGACCTTTGGATATTTGATTCTTCCCCCATGGCACTCGTGTACGTGTCTTTAATTTATATATTAATTCCTTTTAGCGGTGACTGTCACCTTCCCTAGACCGTAAGCTCGTCATGGGCAGGGGACGTCTCTGCTCACCGTTGTATCGTGCTCTCCCACGTGCACGGTCCGGGCCTCTGCACGTAGCAAGCGCTCAGTCGCGTCTACTCATACGGGGCCTCGCCCACCAGGAAATAGGCCTCCCTCCCCGGTCTGGGTCCCTCCGCGGTCCCTCCGCGTCTCTCTTCGGAAAGTGAGGGCTTCCAGATGTCACCTCGGTGCCGTCCCAGTGCCGGCCTCGGTTCACGCACCCGACAGGGGTCGTTCGGGCGCCCTCCGTGCCAGAGCTCCGTGCCGCGACGCCAGCGTCCAGCTTTCCTCCGCGGCGGGGACAGGCAGAGGAAAAGACCCGCCTTTAGTTCTGCTGTTGTCCCGGGGGACCAAGGGCCACATTAGACAGACGGGACGCGGTCCGAGAGGGGGTGCGGGTGTAACCCTGCTCAGGGTCATGAAGAGGGCTGGAACCCGGGTCTCCAGGCTTCCCATCCCGCGCTCTTTGCCCAAAGCCCCGTCGCCTCTCTGAAGAAGGAAGGACGAAGTTTTTTGGGTGGTTTTTTTTTTAACTGCTTTATTGTGACAGGGCCGGCAGCCCACACGCTGAGGATTGTGGGGGCGTTTCAGTGCTCCTGACCACTGCAGTAGATGTCAGGAGATTGAAATCACATAATAATAATAATAATAATAATAATGAGGGCATTCGTTCAGCGCTTACTATGTGCCAAGCACTGTTCTAAACCCTGGGGGGAGGGTACGAGGTAATCAGGCTGTCCCACGTGGGGCTCACGGTCTCGATCCCCATTTTACAGGGGAGGTTACGGAGGCACAGAGAAGGGAAGTGACTTGCCCGAGGCCCCGGAGCTGATAAGTGGCGGAGGCGGGATTAGAACCCATGACCTCCGACTCCCAAGCCCGGGCTCTTTCCACCGAGCCGTGCTGCTTCCCTAAGCTGTGGCTTGTCCATCCCTCATCTTCCAGCTTGTAGCCCCTCCACCAACTGCCCCGTCATCACTTTGGCACCAGCTAAACACTTGGGTGCTTCCCCCCCGTCACCCCCAGAGCAGTCACCTGCGTAGCTTTATACCCTGTTGCTTTACCTACTGGTAGTTTATTTTACTGTCTGTCTCCCCCCCACTGTAATAAGGATAATAATAGTGATATTCGTCAAGTGCTTACTATGTGCCAGGTATTGTACTAAGCGATGGGGTAGATACGAGATAATTGGTTGGGACACAATCCCTGTCCCACACAGGGATCTTCATCCCCATTTTACAGATGAGGGAACTGAGGCCCAGAGAAGCAAAGCGACTTGCCCGAGATCATGCAGCAGACAAGTGGCGGAGGTGGCGGAGTTTGGATGAGGACCCGGGTCCTCTGACTCCCAGGTCCCCCGGGCTCTTTCCGCTAGGACACCCTGCTTCTCACTGGATCGTAAGTGAGATCCTGGAGGGCAGGAATCGGGTCTTCTAAATGTTGTGCTTTCCCAAGCGCGTGCGCGCGCGCGCGCGCACACACACACACAGACGCATCCCTTTTCCCCCCTCAGTCCATCGGCCCACTGCCCAGTCGGTCCATCCCCGTCCACCAGTTGGGCGGGGATTGTCTCTGTCTGTGGCCGAATTGTATATTCCGAGCGTTTAGTACAGTGCTGTGCACATAGTAAGTGCTCAATAAATACTGTTGAGTGAATGAATGAGTCCACTAGGTGGTATCGATTGAGGACCTACTGCTTGCAGAGGTCTGTGCGAAGAATATGGCAGAGTCAGGAGATCCCGCCCTCCGGGAGCTTCTAATCTGTGCCCAGAAGTGTTTCCTTCCTCCCTCCCTCCCTCCCTCGGCCAATTCCCGGCGTCCTCCCCGGCCTCTTCCGTCACTGAGGGGAGCCGGCGCCGCGGGGTCGTCGGTGGAACCCCGGCGACGGGCTTCTCCGAACAGCAGGGCGACGGGCGTTTCCCCGCCACACGGGGGGAAGACGGGGGAGGGGACGGATCCAGGATTTGCCTCGTCGCCCTGGGGGGGGAGATTCCCCTGGCCCCCCCCCCCGCCGTTGTCCCCGGCTGGCAAATCTGGGGCAGCCGGGTTCACGTAGCAGGACGTCTTGGTCGGCAGGGAGAGGGGCCCGAGGGTCTCCTCCGGGTACCTCCCGGCTTGTCGTCCGAAAAGTCTTTTACACCCCCTGCCGCTCAAACCAGCCGAGCTGCCCCAAAAGCGCCGACCGGACTCCCACGTCTGAAACCTCCGTGCGGCAGAAACTAGAGCCGGGCCCTCAAAATGCAGTTCCCCAAGCGAAGCCCAATCCTGCCCATCTTCCATCCCTTCTGACCCCGACAGTTCGGATCGCCCCCTGGCAGCGGAGAGCTCGGTTCTGCCTATCTGAGCCCGGCCGGGCCGGGCCAAGGCCCCCGGAATTCAGTTTCAAGGTTCACAGCGGCGAACCCCTGTTGGTTTCCGGAGGAGGATGCTGCAGTGGATTCCCTGGCCCCCCACCCCTCCACTCCAGACAAGTTCGGTGAAGGGGAGGTGTTGGCCTCCAGTGGGATTGCGGACAATCCGCCGTGTCCTCTCCTCCTCCTCCTCCCCCCTCTGGATCTGGCAGCTTCATTCCATTGTGCCAGACTCGCCCCACGTCCTCGGGGATGGAAAAATTCCCCACGAAGCCAGCCCTCTACTTCAGTGTGTCTCTCTCTGTCTCTCTCATACACACCCCCACCCCCCGACCCCGCCCCATCCCCCGGCTTCTGAAGGGACTGGTTTGTTCAGTCGGGCTGCCGAGTGAGCTGCGGGGTAGAGCCGACACAAAGGCCAACTCGTCCGAGTGCGGTGGGGACGCCGCGGCCATCCGAAACCGTTTGGGGTGGGAGGGATCGTTCCAGGGTCTAGGATGCGGGACGATGAGGTGGCCTTAAACTTGGGTTTGGTAGCCGCTCCCCGCCCGGAGCCCGCACCCGAGACTGCCCGCCTGCCCTCGTTTCCCCTGGTAGCTCTCCCCGGGAGAGCGACGGGGGAGGAGAGAAGCTGGGGGCGATCGGAAGGGGGGGGGGCGGGGCGAGGCAGCTGTCCCGGGGAGTCGTCAATGAGCCACTGTGAGGCAACTTGAATGGGGCGATTGAGAGCGGGGCGGCCGTGCCCTGTGAGGATTGTGGAGCCGAACCCGTGTCCTCAGACGAGCCCCTGCCGGAACAAGCCCGGGCGGGCCATCTGGAGACGGTTGGGAATCGGATTCCCGCGGCCTACTGCGGCGCCCTCCTCCGGGGTTCGTCGCCAACCTTGAAAGTGAATTTCAGGGGCTCGGGCCCCGCTCACATCCGCGGAGTTGAGCTCCCCGGGGACGGGAACCCCCTCCCTCCTCAGATCCGACAGACGGTTCCTCTCCCTCCCTTTAAAGCCTTATCGAAGGCCCGTCTCCTCCACGGGGCCTTCCCCGACTAGGCCCTCCTCTCCTCCCTCTCCCTCTCCCTCTGCGTCGTCCTAACGTGCTCCCTTCATTCATCTCCCTTCCCAGCCCCACATCGCTTACGTAGGTATTTGTAATTTACATTGATATAATAATTAGGGTATTTGTTAAGCGCTTACTATGGGCCGAGCACTGATCTGTCTCCCCCCCGCCCCCTACCCAGACTGTAAACTCTCTGTGGGCGGGGAATGTATCTATTTATTGTTGTACTCTCCCACGTGCTTGTACAGTGCCCTGCGCACAGTCAGCGCTCAATGAATGCAATCGAATGAGTGAATGAAGGGGACGATCTGAACTCTCGGGATAAATAATAATAATTATGATATTTGTTTAGCGCTTACTGTGTGCAGAGCACTCTTCTAAGCGCTGGGGTAGATACAGGGCAGTCAGATTGTCCCACGTGGGGCTCACGTTTTTTTAATCCCCATTTTTACAGATGAGGTAACTGAGGCACAGAGAAGTGAAGTGACTTGCCCGAGGTCACACAGCAGACAAGTGGCGGAGCCGGGATTAGAACCCATGACCTCTGACTCCCAAGCCCAGGCTCTTTCCACTAAGCCGTGCTACTTCTCGATAAAGGGATGGAAGGTGGGCAGGGTTGGGGTTCCCTTTAGGGAATTGCGCTCTGAGGGTCTGGTCTGAGTTTTGACCAAGCAGAGATTCTAGGTGTGTTGGCGGCCAGGGGTGGGCGAGTCAGTCGGTCACTGGTATTTACTGAGCACTTACCGTGTGCAGAGTAGACAGTAAACACAACTCCTGCCCACAGCAGGCTCACGGAGAACTTGCGCCGCCTCCAATCGAAGCCTTCAGGGGCCCCTGGCTAAGAAAGCCCCTGTGTCCTCGTAGATTGAGACCACCCACGTCCCCTTCTTCAGAGCCTCCTGAAATCACATCTCCCCAGGTGGTCTCCCCCCGCCCCATTTGTTGCCTCTCTCCCCACCTTATTTATGTACCCCCAACTTCTCCTTCAGCACTTCAGTAACGACATCCCTCGCAGCGCTCGCCTCTGCCCGCCGCCGAATCTCTGTGACTTGACGTAGAGATTCCCCTTTTCCTTTCCTCTTGTAATTAATTTTAGGGTCTCTCTTCCCTGCTAGACTGTAAGCTCCTTGGGCTATCAACGGCGATATTTACGAAGCATTTACTGTGGTGCAGAGCACCGTACTAAGCTCTTGGGAGAGTATAATCCAACAGTTGGCAGCCACTCTCCCTGCCCGCGAGGAGCTTAGGGTCGAGAGAGCGTATCTGACTGACTATCTTGTACTCTCCCGGGCACTTGATATGGTCCTTCGTGTACCCACGGGTTCATACGTACATAAGGGCCGTGGGGCTGAGGGTGGGGCGAATAAAGGGTACAAATCCAAGACGCAGAAGGGAGCTTGGAGAAGAGGAAATGAGGGCTTAGTTGGGGGAGGCCTCCGGGAGGAGGTGTGATTTTAATGATCAGTAGTTATTGAACACTCACTGTACGAGGCGCTGTACTAAATGCCTGGGAGGGAACAATAGAACAGGGTTGGTAGAGTGGAAGTCAAGAAACCACTAGCTCACCCCAAGATCCTCACCAAGCTGGACTTAGTATCAGAGTCTCTACCTTGATTTCCAAGGGAGTGCTGCCTCGGAGAAGCCAATCAATCAGTGATATTTACTGAGCGCTTACTATAGGCAGGGAATTGTTCTGAGCGCCCGGGAGAGTTCCAGACAGCAGAATTAGCAGACACCCGTTCTCTGCCCGTAATGAGCTTACAGTCTAGAGGGGAAGACAGACATTAATATGAATCGTGCATTAGCAGACACGTTCTGTGCCCGTAACAAGCTCACGGTCTAGAGGGGAAGAGAGACGATATAAATAATTTATATAATTTAAAGATATATACGTGAGTGCTGTGGGGTTGAAGGTAGGGCGAATAGTCTCAAAAGAAGCAGCGTGGCCTAATGGAAAGAGCACGGGCCTGGGAGTGGGAAGGACCCGGGTTCTAATTCCGGCTCCACCGCGTGTCCGCAGTGCGACCTTGAGCAAGTCACCTCACTCCTCTGTGCCTCAGTCGCCTCATTTATGAAATAAGAGATTAAGACCGCGAGCCCCATGTGGGACAGGGGCCGTGTCCGACCTGATTTCCTCGTATCGACCCCTGCTCTTAGAAAAGCGTTTGGCACATACTAAGCACGTAAATACCACTGTTATTAAAAGGGAGAGCGAGCCAGCTGGGGAGTACAGTACAGCAGAGTTGGTAGACACAGTCCCTGTCCACCATGAGCTTTCAGCCTTGAGGGGGAGACAGGCATTAAGTAAAATAAATTCCGGATATGGACAGAAGTGCTGAGGGGGCCGCCCGGGTGAATAAAGGGAGCAAATCCAGGTGAAGGGAGTTGAAAAGGAAATGGTTTAGTCAGGGAAGGCCTTTTGGAGGAGATGGGCCTTCGTTACTAAGGCTTTGAAGTCGGGGGGAGAGCAATTATCCGTCGTCGGATGGATGAGAAGAGGGAGAGCGTTGCTGGCCAGAGGTAGGACGCGGGTGAGAGGTAATGAATACTCTAGGTGTGATGATTAGTGGTGTCTTTATTTACCCATCCTCTTCAGTCTTTTTTCCTTTGTTCCCTCCTATGCCCTGTCCAATTTCTGCTTTCCGAAGGCTGCCCAGTGAACCAGCCCTCTCCCTCAGGCTCCTTTGATCTCCGGAGCATCGGTAAAGTTGGTCTGCTCTGCCTCCCTCCATCCCATTACTATTTAGGTATTTGTTGAGTACTTTCTAGAGGACTCTTTTGAACCCTGGGCTAAGTACTGGGCAGGTCAGACGCAGTCCGTTCTCCCCATGGGGACGGTGCTCGCACTAAGGCGGGGAGGGAGAGCAAGACTCTTATCTCCATTTTACGGGGGAGGAGAGGAGAGCCCACAGAGGTGAAGCCACCTGCCCCAGGTCACCCAGCAGGCTAGCGGCAGAGCCGCAGCATCCGGGTGTCCTGCCTCCGCTCTCCTGCTTTTTCCACTTGGTTGCCGCCCTATCCTGTCCCTGAGTTGCCCCCCGCTCCCAAATGGCACGAAATGGTCGTGAGTGAACAGTGCACCTCTCTGTCTTGCCTTGCCTTCCTTTCATTCATTCATTCAATAGTATTTATTGAGCGCTTACTATGTGCAGAGCACTGTACTAAGCGCTTGGAAAGTGCAAATCGGTAACAGAGACAGTCCCTGCCCTTTGACGGGCTTACGGTCTAATCGGGGGAGACGGCCCGACGAGAACGATGGCAATAAATACAGTCGAGGGGAAGAACATCTCGTTAAAACAATAGCAAATAAATAGAATCAGGGCGACGTACAGCTCATTAACAAAATAAATAGGGTGATGAAGATATATACAGTCGAGCGGACGAGTACAGCGCTGAGGGGTTGAAACGGGAGAGGAGGAGGAGCAGAGGGAAAGGGGGGAGAAGAGGGTTTAGCCGCGGAGAGGTGAAAGGGGGGGGGTAGAGGGAGCAGAGGGAGAAGGGGAGCTCAGTCTGGGAAGGCCTCTCGGAGGAGGTGAGTTTTAAGTAGGGTTCTGAAGAGGGGAAGAGAATCGGTTTGGCGGAGGTGAGGAGGGAGGGCGTTCCGGGACCGCGGGAGGACGCGGCCCGGGGGTCGGCGGCGGGACGGGCGAGAGCGGGGGACGGCGAGGAGGCGGGCGGCGGAGGAGCGGAGCGTGCGGGCTGGGCGGTGGAAAGAGAGAGGGGAGGAGAGGTAGGAAGGGGCAAGGCGGTGGAGAGCTTTGAAGCCTGGAGTGAGGAGTTTTGGTTTCGTGCGGAGGTTGATAGGCAACCACCGGAGGTTTTGCGGGCCATTGATGGTTACCTTTCGGGGCCACTTCCTGTCGTCCCGGAGGGCCCCCGAAGCCCCCAGCCCCAGTCGGCGAGGGGGTACAGGGCCAGCGGCCCACCTGAGGGAGCAAAGCAAGAGAGGCGGCAGCGCGCCCTAATGGATCGAGCCCAGACCTGGGAGTCAGAAGGACCTGGGTTCTCGTCCCTGCTCCGCCACTCACTTGTCTGTTGGGTGACCTCGGGCAAATCACTTCACTTCTCTGGGCCTCAGTTACCTCACCTGTAAAATGAGGATTAAGACTGAGTCCCGTGTGGGATGTGGACGAAGTCTAATCCCATTTTACAGTGCTCTGCACACAGTAAGCGCTCAGTAAATACGATCGAATGACTGAATGTACCCCAGGACTTAGTGCCTGGCACAGAGTAAGCGTGTAACAGTATTGTAATTGTTATTAGGATCTTCTGCCTGGCAGGTTCTCTGAGGCCAGGCCTGCCTTTGACCGTTCATGCTTTCCAAGAGGATTCCTGGTCTCTCCCACTTGCTCCGTGAGGGGAGGCCACACCCTTTATCCCATGTTTTTGAGGTTCAGGAATGAGTGTGATGTTTTTTCTTTTCTCAAATCCAGGGGAAGGATTTGGAACAGCAAATATTTGACCAGAGCAGATTCTTCTCTGCTGGAATCGATCCAGCCCGCCGGACTTACGTGTCCTTTCCCCAGACTCATGCCGGTGTTTGTGCTTGCTAAACATCTGTGTGTTTCAAGTCCTGGCCCAGAACAGACGGACGGCCCTCTGGGCCGTAAACTCCTTGTGGGCGGGGAATGTGTCTTTTTATCGTTCTCTTGTACTCTCCCAAGCGCTCAGTACAGTACTCTGCACACAGCAAGTGCTCAGGAAATAATAACGTTGGTATCTGTTAAGCGCTTACTATGTGCAGAGCACTGTTCTAAGCGCTGGGGTAGACACAAGGGAATCAGGTTGTCCCACGTGGGGCTCACAGTCTTAATCCCCATTTTACAGATGAGGTAACTGAGGCACAGAGAAGTGAAGTGGATGATTATTTTTCTTTTATGGTACTTAAGCGTTTACTGCCTGCCGAGCACTGTGCTAAGCCCTGGAGTGGATACCAGATAATCAGTCGATCTTATTTACTGAGCACTGTACTTAGCGCTTGGGAGAGGATGATAGAACAATAAAACGGACACCTTCCCTGCCCACAAGGAGATTACTGTCTAGAGGGGGAGGCAGGCCTTAGTATACAGAAATAAATTGCAGATAATCCGGTTAGACGTGGTCCCTGTCCCTCCCGGGCTCCCAGTCTAAGTAGGAGGGAGTTGGATTTCTTCCTCTTGAGAAGCAGCCTGGCACAGGGGATTGAGCACGGGCCTGGGAGTCGGAAGGTCATGGGTTCTGATCCTGGGTCCGCCACTTGTCCTCTGTGGGATCTCGGGCAAGTCGCTTTACTTCGCTGAGCCTCAGTTACCTCGTCTGTAAAATGAAAATTGAGACGGTGAGCCCCACATGGGACAGGGACCGTGTCCAACCCGATTCATCCACCCCAGCGCTTAGTACGATGCCTGGCACGTAGTAAGTGTTTAACAAATACCGTAATAATTCTTCTTCTTCCCCATTTCATGGGTGAAGGAAACAGGCCCAGAGAAGATAGAAGTGACTTGCCCGAGGTCACGAGTGGCGGAGTCTGGTTTAGAACCCGGGTCCTCTGACTCGTAGGCCCGCGTTCTTTCCACGAGGCCACGCCGCTTCTCGATTAAAACAAAACCCCGACCGTCGGCTTCAGGGCTGCCCGCTCACCCCTTCGCTCCTCCCGCTTCTCCCTTCGCCTCTCCCGCAGCTTCCCCTCACCGTCGACTCGTCCACTCCCGGCCCCCGCTGGATTAGAGATCTCAAATCAGGGGCCGCCAGGTCAGCCTCGGTTAATCGGTGGTATTTATCGAGCACTTACCGTGTGCGGAGCACCGTCCTAAGCACTCGGGGGAGTCCAGTGTGACAGAGATGGTCGACACGTTCCCCGCCCACGACGTCGCCACCCGTCGTACTGAGCGTTTTAGCCCCGTCGGGAAATGTCAGTGTGACTTCTCCCCTCTCCCTCGTCAGATTCCTTTTTACGAAGACATCTGCAAGGGCATCCAGGCCGGAGACACGTGCGAGAAGCTGGTGGGCTACTCGGCCGTCTACCGGGTCTGCTTCGGCATGGCGTGCTTCTTCTTCCTCTTCTTCCTCCTCACCCTCAGAATCAACAGCAGCAAGAATTTACGCGCCTACATCCACAACGGGTGAGTGTGGGCGGACTCCTTTTCCCGCCTTCCGCCCTCGGCATCCCCGCCCCCGTCCGCCGCGGCCTTCCCCCGATGATCGGGAGAATCGTGGGACTCGTTAAGCGTTTACTATGTGCCCAGCGCCGTAGTAAGCGGTGGGGGAGATACAAGATAGGCGGGACGCAGCCCAGGTCTCCCCTGGGGCTCCGTCTTCATCCCCATTTTACAGATGAGGGAACTGAGGGCCCAGAGTGGTTAAGTGGGCCGCCCGAGGTCAGACAAGTGGTGGAGACGGGGTCGGAACCTTGTTCCTTCCGACTCCCCAGGCCCGAGCTCTATCCACTAGGCCACCCAACAGACAGTTGACGGTCTTTTCCACGAGGCAGGACCGTCCCTTTGGGCGGGAATCGGCAGGAAGCCGGGGGTTGGGATGGATCCCGGGATTTAATGAGGTGTGTCGGGGTTGGGGAGGGATTCCATCTTCGTGGAGGACTTCCGTTTAGCCCTTCTCCCTTATCTCCCTCAGCTTCTGGTTCTTTAAGCTTCTGCTTCTGGCAGCCATGTGCGCCGGAGCGTTCTTCATCCCGGACCAGGATACCTTTCTGGAAGGTACGCATTCGGTTGGGCGGGCCTCCTCGCTGCTCGCCCCTTCGTGGGTGTGGGTGGTCGGCGCTCTGAGGGGAGGCGGTCGTGGTTAGGCTGCTGGGGGTTCGGGTTTTTATGATATTTGTTAATCGCTTACTTCGTGCCAGGCACTGTTCTAAATACCGGGGTAGGTACAAGCTCAGCGGGGGGGGGGGGGGGGGGGGGGGGTCCCACACGGGCCCGGTCCCACATGGGCCTCGTAATCCTAATCCGAATTGAACTTTCCGAGCGCTTTAGGGCAGTGCTCTGCACACAGTAAACGCCCAATAAATATCCGAATTGAACTTTCCGAGCGCTTTAGTACAGTGCTCTGCACTCAGTAAGCACCCAATAAATCAGATTGAATGAATGAATGAATAATCCACATTTTACAGCTGAGCCAACGGAGGCACAGAGGACGGGAAATGACTTGCCCAAGGTCACTCAGCAGACAGGTGGCAACCCCGGGTTTAGAACCCAGGCCCTTCTGACTTCCAGGCCCGTGCTCTGTCCACTAGGCCACCCTGCCTCTCTGAGATTGGTGAGCCCCACAGGGTGGGTGTCTGACCTGATAATCTTACACCTCGCGCGGCGCTCGGGCCGAGTAAGCCCTGAGTGAACCCACTGATGCAGCCCGACTCGGGTGGATGTCCGACGCCCCCCCTCGTGGGACTCGCTTCAGTCAGTCGCTGGCATTCAGCGAGCAGCACCGACCGTGTGCGGCACGCTGTGTTAAGCCCTCGGAAGCGTCATACGGTACAGCAGGGTCGGTAGACACGTACCTCGCCCACGCTTCCTGATCGGCTTTCCATTTCTTCCCGCCTCCGCAGCCTGGCGCTACGTAGGGGCCGCGGGCGGGTTCCTCTTCATCGCCATCCAGCTCATCCTCCTGGTGGAGTTCGCCCACAGATGGAATAAAAACTGGTACGGGGCTGGGCGGGGAAGCGCTGGGGATACAAGGCCGTAACAGTAATGATAATCGTCTTATCTCTTATAACGAATAAGCACTTAACAGATGCCACGGTTATTATTTAAGCGCTTACCATGTGCCAGGCGCTAGGCTGAGCGATGGGGTGGGCACAAGCGCATCGGGCCGGAGTCCCTATCCCACGTGGGGATCACAGTCTCGATCCCCGTTTTATAGAGGGGGGAACCGAGGCCCAGAAAAGTGAGGCGACTTGCCGAAGGTCGACACGGCAGACAGGTGACGGAGCCAGGATTAAAACCCAGATCCTCCCGACTCCCAGGCCGGGGGCTCTATCCGCCAGATGCCGGGGTGCCGCTCCCTGTCTCACGCGGGACTGACGGGCTGAGGGAGAAGAGGCGTTTCATTTCCGTTTTACCGATGAGGAAACCGAGGCACGGAGCGGTTAAGTCGGCCCGGTTGAGGAGGGTCCCCCGGTCACGGGGCGGGGCCCGGGTCTCCTCGAACCCCGGACCGTACCCGGTCCTCCCCCGTCTCGAAAAAAGGAGCCCCGAATTCTCCCCAGACACAGAGAGGCCGGCCCCTGCCCCGTCAGATCCCCCGGGAGAAGTGCACAGTGGGGGCTGAGAGACGGGTGATGTCCCCCCCGCCCCTTCCCCCCGCAGGACGGCGGGCACGGCGCACAACAAGCTGTGGTACGCGGCCCTGGCCCTGGTGACCCTCCTCATGTACTCGGTGGCGGCGGGAGCCCTGGCCCTGATGGCCGTGTTCTACACCCGCCCCGAGGGCTGCGAGGACAACAAGATCCTGCTCGGCGTCCACGGCGGCCTCTGCCTGCTCGTCTCCGCCGTGGCCGTCTCTCCCTGCATCCAGAAACGTGAGCCCGCCCGCCTCCCCTCGACCCCCCCGAGCCGTAGAAATGACGGCCCGCCCGCCGTGGGCCCGCCTTCCAGGAGCTTACGGGCCTGGCTCCGCTCCCTCCCCGGCCTTTACCGGAGATCTCCGCTCCGATCCGAGGGGCGGCCGGCCCGGCCCGCTCGACTAACAGGCGAGCGCCTGTGGCCTGAATCCAGGCGGCCTCTGGTTGTGGAGAGTGGCAGCAACGGGAAAGTCCCGTTCCCCAAGAGATTCTGCCTCTCTGCCTTCCGAGGGAGGGAGATTGCCAGGGAAGGAGGGAGTCGGAGGGAGGGAGACCTTATGAGAATGGGAGGCTGGGGGCGAGGGACACCGCGACCAGGCGGAGGGAGGGAGAAAGGGAGATTGTGAGGGTGTCCATCTCCGTTGACCCTTTGAGTAAAGGGAACTCCCAAATTTCAAAATTCGGAGGCTCTGCCCCGGCCGTACGTTCCAGTTTGGAATTAAAGGGGGACCCCCCCCCCCCCGCCCCCTTCCGAAGACTACACTCCCTTCTCGAGGTGATGATTTAAAAGTTTGAGTCTTTTCAAGACGATTCCCGGTGGTTCGCAGGACAGCCTCACTCCGGCCTGCTGCAGTCGGGGCTCATCAGCTGCTACGTCATGTATCTCACCTTCTCCGCGCTGTCCAGCAAGCCTCCAGATATAAGTGAGTCTTTTATGGGAAAATTCCCTTCTAAATGTCACCGCCGTCGTCGACGACGGCGTCTGGCGAGTGACGGACCCGGGGCTTGGGGATCTCGCACGGAAATGAGAGACTTGGGTCCCGCCCTCCCAGAGGTTACGGTCTCACCGGTCGATGGTATTTATTGAGCCCTTATTTTAGGCGGAGCGCTGTAGTATGCCGGATGGTGTTCTCTGCCAGGCTTCAGTCGGCTAAATAAAACTGGGTCGGGCAACCCTCTCCTCTCTGAAAGACCCGTGAAATGGTCGTATTCATTTCAGCAATTTCCTGGCGGAGTAGTCAGTCAGTCTGGTATTTATTGTAGAGATGGATGAAGGGATTGAGGCCTTCTAAAAGAAAAAAAAAATGTCCCTACTTCTCTCTTTTTTATCTCTCTCTCTCTCTCTCTCGCTCCCTCCCTCTCATCCAAGAGAACCGTCCCCATTACCGACAGGCAGGGATCGCTCTGCTTACGCATTCGCCTCAAGTGACTCGCACAGTGGTGTGGGAGGGTGGAAAAGCCTGGAACCGTGCCAAGGACGTTCCCGGCGTCCCTTTCCCGGGATCCCAAACCAACACCTAATAATAATCGTCGTGGCGTTCGTTAAGCGCTTACCGTGTGCCAAGCACCGTACTAAGCACTGGGGTAGGTAGAGGATAATCAAGATGGACACAGTCCCTGTCCCACATGGGGTTCACGGTCTAAGCGGGGAGAACAGGCATCGTTGTTGATGAGAAACCGGAGGCCCAGGGAAGTGAAGAGGCTTGCCCGAGGTCACCGGGCGGTAGAAACAGTAGTTAGGGTGTTTGATCGGATGTCTACCGACTCTTATGCCAACCTAGTCACCGTACCTTGATCTCGTCTATCTCGCCGCCGACCTCCTCGCCCAAGTCCCGCCCCTGGCCTGGATCGCCTTCCCTCCTCGTACCCGACAGAAAACGGCCCTCAGCGGCCCGCACCTTCAAAGCCTTTTCGAAGGCCCGTCTCCTCCAAGAGGCCTTCCCCGACTAAGCGCCCCCTTTCCTCTTCTCCCACTCCGTTCCCCGTCACCCTGACTTGCTCCCTTCATTCATTTCCCCCCTCCCAGCCCCACGGCACTTATGCACGTATCTGTCATTTTTTCCTATTAATGTCTGTCTCCTTCTGGAAGATGTATGCTAGCTGTGGGCAGGGAATGTGTCTTATGGTCATATTGTACTTCCCAAGTGGCTCAGTATAGTGATCTGCACACAGTAAGTGCTCGATAAATACGATTTACTTGGGCAGACAGCGGCCAGACCGGGCGAGCCACGACTCCTGCCCACCGAGAATTTACGCTATAATGAGGGTCAAGAGAGCCCAAGCCCAAATACCTCTGGGCTTCCCGTTTTAAAGCACTCTTAAAGCTCTTCTTTCATGGCTTTTTTTTTTTTTTTATCCCCTCTGAACTTCTTTACATAGTAGGGATTACATTTGGTCTCTGGATCCGAGTAGAATCCACGAAGTCACACAGACCGGTCCAGACGGCAAAACACCTGCCCGAGCCCGCTCTCATTTTTAGCCCGAGTCAGTGCGCCTCAGACCAGGTTGTGGGATTTTGTCGAGGCGCGAGCCACGACTCCTGCCCCACCGAGAATTTACGCTTATAATTGAGGGTCTAGAGAGCCCAAGCCCAAATAACCTCTGGGCTTCCCGTTTTAAAGCTCTCTTAAAGCTCTTCTTTCATGGCTTTTTTTTTTATCCCCTCTGAACTTCTTTACATAGTAGGATACATTTGGTCTCTGGATCGAGTAAGAATCCACGAAGTCCACAGCCGGTCCAGACGGCAAAACACTGCCCGAGCCCGCTTCTCATTTTTAGCCCGAGTCAGTGCGCCTCAGACCAGGTTGTGGGATTTTGTCGAGGCGAGGGTGATGAGAAAGGTTCTGTGGGTCTGTGAAGGCCAGGGCGTTCCGAGCCACAGCCCGCCCCGCCGCCCCTCAGGAGCCCTCTCCCGGACAGATACCGGCTGGGGGTTCGGCTGCCTTGGCGGAGGAGGGCACGGCTGCCCACGGTATCCGCGGTTTGTCCTCGGCTCTGTCATTCGGTGCCCATCACGTGAGATTCGAGGGGTGACACGCCCAGGCCCTCCTGGCCCGGGACGTCAGGCCGGTGCCCGTAGGCGGGAGTGGGCCGGAGACCTGGTCCGAAACCCGGTTCTCTGTGGCCGGAAGCTCTGGTCTCCGGTTCCCGCTGCCCTCCCCTCTCCGGCGTTTCCCGCTCGGAGCAGAGACCCAGCCCGGGCCCGGCTCCGCTGCCGCCCGCCCCGCCCCGGTCAGGGGAACCCGGCTCGGGGAGCCCGGAGAAGACCGGTCGGAGGCCGGTGGCGGTGGCGGGAGATGAGCTACCTCCTATAGACAGTACCACAGTCCTCTCTATCTCAGAGTCCATGTGTAATGTCGGCATGCTCCTTTTTAATATATAAATAGGATGGGCATGTGTTAACAGCTTACTAGACGCCGGGCACTATACTAAGCACCGGGGTAGACTTCATCACCTTGCCCCTCCTTCCTCACCTCCCTTCTCTCCTTCCGCCACGCAGCCCGCCCACTTGGCCTCGTCGCCGTACCTCAATCTCAATCTCGCCTGTCTCACCGCCGACCTCTTGCCCACATCCTGCCTCCGGCCCGGAGAGCCCTCCCTCCTCCTCTCAGACATTCACTCTCCCCCTCTTCCAAACCTTATTAAAGGCACATCTCCTCCAAGAGGCCTTCCCTGACTAAGCCCGCCTTTCCCCCTTCCCCGTCTCCCTTCCGCTCCGCCTTGACACGCTCCCTTTATTTATCCACCCGCCCCACCGCGCTTATGTACTTAGCGGTGATCTATTCCTATTAATGTCTGTCTCCCCCTCTAAACCGTAAGCTCGTCGCGGGCAGCGAATGCGTCTGTTATATCGTTATAAGGGCTCGGTACAGTGCTCTGCACACCGAAAGCGCTCCATAAATACGATCGACTGACTGACGGATCGACTCGGTACAAGCTAATCGGGGTGGACGCGGTCCACGCCCACATTTTACGGACGAGGTAGCCGAGGCAGCGGCGAGTGACCTGCCCCCTTGCACGGCAGACAGATGACGCCAGTCCCGTGCTCTGGCCATCAGGCCACCCCGTCGCTCTCGAGCAGCCCGCGTAGTCCGTGACCGCATTCTGTCGGTTCGACCTGCAGGAGGTCACTGAAATGCACCCTTTGCTGTCCATCCAGAATGCCGCTCCGCTAACCCAAGCACTTATCCCTAACCTGCCTCGATTACTACAGCTGCCTCCTCGCTCCCCTCCACCCCTCCAGCCCATAGGTCACTTTGCTGCCCGGGTCATTTTTCTAAAAAACAGTTCGGTCCACCTCTCCCTACTTCTTAAGGACCTTCGTTAGTTGCCCGTCCACCTCTGCCTCAAACAGAAACTCCTTACTGTCTGCTCTGAAGCACTCGATCAACACCCCCCTCCTGACTTACCTCACTTCTCTACTCCCAGCCATAATTCGCTCCTCTAACACCAGCCTTCTCACCGTTCCCTAATCTCATCAGTCGCCGCCGACCCCTTTCCGACGTCCACCCCGTACGTAATCCGGAAGCCCCTCCCCCTCCGTGATAATAATAGTAACTGTGGTGTTTATTAAGCGGTTACCGTGTGCCGAGCGCTGGGGTGGATACAGAAAAATCGGGTCGGACACCGTCCTCGTCCCCCGTGGGCTCAGAGGCTTACGCTCCATTTTCCAGATGAGGCCCAGAGAAGTGAAGTGACAGGGTCACCCGGCAGACAGTGGCAGAGCCGGGATTAGAACCCATGACTCTCTGACCCCCAGGCCCGGGCTCTATCCACTAGGCCACGCTTCCCTCCGTCTAGCCCAGACCATCACCCTCCCTCCCTTCAAGGCATCACCGAGGTCACGTCTCCTCCCGGAGACTTTCCCCGACGAAGCCTTCTCTTCCCCCCGGCTCCTTCTCCCTTTGGCCTCACCTCTGCGTCTGGATCTGTGACCTCTGGGCTTTTGGTATCCGCCCCCCCCTTCTGTCCCGCAGAGCTTATGTACATCTCTTTAAATGATCAGTGTTAACACCCGTCTCCCCCTCCGGACCGTAAGCTCATTGGAAATAGGGAACACGTCGACCAAACTCGGAGCGGGCTGACTCTCCCAAGCGCTTAGTGCAACGCCCTGCACACGGTAAGTGCTCGGTAAATACCATTCGCCGGTTGATCCCGCTCCTCGAGGGGAAACAGAAGCCGTGGGCGTGCCCGTCATCGGAAGCCATCGGAGGGATGGAGCGGAGCCCCCCGGGGCCCTCCCACCTGCCCCCCCCGGCTCGTGCGGCCAGGAGGCCGCGGCCGGGTGGCGGGGTTGGACCCGCCGGGTGCCACCCCTCCAGGCTCTGCCTCCCGCCGCCGGTGCCACCGAGAGGCCTCAGAGGCACCGGGGCGGCCCAGCGTGTCCGCCCCGTGCCCGGTCCCCGTGTAACGGCCCGGGGTGCCGTCGCCTTTCCGGGTCCCGTCGCGGAACGGGAGAACGAGCGTGGCCTCCCCCCGCCGGGCGCGGGGGGTTCCGGAGTCCCGCCCGCCGGTGGCGACGCCGACGGGGCCGACCTCTTCCGTCCTTCCAGTTGTGGGCAAGGACCAGAAGAACATCACCATCTGCGTGCCTGACTTCAGCCAGGAGTTCCACACCGACGAAAACCTGGTTCACCGGCCTTGGGCACCACGCTCCTCTTCTGCTGCATCCTGTACTCCTGGTGAGCCCCGGGCTCTTGCTCGTGACGCGGGGGCGGGCAGGGACACGGGCGTGAAGCCACGTGGCGACCGCGCAGAGTCAAAGCAGCTGCTTTCGGCGTCCCTCGTCGCCCTCGGAGAAAGAGCCCCAAAGAGGCGAAGGGAACGGCGGGTCTCGTCGAGGGCCAACGGCGGGCGGAGCGCTGCGCTCGGCGCCCGAGAGCGTACGGTAGAGCGAAAGCGCTCCCCTCCCTCGAGGGCGGGGATGACGTAGCTCCTCCCTCCGTTCTCGACTCCGGTCCCCCGGCTCTGCTCCGGGCCGGGTCCGCGGAGAACCCCTCCTGTCCGTCTCGGCGCGACGACGGTCGGGTGGATGGGAATCCGAGGTTAAAGGAGTCCGACCGGAGCGTCGTAAACCGACGCGTCTCCGTCGGAGTCGCCTGGCGCCGCTGCCGGAGGGCTGGGTCGGGCCGGCTGTTAGCGGGGGTCCCGGACGGGGTTGGTCTTCAGGGCCCGGGCGGGCCCCCGTCTCCCCAGAGCGGGGGGCGCTCACGGGGCGGCCAACGGAGCGGTGGCGAGCTCCATCCGGGCCGGCCGCCGCCGCTTTGGGGGCGGGGTGGGCCCGCGGGCGGGACCCCTCCGCTCCCCGTGGCTGACCGCCCGCGGGAAGGGTCGTCGCGTCCCCTCCGCCGCGGGGCGGAGCGTCACAGGACCGCCGACGGCACGAAAGCCGGAGTGGCACCGCAAGGCAGGCCGGCCCGGACCGGACAGGAGGCCGGCGGCCCGGCCTGGATAGTGAGGCCGGCCGAGGCCCCGGGGCCGTCCCGGACCGTGAGGCCGGTGGCCGTACGGACGGCGGGGCTGCGGGGCTGTTGTGGACGGCGAGGCCGCCGGGCCTTCCATCCTGTGCGAGTCCCGTGGCGGGAAGAACGTTCCCTAACTCCCCGCCGCCCTCCCGGGCCCAGCGCCCACCGGAGACCCGCTGGCCGTAGCCCGGCGGTGACGGGCGGGCGGACGTGGCAGCGGGAGAGGCAGGGGGCCCGGGGGGCCGAGGGCGGCCGGCATCCTCACGCTCCAACCGCCTCCCTCCCTCCCTCCCTCCCCCGGCACTCCGGAACGTCACCGCGCGGCCAGAGCCGGCTACTGAGTCGGTTGGCGGCGGAAAGGCCTTCGGGAATTACACAGAGGGAAGCGAGGCGCGGCTTCGTTCATGGTGGTTTTTTATGGTTTCTGCTTAGCGTTCACTGCTTGCCCGGCACCGTACACTGTTCCGAGCGCCGGGGTAGACCCGAGCTCATCGCGGTGAGTCGCGGTCCCCGCCCCGCATGGGGCTCACGGTCTTAACTCCCCTTTCCGGGTGAAGTGACCCGAGGCCCGGAGAAGCGAAGCGATTTGCCCGAGATCGGTACTCCAGATGGGCGGTGGAGCGGGATTAGAACCCGGGGCCCTTCTGACTCCCGGGCTTGTGCGCCGTCCTCCGGGCCACCGCCGTTACTCGGTGGATTTTTGGCCAGTGCCTTGCAAGCGGTAAGGCGCCTCTGTGCCTCAGTCCCCCATCTGTAAAATGGAGATGAAAACCGTAGAGCCCCGCGTGGGCCAACCTGATCACCTCGTATCCCCCCCCCCCCCCCGGCGCTTATAGAACGGTGCTCCGCACATAGTAAGCGCTTAACGAATGCCACCGTTATTTTTACCTAGTGAACACCGTTACCGCTCTTAGTACCAGTCGAGCGGAGCGGCGTACCGAGCGCTCCCGAGCCTTCGCGGAGACGGGCCCGGGGCCGTGGCGGCGGAGCGGAGAGCCGGGAGGGAGGGTCCGGGGGGTCGTTTCGGAAGGCGGCGGCGCTCAGCCCGTCTCCCCTCTCCCCAGCTTGACCTCGACGACCCGGTCCAGCTCGGAGGCCCTGCGGGGCCGCTACGCCGCGCCGAGGACCGAGGTGAGTGGATCCGGGCATCCCGCACGCGCCGCGCCGGGGGCGGGGGGCGGTCCCCGGCCTCCCCGTCGGGAGGGCCGTCCGCCGGGCCTCCGCGCCGCCGTCTGCCCGCTCCCTCCGGAGCGGCCGCCGGGTTTCCCGGGCCGGACCCCTCGGCGCCCCCCACGCCCTACCCCGCGGCCCGGATGAAACGGATGCGACGGGTGGGCCGGGGAGGGAGGAGCGGGCCGGGGCGGAGCCGGGAGGAGGGGAGAGACGGGGTGACCGTGGCGGTGTGGTTGCAGGTGGCCCGCTGCTGCTTCTGCTTCGTCCCCGACGGAGAGGGTGAGTGGGCCCCGTGGACGGGGCGGCGGGATGGGCGCCGAGAGGCGCGGCGGAGCGGGTTGGCTTCCCGTGGCGGGGGTCCCGGCCGGCGGGGAGGAGGGCGGCGCGGGGGAGCCTAGGGGCGGGGGATCCCGTCTCCCACACCGGCTCGCTCTTGGCAGACGCGTCCGAGCGAGACGTGAAGAAGGGCGGCCAGCAGGTGATCTACGACGAGAAGAAAGGTACCGTGTACAGCTACGCCTACTTCCACTTCGTCTTCTTCCTGGCCTCGCTGTACGTCATGATGACCGTCACCAACTGGTTCAAGTAGTCCGGGGGCGGGACCGGTGCCGCGGGGCGGTGGCCGCGGGGCCGGGGAGAGTCACTGGGGGCTGTTGGGCGTCCGCCACAGCTACGAGAGCGCGCACATCGAGAAGTTCTTCACCGGGAGCTCGTCCATCTTCTGGATCAAGATGGCGTCGTGCTGGTGTGGCGTCGGGCTGTACCTGTGGACCCTGGTGGCCCCGCTCTGCTGCCCGACCAGAGAGTTCTCGGTGTTGACGCGGTCCCGCCCGCCGGGACCCCGTCGTCCCCCGACCCCCGCCGCCGGCCGGCCCCGGGGGAGGGACGCACGGGCGTCCGGCCGGCCGGCGTCCGGCCGGGAGCCGGAAATCGCGGGGCCGGGAGCCCGCCGCTTCCTCCCGGGCGGACTCCCGGTCCCGGCCCCCTGCCTCTCCGCCACACGCGAGGCCTTTTGGTCCGTCCCACCCGGAGCCTCCCCCCGCCCCCAGCCGGGTGACTGGGCCGGGTCGCCCGGCCGCCGGTTCTTCCGGCGCACCGTCTGTGCCTGAATCCCAAGGGCTTCCGCCCGGGCGGCCGCGCCGCCGGTCCCCACCACGCGTCCCACGTTGGTCGGGCTGGAGAGAGTCGCGCCCGCTCTTATTGAACGCCAAGCACTCGGGGAAGGCGGGGAGGTGGTCCCCCGACGGGGTGGTCCGCGCGGGGCCTCCGGGGGCTTCTCGGCGTAGTTTGGTGGCTTCCTGCCGGCGTCGGAGCGGGCGGCGGGAGGGGTCTGGGTGGAGGAAGCCGGCTCTCCACGGGACACCGTGGGAGCGGAGGTGGATCCTTCCTTGCGTTCGGTTGGGCTTTTTGCTTCCCCCCCCAGGGCTCACTTGTACTACTCATCTCGATTTATCCCCGCGCCTTTATCGAGCACTTAGCGTGTGCAGAGCACTGTTTCGGGTGCCCGGGAAGGTTCAGCAGAGTTGGGTCGACTCCCTCTGCTTCGGCGGGGAGGAGACGGAGGCCCGGGGAGGTGAAGCGACCGGCCCGAGGTCAGAGGCGGGCCCGGACGCCGGGGTCCCCGTTCGCCCGGGCCTGGCAGGGGGGCGGGGATCGAGGGCCGCCCGCCGGTTCCACGTGGTTTTGTGTCGGGCGCCCTCTCGTCTCGGAGTTTCGGTGGTCGTGCGGCCCAGGGCGGGGTCGGTCCCGGGCCATCCCGTCCCCTCGCTCCTCCTTCCGTCATCTGTCCACGTCGTCTCCCCCCCCCCCCCCCCCCCCAATCTTGCCTCTTCTGTCTTCTCTTTCCTGGGGGCGGGGATCGGTAGGGGTGGGGACGCGTCGCATGTTCGTATTTCTGTTCTCTGGGAATTCACATTGGTGCTTCGGGGTTCCCTCGGTAGGAGAGTCCCCGGGACTCTATTTCAGACCAACCTGGCTTCCGGCCCCGTCCGGCCACCGCCCGCCGCCCCATCTTGGGTTGGCCCGGTCACCCCCCGGAAACGGGTCGGGTGGCCGGTCGGGACCGGAAGGGGGAGCGGGCTGGGGGCCGGGGGCCGGACTAACGAGGGACAAGGTGGGGGTCCCAGGACAGGTAACCGGGGGGGGGGGGGGGGGGGCAGACCCTCCCGGAACCCCACCCGGACCCCTTCCTGCCCCCGGACGGGTCTCGGCCTTCCCCGGCCGGGGCGTTTCTCCCCCTTCCCCCTCAGAATCGCCGCGGCCCCAACACGCGATTAAGCAGGCTCTGCCTTGGGAGGGTCTCGTGCCGGAGGAGGCTTCCCCCGGGAAACTTCCGCGTTCCCCACCGGGAATCCCAAGGCGACCCCCCCCGGGGCCACGTGCCTTCTTCCCAAAGTTTTCTCTCCGTTGCGCCCCTCCCTTCCCCCACCTCACCCCTAGGGGCCGGGGCGGCGTCCGTCCGGAGCATCCGCGGAGCGTTTTGGGCTCCCCCCGGCTCCGGAGGGCGGGCCGGGTGTTCCGTTTCTAACCAAAGAGCCTTCCCCGGGTGGAGGCGCCCCGGCGGCCCACGCCGGTGAGGTTTCGGCCGGATTCTAATATATGATTTCAGAAAATATTTATGAGAAATTAGACGTTCGTTCCCCCCTCCTCATCGAGGAAAGTAAAAATGTGAATTTATCTACCGGAACGGCTGCACGAGATTTCCCCTTAGCTTGAGGCGTGACTCCTGCCGGGTGGTTTTTTTTTTTAAAGCCTGTGACCTTTTCTAAAAAGCCCAGAAGGCGAGACTCCTTATCGCGGGGTGCGGGCGGTGGGAGCGCGGGGAGGAGGGTCAGGCGGTCGTCCCGACCGCCGAGCCGCCCGACCGCCCCCCCCCCCCCCCCCCCCGACTGTTGGTCCCTGGAATAACGAGCCCGACTTGGGGTTATTTGTTTTTTAACTTTTCTATCGAGCGTCCGGAACCTAGTCCTTTCTTTAGATCGAAACTTTAGACATCGCTAACGACCCGTTTTAATAAAGTTTGAAATGGAATGTCTTCGGATCCTTTTTCCCCCCCCCACCTCCTGACGATGGAATTTCCTTTCGGCAGAGAATGGGGGGGGGGGGGGGTCACTTAAGGCGAAACCCCCGCGGTTGGGGCGTTCCGAGAAGCGTGAAACGCTTGCCTCGCTGTCGGCTCTAAGCGGGGCCCGAGCGGGCTCTCCGGCCCACGTGGCGCCGAGGAGTGGCGCGGGTTGTCCGCCGGCGGCCGCGACTAGGGAAGGAAGGGCCGGAGGCGGAGGAGCGAGGCGGCCCGGATCCGCCGGCGGGACGGAGCGGCTTCCGGCCGAGGGGACTCCGAGAAGGTGAGGGGCGTGGGGGTCTGGGGCGGGCGTGGGACGAGGGGGGTGGCCGCGACTAAAGTGGGGAGGAGCGGGGAGAGGCGCGGCTGGCTTCCGGTAGGTCGTCGGTGGCGGTCTGTTTTGGATCGGTGGTGGGAGAATCCGGGTTGACGGATGGGGGAGGGCGCGGGGCGGTCCGGAGCGCCCCCCCCCCCCCGCCCCGAGGCCGCGGGCCTCGGTGGGTTCCCCGTTCCGATACCGGGGGCCCCGGGCCCGGCCAGGTACGGGGCTGCTCGCCTTTTAGGTCGAAAGCACCGTGGGCCGGGGCTCCGGCCGGTGGAGGAGGGGGCGACGCCGGCCACGGCAGCCCCAACTCCCCGCCCCTTCTCCACCGCCCTGACCCCTCGTCTCAGGCAACGGGAAAAGGCCAGGATTTCAGCCTTTTCCCCTGGGTGGGAGGAGCGGGCCGTGGGGCCGCGGGCGGGCCCTGACCGTTCCCGTCTCTGCCCCTCCCCGCTTTGGTTTCAGAGGCCGGGGCTGGAGCAGGCCGGCCCCGGAGGGAATCCTCCAGCCCCTGCGGGACGCACAGGTGAGCGTGGGCGAGCGCGCCCGTGGGCAAGGGCGGCAGGAAGAATTCCTTTCTAGACAGGAATGGCAGGCGGGGAGTCATCTCTCTCTCTCTCTCTCTCTCTCTCTCTCTCTTATTTTAACTTACCTCTCTGTGCAGAGGAGGGATTAAAACGAGCGGCCTCCGCCTCCTTAGAGCCAGGCTCTTCCCCCTGCACCGCCCGGGCTCCACTCGTACCCCCGGCGCGTCCGCAGCCGTGACACCTTCCCCTCCGCCCCCCCGCAAAGCCCCTGAAATGGAGGTGGGGTGGGCCCACACCGAGCAGCTGCGCCCCCGGGAGGCGAAGGAGTGCCCGGGTTCACCTCTCTCTCTGTCTCATCTCTGTCTCCGAGCGGTCGAGGCAGCCCATTCCCTGCGCCCGCCCGCCCGGACCGGGTCGGCCCCCCCCGGCGTGAAATTTTAGCGAGGATCCCGTCACGTCGCCTCTTTTATTTCCCGTGAAGCCTCGGGGCGCGTGACGGAGTCGCCCCAGGCGGCCGGGCCCAGAGACCGACCGACCGGGGAGAGAACGGGTCCTCGCCCTCCTAGTTGTCCAGACGGTCAAACTGCTGGGTCTGGAATTCCTGGAAGTCTTCCGGGATGGTGTCTGCAAAGGAGAGGGAGGGCCGGTCTACCCTAAGGAGCACGGGCCTGGGTGCTCGGGGGAGGGGAGGGAGGGAGGGAGGCGGGGGACCCGGCCTCTCGGATCCCGAAAGGAGGGGGCGGATGGATCGTCGGGCTCTTCCCTTGGCGGGGAAGGGTCCGCGTCGAGCCGGATCCGCCCCAGCGCCGGACCCCTCGAAGGGTCACAACTCAAAGGTTGACGCGGGCGGCCCCCTCCGCCGACAGCGTCCACCGGCCGAGGCCACGTGGGCTCAGGGCCCCGAGGACGGCCTCGGTTCCGGGGAAGGTGGTCCCGGCCCGGGGGCGGAGGGTCGGGCGGGGCCCGGGGGGGACGGGGGGGCGGGCGGCCCTCACCGTTGCAGCGGTACTTGAGGTTGGACCAGATGATGTTTTCCTGGGAGAAGCAGAAGACCCCGAGCCGGCCTCCGCGCATGGTGGTGTCGATGGTCACCCCCGAGTCGGCCACCAGGTCCGAGCCTTCGTAAAAGCGCCACCCTGGGGAGGGACGAGGACGTGGACCGGCCCGGCCTCACGGGTTCTACCGCGCCTGGCGTCCGCCCCCGCGGGGTCTCCCCGCCCCGGGCCCCGGGCCCCGGGCCCCGGCCGTACCGGATGTAGCCGACCTGCGGCCCGGTGCTGCAGGAACCAGCGGTAGGAGACCTTGTCCTTCCAGCCCACGTTGCGGCGAGGTCCTTCCACAGCAGCCGCACCTGGTCTCCGGTGTCGCCCGTGTGCCACAGCGAGTTGCGTAGGTGCTCCCCGGGGCCCGTCTTGGACTTCACGCCTGCGGCACGACCGCACCGGGTTCGCCCACCGAGGCTCCGCGGGAGGACGCCCGCCCGCCGGGGGAAGGGGCGCGTGGGCCTCCTGGGGGCCCTTCCTTCGGGGTGGGCGGCCGAGCGTGCGTGTGAGCGACGGACGCCGCCGGGAGTCACCCGGCGAGTACGGGAGCCGGCGAGCGTGAGCGCGAGCGGAGTGTTTTGAGCGTGTCACGGAGCGGACGAGACCGTAGCTCGCCGGGGGCCGCGTCGAGCTTGCGCCCGGCCGAGTGAAGCCGAAGGCGAGCGTGGCGCCGAGAGGGCGTCCGTCGGGGCCCCGGGTGACTCTCTCCGGAGGACGGTACGCGGGAGGCCTACGTCCTCGAGGGTGAACGGGAGTTTAGGTGTCGCCGGTCTCCCGTGACCTTCCCGAGGGGTCCGGGTGTGAACGGATGCAGAGGAGGGCGCGTTGGCCTCAAGCGGCTGTGTGCTCGGGCGCAGAGCCGGTCAGCGTCCTTAAGGGCGGCTCGGTGTGGGGACACAGAAAGGCGGACGGACACAGAGGGCAAGCGCGAGGGAAACTTTCGAGTGTGAATGTGCGCACGAGGGTGTCTTGTTTAATTCGGTGTCCTTAAGCGTAGCTAAACGGAAACGTAGGAGAGGAAGAGAGGCAGAAAGGCCGGCAGAGACACGAAGGAGACGGAGGGCGAGCGTGTGAAACCTCTGAGCGAGAGCGTACGCGCGGAGACGCGCGTGTGGTCTCGAGACAGTAATCCGGCGTCCTTAAGCGTGAGTAAACGGAAACGTAGGAGAGACGGAGGGCGGCCGTGAAACCTGGGAGCGAAGGGTATGCATAAAAGCGGGTATCGTCCTCAGGTACGTCCGGGCGGCTAGATGTAAATGTAGGAGAGACGGAGGGCAACCGTGAGCGAAACTTCCGAGTGTGTGTAGGCGCAGAAGCGTGTACTGTCCCGAGTGGGTATGTCCGTGTGGCCAAACGTGGGGGGAGAGAGAAGGGCGGCGACCGACAGACTAGGGCCAGGCGCTGAAACCTCCGGGCGTGACTGTCCGCGTACAGGTGGGTGTGTTGAGAAGAGATGAGAAGGGGGTGAGCGAAGGTACGTGTAGAAGTGTGTACTGTCCTCGGGGTGGGTATGTTTGCCTAGCTAAAACGTAGGGGAGAGACACAGAACGACGGAATAGATCGAGACCAGAGGGCCGGTGTGAGTGAAACTTCTGAGTGCGATGCGTTGAACGTAGTCAGTTACATCTAGGAGAGGGCCCAGAAAGACAGAGGGAAGGGCGTGTTGCCTCCAGCGGCCGCGTTCTTGAGTGAGAGTTAATTGGGGTGTGCTCAGCCTGGAGCTAAATGTAAGCGTAGGAGATGGAGGGCAAGTGAACGGCGGCGCCTTCCTGGAGCCAGAGTCCGGGTCGGCGTCCTCGAGGGCAGCTTAAATGGAAGTCTGAGAGAGACGGAGACGCGGGAGAGGAAGAGACGGAGAAAGAACCGCAGAGAGAGGGAGAGGGAGACGACGTGGAAAGTAACCGCGTGGGAGTGAAAACGTAGGCCTGGAGGCGTGTGTTGGTCCTCACGTGGTGTGGCCCAGACGGAGGGTTCTGCCGTACTCTCGCAAGCGCTTAGTAACGAATGCTGCGCGCACGGTAGCACTCCATAAATGAAGCTGAATGAATAGAGCGTACTTAAGGCCGTAAGAAGCGGCGCGGCCTGGGGAATACAGCACAGGCCCGGGAGTCGCAAGGACCTGGGTCTGGCCGCCTGGCCGCCGTGTGACCTCGGCCGAGTCACTTCACCGCCCCGCGCCTCGGTTACCTCGTCTGTAAAATGGGGATTAAGTCCGCGGCCCCGGGGGGGGGCGGGGACGGCGTCCGACCCGAGTAGCCCGTGTCTGCTCCGGCGTTCAGGGCGGCGCCTCGGCCCACGACGCCCGCTTAGAAAACGCCACAAGCAAGTGCGGCGAAATGTAGGAGGGAGGCGGAAGAGACACCGAGAGACACGGGGGGCGGACGCGAGTGAGACTTCTGAGTGAATGTACGTGTGGCAGAAGGTAATAGTAGGAGACGGAGATCCCAAGAGAGGCGGGGATACAAAGACGGCGAGAAAGAGAAGATAACGAGAGGGACGGTAACCGTGAGACCGGAAGAGGGACGGAGACGGAGAGATGGAGAAAGGGAGAGTCCCAGAAGCGGGCGGAAAAAGAACGGGACAGTGACAGAGGCAGAGATGAAGAGAAACGCACAGAGGGGCGAAGGTGGAGACCGAGACAGGAGAGATGGAGAACATACAAGGAGAGAGACGCGGAGGTAGCGGAAGATAGACCCGGGGGGAGAGCCAGAGGCAGAGAAAGGAACCGAAACGGAAGACTGAGAGGCGGGGAAGACAGGCGGGCGGCGACAGAAACGGAGAAGAAACCGAGGTATCGAGCCGGAGACCTGGAGGAGCGGAGAGAGACCGAGACGGAGACCGAAACGGACCGTGAGAATGAGAGATGGAGAGAGACGGCGAGCGCGCGCGGCCGGGGGGCGGCGCGGCGGTACCTTGAGCTGGATGCCGGGCTCGGCCACGGCGCGGAAGGGGGTGGCCTGCCAGTAGGTCTGCTCGGTCTGCTTCCACATGACCACGTAGAAGCTGGAGCTGTCCTGGTAGCCGAAGATGAAGCCGGCGTAGTCGTCGTCCGTCTGCGTGTTCACGTGGAACGTGCCCTCGAAGTCCACCCCGTTGAAAGCCGTGTAGCCTGCGGGGCGCGGGGGGCGCGGGTCAGGGGAGCGGGGCGGGCCGACGGGGCCCGCCCGGCGCCCCCGGCCCCGGGTACGTACCCACGGCCAGCCCCGGGTCGCTGTTCATCGTCTGGACGATCTCCATGCCCTGCAGGCAGACGGTCCCGGGGGTCGGCGCGGGGGCTCGGGGCCGCGGCGCGTGTGTGTCGGGGAGGCGGGGCGGAGGGGAGGCCAACGAGGGTTGGAGAGACGGCCCCTCCCCGCTCCGGCCCGCTGGACCGCGGACCAGAGGGCGGGGCGGCAAGACAGCCCCGCCACGGCGCCGGGTTTCACCCCGGGACAACGGACCCTGGCCCGGGCCCTCGGTGGGGGGGGGGGGGGGCCCGGAGCCACGACTTTGGTTTGAATCCCCAGGTGGGGTCGCCGCGGGACCCCGGGAGGGCCGCCGCACCTCTCCGGCCCTCCCCTCCCTCCGGCAAGGGATTTTAAGCCGGGTACCAAGTCGCGCCCCGCCCGCCCCCACCCCGGGGCCGCTCCGGGGCCCGTGGCGTCCCGGCCCTAGTCCCCCGGGCCCGCGCCCCGGCCGCCGCCCCGCTCTACCCACTTGGTTCAAGACCACCCAGTTGGGGTCGATCTGGGCGTCCCCCTCGGGGTCCAGGACGACGGTCTGGTACGCCCGGGAAGTCGGTCAGCGTGATCTCGGCGTTCTCGGGCAGACGTCGATCCGGTCGACGACCTGGTCCTGGTCGAAGTCGGCTTCGCAGACGTCGCCTATGCCGTCGTCTGAGGGGAGGGGGCCGGACGGGCGCCGCCTCAGGGACCCACCCCCGCCCCCGCTTCCCTCCGCGGAAAGGCCCGGGGGGACGGGGCGGGAGACCCGGATTCGAGTCTCGGCTCTGTACGATGGGGATGAGACGCCCGCTCTCTCTGCCGCTCCAACGGGGAGCCCTTCGCGGGACAGGGACCGGAGCCGCCAGGATCCTCTGGGATCGCTCTTCGCGGAGCGCTCGGCCCCTAGCCCGCGCTGAGTGAACACCGTGACGGAGCAGGCGCGAGTCGTCTCCCTAGGGCCCGGGGAGGTCCGCGCCCTCCGGGACCGCCGGCGAGACGGGGCCGGGCGGGCCGGCGCCCCACTCCCGTTCCCCCTCGGCGGCCCCCGACCCGGTGGCCCCGGGGAGCCGCGTCCCGCTTGGGGCGGCAGGAGACCGAAGCCACCGGGGCTCGCGTGGGCCCCCGGGCCCCCGGCTCCCCGGGCGCCAGGGTCTGGCCCGTCCCCGTCGGGCAACCTCCGGTCGTTGGGGGGCGGTTCGGGCCGGGAGCCACTCTGGCCGCTTCGGTGGGGAGGGGAGGCGGGGGCCCGCGCCACGGGGGGTGATGAGCCGGTAGGGTCCCGCCCGGTCCGGGCCCCCGTCCCCTCCCCCGGCCCGGGCCGCTCACCGTTCTCGTCCTCCTGGCCGGGGTTCGGCACCAGGCGGCAGTTGTCGGGGCCGGGGGGACGGAGTCGGGGATCCCGTCGTCGTCGTCGTCGTCGTCGCACTCGTCGCCCAGCCCGTCCTTGTCCGTGTCCAGCTGGGCGCTGTTGATGACGGTGGGGCAGTTGTCCGTGCTGTCCTGGTGGCCGTCTCCGTCGCTGCGGGGCGGGCGGGGGGGAGGGGAGGAGAAGAGAAGTGACCGGGGGCGGGGTGGGGTGGGTGGGGGCCCGGCTTTCCTTCCCCGGTCTTCTGGGAGGGGGGTCGCGGGGACCGGGCCGGAGACCCGGGTGCGGGTCCCCGCTCGGCTCTTGGCCCGCTGGGTGACCGTACGCAAATCACGTAACCTCTCCGCCCGTAAAATGGAGACGAGATGCCCGCTCTTCTTATCTCTATCCTACTTACTGGGCGCGGGGCACCGGACGGAGCGCCCGGGACGGTGCGACGGGACAGACCCGTGCCCTGCCCAGGACAAAATTACAGTCCGGAGAGGGAGACGGACGTGAACGTAAATCGATCGATTACGGATGTACCGCAGTCCCGGGCTCCGAAACCGACGGGCGGGACGGGGACCGCGCCCCGTCCGACAACGTCGGGCCTATCCCCGGGGCTAGCGCGGTGCTCCGGTCCGCGGTCCAGCGCCCTAGGCGACCCGACCGGGAGTCTACGGGCGAGTCGGCGCCGTTTACCGAGCGCCGTACTAAGCGCGTGGGAGAGGACAACGGGACGACGTAAGAGACGCGTCGCCCGTGAGGCTTTCCGCTCCGAGGGGGCGACGGAGCGCCAGATTGCGGGGTGTAGGAAGGCCCGTTTCTGGACCGGGCCCGGGAAATAGAGGTCAGCCGGCCGGCCGGGGGCCGGAGGGAGGTGGGCTCCTGCGAGGGCGGGGAGGCGCCCTTACCTGTCCTGGTTGGTGTCGCAGGAGTCTCCCACGAGGTCGTTGTCCACGTCCGACTGCGGGCGGAGCACAGAAGACCCCGGGCGTCACGGGGACCGGGTCCCGCCCGGCTCCGCGCCCGGCCCTCTTCCCGGTGCAGCCGGCGCCGGGACGGGCGCTCGGGAACGAGCACGGGGAGGCAGAAGGCGCGGGCCTGCCCTCGAGGTGCCCCCGTACGGACCCCCGCGTCGCCCTCCTGTCCCACGGACCTGGTTTGGGTCGCTGACGTCCGGGCAGCTGTCGCAGGCGTCGCCGACGCCGTCGCCGTCCCGGTCCCTCTGGTCACGGTTGGGGACCCTCGCACAGTTGTCCAGAATGTTCTTGATGCCTGAGGGCGGGCGGCGCAGGAGAGAGGGCACCCGGGATGATTTCAGGGAGGGCGGGGAGGAGACCGGGTGATCTGACTACAACCCTCCGTCCGGTCGGCCCCGAACACCGCCTCCCAATCTCCCCCCGCCCCAACCCCGTGCCCGCCGCGGGGGTTCAGATCCGGCCGCGGCCTCGCCCGAACCGGGACGCCTCCCCCCGGCGAGGTTCGGGGTCCGAGGGGGTCTGTGGGAAGTCTGGAGAATTCCACGTTTCTCCCCCCGCCCCCCCCCCCCCCCGACATGGAAATGGAATATCCCCGCCTGGAGCCGGGGGGAAGGTCCCTTCCCTCCGACCGTCCCTCCCTCCCTCCCTCCCTCCCTCCCCGCGGGGCCAGAGAGGTGAGCGGGGAAGGCCGGTCCGGTCACCGTCTCCGTCCATGTCGTCGTCACAGGCGTCTCCCTTGCCGTCCCCGTCGGTGTCCCGCTGGTCGTTGTTGAGGACTGAGCGGCAGTTGTCACAAGCGTCGCCGAAGGCGTCCCTGTCGCCGTTCCTCTGGTCCGGGTTGCGGGTCAGCACACAGTTGTCCTGGGAAAGAGAGGGGCGGGCACACAATCATGCCTTTCCCGCCACGTCCAGAGCCTCCTCTGTCGCCTCCCCGGGACCCCCGGGAAGGCCTCGGCCCGGGGGGGCGTCGGGGGCGTCCCGCGGCCGGAGTCCCCCCCGTCCCGGACTCGGCCCCCGCGTACCTGCTCGTTGAGGACGCCGTCCCCGTCGGCGTCCTCGTCGCAGGCGTCCCCTACGCCGTCGAGGTCCGCGTCCTCTTGGCCGGAGTTGGGGACGTACTTGCAGTTATCCTGCGCGGGAAAGGCCGGACCCGGGATCCCGGTGGCGTCGGCTCGTGCCCGGCCCCGGCGTCCACCCCCCCGTGCCCCGCGCCCGCCCGGCTAATCCCGCCGAACCGGTCCACGGCCCTCTAGCCTCCGAACCCGCTCACGGGCAGGGAACGTGGCTGCTAAATCCGCTCCGTGGTACTCTCCCAAGGGTTTAGTACGGTAGGAAGCGCTCGCTAAATACCATCGATGGATTTACAGTCCCAGCCCTGGGCAGATGGCTCATCCGCCACGCGCACGGCCGCGGCCGTCCCCGCGCCTGCCGGCTGCGAGGGTCTCCGGGCCCCGGGGGACCGGGACCGGACCCTCGGGTCCCGCCGGCCTGTCGGTCGCCTCCGACCGCCTCACCTTCTTGCAGTTTCTCTCGGCGCACGGCAGTTCCTCGTCGGGGTAGCTGTCGATGTCGACGTCCCTGCCGCACACGAAGCCGTCTCCGGCCCAGCCGACGCCGCACTGCGGACCCGACCCGTCAGCGGCCGCCGGCCGGGGCCCCCCGCCCGGCCCCCGGCCCCGTCGGCCTCCCCCCGGGGCGGCGGGGCCGGGCGCCGGCCCGCTCGGCTTCCTCCCTAGGAAGGCGTCTCCGCCACGGGGCTTGCGGCCGCCTCGGTCCGCGGCTCGCAGCGGAGGCCCCGTGGGCGTCGGAGGCCTGGGGGGGACGCCCCGGGGCGCCAGACAGGCCCGCGAGGCCCGGACGAGCCAGGGGCGGCCTCGCTCCCGGGGCCCCTTCGGGCCTTCCCCGACCGGCCCGGCGGCGGCGGCGGCGGGGCCGACGGCCCGAGAGCCGGGGAGAGCCGGGGGACGTGACGGCCTCGCCCCTCTTCCTCGGGCCTCAGCGCGGTCTCTCAGAAGCGCTCAGGACAGCGGGCTGCATTCAGTGAGCGCCCGACAAACGCGGCCGAATGAACGGGCTGGACCGTCCCGCTCGTTCGGGCGGGAAACGCCGAAGGGGAGGGGGCCCCGGGGCTTTGACCAAGGGGCAGCGGAGGAAGAGGGAGGACCGTTACGGAAGTAGAAGGTGACAGAACAGAGGGTGAGGAAGCCGGGACGGCGAGCGGGGCCGTCACCGCCTCCGAACGACGGTCCGTCGGGGACCCCGGAGGGACCCTCCCGGATGCCCACCCTCCCTTCTCCGCCCCCGGCTCCCCGACCCCCGGCGGGCGCGCCGGCGTCGACGGCCGTCCCGCCGAGGTGCCCGCGGAGGCCGGCGCTCACCACGCAGGTGACTTCTCCCTGCCTGTCCTCGCTGCACCGGGCGCTCCTGTGGCACGGGTTCAGCTCGGGCGGGCTGCAGCTCCTCTGCGCCCGGCAGCCCCGCGCCTGGTCCCCGGCGAAGCCCCTTTTGCAGGGGCCGCAGCGGTAAGAGCCCTGGCGGGGGGAGAGGGGCACGGACGGGGAGGACGGAGGGCCAGGGGTCAGAGCCCGGGGCCGGGCACGGGAGGGAGGCCCCGGGCGGGACGGGGGAGCGTGGGGCTCCGCACCTACCAGCGTGTTGGTGCACAGGGAGTCGGGCACGCAGCCTCCGTTTCCGATCCTGCACTCGTCGACGTCGGCGCAGACCTGAGGGAGAGGGGCGGCGGACACGGGAATCTCAGACGGTCGGAATCGCGGACGATTCCCACCGCTCCGGACCGTCGGCTCCTTGCGGGCGGGGTACGGGTCTACCGGCTCTGCGATACTGCGCCCTCTCAAGCGCCTAGTACGCGGTGAGCTCTCGATAAATACCATCCGTGCGGAGAGACCGCGTGGCTTCTTGGATGGAGCCCGGGCCCGGGGGTCAGGGGGACCCGGGTTCTGATCCCGGCCCCTCCGCACGTCCGCCGCGTGACCTCGGACAGGTCACTTCCCCGCTCCGGGCTTCGGTTCCCTCGTCGGTCAAATGGGGATAAGACCGGGAGCCCCACGCCGGATAGGCCCCGTGACCAATCCGGTCGACTCGTATCTCCCCCGGCACTTGGAACGGCGCTCGGTACGTAGTAGGCGCTTACCGGGTACCGTCGTCATTATCATCGATCGATTAGTCGATGGATTCGGGCCCCCTCCCCTCCAGCCTCCCCAGAAACAGAGCTCCAGAAGCCTCTTCTCTCGGGACTCCAGAAAAGACTAAAAAAAAAATTCCCCGGCTCCCGGGCTCCCGGCTCGGGAAGTCTTTCCGCAGGCCCGACCCCTCGTTTCCGCTGCAGTTTAAACCGAGGCTCTCGTTCCGCCCTCCGTCTGACTCCTCGGGGCAGCTTAGCCTCCGCCCGTCTCTGACTCGTCCCATACCCTCCCTCGCCCCCGGCAGACCTCAGTAAAACCCGCCGCCGGACGGTAGCGGCGCCGGCCCCCCCGAACCCAGCTCCGGGGCCGCGGCGGGCCGAGAGCGCCGCGCGGCGACGGGGCCGGGCGGCGGGGCGGCTCACCTGCTTGTTGGTCCTGGCGGAGGCGGCGCCGAGCCCCTGGAGGGAGGGTCCCGTGAAGCCGGCCGGGCAGGGGTCGCAGCGGAAGCCGGGCGCCAGGTTGACGCAGCGCACGCCCGGGAAGCAGGGGCCGAAGGCGCACTGGAGAGGGGAGGAGGTCCGGCTGGCCGCCCCACGGGGTCGCCCGGCCCCGCCGCCCCAGCCCGAGGCCCGTCTCCCCCCGGCAACTGGGGAGGGGCGCGGGGAGCCCACGGCCTGCCCTTGAGGGCTGCGGTCGGACAGGTGGCCGGGGTCCGTTTCGGCCCCCGGACGCCCCGTTCCCCCGGCGCCTGCCGCCTCGTACCCCTCACTCGGTAGCGCTTCCTGCAGCGGCACCCCTCTACCGCCGCCATCCTTCCCAAACCAGGCCCACCGTGTCCCGAGAATGGACGCTCAACCCCGAACGTCGACTTTCCGTAGGGAAAACGCGAACTGTGACGTCGTGGTACTGGCAGAACGGAATGTATGTGAAGGGGACGACGCGCGCAAACACGGGCGCGCACATTTCTCCAACACCACGATTATCGCTTAACTTCTCTGTGCCTCAGTTACCTCATCTGGAAAATGATTAAGACTGTGAGCCTCACGTGGGACAACTGATTCCTTGTATCTACCCCAGCGCTTAGAACAGTGCTGTGCACATAGTAAGCGCTTAACAGATACCGTTATTATTATTATTATTATTATTATTACCCTAAGGCGATAAGGAGGGAGATGCCTCAAGAACAGATTCAAAGAGTTAGTATTTGGGCCACTATCGCACCTCGGAGAGTGAGCCGGGGCGGGGGGGGGGCCCAAATCCTGCTCTGAAGAGAGCGGAAATTGGGAAATGAAGCCAGGACGGCAGAGGAAACGTTTTAGGGCTACGGTAAAACAAAGTCTCGGGGAACAATGCTGCATCCTAGCTGAAAACCGGGAGTCGGATGTCCCGGGCAGATCAGCCTGGCGCGCCGCCAACGAGAAAGGGAGCGGCTCGCTCCGAAGCGAAGTCTCTCGAGGAAGGAGACGAGCGGGCGGAAGAAGAAAAGCAAAACAGCCCCAGGCGCCGCGAACATCAGACGCGACCACACAAGCGGGGACCGGCCTGTTTTGTGTGCACGCTGTGGCCGGGATTGGGGGGTCCTCCATGAATCCTTTCAGCCACACGCTCACGTAGATAGAACAACATCTCATGAGGATTGCGACTGAGAGTCCCGTGGGGGACAGGGAATGGGTCCCACCTGATCACCTTATATCGACCCCGGCGCTCACAACGCTGCTTGACACATAGTAAGCGTTCAACAGACGCTATATATCTACATATAGAGAGAGTGATATCCATAAACATATCTATATACACACAATAATTACGGTACGGTTAAGCGCTTACCACGTGCCAAGCACCGTCCTAAGCGCTTGGGGTAGATAGAGGATCATCGGGTCGTCCCACGTGGGGCTCACACTTTGTAACCCCCATCTTAAAAGATGAGGTAACTGAGGCACAGAGAGGTGACTCGCCCGAGGTCACACGGCTGACAAGTGGCGGAGCCGGGATCAGAACCCAGGTCCTCTGACTCCCGAGCCCATCCTCTTTCCGCTAAGCCACGCCGCTTAACTACACGGATATAGACCTGAGCGAGCTACATCTCTATTTAGAGAGACATCTTGCCCGGGAGACTTGGAGACGGTTTCCTCAGTTTTAGCCTTTCACAGCCCGAACGGCTAAGATTCCGCTTACTTCTCCGACGCCGAGGGGTGGTCATTAGCGCCTCGCTGGAAACCAGCTCGCCACCGCTGAAAATCGATTTGTCCCACATAGTGAATTTTAAATAGGGGCGATTGGTTCCTTTGCGGTCCAGATGGAGGACTGATAAGAGGGTTTCTGAATGATCCTGGATCTGCTTGAAACCACGTTCCCGGTCAAAGCCCTGCCACAGCCCCATCGGGGCACCTCTGCGCCCTAGTCGGTCAGGCAATAAAAACGACCGTTAGCGCGGAGATGACCGGATAGAAAATAGAGAGGCAGAAAGGCAGGGGTAGGAATCCGTCCTCAGCTTAGGAGGATGTCACTAATGACAGCAGGGTGCCAGCCGTGCCCTCGTGGGGCTAGTTTTGGTTCTCGCCACCCCCCCGGAATGAAAACTCGATAGCTGTGGGTCCCCGGCGAGGCGGCTCCGAGCCCGACGAGGAAGGCCGGTGCTCAGAGCCCGTTTCCTAGCCCCTCCTCTGTCCGGGGCGAGCGGTCGGGCACCAACACGCGACGGAAACCTCCGTGAGCCTGTTGTGGGCGGGGAGTGTTTCTGTCTGTTTGTTTCGCCGTGCTCTCCCAAACGCTTAGTTCGGTGGTTTGCACACAGTAAGGGTTCAATAGATACAACGGAATGGATCACTCAACGTCCAGGACCGGGCTATCCCAGCGCGGCTTGACGGACAGACACGGGCCCCCGGGGTCAGGAGGACCTGGGTCCTCGTTCCCGGCGCCGCCACTCTGCTGCTGCGTGACTTCCAGGACCGGGCTATCCCAGCGCGGCTTGACGGACAGACACGGGCCCCCGGGGTCAGGAGGACCTGGGTCCTCGTTCCCGGCGCCGCCACTCTGCTGCTGCGTGACCTCGGGTAAGTCACTTTGCCTCTCCGGGCCTCAGTTCCCTCCTCCGTAAGATGGGGATTGAGACGGCGAGCCTCGTGCGGGACGGGCCACGGCGTCCAACCCGATTAGCTTATATCTACCCCGGGCCTTTTAACCTAGTAAGTGCTCAACGGATACTATCCGTATCGTTCCCCGTGAAGAGGAGCGACCCCCGGGACTCTTTCTGGATGGGAGACTCATCCCAGCTCCTCCCGCTCCATCCCCCACCTCCTTGGAGGACGGCAAGACCTCTGGGTCTAGGGTCCGGGGCCTCCGCGGAGGAGCTCTCTCCCTGGGGGCGAGCCTCCCGCGACCAGGCCCTCGCACACCCCCCCGCTTCGGTGACGGTCGCTGTGGGCGTCGGTGGGGGCCCGAGGCACCCCGCGTGTGCGGAGAGCTCACGTCGGCCCCGGGAAGAAGCCCGGCGGCCCCCCCCCGGCGGGCCGGCCTCACCTCGTCCACGTCGTCGCAGACGACGCCGTTTCCGGTGTAGCCCTCGGGGCAGGGGCCGCACTGAAAGCCGTCGCGGGTGTCGGTGCAGCGGACCCCTCGGAAGCAGGGGCCGGAGTCGCAGCGGCGCGCCTGAGGCACCGGGAACACCTGGGGCCTCGGGGCGAGCGGAGGAGCGGTCAGCGAGCCCAGACCTGCGGAACGGAGACACGCCGTCCTGAGCCCTCTGCCCTCGGACGTTCGACCGACCCCGGGGGGGGTCGCCGGGGGCTTCCGGGTCACGTACCCTGCTACTGCGGCGCTTAGGGATTCCCCCGTCCGGCTTTCCCGTCGTCTTCTCCTTCACGCGTTGGTTCCGTCGTACTTACTGAGCGCTTACCGCGTGCCGAGCGCCGTCCTGAGCGCTCGGAATGTCCAATCGGGCAACGGGGGGAGACGATCCCTGTCACTGCGAACTGTTTCATCTCTCCGGTGGACTCTGAGCTTCTTGGGGGCCCGGAGTGTATCTTTTAATCTCCCTTCTACTCTCCCAAGTGCACAACAGAGCGGGCAACCGGAAAGACACGTGCCCGCGGGAGGGGCCCGAAAAACACTGCTGAGGGATGGAAACCAACTGGGCCCCCCGTGCACGTCCGACGGACCCGCCGCCTTCTAGCGGGCCAGCGTCCGCGGCTCCGCCGCCCGCTCTTCCTTCCCTCTCACCCCAGTGACGTTTCCCGGCACGGTCCCCGGTCCCTTCGGCTTCCGGGAGAGTCACCTTCTCCCGTGGGGACTTGGCCCTCCCTGGCAAAGCTGTAAATTAGGTCCGAGATCGAAGATGCGGCCGGGGGAGAGAGAGAGTGTGTGTGTGTTCCTGCGGGGACTTGGCCCTCCCTGGCAAAGCTGTAAATTAGGTTTAAAATCGAAGGTGCGGCCGGGGGAGGGAGAGACAGAGCGTATGTGTGTGTTCGGGAGGAGGGGGCTAGTGAAAAGAGCACAGGCCTGGGAGTCAGAGGACCTGGCTTCCAGTTCCAGCTCTGCCGATCGCTTGCTGCCTGACCTCGGGCGAGTCGCTTCACTTCTCTGGGCCTCGATTTCTTCAACTGTAAAATGGGGATTTTCCTTAACCTTTCGCTGTCCTAGACTGTTAGCCTCACGGGGACTGTGTCCAACCTAATTGACGTGTGCCTACCCCAGTGCTTAAAACGGTGTTTGACGCGCGCGTAGTAAGCACATAATAGCGGGGAGAGAGAGAGAAGGGGGTCGGTCCAGAGGGTGATATGCATTGTGTGAGTGTGTTTGTGCGCGGAGGGCGTCCAATCAAGTCACCTCTCCCGCAAACCCCTCCTGTCGCTTCCTTCCGTCTGGGAGGCGGCAAACTGGACAGGCATTAGGTATCTTTGCCGCGCGGCCGGATGGGGTGGGCCAGATGGTGGCTTTGTTAGCCCCCGGGCCCCGAGCCCAGGATTCAAAGTCTGGATTCTAATCCCAGCTCCGCCCTTTGCCGTGTGACCCCGGGCAAGTCACTTCGCTTCTCTGCGCCTCAGTTGCCTCATCTGTAAAATGAGACAGTGAGCCCCACACGGGACAGGGACCGTGTCCCTCCTCGTTCGCTCGTATCCACCCAGCGCCTGGCACACGGTGAGTGCTTAACGAATACCGTCATTATAATTATCATCATCCAGGAGGTTTCTAGGCTTCTAGCGGGGGCTGCCGACTCGGCCCCGTGCACCGCCCAGTCTGGGGCCTCTCCTATCTCCCCCGCCCCCTCTCCCTCCTCCCCCCGTCTCCTTCCCCTCCTTCCTCTTCCTAGAGGGCGTGCGGGGTGAGGGGGAGGCGAGGCTCCGACCCCTCAAATCTCCCTCCAGTTTCAAACCCTGCCACAACCTGGGGAACAGGAGAGGAGCTAGCGGCTAATACGAGATACCACAAGCGCTCCCTAAAACTCCACGATCGAGTTCTTGAAGAACCTCGTATTGCCGGGGGGGGCGGGGGGGAGGGAAGAAAAATCGCCGCATCCACTAGCTCAGAGGGAATGAATGAGTTCGGGGGTAGGCGGCCCAAAGGCACTGTGGAGACTGACACTGTCTCCTACGACTTGCTTTAACACCGCTCTGCCCACCCCTACGGCTTTACAGTCTTGCCCCGCACGGCTACGCCTCCGCCAGTGTCGCAAAATCGCAGAGAGACCCAGAGCGCCGTCCGGGCCGAGGCGGAGGCCGGGCGGCCCCGGGACCGGACCGACGACGTCGACCACCGGAACGGACCCGCGGTCCCGGATTCTCCCGGCGGGCCCCAGCCGCGCCGCGCCACCGGGCCGATCCGGGGATCTCGACCGTCCCCGCCGCCCCGTCCCCGAGACGGTGGACCTCGGAGGCGGCGGCGTTCCTCCAGCCCGGCCCCCTCCCGGGCCCTCTGGTCACCCGTCGCCGGGCCCGCGGTTCCCCCGCTCAGCTCGTACTCACCACACGCCTGGCACTCGGCGATCGTGTTCCGCAAGAAGGAGGTCTCCTTGACCTTTGGGAGAAGAAGGAACAATCATCCGGGGGGCAGTGGGCCGTCGGCCCCGGCGCGTGGGCACGGCTGGACGCTAACCGTGCGGCTCCGAGCCCTCGCTACGTCGCGGCTCACGAGACCCGTCTTCCCGAGGGCGATACGGCCGGGCGACACGCCCCGCACCCCTCGTCCTCCCCGAGCCGGCGCGACAGGGCCGGTTTCGTCGGGTCCTCCGACGGCAGAGCCGGAAGGTTCATCCAGTCCGTCCCGCCGCCTCCGGGCCCAGCTTCCCTCCTCCGGTGTCCCCGGACCGTACCTGCTGCCTCAGGAGGTCTTTCACTTCGCCCAGGAGCTGGTTGAGCTGGGTCACCTGACCCAGGAGCTGCCAATTCGCGTCACCTGCGTGGCCACCGGGAGAAAAAGTCAACTGAGTCAGAGACCCTTGGCAGGGGACTGGAGAGACGGTGTCGTTCGGTGGGGAGAGCGTGGGGCTCGGAGACCCGCGTCCTAATCCCGGCCCTCCCCTGGCCGGCCGTGTGACCCTCACCTTCGGTCTCTTCTTCTCGGCGGGCCTCAGTTTCCTCACCTATCCAATGGGGATACACTATGCGCTCTCCCTCTCTCCTTCTTAGACGGGTGGGCGAACCCCAGGGGGGACGGGGACTGTGGCCCGTGCTGCCGTCTTGCCTCTTCCCTAGCCCTAAGGACAACGCTCGGCCCGCGATAAGCGCTGAAGCAGCGTGGCTTAGCGGACAGAGCCCGGGACGGGGAGTCAGAAGGTCCTGGGTTCTCATCCCGGCCCCGCCACTTGTCTGCTGGGTGTCCTTAGGCAAGTCGCTTCACTTCTCTGGGTCTCGGTTCCCTCGCCCGTAAAATGGGGATTAAGGATGCGAACCCCCTGTGAGACGGGGACCGGGTCCAACCCGATCATCTTGTCTCTATCCCCGACGCTCAGAACAGCGCTTGGCACACCGTAAGCACTTAAGTGCCCCAGTTATTATACTTATCTCTGGGTTAAGCCCAGAAAGCATGGAGGCGACCGCCCTGAAGCGTCGTGCCCGCCCAGGAACCCCTTGGCCCATCCCTGGTGACCGGAGCCCCCCTACCTGGCGCGGCCACCCCCGGCTCGCTCTGCTGCAGGAAGCAGTCCTGGAGGCCGGCCACTTGGTGGAGAGAGCCGCGGATCGCCACCTTCAACTCCTCCAGCGCGTCCTGGAAGAACGAGAGACGGTGACTGGGACAAAGAAGGGGCGCTGCCGGGCCCGCCGGGGAGCCCGCTCATGGCTCGTGGCGGGGACGGACGCGGGGCGGGGAGGCATCTGCTGCACCCGAGAAGTACGGCCGCGCCGGTTTTCCCCGTCTACAAAACGGCTGGAGTAGAGGGCGAGGCCTAGGGGAGAGAGCCTGGGTCTGGGGTCCGGGACGTCCGGGTTCTAATCCCGGCTCTGCCACTGGCCTGCTTTGTGTTTAATCCCTCACTGCCCCAGTCTGCTCGTCGGTTCCGCCTCACCCTTCGATTTTAAAGCCTCACGTGGGAGAGGGACCGCGTCCGATTTGATCATTTTCCATCTTCCCCTCGCGCAGTGCTTGACGCACAGTACCCTCCAGACCGTAAGCTCGTCGCGAGCCGGGCACGCGTCTACCGACTCGCTCTCGACCCTCCCTCTCCACCCCCCCGGTTTGGGACTCCCTCCTCGCGTCGGGCAGACGGGCCGCGGCTCAGATCTTCCTAAAATCCCTCCTCCTCCGTCGGGCTTTCCCTGATTCATTTCCCACCGGTCCTTAAGCCAACATCCCTTCGGCCTCTAGACCGCGCGCGCTCGATGCGGGCAGGGAACGAACGGCTCTGTCGACTGTCACGTTGGCCTCTGTCGAACGCCGAGTACGGTGCCCCGCGCGCGGTAAGCGTTCAGTAACCACCACCGATGGATCGACTCCCGAGAGTGACCTCGATCTGGTTCTCCCAAACCGGGAGAAAGGAAGATGGTTCTAACCCAGGCCGGGGCAGCAAAGGGGCGGCGGAGGAGCGGTGGCCTGGCCCGAGATCTAGGTGGACGAGCCTCGGGGGACCCTTCCGAGATCGGGGCCGGGGCTCGGCCCGCAAGGACGGTTTAACCGGTCACGTCTCCGGCGTGGTGCCACGGGGGAACTGATCCCTGCGGGGAGGGGTGAGAGCCGCACGGTAGGCTGGTCTCCGCCGCCCCGGCAGAGGCACCCAACGGCAGGCTGAGGGCACCGCCCTGGAAAGGTGGCTGAAGGCAAGTACGGAACAGGGCAGGACTCCCTCGGCGAACCGGGCTGTGGCAGGAAGCAGCGGTGGTAGAGAGGGGAGAGAGGAGAGGGAGGAGAAAGGCAAAGGAGGGAGGAGAGAGGGAGACGCACGCCGCCCCACCGGCTCCGCGGAGAAGGGCGTCTGCCCCCGAGCCCCTGCCGTCTCCCCGGGGTTCCCGCCCCCCAGGGCCGCGGGGCCTCGGCCGTGCCTAGGCTTCGGGGAACCGGCCGGCCGGCAACGGCAGGAGCGCAGCCCTTACCCTCTGCCCCGGCCACTGCCGCTCCCCGGTCAATCGTTTATGGAGCGCTTACTGCGTGCGGAGCACGGTACTAAGCGTTCGAGAGAGTACAATATAAACGGACACATTCCCTGCCCGCGGTGAGCTTCCCGGCCCCGCCCGGGAGCAGCTCCCCTAGCACTGGGAACTCTGATTTTGACCGCTGCCATCTGCCTGTGGTGCCCCGGGGATCCCGGGAGCTCCCCCGGCCGAAATCCCGCTAAGTGTGTTTGTGTTGCGGGGGAGGGCAACCAAGGGGCAGCTGAGAGGTGGGGACGGGCAACAGACTGATTCGGCAGCCTTCGCCCTTGGGGAAGCCTTCCCGTAATGAACCCAGAATGTGGTTCTGTGGCCGGGGGCCGGTGGGAAACCGGGGACCGTGCGTCCGACGGCGCGGGCCCGCTGGGCACGGCTTGGCGTCGGAACGAGGGGTTGAGCCTGTACTCGCGGGGCTGGGCCAAACGACATCCAACGACCGGGCACCGTGGGAACACCCTGAGGGCTTTCCAGGCTACGGGCGGCTACAGGCAGCCACGGCGCACCCCTCTGAGCCGGTGGGCCTTCAGACACCTTAATCATTATTATTATTATTTGTTCAGCGCTTAGTATGCGCCAAGGACCAGTCTAAGCCCTGAGATAGATTCAAGTTAATCGGGTTGGATACAGACCCTGTCCCACCTGGGGCTCATGCTCGAAGCAGGAGGGAGAACAGGCATTCGATCCCCATTTTACAGCCGAGAGAACCGAGGCCCAGAGAAGTTCAGTGACTTGCCCAAGGTCCCGCAGCAAGCATCCCATCCGGCAGAACCGGAACTGGAACCCGGGGCCCAGGTTATGCTGCTTCTCAATGTGAATGGGGCTTTGGTTTTTCCAAACACTTTCACAGCCTTGATCTCTCTGTGGCCTCCTAAACCCCTGGGGGGGTGGGGGGCGGAGAGGCGTAGCCCCATTTTACCAAGGAGGAACCAAGGCCCAGAGAGGTCGAGCGATTTGTTCGGGGTCACCCAGCGGGCCGGCGGCCGGGCCGGAACGTGAGTTTCCGGGGTCCGGTTCCCCGCTCCCTCCGCCGGACTGCCTTCACGTGATCCCGCGCCCCCCGGGGCTCGGAGGGACGGTGGGATCCGAGGGCAGAGCCCCCCGAAATGGCCAGAGAAAGGTGCTCAATAAAGAGCCGGGACAGCAGCACGGTCCATCCGCTGTCGGCTCGGTAATGGGCTGCACTGCCCGGTCCCTCCCCGGCCCCCCCGTACTTACCTGCTCTCTTCTCACCCACTAATCCCCAGTCGCTCTTCATTCTTCCCACGCCAGACTCACTCTCGACTCTCCCGCCTCCGGCTCGGATCACCCTCCCCACGTCGGACGGACCGTGGCTCGGATCCTTCCTAAAACCCCACACCTCCTCCATCAGGCTTTCCCTGATTCATTTCCCAACTGCCCTTAAGTCAACATCCTAGACCGTAAACTCAATGCGGGCAGGGAACGTGTCTGCCGGTTGTCACGCTGTCCTCTCCCAAGTGCTTAGTAGAGTGCTTTGCACACAGGTAGCGCTCAAATGACTGATTAACTCTAGCACTTCTGAACTTCCATTTACACCTTCCTTGACAGTCGGCTCTATCTGCTCGGGTTTATTCATTTCGGCCTCTCGAGCTGGGAAGCGTTCCGACGCTCATTTCCCCCACGAGGGCATCAAGGTGGGAAGGAACGTCGAATGTCCCTCCGTCATTCTGTATTTCCCAAGCACCCGGTACAGTGCGCTGCACCAAGTGAGCGCTCGATAAATGCCTCTACCGCACCACTCCTCCTCGTCATCGCTGGTAACTGTCGAGCGCTTACTGCGTGCAGAGCACCGTACGGAGCGCTTGGCAGACTACGATCCAACGGAATGAGCGGACGCGTTCCCGCCCACAGCGGGCTTACGGTCCAGGGGGGGAGACAGACGTCAAGCGAAATAAATGAGTAATCTCTAGAATATAATTTAAAGAGATGCCCACAGGTGCTGAGGGTTGAGGGCGGGGTGAACATCAAGCTCCCAAAACAGATCCACTGTACTGCTCTAGTCGGTCGTCCCCGCGCCGCCGGGGGCGAGGACGCCCCTCCCCGGGTCCCGTTTCTGGGGTGGACGCCGGTGGGTGGAGGGATGGGGGTCGGGGGTGACGCCAGCAGTTAAGCGTGCAGCCTCACCTGGGCCTTTCTCTGGAAGGTGCGCAGCTCGACGGGAGCGGGGCTGTGGGCGAGGGCGGAGAAGGCCCTGGGGAGGTCCTGGGCGGCGTCCAGCCGGGCGCAGTCCACGTAGAGCTCGGCGGCGCCGGGGCCGCGCTGCAGGCCGCTCAGCCGCAGGAGGACTCGGCGCCGTTTCCCGTCCGCCAGCTGGACGTTGTGGAAGGCCACCGCGTGGATCTTCCCGTCGGCCTTCAGGTAGCGGAGGATGGCTGCGCCAGAGCACGGGGCCGTCAGCCGGGGGGCCGGCCCGCCCGGGCAGACCCGCTCTCGCACCCGCCTCGGGCTGGCGGGGACCCAGAGGGGTCACCTCGGCCGGCCCCCTGCCACCAGGAGGGTCGTCCCTACAACCGTCCACGCCAGCAGAGACTCGGACTACCGACCTCCAGGATGAGCGATTGCGGCGTGGCCCAGTGGAGAGAGCGCGGGGTTTTGCTTGTTTCAAGATAGTATCAGCGATGCACTTGGTATGTGCCAGGCACTGTACTAAGCGCTAGGATGGATATGAGCTAAATCAGCTTGGACACAGTCCCTGTACCCCATGGGACCTGTAGTTTTCACCTCCGTTTTACAGAGGAGGCCTAGAAAAGCCAAGTGACTCGCCCGAGGTCACGCAGCAGACAGGCAGCGGAGCCGGGATTAGAAACCAGGGCCTTCCGACTCCCAGGCCCGTGTCCTGAGCGTCAGGCCACGCTACTTCTCAGCGGGGCCTTCCACGTGGTCCTGGAACTCAGGTCCGCCAATGACCCGTGACCCCGGGCAAGTCATTCAACCTCTCCGGGACTCAATTTCCTCTCCTGTAAAATGGGGATGAGCTTTCCCTCCCTCTTAACCTGTGAGGGTCGGGCACTGGGTCCAAACTGACTACCTCGCATCTAACACCGTGCTCGCCATCTAGTAAGTTGTTTAACTGCTATTAAAACTAACTAGTCGGTTTCAGCGGTCAACCACCGCCCCCGGTACCGATCTAAAGCCACCCCGCAGAAGTTCCGGTCGGTTCTCTCGGACGGACAAGCTGCTGGGAAACAGATGTTTTAGTAAGAAAAACCTTTTCCATTTTTGTTGGGGGGTGGTGGGAGTACCAGAGATAGGTTGGGGTCAAAGAACGACTCTAGTAAATGCGCTAAATCGGCTCCGATGCCGGATGAGGAGCCGGATCCAGGGAACTCGGGGCAAATGGAAGCCGGAACCCAAATGGGCCAGAGCCAACCGACGCCCGATTGTTCTTTCCCAAGGCTGCCTGTCGTCCATCTCTCCCTGTTCCCTGGCCAAATATTCCCAGCGATTCCCCTCTCGAGTGCGACTGTGCTTAGAAAGACGGAGGCTGAGCTTCCCAGGGGCTCTTCAGCTAGTGAGAAGGGGCAGCTTCATTGAAACCATGAATCGGCTCCCGTTTTCTTTCTTCCGTTGCCTGACAATCAAGCGGCCCAGGGGGATCCCGGGTTTCAGTCGGGGACCGTCAGTTGTCGGACGGTCCCGTGGGCAGCGTCTCCCGGACCGAGCAAAGGATTCTGAGCCATTTCCGCTTAAGGCCGGACGGGCCCGTGTCTCTAGGCACGTCAGCGAATGTCTCAACCGTCGCGTCGGCCTCCCCACCCATCGCCACGGTACGGTATCGCATCTATTTTTTTTCACCGCGGATGCATTCCTTCTCTAACCCTCTACCGTGATAACTAAAAATAACCAGTGCTTACCAGAAGACAAGCAGGATGCTAAATGCTGGGGTAACCGCGAGAACGCCGGGCTGGATACGCTCCCTGCCCCACAAGGGGCTCACGATATAAGAAGTAGGACGGGCCGGCATCTCGTCCCGTCGTATAAAGGGCATCTAGTGATGCCCTTGAGCACTTACTATGTGCAGAACACTGTGCGAAGCACTTGGCAATACAGCAGAATTAGCAGACGTTCCCTGCCCATCGTGAGCTTACAGCCTAGAGGGGGAGATAGATGTCGATTTGAGCATTTGATAATTTATAACGTAAAGATACGTACGTAAGTGCCGCGGGGTTGGGGTGAACATCAAGTGTCCGACCAGATATTACTGGTTAACTCTCTTCCGAGGAGGGTCTGAAGGCAGGCGGCTGAGCCGTCATTTATATCTATTCCTTCGCTGTTAACGAGGTGGGTGTATTTGTCTCCTCCTATCTACTCTCTCCCCAACTAGATGACAGTCTGCTCCCCGGGGCTGGGGGTTACATTTTTCTCTTCTTTCACAAGATCCCTGATTGCCTGGCTTCCGCCATGTGCTGAAAGCACTCAGCGCTACCTGAAGGTGATAATGAGTGAGACTTATGAGTCCCATTTTGACTAGAAAAGAGCCTTGGGGGGGGGGGGGGGGGGGGGTTGAAGGGCCCCGATAAGTCAGAAGTTAGGTGGGATAAGAATGAGGCTTTTAAAAAAATGGAACGGTATGAAGAATGATCCCATATCTCACGAGGAGCAGTGTGGCCTAGTGGATAGAGCACAGACCCGGGACTCAGTGGAACTGGGTTCTCATCCCGGCTCTACCACCTGTCCGCTGTGTGACCGGGGAAGTCTCTTCACTTCTCCAGCCTCAGTTCCCTCATCTGTAATTAATGTTGGTATTTGTTAAGCGCTTACTATGTGCAGAGCACTGTTCTAAGCGCTGGGGTAGACACCTGTAAGATGGGGATTAGGACTGTGAGCGTTTTGGGGGCCATGGGCTGTGTCCAACCTGATTAGTTATTTACCCCAGTGCTTCGTACAGTGCCTGGCACATAGCAAGCATTTAACAAATATCATTAAAAAAAAAAAATCCCATTATCAGGCTCCCCCTCAGACGGCTGTGATTTACCCCAGGGTCAGGGATGTCTAAATCCTTAAGGAAAAAGAGTCTTTCCCTAGGAAGGTCGTCCCAGGATTTGTCTTTTTCTCATTTTATAGACTCATAAGAGGCGGAAACGCTCCTCTCCTGGGACGGCCAAGGGGAACCTCCTTCGCCCCTTCCCACCGTAGGAATCTCTGGTTAACACCAGGAATGACGGGACTTTTAGTTCTCGACTCACCAAGAATTCATTCTGCTCTCTCTCGCTACGCTAAGGTACGGGACTTGGCACACTGTAGGCATTCAAAATATACCAATCAATGGTATTTCCTGAATCTACTACGTGCAGAGCGGTATACCAAGCGCTTGGCGATACAGCAGAATTAGCGGACATGTTCCCTGCCCATCACGAGCTTGCAGCTTAGAGGGGGAGACAGACACCGATATGAATAATTTATAATATATAATGGAAAGAGGTGTACATAAGTGCCGCGGGGTGGGGTGCATATAAAATATCCAACCAAATATCACCGGTTAACTCTCTCGGGAGGACGGTCCGAAGGCAGGGGGCTGGCCTAGATGACCGGAACTGCCTCTTCCCATCGCAGGAGTCTGGCTAGGAGCGGGACCTTGGGCCCGGACTCATCCAGAAATCACTGTGTGAGGGGCTGCGCGGCCCGGGGAGAGCCTGCCGGCCAGAGGGACCCCCTGAAATCTCCCCCCCCCCCCCGGGGGGCCGGGAGGGGCCAGCTCCCCGCTTTGTATGCGCGAGGTAGCGTGCGGGGCGTGTGGCTGCCGCATTCCTGGATAATCAGAAGCAGGAGTTGTCCCACCGGGAGAAACCACAGGGAATTCCACGACTTCTTCCTCGGGACCCACCCGGGACCACTCGCAGCTCCGACCTCCGGAGGCCCAGGGAGGGGTCGCTTGACCGGCCCGGCGTGCTTAATGATGATAATCGATAATAGAAATTGTGGTATTTGTTAAGCACTGAGCGCTGGGGTAGATACAGGGTAATCGTGGGGCTCACAGTCTTACTCCCATTTTACAGACGAGAGGGAATCGAGGAACAGAGAAGTTGAGTGACTTGCCCAAGGTCACACAGTAAACATATGGTCGAACTGGGATAAGAACCCACGACCTCTGACTCCCAGGCCCGGGCTCTTTCCCCAAGGCCATGCTGCTTCTCCAGGCCATGCTGCTTAAGGGGAAGCAACGCGGCCTAGTGGATAGAGCCCGGGTCTGGGAGTCAGAAGGACCTGGGTTCTAATCCCAGCTCCGCACTCGTCTGCTGTGTGCTCTCGGTCAAGTCACTTCTCTTTGCCACCGTTACCTCATCTGTAAAATGGGGATTAAGACTGTGAGCCCCACGTGGGTCATGGACTGGGTCCAACCCGATTGGTCCGTTACTACCTCAGCGCTTAGAACGGTGCCTGGCACACAGTAAGCGTTAAACGCCATTAAAAAAAAAAAAGCCCAGAGCGTGGCCCAGCAGCGGGAACAACAGCTGGAGCGCGAAGGGATCGTGGACCATTCGGGCTCCCCGGCTGGGGAGGCTGGAAGCCACGCACCCTGCCGGCCCGTTGGCCCGCACTGAGGCCGTGCGGCCTAATGGATTGAACACGAGGCCGGGGGTCGCGAAACCGGGCTCCGGTCCCGGCTCGGCCACTGCCCGCCTGCGTGATCCTGAAAGAAATCACTCGACCTCTCTCTGGGCCTTGGTTTCCTCATAGGGAAAATGGGGATGAGATGGACCGCGAGCCCTGTGTGGGCAGAGGCTGTGTCTGATTCGATTAACTTAATTAGGGGATTAAGCGCTTATTATGTGCCGAGGCACTGTGCTAAGCACCGGCGGAGGTGCCAGAAAACCAGATAGAGGTCTCACGGTCTAAGAGGGAGGGAGGGCGCTATCTTATCCTCATTTCACAGATGGGGAAGCTGCGGCCCCGAGGGGCGGAGTGACTTGCCCAAGGTGGGGAGTGAGGGTTGGGCTGGCCAGGGACGGAGCTGGGGCTAGATCGGGGCCTCCCGACTTCCCATCTCCGGCTCTCCCCACTAGGCCGCGCCGGAAGCCTTCTCTCGCGCCTCCCCCGGAGTCGAACCCAGCGCTGGGCCCGGACGGCGGGGGTCCCTCCGTCCCTCCCCTACGTCCACTCCTCCCTCTACGCCACCGGCTCCCCAATCTACGGCTCCAATCCCGACCTCCCTCCCTCTCTGCCGTCTCGCATCTCCTCCTCCCTCGGGGACATCTCTACCCGGATGTCCCGGCCCGTCACCTCGAACTCTACGGGCCCCGGACCGGCCGCGGCGTTTTTCTAGGAAGGTTGTTCTGCGCCCGTCTTCCCGCCCTCGAGGGCCTCCGCCGGCTGCCCATCCGACCTCCCTCTGGAGAGGAAACCGTCGCATTGGAGGCCCCCGGTCGCCGTTCTCCGGCTACAACCCGGCCCTCACCCACCTCGCAACCTACTCACTCCCTCGCTCTCGCCTCACCCGCCGTCGACCCTCGGTTCGGGCCCTCCCTCCTGCCTGGAGCCCCCTCCCCGCTACACAGCCACCTGACCCACACTCTTTCCCATCTCCAAGACCCTACTGAAAGCATATCTCCTCCGGGAAGCCTTCCTCCCCGATTTCCCCTCCCTCCCTCCCGCCTCCTCCGTGCACTCAGTCCTACTCCCGCCCCATCGCCACAGCCTCCGCGTACACAGCCTCTTCCCCTCTTCAAAGCCCTACTGAGAGCTCACCTCCTCCAAGAGGCCTTCCCACACTGAGCTTCCCCTTTTCCCTCTGCTCCCTCCCCCTTCCTCCCTTCACCTCCCCTCAGCTGAGCCCTCTTTCCCTCTGCTCCTCCCCCTCAGCACCGTGCTCATCTGTCTATATTTTTATTCCCCTATTTATTTTGTTAATGAGGCGTCCATCCCCTTGAGTCTATTTATCGTGATGAAGTTGTCTTGTTTTTTTGTCCGTCCGTCTCCCCCGATTAGACTGTAAGCCCGTCGGTGGGCAGGGATGGTCTCTATCTGTTGCCGAATTGCACATTCCAAGTGCTTAGTACGGTGCTCAATAGTAAGTGCTCAATAAATACGATTGAATGAATAGCCTTGTGGTCGGTCGCTTCTCTTCCTTGAATTTAACGTCTGCCTCCCCCGGTCAGGCTCTTGGCTCCTCGAGGGCAGGGATCGCATCAACCGACTGTACCGTACTCCCCCAAGGGCTTAGTACAGTGCTCTGCACAGAGTAAGCGCCCAGTCCGTATCAATGATTGGTTGATGGACTACCCAGCTCCCTCTCCCCCTCTCCCCAGTGGCCGGCAGCGCTCACGGCCCCCGGGGGCCGACTCTTCTCCCTCTGAAGTGCCTCTTCCGGAGGAGGTCGGACCGGCCATCATGTGGAAGGCAGAGTCACTGTCTAGGCGTGGTCATTCATTGGTTCATAATAACGTTGGTATTTGTTAAGCGCTTTCTACGTGCAGAGCACTGTTCTAAGCGCTGGGGTAGATGCGGGGTAATCAGGATGTCCCACGTGAGGCTCACAGTCTTAATCCCCATTTTCCAGATGAGGTCACTGAGGCCCAGAGAAGTGAAGTGACCTGCCCACAGTCACGCAGCTGACAAACGGCAGAGCGGGGATTCGAACCCACGACCTCCGACTCCCAATTCACTCAACCGTATTTATGGAGCGCTTACTGTGTGCAGAGCACTGTACTAAGCACCTGGGAGAGTGCAATCCTACGATAAACAGACACATTCCCTGCCCACAGTGACAGCAACCTTCCTAGGGGCAATCAACCGATGGTATCTACTGAGCACTTACTGTGTGCAGCACACTGTACACAGCGTTTGGGAGAGTAGAATACAGTACAACTGGTAGACACGAGACTTGCCCGCAAGGAAATACGGGGAAGAATTCTAGACCTGCCCCTGGGAGAAACAGCCATGCCAGGAACTGCCAACCTCCCGTGCCAGAGGAAAAGCAGCATGGCCTAGTGGAGAGAGCACGGGCCTGGGAGTCGGGAGAACCCGAGTTCTAATCCTGCCCAAGCCGACTCCTTGCCGTGCGGCCACGGGCGGGTCACTTCGATTCTCTGTGCCTCGGTTCCCTCACCTGTAAAACGGGGATGGCTGTTAAGACCGTGAGCGGGAATGTATCTGTTGTTCTAGTGCACCCTCCCAGAGTGCTCAGTACAGAGTAAGCACTCAATAAATACGACAGAATAAATGAATCCCTCCTACTTAGACTGTGAGCCCCACGCGGGCCAAGGGATTTTGTCCGACCTAATTAACTTGTATCTATCCCGGCACTCAGAACAGTGGTTGACACATAGTGAGCGCTCAAATACTACAGAAAAAAAATTGGAAAAGGCCCGTTTCCAAGGGATTTCCATCAGTCGAGAGTCCCGAGCGAGCCTTCACCCTGTGCAGAGCACTGAGTTAAACACTTGACTGTGCTCTACCTGAGTTGGCGGCTACGTTCCCCGCCCTCGAGGGGCTGAGAGTCTAGAAGGAAGGCCTGCTTACCTTTGTTCAACCGCCCCATGATGGTGAATTCCAAGTATTTGCTGTTGTCGGAGGAAGAGTAAAGCCCAAAGAGGGTGGCCGACGCTTTGGTCTGTAGCTTGAAGGTGGCGAGGACGTACACTTCGTTGAGGGCGGGGTCGCTCAGGGCCGGCTGCAGGGAACCGGCCGCCAGCCGCTGGTTGGACGCGGAGAGGAGGTCCAACACTGGAATCGGAAGGGGGAGGACGTGGAGGTCAGCCGCGGGGGGACGAGCGGACCCTCGGCCAGCGTTGGCTGCCCCTGCTCTGCCACTTGTCTGGGATAACAGTAATACTAATGGAATATATCTGGGTTAATAATAATTATGGCACTCGTTTAATAACGTTGGTATTCGTTAAGCGCTTACTACGTGCACAGCACCGTCCTAAGCGCTGGAGGAGATACAGGGTAATCGGGTCGTCCCACGTGAGGCTCACGGTTAATCCCCATTTTACAGATGAGGTAACCGAAGCCCCGAGAAGCCAAGTGACTCGCCCACGGTCACACAGCCGACAAGCGGCGGAGCCGGGAGTCGAACCCAGCCCCTCTGACTCCGAAGCCCGGGCTCTTTCCACTGAGCCACGCTGGTTTAGCGCTTCCTACGTGCCAAGCACTAGGGTATAAGTTAAGGAGGTTGGACACGGTCCCTGGCCCGCACGGGGCTCCCAGTCCCCATTTTATAGGCGAGGTAACTGAGGCCCAGGGAAGTGAAGCGGCTCGGCCGGGTCACGCAGCGGAAGCACGGAGGAGCCGGGGGAGGAACCCAGGTCCTTCCGACTCCCAGGCCTGGGCTCTGGCCGTTAAGCCGCGCCGCTTCTCATCAGGGGCTTGGGGTTGGGTTAGTGGCCAGCCCCCAAACTGCCCAGCCGCGGGGCAAGGAATCTTCCCTACTCCATCACCCTGGGGATGTGACACTGGAGAATGGAGAGCTTTGTCAGAGAAATAGGAAGGACTAGTGGTTAGGGCAAAGGCTTGGGAATCAAAAGGACCTGAGTTCTAATCCCCCTTCCGCCACTTGGCTGCTGTGGGACCTCGGACAAATAGCCTCACTTCTCTGTGCCTCAGTTCCCCCACCTGGGAAAGGGGGATTAAGATCGGGAGTCCCGTGTGGGGTAGGGACTGTGTCCCATCTGCTCGGTTGGTATCTACCCCAGCGCTTAATACAGTGCCCGGCCCAGAGTAAGTGCTTAACAAATACCATCTCGAAAAACAAAAAGAGATGCTCTGCCTTCTCCCCATCTCTCCCTCCCACTGCTTGGACTTGGGGGAGGGAGGCAGGGCAAATGGGGTGGAGCGATCAGTTGTGGGAGGGGTCCCCTTAAGAAGGGGGAGAGATCCTGTCACCCAGAGAGGACCTGGGTTCTAATCCTGACTCTGTCACTTGTCTGCTGAGTGCTCTTGAGCGACTCCCTTCACTTCTCTGGGCCTGTTACCTCATCTGTAAGATGGGGATTAAGACTGTGAGCCCCAGGTGGGACGGGCACTGGATCGAACCAGATTAGTTTGCATCTACCCCAGCTCTCAGTACAGTGCCTGGCACCTAGTAAGTGCTTAACAAATACCGTAAAAGCCAAAAGCCAGGGCTCCACGTGGCGGACCCCCCTCTGTGGAAGGAAATAGATCCACGGGGGATCCAGGTCTCTAAACCCGCCCTCCTGAGACACTCGATGCATCTCTCCTCATTCTTTCAATAGTATTTATTGAGCGCTTACTATGCGCAGAGCACTGTACTAAGCCCTCGGTCCTCCTGAAAAGGAACACCTCAGTGCCCCAAGCTTCCCCTAGACTGTAACCTTGTTATGGGCAGGGAATGTATCTGCTAATTTTCTCACACTGGGCTCTCCCAAGCGCTTAGGAGAGCACTGTGCGTATAGTATGCACTCGATAAATAAATACCACCGACCGCTTCCTCCCGCTGCTTCCACGGGACCGGGGGATGACCTGTTTGGTGGCGGTGTCTTGAAGAAGCAGACCGTTAAGCTGCAGGTTGCCTTTTTTGACTTGCCTTAAAACTTTTTCCCAGCCTGCCTTCTATTGCTTTCAGAATTGCTTTCAGCTGGGAGACTTTTGGCCTGGATGAAGTTTGACTGCCCCCTCCCAGCTGGAGGCACTGCCCTCATTAGAGAGCCCAAACTCAGAGAAATCTGAGTAGAAGTAGGAATTAGAGGAATTACAGAGGCAGCGTAGCTTAGTGGATAGAGCCCGGGCCTGGGAGTAACAAGGACCCGGATTCCAATCCCCACTTCACCACTTTCTTCTCTGTGACCTTGGGCAACTCAATTCACTTCTCTGGGTCTCAGTTCCCTCCTCTGGAAGATGGGGATTAAGGCTGACCGCCCTGGGTGGGAGGGGGACTGTGTCCAACCTGATTATCTTGTATGTGCCACGTGGTGCCTGGCACATAGTAAGTGCCTAATGAATACCATAAAAAAAAAAAATCAAGGAATTGACCTGTTAGAGCTAGAGCCCCCCCCCCCCCCACCCAGCCTTGGGGTGTTCCAACCTGTTGTTTTTTGGAAGCCCACCTGCCCCCCTTCAGCCCCAACCCACTGGTCCCCCCACGAGCCCCGTCCCCTTTGACTCCACCCTCCAAGAAAGCTGGTCTCCCCCAACCTTAAAGTGCGACAATACCAACGAGCAGCAAAATGGCCAAAAAAGCCAGGGAGAGGGAAGAGAGACCGGGCCTTGAAGACTGAGAGCCATCGGGCCTCTTCACCCTTGGTAATCAGCGTCCCGGACGACCCTCCAACCTGTAAACTCGTTGTGGCCAGGGAATGTGTCTGTTATATGGTTGTATTGTACTCTCCCAAGTGCTTAGTACAGTGCTCTGCACGCAGTAAGCGCTCAATCAATTCGACTGAGTGGGTTCACTATTGGTAGGAAAGTTACTTTGCAGAGAAACAGTGAATCCATTGTCTCCTCAGCCAACTGCACATTTTTTGGGTTTTTGTTTATGGCCTTTGTAAATGGCATTTGCCCGGCACTGTACGAAGAGCTGGGGTAGATGGTCTAGGTCGTAAGGGGTAGCGTGGGGAGGCCGTGAGGGGGTCGGCTTTCTATCTTTCAGGACGGAGGGAGGCTAGTGACTTCCTCCAGGGTGGAGAAGGGAGAGGAGACGCTGTAAGAGGGGAAGAGACCCCTTGGGGTCTGATTCTCCCCCTTTCGGACCCTGCTTCGACAAGGGTTGCTTCATCTCCGTTAGAGGAGCCACGGACTACTTCGTCATAGTGGTCAGGAAGCAAAAAAAAAAAAATCACTTTACAGTTGAACATCTAAATATACACACAAACATATTCACTCTGCCCCCATCAGATCCTTGTTCCCCCTCCCATTGGCGGGGATCCCGTCTGCCTTTCCCATTGGATTGTAAACTCCATTTGGGTGCAGAACGGGGATTTGGATTCCGTTCTAATCGATACGGCGTTTACTGTGCCCCTACTGTATGCAGAACCCTAAGCGCCTAGGAGCGTCCAGTGGAGTTAGGGGACACAATCCCTGCCCTCAGAGGGCTGCAATCTAGCGAGGGAGACAGATGCTGAAAAAAAAAGTACAGACAGTAAGGACGGAAGGTCGGGAAGCTGGTCTCCCCAAGAGGGCTAGGTAGGGTAGGTAGCACTCAGCCAACTAGACTGGAAACTACTTGTGGACAGGGAACGAATCTACCAATTCCACTGTCTTGTCCTCTCCCAAGCACTTGGCGCAGCGTTCTGCACACAGCAAATGCTCAGTAAGTGCCCTTGATTAACCGTTCGATCCAACCAACACCCCCGTCCGGTCTGAACGAGTCTGGGCCGCGGAGGAACCGGCCCCGCTCGGCATCGGGGCGACCCCCACGGCGTTTTAACGCTAGCCCCGCCGTTCCCGGGATGGAGCCGGAGGTGGGAGAGCCACCGCCGCCGGGGAACGGGATCCAAACCGGGGACGTAACGGAGCTCAGGGTCGTGGAAAAACAATGACGCGGCTCCGCCTGAGGAGAGGAATTCGCGTTTGGTCATGAGATCTAAGGTGTCCCCCGAGGACGCCGAGATTGATTTAATACCAAACGCTAAGTACATAAACACAGTTCCGAAATGTGACCGTGCCAGGGGACGGCCGAGGGGAGCAATCTTTTCCGAATCACGTTGCAGAGCGATCCTCCTCCCGGAGCGCTCTGTCACGGAGACCGTTCCCACGGGCCTCTCGGGTGCCAACATCCTCCTCCGGGAGCCAGGGCGACGTGCGGCGTCCTCCGAGCTGTCGCGTCTGGACCCGACGTCCGAGTTCACGGAGGGGCCTGGCGGAGAGCTGGAGGGCTCGGGGCCGAGACGTCGCCGGCGCGGTTTCCAAACGCAACGGGTAGGCCGTCGGATGAACGCCTTCATTTTTCCCGAGAAATCTCTGGGGGTTTAGCGTTGTGGTTTGGTTTTCGTTTTCCTTTCTTCCTATTTGCCTTTCCCTGAAGTAGAGGGATTCGGACCGGCTCTCCCTTTCAACCCGCTGCAGGTCGGGGTGGCCGAGTGAGTTGCGATGGCCCCGACAGGCCCCACGGTGCTTCAGCGGTCCTTCGGGGGGGCTTTAGGAGAGGGGCACCCGAGGGGACACCGTCCCCCGCCTTGGGCTGCGGCCCCCGGTCCCCTCGGGGAGGACGAGGGCCTCACGGGCCAGGCCGCGACTCCGAGCGTCGCCCTCCTCGCCCGAGGAACCCGTTTGCCATTTCCTATTTTTCTAGGACTGGGGAGGGCGAGGTGGGGAGCAGCAACAGCGAGGGGGGAACGGGCCCTGGGTCCAGGGGGCGGGGGCCGACGACCCCCCGGGTGTCCCCGACAGCCCTACTGGGTCCCAGTGCTCTTGCCCCCGAGGACCCGGCGGGACAAGCTGTGGAGGGGGTGGGAGCGCGCGCGGCTCAGCGGAGAGAGCCCGGGCTCGGGAGTCGGAGCTCACGGGTTCGAATCCCGGCTCGGCCCCTCGGCAGCTGGGTCACCGTGGGCAAGTCACTTCACTTCTCGGGGGCCTCAGCGACCTCAGCCGGAAAACGGGGATGAGGACCGGGAGCCTCACGTGGGACAACCTGATGACCCTGTCTCTCCTCCAGCGCTTAGAGCAGTGCTCCGCACGTAGTAAGCGCTTAACGGATACCAACGGTAGCTCATGTCTGGGCAAGAAGGGCATCGTTCCAAAGCGGGTCCCGCAGCCCCCTCCCCTCCGCTCGGCCCTCCCTCCCTTCTCCTCTTACCTTGGGGAGCGGCTTGGACCCCTAAGCCCGGCCGGGCCCGCAGGGCGACTTGCAGCAGCTGCGGCAGCAGGAGGAGGAGGAGGAGGAGGTGCATGGTGCGGGGGGAGGCCCGGCCCGGCCCGGCCCGGCACCTGGGCGGAGTGTGCGGGGCAGGACCGGCTCTCAGCCCCTCCGGCGGCTCTTCCTCCCCGGTCCCCGGTTCCCGGTCCGGTCCCGTGCGGTGCGATGCGATGCGGTGCCCGTCGGGTCGGGTCGGGTCCCGTCGGGGCGTCCTCCCGGCCGTCCTGGGCCCGGAGGGGGAGAGGCGGGGGCTGATGAAGGGTGCGGGGCGGGGGGCGGGGCCGAGGGCCGGCGCGGCCCCCTTGGCCCGGGGACCCCCTGGCCGGGACGAGGAGGAGGAGAAAGTCAAGGGGAGGGGGAGTGTCTAAGGGGCCGAGCGGGGCCGGGGGCGGAGCCGGGCTATGTAGTGAGCGCTGGACCGGGGACCCCCGGCCCCCCATCGCGGCTCTCCTAGACGAGGAGGGTCCCGAGGGAACGAGGGGTCGGCCCCGGGGAGCGGGGACCCCCCTTCGCCCCCAAAAGGGGGGAGGGGGCCAGGGCCCGGCCTGGGGCGGAGAGAAGGGGGCCGCCCACTCCCCTTCCTCCCCGGGCTTTGCACCGAGGCGCTCACCTGTTGACACGTTGAGCTTTGCGTTCCTCGTGGACTATTCCTCGTGGACTATTCCTCGTGGACTACTCTCCTTGCGTTCCTGTGGCTCCGTTGCTCAGCCGTCCTCTCCCAAGCGCTCAGCCCCGAGCTCCGCACAGAGTAAGCGCTCAATAAGTACGACCGAAGGAATGAAAAGGTGGGGGGGCGGATGGGGGTAGACACACGGGCCCCCCCCGAAAGCCCATCCACAACTCCAACGTCTTCTGTTACTCCGACGAGCAGTAAGCAACCCCGGCATCCTTCTCCTGACATCCATTCCTTCGTTCAATCCTCTTTACCGAGCGCTTACTGTGTGCGAAGCGCTCGGGAGAGGACACTAGGACCGAAGGACAGACCCATCCCCGCCCACCCCGTCACCTGGCGGGATCCCTCGTCCTCCCTCCTGCCACCGTTTGTAAATCGGGTGGAAGAGGCCTGGCTCGGTGGCAAGAGCCCGGGCTTGAGACAGTCAGAGGACGTGGGTTCTAATCCCGCCTGCGGCGCTCGCGTGACCTCGGGCAAGCCACTTCACTTCTCGGGGCCTCCGTTACCTCATCTGGAAAATGGGGATGAAGGCTGGGAGCCCCACGTGGGACGACCTGATCACCCCGTATCTACCCCGGCGCTTAGAAGAGTGCTTGGCACAGAGCAAGCGCTTAAATGCCAGAATTATCATCGAGCACCGGAGCGCTGTACCGAGCCCTGGGAAAAGGCAAAGGAAACGAGGTGCGTGTTCCCCGCCCTCAGGGAGTCGCAGCTCAAGGCGGGAGAGAGAAAAAATGACTTACAAATAATTTGCAAAGGAAGGTGGTCCACCGCCTCCCCCGCGGCTGTTTCAGAAGTTTCACCCCCGGCTCGAACCCCCTTGTCCTCCATCTCTTGCCCCTCGTGACCTGGCCACCTTCTTTGAGAAAACTGAAACCATCCGGCGACATTTCTCTAAAATCTCCCCTGCTCCCAACCAGTCCCTTCCTCCTGCCCCTTCTTCGACTCTGCCACGTCACCGGGCAGTACCTCAAGAGGACACCTCCCACCTCCACTCAAAATCCACCTGAAAGAGGGCCTGGGAGTCAGAGGACACGGGTTCTAATCCTGGCTTTGCCCCACGTCTGCTGTGTGACCAGGGGCGTGTCACTTTGTTACCGATTCGTACATTCCAAGCGCTTAGTACGGTGCTCTGCACATAGTAAGCGCTCAATAAATACTACCGAATGAACTCTGCTTCTCTGTAACTCACTTCCCTCATCTGTAAAATGGTGATGAGTGTGAGCACCATGTGGGAAGGGACTGTGCCCTACCTGATTACCTTGTATCTACCTCAGGGCTTAGAAAAGGCCTTGGCACATAAGTGCTTAATAAATAGCACAGTTATTATCCCTTCCCAACTTATCGAAACACTTGGCCCCTCCCTTCCACCTTCACCCGTTTACTCTCCAATAGCTTTGTCCCCAGTGCTTTCAAACATGGCTTATTTCCTTATCCTAAAAGGAAAAAAAAAACCCTCCCTTGCCCCCTTTCATTAATTCGATAGCATTTATTAAGCGCTTACTACGTGCAGAGCGTTGCACTAAGCGCTTGGAACTTATCACCCTCTTTTCCTCCTACCACTCCTCTCCAAACTCTTTGGGGGAGTTGTCTATACCCATTTACTACACTGCCTTTCCCCCAACTCTCTCCTTGATCTCCTCTGATCTGCCTTCCACCCAAGGAAACTGCCCACTCTAAGGTCACCGATGACCTCCTTCTTGCCGAATCCAAAAGCCTCCCCTCCATCCTAATCCTCCTCGACCTCTCAGCTGCCATGAACAGCACGGACCACCCTTATCTCCTGGGAACACTCTCCAGGGGAAACTATCTATCCCTGAATTCACTGACACGTTCTCTCCTGATTTTTCTCCTCTCTGGCAGCTCATTCTCAGTCTCTTTCACGGGCTCCTCCTCCACCTCCCACCCTCTAACTGCGGGAACTCCTCAAGGTTCAGTCCCGAGTCCCGTTTTATTCTCCATCTACACCCACTCCGTTGGAGAATTCATTCATTTCCCTTGCTTCAACTACCATCTCTACGTAGATGATTTTCAAATCTCCATCTCCAGCCCCGATCTCTCTTCACCTCTGCAGTCTCGCATTTCCTCCCGCCTTCAGGACTTCTCTACATGGATGTCCCGCTGACATTTCAAATTGAATATGCCCTAAAGAGAACTTCTCATCTTCACACCTAAACCCTCTCCTCTCCCCAACTTTATAATCACTGTAGATGAAACCACCATCCTCTGTCTTCACAAACCTTGGCATTATTCTCATCACAGCCCACTCATTCAACCCACATATTCAGCCTGTCACCGAATCGGTTCTATCCTCACAAAACTGCTAAAATCTGCCTTCTTTTCTACATCCCGAACTGCTATGTTGATCCAAGCACTTATATCCCACCTTGACCACTCCATCGGCCTCCTCGTTGACCTCCCAGCCTCCTGTCTCTCCCCACTCCAGTCCACACTTCACTCTGCTGCCTGGATCATTTTTCTCCAAAAACCATTCGGTTCACTTCTCATCTCGCATCAAAAACCTCCAATCGTTGCCCATCCACATACTCATCAGACAGAAACTCCTTACCATCAACTTTATCATCATCATCATCATCAATGGTATCCACTGAGCTTATACTCTCTGCAGAGCATTGCACCAAGTGCTTGGGAGAGGTCGGTACAACTGAGCTGATAGACACGTTCTCTGCCCATAATAAGTTTACGCTCTAGAGGTGGGCAGCCATTAATAAAAAGAATGTATAATACTTAAAGATACATACTTTCTGCTGTGCTGTGGGGTTGAGGGTGAGATGGATATCAAATACCCAACAGTCATACATCCCAGCGCATAGATGACGAGATCCGAAGCACTCAACGAGCTGTCCTCCTTTCTCACCTCTCTGACTTCCTACTACAACCCAGCCCGCTCGCTTCATTCCTCCAACGCCAACCTCCTCCCTGTAACTCGATCCCATCACCGACTCCTCACCCACGTCCTGCCTCCGGGCCTGGCACCCCGTCTTCCCTCATATCCAACAGACCGCCACTCTCCCCACCTGCAAAGCCTTAATAAAATCACACCTCCGAGAGGCCTTCCCCAACTAAGCCCTCCTTTTCCTACTCCCCGCTCCCGCCTGGGTCAATTGAGCACTTCGAGTCGTATGTTTTAAGCACCCGATTCTCATCCCACACTCAGCCCCACAGCACATACGTAGATACTCAGAGTTGATTGTGATTTCAGTCACCTGGTGGTCAGGCAATCTGTTCATCCATTCAATAGTATTTATTGAGCGCTTACTATGTGCAGAGCACTGTACTAAGCGCTTGGAATGGACAAATCGGTAACAGATAGAGACAGTCCCTGCCCTTTGACGGGCTGACGGTCTCATCGGGGGAGACGGACAGACGAGAACAGTGGCAATAAATAGAATCGAGGGGAAGAGCATCTCGTTAAAACGATAGCAAATAAATAGAATCAGGGTGATGTACATCTCATTAACAAAATAAAATCTGTCTAATGTTAATGTTGGTATTTGTTAAGCGCTTACTACTACTACTACTAATAATGTTGATACCTGTTAAGCGCTTACTACATGCAGAGCACTGCTCTAAGCGCTGAGGTAGATACAAGGTAATCGGGTTGTCCCACGTGGGGCTCACAGTCTTCATCCCCATTTTACAGATGAGGGAACGGAGGCCCCGAGAAATGAAGTGACTTGCCCAGGGTCACGCAGCTGACAAGCGGCGGAGCCGGGCTTAGAACCCATGACCTCTGACTCCCAAGCCCGGCCTCTTTCCACTGAGCCACGCTGCTTCTCCATCTCTACTGCATTGTACTCTCCAAAGCAGTGCTCTGCACACAGTAAGTCCTCAATAAATACCACTGCTAGATCGATTACATCAGTCCCCCTCCCTCTACTAGGCAAAGCACTTGCCTTGCTTTTTTCACACTCTCCCAAGTGCTCAGTACGGTGCCTGGAACGCAATGAACAAAAGAACGAATGAATGGAGGAATGAAAGAATGAATGTACCAATGAATACGTACACCTACACACATACCAGCCCAGGGAATCGATCCAAGAAGAGTGGGGTAAATCCTAGCCCCCAAGATGATTTAATTTGGGAATGGCAAGAGTCTGGCAGTCTGCCCAGACTGCTAAGGACACCGCAAGTGGAATTTTAATAGTATCTGCCGTGAGGCAGGCCGCTTACATTGCCTACTATCTCCCCCCCCACCCCCACCAAAGCCCCCCACAAACCCCCCCCATCCCGGGCAGGCAGCTCAGACCTCCCGCAACTCCCGAAAGCAGTCAATCGCCTCGCCCCCCTCCCACCTCACCTCCCTACTCTCCTTCCACAACCCAGCCCCCACATTTCGCTCCTCTAATAATAATGTTGGTATTCGTTAAGCGCTTACTACGTGCGGAGCACTGTCCTAAGCGCTGGGGGAGATACAGGGACATCAGGTTGTCCCACATGAGGCTCCCAGTCTTCATCCCCATTTTCCAGATGAGGGAAGCGAGGCCCAGAGACGTGAAGTGACTTGCCCACAGTTGACGAGGGGCAGGGGCGGGATTCGAACCCAGGTCCTCTTGACTCCCAAGCCCGGGCTCTTTCCACTGAGCCACGCTGCTTCACTAATGCCAACCTATTCACTGCACCTCCATCTCGTCTATCTCACCGCCGATCTCTCGCCCACATCCTTGCCTCTGGCCTGGAACGCCTTCCTTCTTCATATCTCACAGACGATTACTCACCCCCTCTTCCAAGCCTTATCGGAAGCCCACCTCCTCCAAGAGGCCTTCCTTGACTAAAGCCCTCCTTTCCTCTTCTCCCACTCCCTTCTGGGTCGCCCTGACTCGCTCCCTTCATTCCTCCCCCACCCCCCCCCAGCTCCACAGCACTAATCTGTAATTTCATTTATTTCCATTAATGCCTGTCTCCCCCGCTAGACTGTAAACTCATCGAGGGCAGGGAGTGGGTCTGGTTTTTTTGTTGTCGTTGTTGGCTTACTATGTGCAAAGCACCGTTCTAAGCGCTGAGGTAGATACAGGATAATCAGGTTGTCCCACGTGAGGCTCACAGGCTTCATCCCCATTTGACAGATGAGGTAACTGAGGCCCAGAGAAGTGAAGTGACTGGCCCAGAGTCACACAGCTGACAAGCGGCGGAGCCGGGATTTGAACCCATGATCTCTGAGTCCCCAGCCCGTGCTCTTTCCCAGTGCTCTGCACACAGTAAGTGCTCAGCAAATACACCTGACTGCCTGAGGGCCTCCCCCCACGGGGAGTGGGCTGGAAGGCTAGCTGCAAAGCTGGGGTTAAACCCCACGCCATCCAAATTACCAATCAGTCATTCACCCGTGCCCTATTTCTTTAGAGAAGCAGCGTGGCTCAGTGGAAAGAGCCCGGGCTGGGGAGTCAGAGGTCATGGGTTCGAATCCTGACTCTGCCACTCGTCAGCTGGGTGACTGTGGGCAAGTCACTTCACTTCTCTGGGCCTCAGTGACCTCTTCTGAAAATGGCGATGAAGACTGTGAGCCTCACGTGGGACCTCCTGATGACCCCGAATCTCCCCCAGCGCTTAAAACAGTGCCCTGCACATAGGGAGCGCTTAACAAATACCAACATTATTATTATTATTATTATTATTAAACGGATGAGCAAAGTCGCTCTTTCCCCTTCAAGTTTCCTGAATCATTTGGTGCCCGTTTCCCATTAGAGAACTGGGAAACTGTCAGGGTAAACAACTCAAAACCAACATTAAAGGGGCTTTCTGAAGAGGTGTTAACTAGTAGGGTCAGTCTGTGGTCTCTGCCCTCCTCCTCCCACCCTTGGCTGCCTCGAATTAATTGTCTTCCTGCTAACGGAAAGCCCTCATATTTGAGTATCAGGGAAAAGGGGTAATTGTAAATGAATGATTTATTTACCACGATGAAGAACCCCACCAAAGGAGGGCATGGGGCGGGGTGGGGTCTTTGGATCAGAGGGCAATCTCTGAATTTATGAAGACATTTTTCTTTCCCAAATAGACACCTAATGAAAGACCCGAGAAACGCCAGAGGAAATTTACAATTCCTCCTCTTCAAATGGTCTCGGCGCCTAAACGGCCCAAGAAGATCCTCTGGGTTTGTTCCGTTCCAACAGGGGCTTTGATAATAGCTCCCTGAAGGCAGGGATCACGTCGACTGATTCCCTGGCACTCTCCCGAGGTCTTAATACAGTGGTCCGAAGAGCGGATCGATCGAATGCCTCTTACAGGGAGATGTACCGTTCATTCTTTGAAATTGTCAATCCATCGGTCAACGCTATTAGCTCACGGGAAGAGCACAGAAGCGCAAAACTATGTATGGGGACTCCCACCATCTCCCCACGGGGAAATATTGGCCAACACGCTCCAATACCGGTTAGAGGAGATGTTTCCCCTGCATTAGGCAACCCAAGGATCCAATCAAATGGGTTATTTTTGCTGGATGTCTCCACGCCGCTAGATATCGTGCCGGGGATCATTCCCGTTGCCAGCCTTCTCAAAGGTTTTTCCAAGAAGACATAAAGTGGAACATAATGAAAGACTAGGAAACTGGAATGCCTAAACTGTGCTTCCCTAAAATGACCCTCCTCCTCCAGAAGGCCTTCCTAATTAATGGCTCATTTAATAATAATAATAATAATAATGATAATGTTGATTTTTGTTAAGCGCTTACTATGTGCAGAGCACTGTTCTAAGCACTGGGGGAGATACAGGGTAATAAGATTGTCCCACGTGAGGCTCACAGTTAATCCCCATTTTATAGATGAGGTAACTGAGGCCCAGAGAAGTGAAGTGACTTGCCCACAGTCACACGGCTGATATATATACGGAGAGAGAGAAGGGGAAGAAGAGAATGTATTAAGTGCTTACTTTGTGCCAAGCACTGAGGCGCATATATGTATCACGTGTCAGCTGTGTGACTGTGGGCAAGTCACTTCACTTCTCTGTGCCTCGGTTCCCTCATCTGTAAAATGGGGATGAAGACTGGGAGCCTCACGTGGGACCACCTGATGGCCCTGTATCTCCCCCAGCGCTTAGAACAGTGCTCTGCACAGAGTAAGCGCTTAAATACCAACATTATTATTATTATTATTACTGCATCAGCCTCTCGTTGACCTCCCTGCCTCTCGTCTCTCCCCACTCCAATCCACACTTCACCCTGCTGCCCGGGTCATTTTTCTGAAAACCCATTCAGTCGCTAGCTTCCCCCACTCCTCCGAAGCCTCCAGTGGTTGCCCACCCATCCCCGCATCAAACAGAAATTCCTTTCCGTTGACTTTGGGGCAGTCAATCAACTTGCTCCCTCCTAACCTTCTTACCTCGCCGATCTCCAACTAAAACCCCACCCGCGCCCTCCCCTCCTCTTGCGCCAACCTAGTGCTGAGAAGCAATGCGCTGTAGTGGATAGAGCCCGGGCCTGGCAGTCAGAGAGACCTGGGTTCTAATCCCGGCTCCACCTGTCTGCCGAGGGACCTCGGGCAAGGCACTGCGCCTCAGTGGTCTCATCTGTAAAATGGGGATTAAGACTGTGGACCCCACGGGGGGCACGGACTGTGTCCAATCTGATTAGCTTGGGTCTACCCCAGTGCTTAGGAAAGTGTCTGGCACATAGGAAGGGCTTACTAAATAACAGTTACAAAAAAAGAGAGACCCTACTCTCTGTACCTTGATTGTGTCTGTTCCACCACCGAGCCCGTCCACCCTCAGGTCTGACATTCCCGCCCCCATCGTATCCGACAGTCCACCCCTCTCACCACCTTCAAAACCCTGTTATAAATCCATTTCCTCCAAGAGTCCTCCCCTGACTAAACCATTATTTTCCCCCTCTGCCCTCCTCTCACTGACCACTACGCACTTGGCCGAGTAGTAACGATATTAATAACAGTCACGTTGGTTGCTACGTATAATAGTAATAGTACGTATAATAGTATAATTTAATAATAATATGTATAGTAGTGCTTACTACGTGCCAAGCACTGTTCTAAGCGCCGGGGTAGATACAGGGTAGTCAGGGTGTCCCACGTGGGGCTCCCAGTCTTCACCCCCATTTTCCAGATGAGGTCACTGAGGCCCAGAGAAGTGAAGCGACTTGCCCGAGGTCACGCAGCCGGCAAGCGGCGGGGCCGGGATTAGAACCCATGACCGCTGACTCCCAAGCCCGGGCTCTTTCCGCTGAGCCACGCTGCCTCTCACGCTGTCGGGTATGAAGCGGGAGGGCATTCCAGGCCCGAGGCAGGACGTGGGCGAGCGAGAGTGCATTTCCCGAACGTACCCTTCACGAGAGCCTGCCAGAGGGCCTGACTTCAACGCTCTGGGCCTCAGGCTGGCAGATCTCTTAAGCAGATGAAGAAAGGACCATGGAGAAGTTATTTACCCTGTGCCGGTCGGCCCTGGGCTCGCCCGTGTTGTTAGTACGGAAGGGAGTGATGATTTCCTGATGGAGCGGGCAGTCACCACCCAACTCCCCCGGGGCCGCCCGGCCCGGAAAGCCGAATTACATCAACTCCCTAGACACAGTCCCCAAGCTCCGCAAATAAGAGCGGAAGACCGATCGCGGGGAGAGTCGATTTGCGCGGGGATCCATTGTAGTCATCGAGCGCTTACCGTGTGCCGGGCCCCGTACTAAGTGCTTGGGACAGTACACCGTAACAATACAACGGTTGGCAGACACATTCCCTGTCCCCAACGAGCTTACAGTCCTGATACCTAGGCAATCAATCAATCAACCCACCGGCGGTATTTACTGAGCGCTCACCGTGTGCCGAGCGCTGTACGGAGGGCCCTGGAGAGTACGGGACCGCAGAGTTGGCACACACCCTTCCCTGCCCACAGCTGGCTTACCGGTGACGGGCGAAGACCGTAGATTCCTGCTCGCGGCTTGACGCGGCGGCCAAGGGCAGCCGTTCGAAACGGCTAGTGTCCGATGTTGCTTTTTGGATATTTTTCTTGCCCGGGAGGGGAAGGGAGAGAGGATTCCAAGGGGCCCCTCCCTCCCCAGCGCGGCGTGCTGGACTCGGTTGGGGGGAGGCGGCAGACGGCCCTCAGAAAGGGCTGAAGCAGCCAGAAACTCCCACAACTACAGCAGCGTCGCTCCGGCCCTGCCACGATGGGGGCGAGCGGCCCGGCCCGGGGCTCTCCCTCCTAGAAGACGCGCCGCGACGCGCCTCCGGCCCCCGGGCCGCTCCACGCGTCTCCCGCCCTAAATGGGGGCGCGGTGGGCCCGGCTTTCCGCCGGACGGCCCGTTTGGCAGCCGGACTTCGGATACAACACCGGACGCCTTCGCTCCGGTGTGTTTGTCGTTCACGTCCAGTCTCGCGGAGGCCCGGGAGGGGAATTGGACGGCCCTGCGGGGGTAGGGGCCGACGGCTGGGGGGATAGGGAGGGGTGGTCCCCCGGCGACACACTCCGCTCTCTGAAGATCTGACCGCACAGAGCCATCCCGAGGGCCACGACGCAAACACGCTACCCTGACGCACGTAATCCGTAAATAACCGTGCCGTTTAAGGGCTTTCTGTGCGCCAGGCACTGCACTAAGCGTTGGGGGAGCTACAGGACGATCGGGTCCCACGTGGGGCTCGGGGGCTAAGTAGGAGAGAGGAGAGGGATCGAATCTCCAATTTGCCGATGAAGGAACCGAGGCACGGGTGGGGTCTGGTGACCCCCTAACTCCCCTCCCCTCCTCCGCCCACAGTGGTATTTAATAATAATAATAATAATGATAATAATGTTGGTATTTGTTAAGCGCTTACTATGTGCAGAGCACCGTACTAAGCGCTGGGGGAGATACAGGGGAATCAGGTCGTCCCACGTGAGGCTCACGGTTAATCCCCATTTTACAGATGAGGGAAGTGAAGCACAGAGAAGTGAAGTGACTTGCCCACAGTCACACAGCTGACAAGCGGCAGAGCCGGGGATTCGAACCCATGAACTCCCAAGCCCGGGCTCTTTCCACTGAGCCACACTGCTTCTCATTTACTATTTACTGAGCGCTCGCTGTGCGCGGAGCACTGTACCAAGCGCTTGGGAGAGTCCAATACAACATCAACTAGGGTAGTCTCTCCCAGGGCGTGGCTCAGGGCTGCGCACACAGTAAGCGCTCGATAAATACTATGATTAGTAGCCCTTTGGGGAATTGGTTGGGAGGCGATGGAGCCTTGGGAGGCTTCAGAAGAGTGACGGTGATTAGCGACCTGCCTCTGCCAGTGGCGTTCCCGTCGGGCATGCGATGCCACGAGGGAGCGTGGGCAGGGGTGCCGCCCACCGCGAAGTGCGCGGGCGCCCCGGCTCTGCCGCTTGTCTGCTGTGAGACCTCGAGCAGGTCGCTTCACTTCTCTGTGCCTCATCCGTAAAAGGGGGATTAAGACTGTGAGCCCCGTGTGGGACCCGCTTATCTCGTATCTACCCCAGGCCTTAGATCGGTGCCTGGCACGTAGTAAGCGCTTAACAGACACCGGAATTATCATGATTATTATGATCTTCGGCGGGCGGGGCCCACGGTTGGCCAAAGCGGGTCGGGATGCTCGGTAGTCGCCGCGGGCTCCGCCACCCCTGCTAGCAAGAATTGTACATTCCAAGCGCCGGGCACGTAGTAAGCGCTCAATAAATACTATCGGATGAACGAACCAACGGCCCGCGGGATGGCAGAGTCCCACCCTCGAAGGGCTCACGGCCTATACCGGGGGGACGGGAGGCCAACCCAAATATGAAAGTTGGAGAGGGGGAGAAATCTAGATCCTCGGGGAGGGCCCGGGCAGGTGAAGAAGGACCGGTGGAGAAGCGAGTTAAGGGTCAAGACGTGACGAAACAGGCACCGTTTGGGACCGGCACCCGCGGCTCGGATTCCAATATCTCTCTGCGTAGGTGCAGGATACAGATTTCAACTGCAGTCATCCTAAAATGAAATCGTTATGGGGAGGGAACGGGTCTACCATATCCGACTGAGCCCAAGCGCTCAGTACAGTGCTCTGCACACAGGAAGCACTCACTAGACGCCACCGATGGACTGATCGATCGATCGAAGGGGAGAGGAGAGCACTGGACCATTAATGTGATCACATGGGGCGCCTTGGCTTCAGGGTGACGCTCCGGGACGATTTTTGCAGCCTGCTAAAGGCCTGGCCAGTGCTCTGAAAGAGTTAAGGTCCCCCCTTGCTCCCCCGCCCCCTCGGCCCCCTCTCTGCGGCCCCAGAATCCCCGCCTCATCCCAGGGAGTAACTTTAGGGGACCCTGGGCTGGTTAAAAATAACCTCCCTTGACTAAACAACTCCACCCAAAATGCAGCCGTGAAATTCACCCACATGTACAAAATAAAAATCAAATTAGACGAAAGGATGGCTTAAGTATACGCTCTTAACCGGATTACAGGATGTTCGGAGCACCGTATACTTTCACCCAGATGATTTGGGCTCTGCGCTACCGTTAATGGGAGGAAAATGGCCATATTGCTCCATTCCTCCTCTTCCCACTGTTTGTTATTTGAACCCGGTCAGCAGATCTGGAGCGGGGTTTTTTTCCCTTGTTATTTCAGGTTCCCAGTGCCAGTTGCCAGCAATCAGCGGTGGCTCACGGAGCCAAACGGGAGAGCGTGAAGCGCGGCCCTTCAGGCCTCGGGCCCCTAAGGGAAAGGGGGCCCGGTCCGGCCCCGGGCCCCGCCAGCGACCGGGTCGCCGAGACCCGAGGTGGGGGTGGCGAGCCCCCAGGGCTGGGGCCTGGCGAAAGAAGGGACCGGCGGCAGGATGGGAAGCACGAACCGAGGGTTCGCCCCGGCACCACGTCGGCCACATGACGGGGCCGGGGCACCCTGGGGAACGACCGCGGCCGACAGACGGAGGGGTGGACAGACGGCGGGAGGAGGCTGAGACCGCCAGAGATTTTGGGGGGGGACGGTGCTGGGGGAGGAGCGGGGTCTCTTCCGAACCCGTGAACAGTACAACCCGGGAGTCAGAAGGACCTGGGTTCCAATCCCAGCTCCTCCACTTGCCTTCTGTGTGCCGGGGGCAAGCCGCTTCGCTTTTCCGGGCCTCGGCTCCCTCATCTGTAAAATGGGGATGAAGACCGTGAGCCCCGTGTGGGACGGGGACTGGGTCCAACCTGATTACTTCGTATCTGCCCCAGTGCCTGGCACATAGTGAGCGCTTAACAAATACCACCGTGATCGTTAGTGTTATCAGTATTATTAATAATAATAATAAGGTGCAGGGACACAAACGGGAATCACCTCCACAAACGGTGGCCCGAGCTGTCGCCAACAGGGAGAGTCTTGTCCTGGACACGGTAGGGAAAGCCGGCGTCTTTCCAGCCATTTCTGTGCCCACGCGGGGCCGAGTGGACCCCCGCCCCTCCCACCGCCCCCGGCAGCCTTCAAAACGGACGCCGACGGCTCTCGAAAACTGGACCGAGCTGAGTCAAGATGACCGCATCTCCGCTGAAACCGTAATGGGCATTCAGTCAGTAAGTCAATTGCTTTTATTAAGCGCTTACTGTGCGCAGAGCACTCTACTAAGCGCTTGGGATAGTATAACTAACACATTTCCTCCCCAAAACGAGCTTACAGTCTAGAGGGAGGTAGACAGTTAACTATCTGTTGTATTGTCCTCTCCCAAGTGCTAACTACACACAAGAAGCACTCGATAATAATAATAACGTTGGTATTTGTTAAGCGCTTACTACGTGCAGAGCACCGTTCTAAGGGCCGGGGGAGATACAGGGTGATCAGGTGAGGCTCACGGTCTTCAGCCCCATTTTCCAGATGAGGTAACTGAGGCACAGAGAAAAGAAGTGACTTGCCCACAGTCACATGGCTGACGAGTGGCAGAGCCGGGATTCGAACCTCTGACTCCCAAGCCCGGGCTCTTTCCACTGAGCCACGCTGCTTCTCGATAGATACCGTTGATTGAGAGAAGGAAAACAATGGACAATTAATTCGGCCACACAGTGTGACTTTGTTTCAGGCATTATCGGGCCAGGCCGGGCATTATCACTGCTGAAGAGGGAGGCGGAAAATTGCGGGGGGGAACACTCCATCCATCCATCCATCCATCCATCCATCCATCAATCAATCGATCAATGAGAAGCAGCATAGTCGAATGGAGAGAGCCCGGGCCTGGGATTCAGAGGACCTGGGTTCCAATCCGCGCTTCTCCACTTGTCTGCTGTGTGACCTGGGGAGAGTCGCTTCACTTCCGTGGGCCTCGGTTACCTCGTCGGTAAAATGGGGATTAAGACCGTGAGCCCCACGTGGGATAGGAACTGTATCCAGTCTGACTGACGTGTGTCTTCCCCAGCGCTTAGTACCTAATAAAAACGCTTAACAAATACCGTTAAAAAGCAAACAATCAGTGGGATTTAATGAGCACCTTTTTGTGTCGACAATCAACAGCAGGAGAAGGGATATTTGGAGGAAGAGAGGTAAGGAGAAGGAAGAGATGTTTTCTGAGAGCCATCCTGCCCTTCTTCTCTTGGTACCAATAAGGCCGGGGGGCGGGGAGGGCATTTATTCTTCTCCCTCCCACCCAGAACTCCCCAAAACTCATGAGGACCAAAGTTGACAGCTTGAGGACTTTTTCCCTGCTAATGCTTAGCACAGAATATCAAGTACCTCAATTATTACTATTATTTTTGGCACAGAATAAGCACTTATCAAGTACCTCAATCATTACTATTATTTTTGGTATCTGTTAAGCACTAACTGTACGTCGAGCACTGTTCTAAGCGCTGGGGTAGATATAGGTTGATCCCGTTGGATGCAATTCCCTGTCCCACATGAGGCTCTGGATCTAAGTAGGAGGGAGAACAGGCATTGAATCGTCATTTTGCGGTTGAGGAGACAGAGACAACAAAGAAGTGAATTGCCCAAGGTCACACAGCAGGCAAATGGCAGAGCCAGAATCAGAACCCAAGTCCTCTGACTCCCAGGCTCGGGCTCTAACCGCGGGAAGCAGCGTGGCTCAGTGGAAAGAGCCCGGGCTTGGGAGTCAGAGGTCTTGGGTTCCAATCCCCGCTCTGCCACTTGGCAGCTGGGTGACTGTGGGCAAGTCACTTAACGTCTCTGTGCCTCAGTTCCCTCAGCTGGAAAATGGGGATGAAGACTGTGTGCCTCACATGGGACAACCTGATGACCCTGTATCTACCCCAGCGCTTAGAACAGTGCTCTGCACCTAGTATGCACTTAAATCCCAACATTATTATTATTATTACTAGACCTCGCTGCTCTTCCCTCCTCCGTCCCTCCCTTCCGCCCTTCTCCCTCTTCTCCCCGCCTCTCTCCTCCCTCCCTTTTTCCCTTCCTTCCATCTTTCTTCCCTCTCTCCTTCTCCGCCTCTGGTCCTAGTGTCGACCAGGCGCTCCGACAGAGTAATTGCCTCGACGTGTACGAAGGGTCTGATTTGGATGCCGGGCTTGTTTTTCCTCGGCTCCTTGGGCGGAATGACTCAGAACTCCCAATTCCCCACCCCTCGCCCCCACCGCCCTAGAGGAGCCTTAACTGGGGAGAGATGATGGATTTCACATTTCCGGAGCTGCTGTCGGAAGGATGCGATTCGGCCTTCTAAGACCCTTCCGTTTCAGTCGTTGCTTTAGAGAGGAGAGTCACCTTGGAGAAAATGGAGGTCTCTGCAGTGGGACCATTGTAGGCCGGGAATCCGTCTGCTAATTCGGTTTCATCGTACTCTCCCAAATGCCTGCACACAGCAAGCGCTTGAAAAATGCCACTGATCGATCGATTGAGCTCTTGGAAGGAAGGAATTGTTATCTGCGGCACTGATTCTGTACGGAAAGAGGCTGCGGGAGAAATGGGCTACATAAGAGAAAGCAGTGTGGCCTAGTGGAAAGAGTCAGAAGACCCGAGTTCTAATCCCAGCTCTGTCACTTGACTGCTGGGTGACCTTGGGCAAGTCACTTCACTTCTCTGTGCCTGTTACCTCATCTTTAAAAAGGGGACAAAGACAGTGAGCCCTACGTGGGGCAGGGGACTCTATCTAACGTGATTGGCTTGTATCTACTCCAGCACTGATTACGGCAGAAGATGGGATGTTCCGAAGAAAATATATCCATAGAATCACTACGAATCGGAAAAGACACGACGTCATTTAATAATAATGATACCCCGGCACTTAGTCAATGCCATTTAAAAAAGAAAGATGAGCTAAAGTAAGGTGTTTTGCAATGAAACCTACATCTCTTCTGCGTTCTCTCCGTCCGTTATCGGCCAAGGGTGAAATAACGATAATGATAATAATAGTGATTACGGTTTCAAATGGGGTCGGACACAGTCCCTGTCCCATGTGGCGCTTACGGTCTCAATCCCCATTTGCCAGATGAGGTCACTGAGGCACGGAGAGGTAAAGTGATTTGCTTAAGATCACGTGGCAGACAAGTGGCGGAGCCGGGAGTGGAACCCGTGATCTTCTGCCTCCCAGGCCGGGGCTCTATCCATTACGCCGTGCTGCCCCTCTGGCGACGAAAGCTGTGAACCCTCTGTGGGACATGGACGGTGTCCATCCGCTCTTTGGAGACCCGAGGCACCACTGCGGTGCCCTCCGAACTCTGCCAGGCCACTCTTCCCGTCGTTCCCAGCCCGGGTTGCCATCGGGTCTTTCCGGACGCAGCCCTGGCCGCGGAACAAGGCGGTCGGGTCGGAGGGTCGGTTCCTGGGCTCCAACACTGCCTTCTCCTGGGATTCAGCCGAAGGGCTGGGGCCAACTCAGGGCCAGGAACCTGTGCCCGCCCTCTCCTCAGAAGCTCTTGGAACCAGGGCCGTCCTCGCCAAGATGGGCCAGTGGATACTGAAGGCCCATCTCCTCCGAGAGGCCTTCCCCGACTAAGCCCTCGTTTCCTCTTCTCTCACTCCCTTCCGATTTGCTCCCTTTATTCCCCCCCCCCCGCCCCCCCAGCCCCACGGCACTTATGTACCTATCCGCAATTCATCTATTCTAGTAATATCTGTCCCCGCCTCTGGGGATGGTTGTAGAGAGAGGGGGGGAGTAGAGAACCCAGACGGAGCCTTGGGGGTTGCCCATAATAAGGGAACGAGACGAAGAGGAGGCACTGTGAAAGCAACTCTGAGGAGGAAGGTCTGGGGGTCCGGGGGGAAGGGGGAGAAGAACTAGGGTAGTGGCCTTGTCGGCAAAACCGAGTCCTGAGGAGCGGGGAACGGTCCACGGCGTCAAATTCATTCGGTCGGTCAATTCGTGTATATTTGAGTGTGCCAGAACACTGTACTAAGCGTTTGGGAGAGTCCAATATAACAACCGGGGATGGTTCTCTCTCTCTTGCTGTGGGCAGGGCACGTGGAGTGGGCAGAGCACGGGCCTGGGAGTCAGGAGGTCAGGGGTTCTAATCCCATTTTACCGACGAGGAAACCGAGACCCGGAAGTGACTCCCCTTAGGTCACACAGCAGACAAGTGGCGGGGCTGGGATTAGAACCCAGGTCCTCTGACTCCCAGGCTTGGGCTCTTTCCACTGGGCCTCTCTGCTCACCAGGGCTTAGCACAATTCTTGGCACCCGGTACACACTTAACCGATTCCACAGTGATTACGCTCACTTGTCCGAGGTCACGGAGCGGGCCCGGGGAGTAGCGGGGGAGCCGGGATTGGAATCCGGGACTCGGCCCCAGGCTCTTTCCGCTAGGCCACATTGCCGCTCCCAGATGAGGATTCTCAAGTCACTGACCACAGCTCGCCAGACGGCCGGTGAGCTAACGGTCCCGGAGGCAACATTTTCCCTCTGGATACCGAGCAGGGGAGGCCCAGCAGTAGACGAGTTTAAAGCCCACGGGATGTGGGAATTCCTCCTCCAGAACCACGCATCCAACTGTTTCCCAGGCTAACCCATGCCGGACGTCGCGGAAGATTCCGCTTCCATAGAATTCGCCTGGCACTCGTGCTGAAAGGCAGTGGAAAGGGGGGCTGGAAGGGCAAGGAATTTCTCCCTGTGGCCGGCCAACCCCCTGGCCCAACTGAATCTGCATTTTTCATCCCACCGGGCTGGGGTCCACCTGGGCCCCGGGAGCCCCTCGTTTGCCTCTTCCTAAGATCCCGCCTTGGGGATGGGAATTTCGGGGGGAGAAATTGCACCGAGGGCAATGGTGCCAGCTGTCCCGGGAGCGGGGGTGGCGACCGGGGAGGGGGTGGACAAGGCGTGAGGATTCGGGCTGGGGGAAGGGACAACCGCTGACGTTCTCTGCGCCTCTCCTAAACTCGACGCGGACAGAGTCTCTGTTCATTGTTCTACCGTACTCTCCCAAGCGCTCAGTACAGTGCTCTGCACACAGGAAGCGTTCGATAAACACCACTGACCGGCTCTCCACACCGAACAACCGAGGTGTCCCTCTAGACCTGGAAGCTCCCGGTGGGCAGGAAAGATGCCTGCCACCTCTGTCGTGGCGTTCTCGCCGGAGCGCTCAGCCCAGAGCTCTGCCCGCAGTCATCGCTCTCTAAATCCCCCCCGTTGCTGGATTGACCGCCTGACCCACAGCGGGCCGAGGGTCCTGCCGAGGGCCCCCGTCGTTGGACACCTGGGTTCCGGTCCCTGCTCCGCCACTGGCCTGCTGTGAGGCCTTGGGACGGTCACTCAACCTCTCTGGGCCTCAGATGCCTGACGGGCAAACCTAAGACCGAGAGCCCAAAGAGCTACAAGCATCACGATCTCCCTGCTCCTCTAGACTACAAGCTCGCTGTAGGCAGGGATTCTCCCAAACGCTTAGTACAGTGTTCTGGCACACTCAGATATACACGAATTGACCGACCGAATGAATCTGACGCCGTGGACCGTTCCCCGCTCCTCAGGACTCGGTTTTGCCGACAAGGCCACTACCCTAGTTCTTCTCCCCCAACCCCCCTGGTCCCCCCAAACCTTCCTCCTCAGAGTTGCTTTCACAGTGCCTCCTCTTCCTCTCGTCCCCTTATTACGGGCAACCCCCAAGGCTCCGTCTGGGTTCTTTACTCCCCCCCTCCGACCATCCCCCGAGACTCTGGGTTCCAGGTTAGTTCTCTCTCCCTCCCTCCCTCCCTCTCTCTCTCCAAGCATCCCCCCAGACCCCATCTGAATTCTCTCCTCCTCTCTTCCCCTATACTCCTTCTCTCGGGAAGCTCACCGCCTCATGGCGCTTCAGCTAATAATATAATAATATGATGATATTTGTTAAGCGCTTGCTATATACCGAGCACCGTTCTAAGCGCTGGGGGATACGAGGTGATCAGGTTGCCCCACGTGGGGCTCACGGTCTTCATCCCCATTTTACAGATGAGGGAACTGAGGCACAGAGAAGTTAAGTGACTCGCCCAAAGTCACACAGCTGACAAGCGGCGGAGCCGGGATTAGAACCCGTGACCTCTGACTCCCAAGCCCGGGCCCTTTCCACTGAGCCACGCTTCCTCTCTGCTCCGGCCCCTGTGCGGCCAGAGGGCTCCCGATCCCATCCCTATGGCCCGGACCCGCCAACCCGCATCTCCTCCGCCTGCGTCCGGGACATCTCCGCTTGGATGTTCTGCCGGACTCTCTCCCTACCCCGACTGTTCCCTCCAACTTTCCCAACTCGGGCGACGCCGCCACCATCCTCCCACCCCGGAAGCCTGCTGCCGGGGTGCCTTCCTCGACTCTTTGAATCGCTGGGCGCTCCGATTTGGGTTACTGCCACATCCTTCTGGTTTTTCCCCACATAACATCTCCCAGATCCACAACTTCCTCCCCGCCCAAACCACCGTCCCCCTGGTCCAACCCCTGGCCGATCTCCAGCCTCTCCGCCCTCTAATCTACACCGCCCACCGCCGCACCGATCGTCATCAAGATCATTATAATTTTAGCATCCGTTAAGAGCTTCCTACGCGTCAAACACTGTTCGAAGCGCTGGGGGTAGGTACGGGTCAACCGGGTTGGTCCCCACCCCCGTCCGGCATGGGGATCACAGTCTAAGGAGGAGGGAGTAGGGTGTCGTCCCCATTTTACAGTGGAGGAGACCGAGGCACAGAGAAGTTAAGCGACTCGCCCGAGGTCGCATAGCAGACAAGTGGCAGAGCCGGGATTAGAACCCAGGTCCTCTGACTCCCAAGCCCGTGCTCTTTCCACTAAAGCCATGCTGCTCTTCTAAGCATCTCCTAAGTGTCCAGCACTGTTCTAAGCACTGGGGTAGATACAACTTGATCGTGTCCCTGTCCCGCGATGGGGCTCACAGCTCGGCCCTCATCGCGCCCCCCAAAGCCTTCATTCATCCATTCAGTTCCATTCGTTCGTTCGATCGTTCAGTCCGTCGTATTTACTGAGCCCTGCGTGCAGAGCACCGAATTAAGCGCTTAGGAGTAAGCCCGTCGAAGGGCAGGGACTGTCTCTGTTACCGATTTGTCCATTCCGAGCGCTTAGTACAGTGCTCTGCACATAGTAAGCGCTCAATAAATGCTATTGAATGAATGAATGAATGAATGAATAAGAGTCCTTACCATACAATAGACGGAGTACAATAAACAGACGCGTTCCCTGCCCAGAATGAGCTTACGGTCTAGAGGGGGAGGCAGATATTAATAGGAATACTATACGTCTCCTTAATGTATTTATTCTTGACCACTCCAGTTGCATTTTTATATTTGCCTCCCCCGTTACTCTGTAAAGCTTCTTGTTGGCAGGGAAACGACACTTGGTTATTCTATTTTTCCCTGGCACCTAGTACAGTTTCACTTCACCGACCGGACGTTAAATCGGGGCTTCTCCTACTCCCATGGAGGACTTGGACTTTACCCGATCAACTTATCCGGCATCGACCTCAGCCCTTGACACAGAGTCAGCGCTTAAAAGTTGTCTTATTTCACTCCCAGCGTTCCTTCTCTCTCCCCTTTCGGAGAACGTCCCTTTAAAAATCGTTCTGAAGGGCTCCCTCCCACCTACCTATCCTCACCGCTCCCTGACATCTAGGGTGATTTTCCCGGGACCTTTTCTATTTCCACGTCTCTGGGGAGAACCGCGGAGGCCGCGTCAGCTCATCAGTGGTGACGGTCCCGGAAGAGCCCATCCGTCGACCCGGTGCCAGGTGCGGAATCAGCCTCGCAGCCCTCCCCCTGGGCGAGCCGGGGTCTTCCCCTCCCAGGGGATGTGAGATCCCGGAAACCCACCGAGCAGGGTCCTCCCCTCCACGGCTCCCGGCAGCTGGGGCGACCTTGGGGTCTGCAGCGGGTGGACAGAGGTCGTCCCTGTCCCCTCCCCGTCCTCTCCCGCCCTGCTCAGCCACCACGTCCCCTCTTTCTCTCCCCCCACTCTTTCGAGCACGCGGGGAGCCGCTGAATGGACGATACCCCGACGGAGCCCAGTGAGCTGGGAACGGCTCTGGAACGGCCCTCTGGAGTAATAAGGATAATAATGATAATGACGACGATGGCATTCGTTAAGCACTTATTGGCAGATACAAGCTGATCAGGTTGGACACAGTCCATGTCCCACAGTGGGACTCAGCCTTAATCCCATTTCACGGGTGAGGGAACTGAGGCACGCGGAAGTTAAGCGGCTTACCCACAGAGGCCGAATGTCAGAGCTGGAATTAGAACCCAGGCCCGGGCTCTAACCACGGGGCATGCTAGGTTGGGAACTTGAGCCAGGTGCTGGAGAGGGGACAGGGCGGGGGAAGATGTGGTACTTTGGGCAAGTCACTTCACTTCTCTGTGCCTCAGTTCCCTCATCTGTAAAATGGGGATTAAAACTGTGAGCCCCACGTGGGACAACCCGATCACCTGTATCCCCCCAGCGCTTAGAACGGTGCTGTGCACATATTAAGCGCTTAACAAATACCATTATCATTATTATTATTATTATTATGTGGTCTCGCCATCTCACCCCCGCCGGTCAGTATAGAAGCAGCGTGGCTCAGTGGAAAGGGTCAGGGGCTTTGGAGTCAGGGGTCAGGGGTTCGAATCCCGGCTCGGCCACTTAGCCGTGTGACTTTGGGCAAGTCACTTAACTTCTCGGTGCCTCAGTCCCCTCATCTGTAAAACGGGGATGAAGACTGTGAGCCCCACGTGGGACGACCCGATTCCCCTGTGTCTACCCCAGCGCTTAGAACAGTGCTCGGCACATAGTAAGCGCTTAACAAATACCGACGTCATTATTGTCATTATAGGCATTCCTCCCTGGATGGGGATAAGCACCTTGTTCTCTCTCCCAGTTAGGAGCAGTACTGGGTTCTGATCTTCCATCCAGGGCGTAGGGAGGATCCCTCACCATTTCCTACCCACCCCCACAACTACACACACACAGACACACACGCGCACACAGGTGCACCGGACTCAGCCTCAGCCCCTGTGCGGAGTCCCTGGCGCGCAGAACGAATAGGTCAGGGGGCTTGTTTTGGGGCCCGGGCTTGCTAACACCGTGCTCTGGCCAGGAGTGGTGGGAGGGGGGAAGCTCACGTACCCCCTTGCCCGTGTTTGGGATTCTCTGGGAGGGAGACAGCTCTGATCTCGGGGGAAGGGGGGAAAGTAAGAAAGGAGCTGCAGAAAATAAGTCTCCTCTGTGGGCTTGAGGAAGGCGCCTCGACCGAGGCGACGGGGGTGGGCGGGAGGGGAAGGGGAATCTGGCTCCTGGCGGAGGTGAATGAGGGCTGGCAGGCCGCTCTGTTCCCACTACAGAAAGGGCAGCCAGGAACCGGGGCCCGGGGGGGGGGGGGGGGGGCGGTTCGGGCAACGGGGAGAGCTGAGGGCACCGAGCCCCCGGCTTCTGTGGCGGCAGGGTGGGCCTGAATCATCGCCTGGGCCCCGGCGGGCCCCACTCACCCGGGTGCAGCTATCCAAGGCAGCCAACGAGGAGGAGGTGGACGGGGGGTTCGGGGAGGGGTGTGTGTGTGTGTGTCCTCGACGTGTGTTTATGTGAGAGGGCCGGGGCGCGGAAGAAACGGGCCCCCGGACGCAGTTCCTTATCCGATACACAACTCCTCCGAGAGGTCTTCCCTGACCGAGCCCTCCCTTCCTCTTCTCCCACGCCCTTCTGCGTCACCCTGACTTCCTCCCTTTGCTCTTCCCCCCTCCCGGCCTCCCAGCACTTATAATAATAATAATGATAAGAACTGTGGTATCTCTTACTCTGTGCCGGACACTGTACAAGCGCCGGGACGGGTGCTAGCAAATCGGGTTGGACACCGCCCCGTCCCACGTGGGGCTCACGGTCTCGATCTCCATTTTACAGTTGAGGGAACTGAGGCCCAGAGAAGCGAAGTGACTTGCCCGAGGTCACAGAGCAGACAACTGGAGGAGCCGGGGTTAGAAACCAGCACCTTCTAATTCCCAGGTCCGTGCTCTATTTACTGCGCAAAATGCTGCTTCTCCACTCACGTACCTATCTATGATTTATTTATCATATTCACGTCCGTCTCCCCGCTTAGACCGTAAGCTCCCTGGGGGCAGGGAATATGTCTACTATATTGTTATAGTGAACTCTCCCAAGCGCTGAGTACAGTGCTCTGCACGCAGTGAGCGCTCGATAAATACCACTGAATGAATAAATGAATGAAGGGTCGCCCAACGAGGTCACACAGACACCATCTTGAGGGGGATCCACCCAAATCGGCTCCAACCAAGAACGTCACTCCCCTCCCCACCCCCCGCTCGCTTCGGAGCAGCTGCTTCCCGCTCCCGGTCTTCTGGGGATGCCGGGGGGCTGGTTCAGGGCCCAGCCGGGAAGAGGATGGCTGCCGCAAACAAAAATAGCGGTCACCCTTACTGGACAAAGTCGGGCAATCGCACTGATTGAGCGCTTACGGTGTGCAGAGCACTGTCCTAAGCGTTTGGGAGGGTACGCTGTAACGACATATGATACATTCCCTCCCCACAACGAGCTCACAGTCTAGAGGGGGAGACAGACATTAATATAAAGAAATACGTTACGGATGTGTGCGTAGGTGCTGTGGGGTTGGAGGGAGGGGGTCAATCAATCAATCGCATGTACTGAACACTTACGTGAGCCGGGAACGTGTATATTGTTGCGCTGTACTCGCCCAAGCGCTGAGAACAGTCCGCTGCACGCAGTAAAGGCTCAATAAATACCACCGGTTGACTGCACTGGGAGCATACAATATAAGAAGGGAACGGACACAATCCCTGCCCACGACAAGCTTACAGTCTAGAGGGGGAGAGAGAGATTAATATAAGTAAAGAAACTTTGGATGAGTATATTAAGGGCTGCGGGGCCGGGGGGGGGGGGCGACGGAATAAAGGGAGCAAAATCGGACGACGCACAAGGGAGTGGGAGAATAAGAGAATAAGGTCTTATAGTCGGGGAAGGCCTCTTGGAGGAGATGTGCTTTGAATGAGGCTCTGAAACCAGGGAGAGGAACTGTCCGTGGGATATGACGAGGGAGGGCGTTCCAGGCCAGAGGCGGGACGTGGGCGAGGGGTCGGCGGCGAGACGGACGAGCCGGGGGCACGGTGAGAAGGTTGGCATTAGAGGAGCGAAGTGTGCGGGCTGGGTTGGAGTAAGAGTTGTCCATTCCAAGCGCTTAGTACAGTGCTCTGCACATAGTAAGCTCTCAATGACTACTACCGAATGAATGAATAAGAGAGTAGGGAGGTGAGGTGGGAAGGGGCAGAGCGAATCCAAAGGACAGAAAAGCAGTAAAAACCGAGGGTCGCCGCGGCGTAAAAGCGGACGACTGATCCCCCGGCCCGAGACCGCCTTTCCCTCGACCTCGGCCCCTTCCCCAACCAAGGGAAGGCTCTACACCGTATGCCACCCCGAGGAATTGAAAACACACACCCCCTCGCTTCCCCCCGGCCCCCAAACACCCACCCCTCTCCCCTAGGTGGCATTTTGGACTCATCATAATCTTCTTTCCAGAAAAAACATGTTGCACAGCAATGGCCGCTGGAGCTGCCAATTTTTTGGATCCCGTTTGGCCCGTGAAATCCAAACAGGATGAGGGCTACTCATCTACCAGATGAGCGGTTTAAGTGAGAGCCAACTGTTTTCCCATTTCATTTTCAAGGAGCTGCCAGGCACCCGCAGACCCACACGTTTTCTTAGACGGGGAGCGAAGACGCTCTGTTCTTCCGACGGGCCCCACCGTATCGCCGGCGGCGCCGGGGGTCGGGTGGGAGCGGGGGAGGATCCAGTGGCAGGGAGGCAGGGTGGCTCGGTGGGAGGGACGCAGCCCCGGAAGTCAGGTCACGCCGCTCCCGGGCCCGACTCCGCCAACGGCCCCGCCGTGTGACCTTGGGCAAGACGCTCTGTGCCTCCGGTTCCTAATAATGCCAAGATACCTGCTCTACCTATCTATTGATTCTGAATCCTCTGGGGATTCTGTGCCTGATCAGCTTACCCGTTTTTTGGATGGTATTCGTGAAGCGCCTGCTGCGTGCAAAGCACCGTACTAAACCCCGGGATGGATGCAAGCAATTGGGTCGGACAGCGTCCCTGTCCCACATGGGGTTCGCAGTCTGAATCTCCTTTTTACAGATAACTGAGGCACGGCGCAGTGACCCGCCCAAGTCACACAGCAGACAAGCGCTGTGTCCTTCTGACTCCCAGGCTCTATCCACTAGGCCGTACTGCTTCTCCCCCGTGCTTGGCACAAAAGACGGGCTTAACCGAGTCCACAGTGATGATGATGGTTTTCGTTAAGGGCTTGCTGTGTACGATGCCCTGTATTGAGCACTGGGATAGAGACGAGATAATCAGGTCGGACACAGTCCCCGTCCCACGTGGGACTCGCGGCCTAAGCGGGAGGGAGTAGGATTTAACCCCCCATTTTGCGGACGAGGACACTGAGGCCTAGAGAAGTTAAGTGACCGGTTCCGGGTCCCGCAGCAGACGTGCGGCGGAGGCAGAATCGGAACCCAGGTCTTCTGACTCCCAGGTCGTAATTCCGTAAGTCCCTTCGTTATTATAAGAATAATAATGTTGCCATTTGTTAAGCGCTTACTATGTGCAGAGCGCCGTTCTGAGCGCTGGGGGAGATGCAGGGTCATCAGGTGGTCCCACCTGAGGCTCACAGTCTTCATCCCCATTTTACGGATGAGGGAACTGAGGCCCAGAGAAGTGAAGTCACTCACCCACAGTCACCCAGCTGACGAGCGGCGGAGCCGGGATTCGAGCCCATGACCCGTGACTCCCAAGCACTGGCTCTTTCCAGTGAGCTACGCTGTTTGGAGGGGTCATGAAGAGGGAGGGGAAAAAAAGGTCAATCTCCTCAGGCTACCCAAGGGGAATCATTGTTTTCCCCAAGTTAAATCCGCCCGACACCTCGGTGCTTCGGCAACATCCCCCTTCCAGTCTGCCCCGTTTAGCACTGCCGGGCGGAGCCGTGTCCAGACTCGACCATTTCAGCGTTGATCCGCCCGCGCATCCACCTCCCCTCCCTCCCGTCTGCCGTTTATTTTGTGCCCGTCTCTCCCCAGTCAGACTGTAAGGACCTCGAGGCCGGGGCTCAGATCTTCCAACGACTACTGTACTCTCCCAAGTCTTTAGTCCTGTGTCCTGCACCCCTTAATAAGAAGATTGATTTCCACTGAATACAAAGGATAATGGAATTTGCAGCTGAATAACCCACGTATACCGAGATGCCTTCCTGAAGGGAGATGAAAAAGGCGGGAGGGAGAGAGTAGAAGTCACGGCGTGTTTGGTTCCCTCTCACTTGTATAGATCGCCGGAAAAAAATCTCCCCGAGGTAAAAAAGACGCTTCACCTTCGACTTCATTCCTAAATCCCATCCCTTTTAGCGCCTTTTAGGGGATGAAGACTGTGAGCCCCACGTGGGCCGACCTGATGACCTTCTCTCCCCGTCCAGCACTCAGAACAGTGCTTGGCACGCCATTATTCAGCGTTCAGTCGATCACGTCGACCTGCTCGCGACTTTACCCTCGGCTCTTCCAGCGAACAGACGATTGAGAACAAGGCGCCACATTTTCCTCATCAATTCCAGGCCCACTCTGGCCCTGACGTTTAGCACAACAGGATTTACCATCAATCAGTTTGCAAAGTAATAACATTACCCTCCGTTTGTCCGTCTGAAAAGTCGCTCGCTCTTCAGGGGCCCGTCTGGAGAGCGGCCTGCCCTCTGCCTTTTGATTCGTGGCTTTTCTCAAGCCACGAACCCTCATCGGGGCCTGTTTCGCCTCAAGCCGTCCCACGCGTTTTGCGGATCGCCGGGCCGAAAGGGCTCTGGGAATCCAGCTTTTGAAATGAGGCTTCCCAGTCGGCAAAAGGCACACCGGTGGTGTCCGGTGAAATGTATTCAAAGGTCTGCGGGCGGTGTGATCAGCACTGTGCTCAGCACTGTGCTCGTCCGCTCATTTGTATATATTTTTATTACCCTAGTTATTTTGTGAATGAGATGTCCATCCCCTTGATTCTATTTATTGCTAGTGTTTTTGCCTGTCTGTCTCCCCCGATTAGACTGTAAGCCCGTCACTGGGCCGGGATTGTCTCTATCTGTGGCCGAATTGTCCATTCCAAGCGCTTAGTACAGTGCCCTGCACATAGTGAGCGCTCAATAAATACCACTGAATGCACACCGGACCCACCGAGCACCCGAAGATCCGACTCTCCTTGAGTCTATTAATCTCGATGGTGCTCGCTTGTTTTTGTTCCGTTCTCTTTTGCTTTTGTCCGTCTCCCCCGTTTAACAGTGTTGGTATTTGTTAAGCGCTTACAATGTGCAGAGCACCGTTCTAAGCGCCGGGGGAGATACAGGGTCATCAGGCTGTCCCACGTGAGGCTCACAGTTAATCCCCATTTTACAGATGAGATAACTGAGGCCCAGAGAAGTGACTCGCCCACAGTCACACAGCTGACAAGGGGCAGAGCCGGGCTTCGAACCCATGACCTCTGACTCCCAAGCCCGGGCTCTTTCCACTGGGCCACGCTGTTTAGACCGTGAGCCCGTCGTTGGGCAGGGATGGTCTCCCTCTGTTGCCCCATTGCCCATTCCAAGCGCTTCGTACAGTGCTCTGCACACAGTAAGCGCTCAATAAGTACGACCGAGTGAATGATTCCTCCGACAACGCGTCACGCGAGCGGGTTGGCCTTTCTCTGCTCCGGTGGCTCTAAGACCCAGTGGGTGTAGAATAGTAGCGGTGGTATTATAATTAATAGAACAGTCTATTAATATTAACAGGCATGCAATATAATAACTATATAATTGGTATATAATATAGCCGCGATATAATAATATATTATCAATAACGAAATAATCTAGTAATATAATGGTAATAACTATATAATAGCTGTATAATATTAAGAGAATTAGTAGTCTATTAATGCCTGCCTCTAAGCTGGTCGGCAGGGAACGTATATCTGTCTATTGTTATGTTGGACTCTCCCAAACACTGAGACAGTGCTCTGCACAAGTAAGTGCTCAATAAATACGACTGACTGACTGATTACTAGTAATTAACAGTGGTTATAAGAGCAGCAGCCGAAGTAGTAACAGCATTTGTCGGGGCCAGGAACGAGCAGCGTGGTCTAGTGGCTGGAGCCCGGGTCTGGGAGTCAGAAGGGCCTGGGTTCTAATCCCGCTTCTGCCACTTGCCGGCCGGGTGACCTCGGGCAAGTCACTTCGCCGGGCCTCATCTGTAAATATAATAATCATACCGATGGTATTTGTTAAGCGCTTACTATGTGCAGAGCACTGTTCTAAGCCCTCGGGGGATACAGGACGATCAGGTCGTCCCACGTGGGGCTCACAGTCTTCATCCCCATTTTACAGATGAGGTCACTGAGGCACAGCGCAGTGAAGTGACTTGCCCAAGGTCACACAGCTGACAAGTAGCGGAGCCGGGATTAGACCATGACCTCTGACTCCCAAGCCCGGGCTCTTTCCAGTGAGCCACGCTGCTTCTCTATATGGGGAGATGAAATATTCAGTATATGAAAATTCAATACGGGGATTGAAAAATGTAAGCCGCACGTGGGACGATCCGATTACCCTGTTTTTACCCCAGGGTTTAGAACAGTGCTTGGCACATAGTCAGCGCTTAACAGATACCATCATTATTATTATTATTAATAAAATGGGGATGCAGACCGTGAGCCCCACGTGGGACCCCCTGCTGACCCCGCCTCTCCCCCAGCGCTTAGAACGGTGCCCTGCACAGAGTTAGCGCTTCGAACAGCGCTCTGCACATGTGAGCGCTTTCCAAAGACCAACATCATTATTCTTATTCGCTCCTCGGGGCCTCAGTTCCCTCCTCTGTCAAATGGGGATGCAGACCGGGAGCCTCCCGGGGGACCCCCTGCTGACCCTGCATCTCCCCCAGCGCTTAGAACGGTGCCCTGCACAGAGTTAGCAGTTAGAACAGTGCTCTGCACATGTGAGCGCTTACCAAAGACCAACATCATTATTCTTATTCGCTCCTCTGGGCCTCAGTTCCCTCCTCTTTAAAATGGGGATGCCGACTGTGAGCCTCATGTGGGACCACCTAATGGCCCTGCATCTCCCCCAGCGCTTAGAACAGGGCTCTGCACACAGTAAGCGCTTAACAAAGACCAACATCATTATTCTTATTCGCTCCTCTGGGCCTCAGTTCCCTCCTCTGTCAAATGGGGATGCAGACCGAGTCCTGCTGACCCCGCCTCTCCCCCAGCGCTTAGAACAGCGCTCTGCGCAGAGTAAGCGCTTACCAAAGACCAACATCATTATTCTTATTCGCTCCTCTGGGCCTCAGTTCCCTCCTCTGTCAAATGGGGATGCAGACCGAGCCCTGCTGACCCCGCCTCTCCCCCAGCGCTTAGAACAGCGCTCTGCGCAGAGTAAGCGCTTACCAAAGACCAACATCATTATTCTTATTCGCTCCTCGGGGCCTCAGTTCCCTCCTCTGTCAAATGGGGATGCAGACCGGGAGCCTCCCGGGGGACCCCCTGCTGACCCCGCCTCTCCCCCAGCGCTTAGAACGGTGCCCTGCACAGAGTTAGCGCTTCGAACAGCGCTCTGCACATGTGAGCGCTTTCCAAAGACCAACATCATTATTCTTATTCGCTCCTCTGGGCCTCAGTTCTCTCCTCTGTCTAATGGGGATGCAGACCGGGAGCCTCCCGGGGGACCCCCTGCTGACCCCGCCTCTCCCCCAGCGCTTCGAACAGCGCTCTGCACATGTGAGCGCTTTCCAAAGACCAACATCATTATTCTTATTCGCTCCTCGGGGCCTCAGTCCTCTCCTCTGTCAAATGGGGACGCAGACCGAGCCCTGCTGACCCCGCCTCTCCCTTAGAACGGCGCCCTGCATTTGCCCTTCATCAGCCATCGGAGCCTTTGCGTGAATGAATATCTGGTTCTTGCACCATTTATCTATCAGCGTGGCTCAGTGGAAAGAGCACGGGCTTTGGAGTCAGAGGTCATGGGTTCGAATCCCGGCTCGGCCACTTGTCAGCTGTGTGACGGTGGGCGAGTCACTTCACTTGTCTGGGCCTCAGTTCCCTCATCTGTAAAATGGGGATGAAGACTGTGAGCCCCACGTGGGACAACCTGATTCCCCTGGGTCCCCCCCAGCGCTTAGAACAGTGCTCGGCACATAGTAAGCGCTTAACAAATGCCAACATTATTATTATTATTATCAATGTGTAATGAAGTGTAATAAATCCCACTATTGTAGTGATTATTCTCGCCGCGGGGCCGGGGGCGTCGAATTGAGGGGGGGGGGAGGGGGGGGGTCTTTGCTTTATTTTTTTCCCGCCCTTTTTTTCCCGCCCTTTTTTTTCCCGCCTCCGCGCGGGGGGCCGCGCGGCGGCCGGAAGTGGCGCGCGGGGCACTTCCGGGGCGGCGCCAAGATGTCGGCGGCGCTGGAGCTGCGCTGCTGGGGCGGGGGCTGGGGGTTGCCCTCCCTGCACGCCGACGCCCTCGTCGTCATGGTGAGAGACCCCGCCCCCTCCCCCGCGCGGAGCGCTGCCCTAAGCGCTCGGGACGCTAACGCTAGTGATGCCACGGGGGAAGCCCCCTACTCTGTGCTAAGCGCTGCGCCCAGCGCTGCCAGGAGAGAGGACTGGCCTGCCCCAGGCAGTTGGGACGCTCACGCTAGTGAGGCTACGGAGGAAGCCCTTACTCTGTGCTGAGCGCTGCGCCAAGCGCTGGAATTAGGACCGGCCCGCCCCAAGCGCTTGGGACGCTAACGCTAGTGATGCTACGGGGGAAGCCCCTACTCTGTGCTAAGCGCTGCGCCCAGCGCTGCCAGGAGAGAGGACTGGCCTGCCCCAGGCAGTTGGGACACTCACGCTAGAGAGGCTACGGAGGAAGCCCTTACTCTGTGCTGAGCGCTGCGCCAAGCGCTGGAATTAGGACCGGCCCGCCCCAAGCGCTTGGGACGCTAACGCTAGTGATGCTATGGGGGAAGCCCCCTACTCTGTGCTAAGCGCTGCGCCCAGCGCTGCCAGTGGACTGGCCTGCCCCAGGCAGTTGGGACACTCACACTACTGATGCTATGGAGGAAGCCCTTACTCTGTGCTGAGCGCTGTGCCAAGCGCTGGAATTAGGACCGGCCCGCCCCAAGCGCTTGGGACGCTAACGCTAGTGATGCCACGGGGAAAGCCCCTACTCTGTGCTAAGCGCTGCGCCCAGCGCTGCCAGGAGAGAGGACTGGCCTGCCCCAGGCAGTTGGGACGCTCACGCTAGTGATGCTACGGAGGAAGCCCTTACTCTGTGCTGAGCGCTGCGCCAAGCGCTGGAATTAGGACCGGCCCGCCCCAAGCGCTTGGGACGCTAACGCTAGTGATGCTACGGGGAAAGCCCCTACTCTGTGCTAAGCCCTGCGCCCAGCGCTGCCAGGAGAGAGGACTGGCCTGCCCCAGGCAGTTGGGACACTCACGCTAGTGATGCTACAGAGGAAGCCCTTACTATGTGCTGAGCGCTGCGCCAAGCGCTGGAATTAGGACCGGCCCACCCCAAGCGCTTGGGACACTAACGCTAGTGATGCTACGGGGAAAGCCCCTACTCTGTGCTAAGCGCTGCGCCCAGCGCTGCCAGGAGAGAGGACTGGCCTGCCCCAGGCAGTTGGGACACTCACGCTAGTGATGCTACAGAGGAAGCCCTTACTATGTACTAAGCGCTGCGCCAAGTGCTGGAATTAGGACCGACCCGCCCCAAGCGCTTGGGACACTAACGCTAGTGATGCTACGGGGAAAGCCCCTACTCTGTGCTAAGCGCTGCGCCCAGCGCTGCCAGGAGAGAGGACTGGCCTGCCCCAGGCAGTTGGGACACTCACGCTAGTGATGCTACGGAGGAAGCCCTTACTCTGTGCTGAGCGCTGCGCCAAGCGCTGGAATTAGGACCGGCCCGCCCCAAGCGCTTGGGACGCTAACGCTAGTGATGCTACGGGGGAAGCCCCTACTCTGTGCTAAGCCCTGCGCCAAGCGCTGCAAGTAGAGAGGACTGGCCCGCCCCAAGCGCCCGGGACACTAACGCTAGTGATGCTATGCGGGAAGCCCTTACTCTGTGCTAAGCGCTGCGCCAAGCGCTGGAATTACAGAGGACTGACCTGCCCCAAGTGCTTGGAAAACTAACGCTACTGATGCTATGGGGGAAGCCCTATGTGCTAAGCACTGCTCTAAGCGCTGGAAATACAGAGAAGCAGCGGCCTGGCCCAAGCACTGGGGAAACTAAGGCTAATGATGCTATGGGGGAAACAAACCCTCACTATGTGCTAAGCGCTGCTCTAAGTGCTGGAAGGTCAGAGAAGTGGCCTGCCCCAAGCGCTTGGGAAACTAACGCTACCGATGCTACGGGGGAAGCCCTTACTACGTGCTGAGCCCCGTGCCGAGCGCCGGAAGGACAGAGAACCGGCCCGCCCTAAGCGCTTGGGAAACTAAGGCTAATGATGCTCTGGGGCAAGGCCTTACTATGTGCTGAGCACTGCGCCAGGCGCCGGAAGTAGAGAGGATTGGCCTGCCCTAAGCGCTTGGGAAACTAACGCTAATGGTGGTATCGGGGAAGCCCTTAATATGCGCCAAGCACCGTTCTGAGCGCTGGAAGTACAGAGAAGCGGCCTGGCCTAAGCGCTGGGGGCCGAATTGGACATTCCAAGCGCTCAGTACAGTGCTCTGCACATAGTAAGTGCAGTCGAATGAATGAATGAGAGTGAAGGTAGCGGTGAAGCCCTTACTCTGCGCCTAAGCCCCGGAAGTAGAGAGAAGCAGCCTGGCCTGGCGGGTGCGGAGCACTGGACTGAGCACCTGGGAAGGTGATGAGAACGATGGCACTGGTTTAGCCCCTTACTATGCGCCAAGCACCGTTCCGAGCGCCGGAGGTACAGAGAAGCAGCCTGGCCTAGTGAGTAGAGCCCGGACCTGGGAGTCAGAAGGACCTGGGTTCTCATCCCGGATCCGCCGCTCGCCTGCCGGGTGACCTTGGGCAAGCCACTTCACTTCTCTGGGCCTCAGTTCCCTCATCTGTGAAATGGGGATGAAGGCCGTGAGTCCCTCGTGGGACAACGTGATGACCCCGTATCCACCCCAGCGCTTAGAACAGTGCTTGCCACATAGTAAGCGCTTAACGAATACCATAGTAATGATAATCCTGGGCGAGTCACTTCACATCCCCGAGTCTCAGTTCCCTCATCTGGAAAATGGGGATTGAGACTGTGAGCCCCACGGGGGACCGTATCCACCCCAGCGCTCAGAACAGCGCTTAACTTCTCGGGGCCTCAGTTCCCTCATCTGGAAAATGGGGATGAAGACCGTGAGCCCCACGTGGGACAACCTGATTCCCTTGTGTCTACCCCAGCGCCTAGACCGGTGCTCGGCACATAGTAAGCGCTTAACAGATACCAGCATTATTATTATTAACAGCGCCTGGCACGTAGTGAGCACTTAACAGATACCACCCTTATTGTTATTAGAACTGAATAGACATCGATTTAAATAAATAAAATGACAGATGCCTAAGTGTTGTGGGGCGGAGGGGGGGAGGGAAGCAAAGGGAGCAAGTCAGGGCGACGCAGAAGGGAGTGGGAGATGAGGAAAAGTGACCCGGAGCAGGGCCGGGCGTGACTCGGTTGGTCCTGCCGTCCGGATTTCCCCCTCCTGCCCCCCGCCTACTGAAATGTCTGACTGCAAACCTTTGTTTCAGGCCTATGCCAAATTTTGTGGTGCGCCCCTTAAAGTGAATGTTATAGATAAGACCTGGAGAGGCTCAAGAGGTACGGTCTATAAAAACTTCAAACCCTTTCCCTCCTCGTCGTCTCCGGCTCTTTTGTTTTGGGGGAGAAGCGCGGGGAGGGCCGACCCCCGGGGCTGGACCCGTCTTTTGTTTCTTTAGCAAAATCATTCACGCGCTTTGCTTCCGGCAGAGGCGGTCGGATTCATTTCTGCTTAGGGGTGCTCGCTCCAGAGAAGAGCTTTCCCCTTAACGGGCGTTATAATTCGTTCATTCAGTCGCATCTATTGAGCGCCTACTGGATGCAAAGCACTGGGCCGAGCGCTTGGGCGAGTACGACGCTTGCCTGCTCCGCGACCTGGGGCAAGCCGCTTAACTTTTCCGTGCCTCAGTTACCTCCTCTGTAAAATGGGGATGAAGACTGTGAGCCCCACGTGGGACGACCTCACTGCCTCGTATCCACTCCGACGCTTAGAACGGTGCTCGGCACATAGTACGCACTTCACAAATGCCATCGTTATCATTATTCCAACGCGCATCGCTCTCAAGTCTCCCTTCTCCCATCCACGACTCATCCATTTCCCCCCTCGAATCCAGCGAACCACCTCATTCCCCGCCTTCATCGCCCTCCTGAAATGCCGCCGCCTCCAAGAAGCTTTCCTTGACTCGTCGCCTCCCCTCCTGGTCATTTGCCCTTCATCAGCCATCGGAGCCTTTGCGTGAATGAATATCTGTTTCTTTCACCATTTATCTAGTTGCTTTTTGGGAGTTTGTTTCTGATATGCGAATCGGTGGCCTTAATCCCTTAGCCCTGTATATCCGGCAATGCACGTCTGCTTAGTCTCCCCCGCTAGACTGTAAACTCCTCTAGGGCACGAAACGGTTCTTTTTTTTACCTCCGACGTATGTACGATCCCCCACTCCTACTACCCAAAAGGACTCTCCCAAACAGTGCCGAATGATAAACACCAGAAACGTGTTTCTCCAAAATTGTCTTTGGGAAATTGGACCCGGTACCGTGTTTGTATAGCTTTTCCGTCACTGAAAACGTACTGTAAACTGAAAAGACATGTGGTGGGTGATTTCCCCTTTTGACTGCAGTTCTTATTCTTAGGAGATGTGCCAATTTTGACCTCAGAAGACAGTGTTGTCTCTCAGCCAGCAAAAATACTAAACTTTTTAAGAAAACAGGTGGGTTTGAATTTCTTGGAGAATTGTCGTCCGGTGAGCTAGCTGGTCGTCAGCCTCTCGTGTCATTTTAAAACTAAAAGGCTCAAACGAATGCTTGCGTGTTTGTCGGCTAAACCCGCTCTTTGGAAATCTCCTAAAACAGTTAAGATGCGTCTTCAGCCTGCGTCCGATCTGTGGATCTTGTTGAGTTACCTCGAGATCACGCTGGGCTGCACACGATGGTGGTTCCGATTTTAACGTTCATGTGCTGAACTTTCTTGGCCCACAGTCATTTCGGTTCTGGGGAGCGAAGACGACTGAATGCCAGTTTTTCGCTAGAATGCTTTTTTTGCCCTAAAGCTAGGAAGTGTCTGTTGCTGACATTTTTAGCTACACATTCCTAGAGCGTCTTTCCCCTGAGAGCTTACCCACCTCCAGCAACAGGAGGCACAGAAAATACGCGGCTTAAACATCTGTAGCCTGGCCTGGTGGAAAGGGCACGTTTTCACAAGGAATCAATCGGTCAAGGGTATCTGTCGAGCCTTTACTGGGTGCAGAGCACTGTACCGAGCGCGTGGATAGGTACCCCGAAATAACGTCGTTAGAGACGATCCCTGCCCACAAGGAGATTACAGGGTAGTGAGGGAGACGGATGCTGAGATAAATTAGAGTAAGGGGGAACGGCAGAGAATAAGGATGTGTGCCACGGTGGAGTGGGGCTGGGGGTGAGGTGCAAACCAAGTGCCCGGGGTACAGAGCCAAGTGTGTAGGCGACACCGAAGGGAGAGGGCGGAGGGGAAATGAAGGTTTAGTCAGGGAAGGCCTCTGGAGGCAGCCGGGGGTCCAGAGACCCGGGTTCTCATCCCAACTCTGCCCTCGGCCCGCTCCGTGACCTTGCCGCTTAATAATAATAATGTTGGTATTCGTTAAGCACTTACTAGGTGCAGAGCGCTGTTCTAAGCGCTGGGGTAGGTACAGGGTCATCAGGTCGTCCCACGTGAGGCTCCCGGTTAATCCCCATTTTACAGATGAGGTCACTGAGGCCCAGAGAAGTGAAGTGACTCGCCCACAGTCACACAGCTGACAAGTGGCAGAGCCGGGAATCGAACCCATGACCTCCGACTCCCAAGCCCGGGCTCTTTCCACTGAGTCACGCTGCTTCCCCTAACTTCTCCAGGTCTCGATTTCCACATCAGTAAAACGGGATTAAGATCCCCCTTCTCCGTCCCTCTTAAGCGCGTGAGCCCTGTGAAGGACACGGATTACGACCCGTCCGATTCCCTCGTGTTTGGCCCGGGGCACGGGCACCTAGTAGACGCCCAGAAACGCCCCTCGGTTTTCTCCGTTTCGGCGCCCTTTTAAGCCGATCCTTTTGGAGGGAGAGGGGATGTCTGACGTAGCTTGCTGCCTCTGACCACCCGCAGGGCGTCTCTGCCCCTGCGCCTTTTGTTTCGGCTAGAAATACGACGCGGACCGCGAGCTCTCCGCCAAGCAAGGCGCCGACACGTTGGCTTACGTCGCCCTCCTGGAAGAGAAGCTCCTCCCCGCCGTGGTGAGCCGCCCCCCCCCCCACGGCCCGGGGTCGTTGGAATCATCTCTTTCGGCCCGGGCGCTTAGGAGAAAATGCTTCCTGCGGCGTAGAAAGAGGAGGAGCGGGAGGAGAGGAAGCGCGTGGCGGCGGGTCTCACGAGGGGCGATCCCGGGTTGGGGGGCTCCCTTCCGTATCGCAAGGAAAAGGGGGCCGATTCCGGTGTTGGGATCTAAGCGGGGGGAAGAGCCGGCTCCGTCCCCGAAGGGAAGGGTCACTGAGGGGGTGAGTTCCACCCTCGGGGGGCCTGAGGGACCGGAAGGGCCGATAAGGGACTGCTCCCCGACCTCGGGTGCACTGACCCCCCCCCCCAAAAGACCCAGCCCCGCTGCGCTCAGCTGCTCTCCCGCTACAACCCCGCCCGCACACTTCGCTCCTCTGATGCCAACCTTCTCACCGTACCTCGGTGTCATCTAGCTCACCGCCAAACGCTCGCCCACATCCCGCCTCTGGCCTGGAACGCCCTCCCTCCTCAATTCCGACAGACAGTCTCTCTCCCCGCTTCAAAACCTCATTGAAGGCCCACCTCCTCCAAGAGGCCTTCCCTGACTAAGCCCTCCTTTCCTTTTCTCCCCCTCCCTTCCGCGTCGCCCTGACTTGCCCCCTTTATTCACCTCTCCCCAGCCCTACAGCACTTACGTCCACATCTGTAATTAAAAAAATTCTATTAATGTCTGTCTCTCCCTCTAGATTGTAAATTTGTTGAGTGGGAGGGACTGTTTCTGTTATGTAGTTACCTTCTACTCTCCCAAGTGCTCACTGCAGTGCTCCGCACACAGTAAGCACTCGATAAATACGACTGACTACTAAGCCACCAGAGAAGCGGTGTGGCCTAGCGGAAGGAGTGCGGGCCCGGGAGTCAGAAGAGCTGGGTTCTCGTCCCGGCTCTGCCGATCGCTCGCTTTGTGGCCTTCGGGTAGTCACTTCACTTCTCCGAGCCTCAGTTTCCTCAACTGTAAAATGGGGACTTAATACCTGTCCTCCCTCCTACTTAGACCGCGAGCCCCATGCCGGTCCGAGGCCTAATTAACCTGCCCCAGCACTTAGAACAGTCTTTGACACATAATAAGCACTTGACAAATACCATTAAAAAACCCTCCAAAATCCCTGTGTCTTAAAATACTACTCGGGCCGGCTGGGCCGGGCGGGAATCAGTCACGTTTACAGAATGTTTACTGGGTGCAGGGCGTTGTACTAAGCGCTCGGCCGAGTCCAGTACGGCAGAGTTGATAGACGCGTTCCCTGCCCACAGCAATCTTCCACAGCCTCGAGCGAAGGAGGAGGAGGGAGTGTGGGCATGTCAGAGGGGCCTGCCGGCCACGGGGACGAAGGGAAAGGGGCCCGTCGTCCCTGACGGTTTTCGGGAAAGCAGCCTGTGTTCTTTCTTCCCACTTGGGGTACAGCTTCACACGTTCTGGGTCGACAGCGACAACTACTTCACCGTGACCAAACCCTGGTTCGCCGCCCGGATCCCCTTCCCCCTGAGTTTAATCCTGCCCGGGAGGATGTCTCGGAGAGCGCTGGACCGGATCCTGCTGACCAGGGGAGAGTCTCCCCTCTCGCCCCTCCAGGAGGTGGAAGCCCAGGTGCGGATACAGGTTTCGGGGGAGGGAGGGTGGAGATTAATGGGAAGAGGCAGGAAGGAACGGCACTTCATGCGGCACGGCCTGGCGGAAGGAGCCTGGGACCGGGAGTCAGGGGACCTGGGTTCTGATCCCAGCTCTGCCACTTGCCTGCTAGGTCACCTTGGGTAGGTCACTTCACTTCCTTGGGCCTTCATTTACCTCGTCTCCAGCATGGGGTTTCATGCGTGGCTCAGTGGAAAGAGCATGGGCTTGGGAGTCGGAGGTCATGGGTTCAAATCCCGGCTCCCCCACTTGTCAGCTGTGTGACCTTGGGCAAGTCACTTAACTTCTCGGTGCCTCAGTCACCTCATCTGTAAAATGGGGATTAAGACCGTGAGCCCCACGTGGGACAACCTGATTCCCCTGTGTCTACCCCAGCGCTTAGAACAGTGCTCTGCACATAGTAAGCGCTTAACAAATACCAACATGAATCGCTGTTCTCCCTCCTGCTTAGACCTTGAGCCCCATGTGGGACCTGGTGATCGTAGAGAAGCGGCGTGGCTCGGTGGGAAGAGCCCGGGCTTGGGGCTCAGAGGTCATGGGTTCGATACCCGGCTCTGCCACCTGTCAGCTGGGTGACTGTGGGCGAGTCACTTCACTTCTCTGGGCCTCAGTTCCCTCATCTGTAAAATGGGGATGAAGACGGTGAGCCTCACGAGGGACAACCTGATTCCCCTGTATCTACCCCAGCGCTTAGAACAGCGCTCTGCACGTAGTAAGCGCTTAACAAATACCGACATTATTAGTAGTAGTCGTAGTACAGTGCTCAGCACAGAGTAAACTCTTAACAGATCCTCGAATTCTTATTTGGATCGATGGGATTTATAGAGCACCTTCCCTGCGTGCTCGTCTAAACAGTTGGGAGAGAACACTTGAATTAGGCATGATCCCTACCCGCAAGAGGCTTACCATCTAGCCAGGGAGACAGACATCAAACTTGTTTTCAGAGAGGAGAAGGAAAAGATGTAGATGAGGGAGTAATGAAAATAATGGCATTTGGTAGGCGCTTACTGTGTGCCGAGCACTGTGCTGAATGCTAGGGTAAGTACGAGATCGAGAAGTCCCACCTGGGGCTCACAGTCTGACTCCCGGGCCTGGACTCTTACCCCTACGCCGTGCTGTTTCCCTGCACTTCCATTTATGTTTTTATGGTATTTGGTTTTGTTTTGATGGTATTAAGCGCTTACTGTGTGCCCAAGCACTAGGGTAGGTTCCAGGTCCCCCACGGGGCTCGCAATCTTAAAACCCATTTTACGGATGAGGTAACTGAGGCACCGAGAAGTGAGGCGACCCGCCCGAGGTCACACAGCAGACAAGCCCCGGCAGAGCCGGGACGAGAACCCGGGTGCTTCCGACTCCCGGGCCCGGGCTCTAGCCACTAGGCCGTGCTGCTTCTCTACCCAAGTGCTACAATTGGGTGGGAGGGCTGAAGGCCTGAAGTGATAATAGAGTAGGAGGAAATGTAACGGGGGGAGAAGAGAAATTAATCCGGGAAGGCCTTTGCGGAGTGTTGTGGACATTATTTTTCTTTTTTTTGGCTTCCACAGCCCTGAAAAGTCACATTTCTTTTTGTCAGATATACCGAGATGCCAAGGAATGCCTCAACCTCCTATCGAACAGATTGGGAACATCTCCGTTTTTCTTTGGAAACATGTGAGTAATCTCCGCCGTAGAAACCGGTGATGGCAGGCCCCCGTTTTCCTTCCGAGCCGGCGCCGGGGGTGCCAGAAAAATGGAATAAGTTGGAATCGAGTTTTTTTCCATCAAGTTCGTTAATTAACCAACCTCCGCAGGTCAGCTGCAGTGTCCTGCCACCCAGGTCAGATGGTTCCGCCGTCTCCCGGGTCTCCGCCCACACTCGTCCCAGCCCTGTCTGCGGAAAGATAGCCGGCACCTACGTATTTCTGCCGATCGATCGATGGTATTTATTGAGCGCTCCCTTTGTGCACAGCACTGTATTAAACACTTGGGAGAGTCCCCCTGCCTACCAGCCTTCAGGGGGTTCCACTGCGTTTTTGAAATAAACCTCATTCACTCCCTCCCTTGAACTCGTAGGACGCTCTCGAGGTTAGGCGGGGGGGGGGGGTGGGGGGGAGAGCGGTCTGGGGAAAACGAGGAGAAGAAGGAGAAGCAGCGTGGCTTAATGGTTAGAGCACGGGCCTGGGTTCTAATCCCAGCTCCACCGTTTGCCTGCCGTGTGACCTCGGCCAAGTCACTCCGCTTCTCTGTGTCTCAGTTTCCTGATCTGGAAAGTGGGGGTTCGGTGCCTGTTCACCTTCCTACTTAGACCGTGAGTCCCTTGTGGGCCGGGGACTGTGTCTTGCCTGATGAACGCGTATCTACGCCGGCGCTTAGAACAGTTCTCTACACATAGTAAGCGCTTGATAAACGTAATAAAGATAATGAAGGGCACTGGCCTGGGAGTCAAGAGACACCCTTCTTCTCGGGTCCACTTTCAACGGAGCATCTCGACGTGGTTTTTTTTCTCATTTTGTTCTTTTCTTTGTTCCCCCACTTGAAAGGCCAACCACTCTGGATGCCTACGTGTTCGGGTTCCTTGCCCCTCTGTACCGCATCCACTTCCCCAAGGTCCAGTTGCAAGAACACCTGAAGCAGCTACCCAACCTCTGTCGTTTGTGTGATGACATCCTCGAGGGTTATTTCGGCCTCACAGGTGAGATTCCTTCGGGGGACGCCTCGGGGGGCCGGGAATTCTCACTTTTTCTCCGGTCCTCTTTGAGCGTCTGCTCGGAATCCAGTCACCTCATCGAGCGTCCGTCCCGGAGTCCCCGTCTTAAGCCAGGAGTCGGGGGTAGAGGGGAGACGGGGGTGCCACCTGTCAGTTGTGTGACCGTGGGCAAGTCATTTAACTTCTCTGCGCCTCAGTTCCCTCATCTGTAAAATGGGGATTAACTGTGAGCTTCACGTGGGACAGCCCGATGACCCTGTATCTACCCCAGCGCTTAAGAACAGTGCTCTGCACATAGTAAGCGCTTACCAAATACCAACATCATTATTATTATTAGAAAAGTCAACAGGTAGAGTCATACGTTTGGAGCTCCGCCAGGGCGGGAACGGAAATTCCTTTTCAAATTCCACTTCTACTGCGCAAGAGTCAAGTCCTAAAATCCTACTTTAATTCCGACCACGTTATCGGCAACTGAGGTGGTGGGTGTTTATTGTTTCTGGTTGCTTCCTATGGCCGTTGCCGATTTCAAGCCGTACTTTTGGCCCTTTTGCTTGGGTTCGCTTCGGTTTGCCTTTAGTTAGGAGACGGGGCACGGTACACTCAGTTCCCCTGTAACGTGGGGGTCCCATCCTTGACGCCCCCACGTTTGGGGGAACCCCCCTCACCTCCCCATCCAGACCAGCCTCACGGGTGCAAAACTCTTGCTTCCACCATCGCGATCACGTTCTATCCAGTCAGACGTGCGTCGTCGGAAGAACGTTCCCTGATTCCCTAAGCGCGTTCTAGCCCAAACCCCTCGTGCAAAGCCGCGTGGCGGCAGAACCGAGCGTATTTTTCTCCCTGCGCAGACACGAGGTACAGCGCGGGCGGTTAAAACCGCAGTTTCTCAACCGGCAGCAGGCAGCCCCCGGGGGCCTGTGGGGCGGGTGGCAGGGAAGGCCTGGGGCGGCAGGTTCCTGTGGGTGCCCGCGGCCCGACGGGAGCCTGGCTGGGGCGGATCGGGTCCAGGGAACGAAGGAAGGGGAGCCGGCCGCAAGCGGCTTTCTTTCCTGAGGAGGTCGAGTTACCCTTGTGCCGTTACCGTAAAAATCCTCCCCGCTTGGACGGGAGGGAGAGATCCGACGACACCCATTGTCTTGGAGCCCGGAGGGAGGCGGACGGCCTGTGCCCGGGGCTCCTGGCTCGAGCCGTGGCCCCAGAATCATCCCGCTGCGGCCGCCGAGGACGTCAGAGCTCTCGATCGGCTGTCGGCCCGCTGAGTCCCAGCAGGCTAGGCTAACGGCTCTTCGGGCTTTCTCAAAACTTCTCGTCACTCTCTGCTTTCCATCTTGGCTTTCTAGGCTGCTGTCCAGCTGGACCACAGGCCGTAGATGCAAATCTGCAGAAACTCACCCAGCTTGTAAATAAGGAATCCAACTTGATTGAAAAGGTCATTTTTTTTCTCTTTTGATCTCTACTTTCCAATCCTTTTCTCCCCTCCTCTCTCTCTGTGCCCCCCGCCCCCTCCTCTCTCCCTCTCTGTCCCGGTGTCTACTCTCTTGGCAATTTTGGGGGTGCCTTAGTCCAAGCCAAGCACGGGTCCGTCAGTTTCCATCCACCCGAGTCCTGTTCAGGACTCTCTGTCTGAGAAGAGGGTGTCCACCCTCAGCGTCTCGTTTTTAGCATCTAGAAAGAGCAGGAGCCCGGCCCGCTGCGAGAGGATGGCCGAGGAACGTGTGGGTAAAGTTACGTGGGTTAAGGCAGGGAGGACGATCCCATGCGGCGAGCGAGGTGTAAGAAGGGGCCGCGCTCCGACGATCCTCCTCTGCCGACCCCCGTCCGCACTGCCTTCAAGAAGTTGCATGATGTAGCGGGTAGAGCACGGACCTGGGAGTCAGAGGGTCACGGGTTCTAATCCCGGCTCCACCACTTGTCTCCTCCGTGACCTCGGGCCGGTCACTTCGCTTCTCTGGGCCTCAGTTACCTCATCTGTAAAATGGGGATTGAGACGGTGGACCCCATGCGGGACAGGGACTGTGTCCAACCCGTTTTGCTCGTATCCACCCCAGCACTTAGTACAGTACCTGGCACATAGTAAGCGCTTAACAAATACTGCACTTATTGTTATTATTGTCATTATTATTAATAAGCACATGGCACACCGTAGGAAGCTGATCACCTCCTCTCCCCCCCCCCTCTGATTTCCTTAACCAGGGCTCATCCACACCCGAGCAAGCCAAGCCCAGGCTCATTTAGTCGGCCAGGGGTATTTACTGAGCACTTACTTTGTGCAGAGCACTGGCCTCTGGGCACCCTCCCAGCTCCCCCGGCTTTCAGGCAGAGTTGGTTCGGCTCCCCGGTTTCCGGCAGTGGCTCTTAAACTCCCCCCGAGGTTCACCTGGCCAGTTCCAAGCCGGTTAAAGAGGCGGAAACCGGGAGGCCACGGAACCGCTGGCGGACTCTGGGCTGGTCCGGGTGACGGCCCCGGGTGGCTGGAGCCGAGCCAGCCGGGCCAAGTGGGCCGGGGGCAGCGGCAGTTGAAGAGCCAGCTCTCCCTACCCTCCATTTCACTCCAGTCAGAAGTTTCCACCCTGCCGCCTCACCCCTTCCACCCATTTCAGTGGGTGGGTTCCCCAGACGCAGCCGAACGGCCCGGGGACCTGGGGGTCTTCGGGGGATCCGTCCCCGAGGGCCAAAGCTCTGAACGGGCACCCGGTGGTGGCGGCAGAAACGGCAGCAAACTGGCCTGGGGTAACAGGAAGAGTTGGTTTCTTCCACCTCCCGTTTCTTCTCCCTTCTTTCCTTTCTCCTTCTGCTCCTATTTCTTTTATGGTGTTTGTTATCGCTTACTCTGCGCCAGCCGCTGGGGTAGATCCAAGCTAATCAGGTTGGACGCAGTCCCTGTCCCACATGGGGCTCAGTCTTAATCCCCATTTTCCAGATGGGGGAACTGAGGCCCAGACGCGAAGTGACCTGCCTAAGGTCACACGGCAGACGTGTGGCGGAGCCGGGATTAGAACCCAGGTCCTTCTGACTCCCAGGCCCCGGTTCTATCCGCTAGGCCATGCTGCTTTCCCTCCCTCTTCCTTTACTCCCTCCCTCCCCTCGCTTGGCTTCCTCCTCGCCTCCCTCCCCCTCCGTTCCTTCCCTCCTTCCCTTCCTTCCAGGTGCTGAGCTGAGCTGTGCGATGCCAAGAGAAACCACTGGGATTGTTTAGGGAGGGGGAATGTGACGGCGAGGGAACGGGAATGTGGGATTCCAGGGGCTCACGGGACAGGTCAGGTGGAAAACCGCGGTTGTGGAGGGAAGGAAGAGGACGGAACCCCTCCGGCCTCTTCCAGTCAGGGGCTCTTAGCCCGCAGTCACCCACCGCCTTCCCTGGGGCGAGGGCTTTCCGAGAGTGGAACCAGTTCCTTTCACGGAAAGGTGAACGCGGAGCAAAGCAGAGTCGCTCCCAAGAGCCTGCTGTCGCTCCTCGGAAGGTCTCCTAGGGACCCCCCGAACCCTCAGTGGCTTCTCAGAGCCCGAGAGCCGATTCTCCTCCCAGCGCCGGCACCGCACTTGGCCCTCTGTTTTTGCATTTGGACATTCCGAGTGAGGACGCCTGACGCCGCGTCCCCCGTGAGGGTGGACGAGAGGCCGTCCCCGAAACAGCGTGAGCTCCGCGGGTGGAAGGGGGCCGGTGGCCACCGAAGGGGGTGGCGAGATGCGGGTTCGATTGGTTGCTCCAGGCCTTTCTTCGGGGCCCGGGGTGGTTGATACACCCCTCCCCGTGCCCCGATGGGGGTCAGAGTTCCCCTGAAGGTCTGACCCAATTCTGGGTCACCTAGGAATCTGGATTTACCTTCAACTCTGGGTCAGGTGCTTAGCACAGTGCTCTACCTACGGTAAGCTCTCAGCAGATACTGTTGATCGACAGGATATATGTTGCGGTTGTCTCAAATTCCTCAGTTTGGCCCGTGATCCAGTGAGACAGTTACTTTCCCCACCTTCAAGGCCTTACTGAAGGCATTTCCCTTCCAAGAGGACTTCCCTAAGCCCTCGTTTCCTCTTTCCACACTCCCTTCTGCATCACCCCGACTCGCTCCCTTTATTCATCCCCCACTTTCCAGCCCCACAAGCCCTTATGTACTTATCCATCATTTATTTATCTTAATATCCATCTCCCCCTCTAGACTGTAAGCTCATTACGGGCAGCGAATGTGTCTGTTATACTGGAGTGTTGTACTCTCCCGAGTATGGGGCCACCTATACGGTAAGTGCTCAATAAATACGATTAATTGATTGATGATCCCTAAAGCTGAGACCAGTGTATCCGGTCCAGATACATCACACTAGTGTCAGCCCAGAAGGAGGTGGGTCCCAGAAGCCCCATGGGTGGCCTGGCTTTCATTCAGTCAATCATATTTATTGAGCGCTTACTATGTGCAGAGCACGTGGCTCAGTGGAAAGAGCCTGGGCTTCGGAGTCAGAGGTCATGGGTTCGACTCCCGGCTCTGCCACTCGTCAGCTGTGTGACCGTGGGCAAGTCACTTCACTTCTCTGTGCCTCGGTTACCTCGTCTGTAAAATGGGGATTAACTGTGAGCCTCACGTTGGACGACCTGATTACCCCGTATCTACCCCAGCGCTTAGAACAGTGCTCTGCACATAGTAAGCGCTTAACAAATACCAACATTATTATTATTATTATTATTAATAGAACGGTACATATAACATACACATTCCCCACCCACAACGAGCTTACGGTCTAGGAGTGAAGGGAGACACATTAATGTAAATAAATAAATGACAGATGTGTACATAAATGCTGTGGGGCTGGGTGGGGGGACGAGCAAAGGGAGCAAGTCAGGGCGATGCAAAAGGGAGTGGGAGAAGAGGAATAGAGGACTTAGTCAGGGAAGGCCTCTTGGAGGAGATGGGCCTTCAATCAGGCTTTGAAAATGGGGAGAGGAATCGTCTGTCGGGTTTGAGGAGGGAGGGCGTTCCAGGCCAGAGGCGGGACGCGGGCGAGAGGTCGGCGGCGAGGTAGGCGAGATCGAGGTACCGTGAGGAGGTTGGCATTAGAGGAGCGAAGTGTGTGGGCTGGGTTGTAGTAGGACAGTAGCGAACAGGGCCTGGCCAGTGGTAGGGTCCGGCGAAAGCCTGCCAATAAGGGGGAAGGCCGCCCGTCGTCTTCAGCCGTCCGCTTGGCCGAGGCCGGCCCTACCGCGCTCAAGCGCCCTTGCCGTTGGCCGTGGACTCTGGGCCTCGGGTGACACGTGGTGGTCCCGGTGTGGGACACGACCGGAATCCCGAGCCTGACGCGTCCCTTTGTACTTCCCGCAGATGGATGACAATCTCCGCCACAGTCCTCAGCCTCCCCATCGGAAGATACCGGCCCTTAAGCTCACCCCGGCAGCGGCGGAGGACGATCCGTCTCCGCGCCCGTCTCCCTGACCGCCGCCCTTGAGAGCCTCCCGGCGCTTTCCTTCAAGACCGCCGAACTCCTCGGGCTCCGGGGCGGGCCGGGCCGGCCAGAGGGCCGATCTCTTCTTCGCACGGGGCAGCTGCTCGGGACCGAGCTCCCGCCCGCTGCTCCACCAGCTCACAGTGTAGCGCCATCACCCACTCAAACGAGAGCCAGCGAACGTCGAGAAGGGACATCGCCCCCGGATCCCGGTGGGCCTCTTGAGTTCCCAGTGGTCGATATGAAGTCATGAATCCATTGTTCCGAGCGTGCACTGTTTTAATTTATTCAGGCTATTTCTCTGTACGCGTTATTCCGGCGCTCCTCAGGCAGGCTGGTCCGCCTAATGATGTGCGATGGCTTGGCCCGGTTTGTGTTCTCTTCTGTTTCCCCAAAAGCGTTCTATTTTAGGGTTCAGAACCTAATATAATGATCCATTAGCGGCAGGAAAACCCTCTGTCTTTAATTTTCACCCAACAGCAAGGAATGTGCTCTCAAACGGTGCTTTAATCCGCTTCAATCTTCTGTTTTCCCGAATATGTGGAAACCAGAAAGTCAGCTATACAGCTAACTGGCCACGAAATGCATTTCCACGCAATTTGGGCTGCTTGGGGAGGATGGGCGGTTCGGCCTCACCGTCCTTCTCCAAGCCGGGGTGGTGAGAGAGGGTGGAGCCAGTAAGCCCTTAACGGTTACCATTTTTTAAAAATTGGGAAGGAGAAAAGGGGCGTCTCTAGACCTGATCCTTCTCTGGGCGGGATGATGAGAGAAGTCAGTGTGTTGGCCTCGATGATGCAGCCCGGGGTGTGCGGTCACGGCACGACCGTCCCTGACGGAGTTTCCAGGCCCGCGATGTCCTGGGCCGGAGTGACCCGGTCACGGGGCAGGATTTAAGGTACTCGACAGCTGTACGTCACCTCCCGAGCACATTCCGCTCTCCAAAGAGTGGACCGTGTAATAATAATAATGATGGTATCTGTTAAACCCTTACTGTGTGCCAGGCACTGTAGTGGATACAAGCAGATCGGGTTGGACCCGGTCCCTGTCCCATGTGGGGCTCACGGTCTCAATCCCCGTTTTATAGATGAGGGAACTGAGGCCCAGAGAAGAGAAGTGACTCGCCTAAGGTCACACAGCAGACAAGTGGTAGTCAAATCCCGGACCTCGTTGGAGAATCCAAAAACAGGCATCTGAAAAGAGTGGCGGATTTAAAACCACTTCTTTCGTACGTATTGGTTCCTCAGAAAGTAGAGCCGTAGTATATTTGAGAATATTTCCTTCCGGACCCAAGCTTGCTTGTTGATCTGTGATTCCGGGGTTTTCGGCATAATGGAGTGTTTCTCGAATTGGGCTTTAAGGGTCACGCAGGGTGTTCGCGAATCACGTTCCAGGTCCAGAAACGGGTTTCTGAGGAAGCGAGACCGGGCCTTTGTTTTTCCTTGCTGGAATGAGCTCGGTGGGCTTTGACTCCCCCTCCCCTGCTGATTATTTGAATGGTTCTTTTTGTGGGGAAACTGTTTATTGCAAGTATCTGCGGATCACTTTAAATAATGCATCACGAACTCCAGAATGAGAAAGAGCCTCACCCTCTCTCGATGCGTCGTCCTGGGAGTTTGTCCTAGGGAGTTTGACCTGTGGTCCCTGGGTGGCTGAAAGAGTTAATTTCTAACTAGGCTAGTGGGAGAATAGGAACAAGTTGCCGATGGACTTTCTTTTTTAAAAAAATGATATTTTTTAAGCGAGGTGTGTCATGCACCTCTTCTAAACGATGGGGAAGTTACAAGTTAATCAGGCCGGATGCAGTCCCTCTCCCAATGGGTCTCCACAGTCCTAGGTGGGAGGGAGAATTTAATGAATCACCCATTTTGCAGTTGAAACGAGACACAGAGGAGTGAAGTGACTTGCTTAAAGGTCGAACAGCGGTCAAGTGGCGGAGCCGGGATTAGGTCGCGGGTCCTCTGACTTCCAGGCCCGGGTTTTATCCACTAGGTCACGTTGCGTCCAAGTTAAATGGAAGCTTTATAGAAGTAATTTACTAAGCGTTGTGTAACTGCTAAAATACTCATTTTGGCCTAAAAAATGTGGAGACTGAATTTAAGCCGTGTCCGAGGCGCACCCTGATATTTTGAAAAATCACAGAAGGAGAAATGCGACGTCGGCCTAGCCCGCGCGACTTTTCCAGAATCCATATGCCTACCCGACCAGATACGAACCGGGAAAATTGATATAACTCTCAAAGTTATTTTGGACCCTTCTTAAAAGACAATATGTCTTCATCCCTTTGGATCACGAGTTCTTTCCATCACTTGCATTAGTCGCTTAAAGGCCTGCCCTTTCTCTCGAAATAATTGGATGGTCTGGAGCAAAATACCAGTGGAAAGATCTGGGACAATTAGGAGGGAGGGGTGGGAAGAACCGACATTTGAAGGCCGGGCGAGAGGGGTGAGATCAGTAGAAGGCAGAAATGTGTTTTTTGGATGTTACGTAAGACCACGCGTATGGCCCCGACCGGACCAGACCCTCGGCTCGTCCAAGTCCAGGGCCCTGTCTCCGGACGGGGATGACGGGGTGAGGCGGGGGTGGGGGACGGTGTCCCCGTCTACCCCCTGGAAGCCCACCCTCCCGGTGTGGGGGTCAGAGCAGTAACCCTTTACGGACTGCTCGTTCACGACCCGATTCAGAGTCCCTTGGAAACCCCAGATGTTTTCAGCCGGCGGTAACGGTTCCCATATGTTTGCCACCCACCGTGCGAAAACAGGTCACCCCGGGTTTGTTTCGCATCGGGGCCGGGGGACAAATCCACGGATCCGGACTCGAGAACGCCCCGACGGCTACCCCGTCGTGGCGGGAAGGAGGGAGGAAGCGGATCCGGAGGGAAGGAGGCCCGGATTGCCTTCGGTCACCGGCGAAAACCCTAAACGGGGTCCGGCCTTCCAAGGGAGCGGCCCCAGAGGGCCGTTACGACCTCGGGCTTCTCGTCACACACCACGAGGGAGTGGGAGCGTTCTGTCGAGTACTGGATCGGATCGCCCGAGGGGACAAAAAAGCCCGGGTGAATTTGAAATCATTAGTCCTGGAAACACCTGCTGTGGCCATTCGGGAGAATTAGGAGTGAAGTCTCCGACCTCGTGTAAGCGATTCCTCTGTTCAGTCTATTTCCCCGGGTGGAGGCAGTGTGGCCTGCTGGAAAGAGCACAGCTCCAGGAGTCAGAGACCTGGGTTCTAGTCCCGGCTCTGCTCCTGGCCTGCTGGGAGACCTTGGGCAAGTCGCTTTACCTCTGTGAGTCTCAGTTTCCTCAGTTGTAAAATGAGGCTAATACCTCCTCCCCGCTCTCCGCCCCCTCTTGAGAGTAAAATAATGATGGGGTCACTGACATGGGTTTTCCTTGGGGGGGGGGGGAAAGGACCGTACCGATTCAAATTCTGATTGCTATTATTATTAATACTATAAATCATCGATTCTTGAGCGGGAAAGAAAGGACTTTTCAAGTCCAGAAAGGAAGATGGGGGCCTCAGAGACGATTTAGAGAGAGGTGGAGGATTTGTGATTGTTGCGCAGTTCCAAATATTCCCCCAGCCCGCTTGGTCACTGTTGATTGGTGTACACCTTGTGGGGAGGAAACCCATCTTGTGTGTCCAGATCGACTCTTCCGAGCACTCGGATTGGTGCGTCACACCCTGGGACTGTTACTGCTAAGTGAACGAGGGAATCGGTGGCATTTAGCGAGCGTCTGCGGTCTCTAGAGCCTTGTACTCAGTGCTTGAGTGATAAGAATCGTGGTATTTATGAAGCGCTTACTGTGTGCCAAGCATCGTCCTACGCGCTGGGGTTAAGACTAGATCACGTTCCCTGTCCCGCTTGGGGTTCACAGCCTATGGGGGAAGAAGAAAAGGTATTCATTCCTCACTTAGACGACGAAACTGAGGCCCAGAGAAGTTTAAGTGGCCTGCCCAAGGTAGCTCCTGTAGATATTTTAACTCTCTCACGCACCTGGTTTTCCAAAAGGCGGCGTGGCCCAGTGGAAAGAGGCCGGGCCTGGGAGTCCGAGGACCCGGGTTCTTATCCTGGCTCAGCCACTTGTCTGCAGCGTGGTCTCGAGCAAGTCACTTCTCTGGGCCTCAGTTCCCTCATCTGCAGAATGGGGATTCAGTCCCTCTTTCATTCATTCAATAGTATTTATTGAGCGCTTACTATGTGCAGAGCACTGTACTAAGCGCTTGGGATGAACAAGTCGGCAACAGATAGAGACGGTCCCTGCCTCTTCTCCCTCCTACTCAGACGTTGAGCCCCATGTGGGACCTGATTATCCTGTATCTGCCCAGTGCTTGACCCATTGTAAGTAATTAACAAATAGCACTATTATTATTCTCATTATTCAATATTCATTCAATATTTCTGGCTTCCCTGTCTCCTGGCATGCCATTCAAACAATCAATGGACTTTACTGAGCGCTTACTATGTGCAGAGCACTGTACTAAGCGTTTGGGAGAGTACAGCAGAATTAGCAGGCGCATTCCCTGCCCATGACGAGGTTTCCGTCCAGTGAGAGTGTATGGGATGTGGAGGCGGGAGGGGCAAGAGTTCTGTTCCTCTCCCGCCTCAGTTTCCCCACTTAGAAATCAGGAGGTAATATCTGTCCATTTACCTGAGTCCCGGGGACGTGGGGATTTGAGGTCCGGCCGTTCCGGCCCGGAGTTCCGTGTATTAGCAGTCGCTAAAGTCCGAACGTGTTTTACCGCAGCCATGTTTAAATGCCAAGAGGGAAGGAATTCTCAATAATCGGTGCTGTAAAGTTTTTCCAGGAAATCTGTAGAAGCTGCATATGGAGCTGACGTTTCCCTCCTCCCCCAATAAAGCCTCCGGTTGCCTGAATATTTCCGCTGAAGTGTGACCTTTGCCCTTCGAAGGGAAGCCATAACTGGGCCCGAAGGCGAGGGGAGGAACTGGCTTCGTTTTCTGACTGGGAAGAAAGCGGCACTGGGAAGGGAGGAGGTGACATTTATAATAATAATAATAATAGTATTTGTTAAGCGCTTACTATGTGCCAAGCACTCTTCTAAGCGCTGAGCACTTACTGAGCGCTCACTGTGTGGAGACCACCGTACTAAGCGCTTGGGAGGATAGTACAATATGACAATATGACAGATGCATTCCCGGCTCACAACGAGCTTACGGTTTAGAGGGGGAGACAGACGTTAATAGAAATAAATAAAATTACAGATACGGATTTAAGTGCTGTGGGGCTGGGAGACGGGGGCGGTTGAATAAAGGGAACGAGACAAGGTGACGCAGAAAGTGGGAGAAGAGGACAGGAGGGCTTAGTCAGGGAAGGCCTCGTGGAGAAGATGTGCCTTCAATAAGGCTTTAAATGGGGGAGAGAGTGAATGTCTGTCAGATACGGAGAGGGAGGGCGTTCCATGGTGGCGAGATAGACGAGAGGGAGGTACAGCGAGAAGGATGGCATTAGAGGAACCGAGTGTGCGGGCTGGGTTGGAGTAGGAGAGCAGCGAGGTGGGGTAGGGGCAAGGGGACGGGGGGCTTTAAAGCCGTCCCTAAATTCCGCGGCGGCGAGGCCCGAACAGACAACTGACCGATGGGGGTGCCTCCAACCGCGGGCGGGAATCGGGGTCGCCTCGTTTCACCGGACCTCTCCCGGGGGCCGTGGGAGGAAGCCGCCCACCCGCTAACGAGCTTTTCAGATGTCACTGGGTGGGCGGGCTCTGCGGACCGCGGAGGCCCTCGCGAAGCCCGGACCGAGAACCCTTCCAGCCGAAGAAGCCGGAGAGGTGGGAAACGTGGTGAGGAAATGAGGTGACTCGGCGCGGGGGAGCAACGAAGCCGGGAGCACGTGGGGGAGCGAAACAAAGCGGGGAGGAGCCCAGCGGGGAGAATAGTCATTTCACAAGAGAGCGAGGCTAGTCTAGACGAGAAAGCGCTAAAATGGCCGTGGTCCCGTCGGCCCGAGCGTGGCCGGGGGCCCGGCGGGGGCACCGTGCCAGGACGGGCCAGGGGAACGCCCGCAACCGGGCATGGTTCTCTACTCTCCCGAGAGACCCGCGGATGAGCATTTACCCCGGGGACCGGGAGGACTGGAGAAGCAGCGTGGCTCAGTGGAAAGAGCACGGGCTTTGGAGTCAGGGCTCATGAGTTCGAATCCCAGCTCTGCCACTTGTCGGCTGTGTGACTGTGGGCGAGTCACTTAACTTCTCTGTGCCTCAGTTCCCTCATCTGTAAAATGGGGATGAAGACTGTGAGCCCCACGTGGGACAACCTGATTCCCCTATGTCTACCCCAAGTGCTTAGAACAGTGCTCGGCACATAGTAAG